>NC_081552.1:115917468-116546218 GCF_963082655.1 Stomoxys calcitrans | reverse complement strand
CTATATATTCATTTATTTCTGTTGGGTTTACTTCCCCAATGCATGTTATTCACGAAGTTATTGTAGTAAAAATATATATTAGTTACTGTTAGTCGATGTCGGTAGCTACACATAAACCCTCCTCGCAACTCGTTCTTCTATAATTCGGGAAACAATATTTTTCGTTGCATTTTAAGGAGTGTTCAGGGACCCAAACATAAACCTCAAATTCGGTTTTTTAATAGGAACAATTAAAAATTAATTGAAAATTTCAACCATTTTTTTATTGGATTAATAAAAAAATTAATTTGAATTTAAAAAATTGTCAATTTTTTTTTATTTGAAAACACCTTTTTCAAAAACTGTGATTGATGTTATCATTCTCTTGATTGCAGCAGTTTCAATTAAAAAATTAGTTGAATCATTACCTTGTTGCAGCAAAGTGTCGCACCTATTTAAACATGGCGAGGAAAGTACGATCTGACACTGCACGGAAGCTGGACATTGAAAAGCTGCAAACACAACAGATGGCAGCGGCATACTCCACTCGACAGAACCAACTGTTTGAAGAAAGCACTCATTGTTCCGATGATATAATGACGCAGTGGCAAAATATTGCTAATTGATATTGATAATCCGCACTTGAGTACCGGAAGCCTCCTCCAAGAAACCCATGGTACGACTAAGAGTGTCGAAATGCTACTGAAGCTAAGAATGCGACTTATAGAGCAACCCTGCAATAAGTAGCAACGCGCCAGATGAAGGAGAGGTATCGGGAGAAAAAGAGAGAGGAGAAACGTCTATTCCGCAGAAAGAAGAATGAAATGGAAAGCCATGGATGTGAGCGAATTGAGCTGTATAGGAGTCAGAATGAAGTCCGGAAATTGTACCAAAGAATTAAACATCAAACCAATCGCTTTGGTGCAGGCACATCCTCCTGCAGAGACAAAGAAGGAAATCTGGTAACTGACGCAGATAACATGCTGAGGATATTGAAAGAACATTTTATCAAACTGCTAGTGTCTGACGTTGGCGGCGAAGAGGATACCGCAGAACCAATCAATAATGATGGTATAGAATGTTTACCTCCTAGTCAGAATGAGGTCCAAGTAGCAGTGACCCGACTAAAGAACAACAAGGCAGCAAGAGCAGACGGTTTACCCGCTGAACTTTTTAAGACCGGAGGCGTCACGCTGATAAGGCGTATGCATCAGATTATCTGCGCAATCTGGCTAGAAGAACACATACCCGATTATTGGAACCTCAGCATACTATGTCCCGTATACAAGAAAGCAGACAAGACGGAATGTGCCAACTACAGAGGAATACGTCTCCTCCCCATCGCATACAAGATACTCTCGAGCGTACTGTGTGAAAGATTAAAACCTAAAGTCAATGAGACAATTGGGCCCTATCAATGCGACTTTAGACCTGGCAAATCCAACCTAGACCAGATATTCAGACTGCGCCAAATCCTGGAAAAGACTCGAGAGGGACAAAACAACAACCACCATCTCTTTGTTGACTACAAAGCCACCTTCGATACTCCTTTACGTTCAAAGGTATTTCAAGCCATGTCTGAGTTTGCTATCCCTGCAAAATGAATAAGACTCTGCAGGATGACACTTGCTGATACGCGTTCCTCAATAAGAATAGGAAAGAATCTCTCCGAACCATACCAAACGAGGTTTCAGAGAAGGAGACAGCCTATCGTGTGATCTCTTTAATATCCTGCTGGAGAAGATTGTACGAGATGCAGATGTGAATATATATGGCACACTAATCACAAGAAAACACATGCTATTCGCCTTTGCCGGCGACATCGATGTCATAGGTCGTTCACCGGAACTGCTGCCTTTGAAAGAATCGAAAGTGAGTCAGTCAAAATGGGCTTAGCAGTAAATGGAGATAAGACGAAATGGATGGTTTCAACTGCCAAAACGCCTTGTACAAGCGGGCAGATAAAGAAAATGGAGAAATTTGAGAACCACAACTTTGAGATAGTCAGTAACTTTATCTACCTCGGCACCGCCGTAACCGAAACGAATGACACCAGTTTTGAGATTAAGCGAAGAATAATACTGGCAAACAGATGCGCAGAAGATCGAGGCGCTTGGAACGCTAATCTACGATCGGCTAGTGGAACAAATATTTTGTCATAGCCAATTAAAGTAAAGTTGATCAAATAATTGAAGCGATTTTTACTGTGTGAAAGATTAAAGTCTAAAGTCAACGAAATAATTGGACCCTATCAGTGCGGCCACTGATAGGATCCACACTTCGCCAAATCCTTGAAAAAACCCGAGAAAGACGGGTCAACTCTTACCATCTCTACAATGACTTCAAAACCGCTTTCGACACTCCTTCGTTCAAAGGCATTTAAAACCATATCTCAGTTTTGTATCCCTGCAAAATTAATAAGACTCTGCAGGACTAAGCTTGCTGATACACTTTCCTTAATATACGACTATGAGAGAATCTTTTCGAACCATTCAATACCAAACGAGGTTTCAGACAGGGAGACACATATCCTTTGATCTGTTTATTATTCAATTGGAGAAAATTATACGAGATGCCGATGTTAATAGGTAGTGTACACTACTTACAAGGGAAATCATGCTACTCGTCTATGTCGACGAAATTGATATAATAAGTCGGTCATCGGAAGTAGTAACTGCAGCCTTTAAAAGAATTGAAAGAGAATCAGTGAATGTGGGGTTGGCAGTTACTTCACCCTTTAAAAGAATCGAAAGAGAATCAGTAAAAGTGGGGTGTGCAGTCAATGGAGGTAGACAAAATCGATGGTATCAACTCCCACAACGTCTTGTACATTCAAGCAGATAAAGAAAATGGAGAAAGTTGGGAACCACATTTTTGATAGCAATGGTAATGAATGACACCAGTTTGAAATAAATCGAACAATAAACATAATTGGCAAACATGCGGATGCGGGCAATGCTTGGAGTGATTGGGAGAAAGATTCTTCTCAAAATTGATGGACCAGTTTGCATTGATGGAGAGTATCGTCGTATGAAAATGCAACGGTTGCCTTAGCTGGGTAATGTTGTCAGAATGAATGAAGAAGCTATAGCGAAAAACTGGGCCACAAACATTGAATAAAATTTACCTATTTGGTTTAGGTAAGATGTCAAACACAAAAATTTGCATTATATTTTTCATTGATTAAAAATGTCTCTATTTCGAAGACTTGAGAAACTAGGGAGCTAAATTTTTAGTATTATTGGAGTCAATGCCTCTTCTATCAGAAACTTTTTACATAAATTAGAGTGAAGACACTAAAACTTACACTTTCTAGACTGATGGGACATATATGTCCCATTCGTCCTCAATCAGTTTTTCACTTGATCCTATATATCCATTTATAAGGATAAAATATACATTTTTAGTTCACAAAAACACAACAAACAGCAATTAATAGACAAATCAATGCAATTTCCTGTTCGAATAGTTATAATTTCAGTAGCTAATATAATTGCAACGGAAGTGCTTTGAAAGCAGTATTAGCGTTAAATTTCGGATTTCGGGAGCAAGTTTTGTAAAGGGTTACGAATGCTTAGATGTCATCTTCCTTTATTTCATGTAAAAGCATAGGGCTATTGAAAATTTGTGACGAAATATATTCAGCCCAATAACTGTCGGGTCAGTCCCGATTTTCAACAACATTTAAGGCGGAAAATCTTTTTTATACTCTCCGCCATATTATTAGAAGAACATTTTTACTCGTCTTACCTCAAGAAATCGATTTCCGATATTTGATATTAATTCTTGATTGCGTTCACCTTGTTAGTCGCGAGCGATCGAAAAAGACTTCCAGCCTTAAAATTTGCACAGATCCTTTTTTTAATACAGGTCATTGGTGATTGCAAATGGGACCTATATATAAGAATATATCTCAAAATCCCCAGATTTCGCTTTTTGAGGCCCTACCTTAAGATTTATCCAACTTGGCTGTTGTTAAGTATTCATTGTACGCTTATTGTCTTCAATTCCCAAGCCAGATACGGCCGAGATGGTACTATAAATAGATGTAGCCCAGAATTTGCTTCTTGAGCCCCTATATGTGTATCGATTGTAATTTGTATCGGATTTGATCGATTTTTGTTATACGAGAAAGGTTACAGTGAGTGCCAGTGTACAAAGGCCATACTTTTACAGCCGTTTTTTGCCAAATACATCAAACTTACTTTCATCACTAAATAAAACGTTGTTAAATTTCGTACAGTTGTATTTTAACTAGTAAATTTAGAGATGCATAATTTTTTTAATCAAATGATTTTCTGCACTTCTTTTTGACGCTCTCTGTATACCTCCACAACAAATTACGCATGAATTATTTTTACAGTGTTTTCATCTCTGGCAGTCTAGACAGACTACACGATCTGTTTTAGTTTTAATTCTAAGCAATATTCGAAAACATTTTTCTATCGATATATTTACCTTTGAGGATGAAAGTTTTTTTATAATCGGAGCAAGATTTTTCCCATTTTGGCGACACTTTACGTAGCAAATTGGACTATTCAAAAGTGAACATGCAAAAAATCAACACTTTATCAAGCGGTTAATGCATTGTCTTCAAAGGGTTATTTATAGAAGAAATTTTTGTTCCGAGTAAAATAGGGTAAAATTAATATTGAAGTTAATATACCAAAGCTAATATTCCTCACAGTATTCTCAAGAAGTCATATCTGAAATATGGAACGCTGTCGTACCGTATTATAAAGAAAATATGTAGTGCTTTCAATAGACTGGCTGCGCAAATGGCAAATTGGACTTTAAATGCCATGGCGACCAAGAATTTAAATATGTACGGTGTCTACAATAACGATAATAGAATAATCTCCATTCTACAATGGGGCCAGAAATAAATCTAGAAATAAATTACACTCATACAATTCAATTTCAATTTTCAATTTCATCTTTATTGGTTCATTATTATGTTCATATTTACAAAGCAGAGTTATGAGATCTTATCTTTTGGATATTACTGCATATAAGACTTAGGATCAAAGATATTAAATTACAATAGCACAGTTAAGATAATGAGTTTAAAGGAAAAATAAAGGGGAAAAACCTTTCTATGAAATTCACACAATTGGAAGAAAATATATACATACTCAAAAATATAATAAAAATACTCAAGGTAAGCATACGATTTCCATGTGATGATTAAAAGGGAGAAAAAAGAAAAGACCGTAAATTTATGTTAATTCGTTGCATGACCTTATCAATTGATAAGTCGAATATTTTACTTTGTTGAAATAATTATCATTAAGTCTATCGACAAATGTATCCAGTTTTTCGTAGCCTGTTTCGTCATGAAGTAGCGCCGTAGAGTACCTCCAATGCCTCCTGTTTATGATTTTTAAACATTTGTTTTGCAAAATTTGTAGTTTTTTCCAGTGTGATTTTGCAGTCCTATACCAAACAGGACATCCGTAAGTAAGAGAGGGCCTTATTACACTCTTGAATAAAAGATTTTTGTTAGCATAGTTGAGTGTGGACTTCTTGTGGATTAAAGGCCATAGTAAACGAATCGTTCTTAATGTTTTTTTGCAGACTTCGTCGATATGCTTTCCAAAGTTAAGTTTTTTATCGAGCGTAACTCCCAAATATTTAACGCTGTCAGCAATATCAATTCTTTCAGTACCGAAGTTAAGTTTTCTGATAGGAAATCTTTTAGGAGACTTGTTAAAAGGAAAAATAATGGCCTGGGTTTTATTCGGGTTAATCTTAATTTTCCATTTTGAAAAGTATTTATTACAAGCCAGCAACCCGGTTTCCATTTTTTTAAGAAGTGCAGTTGTTAACTTGCTTGTAGTTATTAACGCCGTATCATCTGCGTAGTATGCTGCCAATAACTTGCCAATAACTTGAATCCAACAGCACCCAGTGATATGAGAGACGTATACCCACTGATTACAATTTACACACATTTTGTGTGTGTTAAAAATATTAAATTAAAGTGAGTTCTTGTATCATAGTTTTTTTCGCAACAGCATTCATAAAATAAAATCGTTATAAACGCCATAAATTTCGTTCTGGTTTTTGTAATGTTTTTAAGCGACATCTTTTGTCAACTTTTGGTACCTTTGGTTTTCTTATGTGTGCATGAAAACAACCACGATTTTCGAATAAGAGTTTTTTCAATATGGTTTGTTGTGATTTGAAGGGGTTATTTTTCAAACCGGACAATGACGTCACACTGTCACACTTTGCCTATGTGTGTGCGTTCATCGTTCAACCGCATTGACAATGAGGTCACGTTAAACAATTGTAATGAGCTTGGTTTTTCGGGGGGCGACACGAGACTTTGGCGTTGACAGCGTAAATATTACAGTTACCACCTTTGCATGTATTCTTCGTTTCTGTCAACTTGTTTATATTTTGAATTCGTTTACCGTGTTGAGTTTCCTGCGGCTTTGCCAAGCACAGGGTGACTAGAATTCGCTTTTTAACCACAGCTCCTGCCGGCAAGGCGCAAACTCAACGCAGCACATATTTTTGACGTACCATAAAGCTGGAATCCTTTACAGAGAATGACAACGACGACAGAGCGAGTGTGCGTGTGTGTGCGAGCCATGTGTATTAGGTGAACATGTTACTCGCAGTTACCCTTAAATCAGAAAATCAGTTTTAACTCATTTGTCTTACAAAACACTCGTCTCTCTTTAGTAACGTATACGTTTTAATTACATTAACAATTTGACAAAAGAATAGATAGAAAAAAAAAATAAGAAACAAGGAAGCAAGCAAATGCAGAAAATATCTGCGAAATTGTTTAAAGAAGTTCCTCCTAAAATTGTCAAAATGCAAGGATAAAACCCAAAGTGTAGTGTGGAAAGAAACAAAAAAGAATTAAAAAGAAAATTTTCGCATATTTCCATCTGGGAAGAAATCCTTTCAGAGTATGTCTGTATAAAGGAAAAAGTGTGTGTGTTTGTGTGATTTGAAGTGTAACCCAAAGTAAGTGTTTCTCAGTTAGGAAAATAATGTTTCACAAAGTTTTTATGCCACAGCCAATTTGGTGATGCAATGAGTTGCTGGAAAAGTCTAGTCCAAAACGAAAAGCCATGACAAGAAAGAAACGAAAAGATGATAATGAGTATTTAAGATGATTTTGCAATTTTTTTCAAATTGAATGAGAAAAAAAATCGCAAAAAAAGAAAGATTAATTAAGCCCATTTCGGATAGGCCAGAAAAAGTGATGTGTATTTTGCCACTGCCTTAGTATCGCTGCTGCAGCAGCGGAAGCCGCTGCCTCTAGTGCCAGTTTGGGGATGGCTGGTGCTGATACATACCCACGTATTTTATTTCCAACATATCGATTTTCAACCCAACGATACATGAGGAAGAAAGAAATACTCATCACGAGAACAGCAAAACAATGTCAACACTAGATTTAGCGCCGCCATTGAAAAATGCCTCCGACCGCTGCAATCGTAATACATGGACTTCAATCAATTTGGTGATTTGCTTAAATCAAATTAAGCGTTAACTCGAAACCCCCTTTTTATTTCCGTCCCACGAAAACAATGAAATAATCACTAATTTACTATGCATTTCAAGTAAACTTAAAATAGTGCAAATGCAATAATAGATATAACTGTATATACATATGTACTCATATTTACTGTGGGTGAAAAACAATGATTAAAAAAAAAAAAAAAAATTTTAAAAAGAAAAATCTAAGTAGAACTAAATCGAATTCATGTTTGAAATTAAGATCTGTGTATGATTTGATTCTGCCCACTCAACTTTATTGCGATTGAAATCTATTCGAAACAGAGCAGTTATTTGTGGTATCATAGCAAGCTAGTCTATCGGCTAGGTATAACACATGAACATTTTATATGAGGTCAATGAAAAAGTACATGTTCTGAGTGACCACACATGTTAACGATACTAGACTGAAATGTTGCCAATTTTCCGCGCGTGTATGCCCGCATTATGGTCTCTGCAAATTCGCAGATATCACAAAATTTGTAAAAAACATCAAAAATATTTTGGTCTTCCCGGTTTGCGTGTACCACCGTGTTTGTTTTCAAAAGACTTCTTTGCTGGAGCTTCTTCATCTATTCTGACAACATGACATAGCCAAAGCAGCCGTTGTATTTTGATGCGTGTAACTATGCTATCGTCGTCATACAGCTCGTGGTACATACTCGCCTATATTCTCCATTAACGCAAACTGGTCCATATATTTTACAAAGAATCTTTCTCTCAAATACTCCAAGCACTGCCTCATCTGCTTTCACAAGTACCCGTGCTTCAGAACCATGTAACAACACGGATAGTATCAGTGTCTTGTATAGTGTAATCTTCGTCTGTCGAGAGGTGGATTTGTTTCTAAACTGCTTACTTAATCCAAAGTAGCATCTGTTTGCCAGTATTTTTGTTCCCTTTATTTCAAAACAGGTGTCATTCGTTTCAGTTATGGCGGTGCCGAGGTAGATAAGGTTCTATCTCAAGTTGTGGTTCCCAAATTTCTCCATTTTCTTCATCTGCCCGGTTGTACAAGGCGTTTTGGCAGTTGAAACCATCCATTTCGTCTTATCTCCATTTACTGCCAGACCCATTTTGACTGACTCTCTTTCGGTTCTTTCAAAGGCAGCAGTTCCTACTTCCGGAGACCGACCTATGATATTGATGTCGTAGCATGTGTTTAGTGTGCCATATCTATTCACATCAGCATCTCGTATAATCTTCCCCAGCAGGATATTAAATAGATCACACGATAGGCTGTATCCTTGTCTGAAACCTCATTTGGTATTAAATGGTTCGGAGAGATTCTTTCCTATTCTTACTGAGAAACGCGTATCTAAAGCCGCATTGGGCCCAAATATTCCGTCTTGTCTCCTTTCTTGTGTACGGGACATAGTAAACTGATGTTCCAATCATCGGATATGCGTTCTTCTAGCCAGATTGCGCAGACAAGCTGATGCATACGCCTTATCAGTGTGTCGCCTCCGGTCTTAAATAGTTCAGCGGGTAACCCGTCGGCTCCGTCTGCCTTGTTGTTCTTTAGTCGGGTCACTGCTACTTGGGCCTCATTCTGATTGGTAGGTAAACATTCTATGCCATCATCATTGATTGGTTCTGCGGTATCCTCTTCGCCACCAACGTCGGACAGTAGCAGTTGGGATTTGTTTCCACCATCCGTAAAAGAAAAACAAGTTATAGTGCGATTCAGACCATAAATGAATGCCGAACATTGTGTAATATTTCAGTTCATTCGGATAAAAATTGAGCCTTGTAAGGGCTCAAGAAGCAAAATCGGGAGATAGGTTTATATGGGATCTGTATCAAGCTCGATCGATTCAGATTTATGTATATATATTTTATATGGCGGCTATATCAGGTCATGTACCGATTTGTGCCATACTTAGCACAGTTATTGGAAGTCATAACAACATAACATAACACTTCATGCAAAATTTCTGCCAAATCGGATGAGAATTGCGAGCTCTATTGGCTCAAGAAGTCAAGATCCAAGATCGGGTTATATGACAGCTATACCAGATTATGAACCTATTCGAATTATACTTAGCATAGTTGTTGGAAGTGATACTAAAACACTACGTGCAAAATTTCTGTCAAATCGGACAAGAATTGCGCCCTCTATAGGCTCAAGAAGCCAAGACCCATGATCGGATTATATGGCAAATTGAAAATTTTGCCCATGAACATTCCACTAAGGAACAGGGACAAACTTCTCAGATATCAGTGAGTGCAGTCCGATTCAAGTTTAAGCTCAATGATAAGGGGCCTGCTTTACATAGACGAGTCCGAATGGTGTGCCGCAGTGCGACATCTCTTTGGAGAGAAGCTTTACATGGCATAGTACCACACAAGTGATGTCAGCATTAGGAGGGAAAAACCACCGATGAAATTTTTTTCTGATGGTCTCGCCAGGATTCGAACGCAGGTGTTCAGCGTCATGGGCGGGCAAACCTCTGCGCTACGGTGACCTCGGCTTATATGGCAGCTATATCAAAACATAGACCGATTTGAACCATACTTAGCGCAGTTGTTGGAAGTGATACCAAAACACCAATTGCAAAATTTAAGTCAAATCGGACGAGAATTGCGCCTTCTAGAGGCTCAAGAAGACATGACCCAAGATCGGTTTATATGGCAGCTATATCAAAACATGAACCGATTTGGCCCATTTACAATCCCAACCGACCTACATTAATAAGAAGTATTTTTGCAGAATTTCAAGAGGCTAGCTTTACTCATTCGAAAGTGCTTGAAAGTGCTTTTGACAGACAGACGGACGGACATGGCTAGATCGCTCCGCTGCGCCTTCATTTACTTCATATGGAACAAAAGTTTCCTTGGAATATTTATTTTCGACAATTAAAGAGCTTTTATTGGAATATTGGGTTGCCCAAAAAGTAATTGCGGATTTTTCATATAGTCGGCGTTGACAAATTTTTTCACAGCTTGTGACTCTGTAAATGCATTCTTTCTTCTGTCAGTTATCAGCTGTTACTTTTAGCTTGTTTTAGAAAAAAAGTGTAAAAAAGTATATTTGATTAAAGTTCACTCTAAGTTTTATTAAAAATGCATTTACTTTCTTTTAAAAAATCCGCAATTACTTTTTGGGCAACCCAATACCATGCAACGAAAATAGTATATCGCTTGACTAATTGTTTAACAATATTAGTGCCTTTGTCCGAATCCCATATGATCTATATTGGTCTACGTTTTTAAGTTTGGATGAAATGTGAAATCCATTCTTAAAATACCATCGTGTGGTGAGGCGTCCCCCAAACATATGGCCCAAAATAGGTTTTCAAATTCGTTTTCTAATCTTAAATACCACATATTGGCATGGTCAAAAATGTTTACCCTTTGCGGGGTGTTTTGGGGAAGGGGTGATGCCCTAAATATATGATCCTACATTTGGATATCAAATTCGTATTCTACTCCCAAATACCTTTATTTGAGCTCCATTTTGCGTTGGTCACTAAAAAATTGCTGTTTGTGGGGTATCTTGGGATCAATCAATTCTTACTCTACCCCCCAATACCCTTAATTTGAGCTCCACATTGACATGGTCGATAAATATGCCCGATTTTGGGGTGTTTTGGGAATTGGGGTGGTCGCCCAAACACTAAGCCCGGAAAATATATCAGCAACGTGCTCTATTCTCATTATTCTCATCTATTATCTTTATATCATTTATTTGAACCCCATATTGCCATTGGCCTCAAAATTGGATATCAAATTCGTTTTCTGGTCTCATTTAAACTCCTTATTGCAAAAGTCAGCAAATATGTCCGGTTTGGGGTATTGATCCTAAAAACTATGAATATTTAGTTCCACTCTCTTTACGACCCAAATTGTCTTGGTGAGCAAATACGTCCTATTTAGGGGTTGTTATGGTGGTGGGACGTCCCCTAGACAGTTGGTCCCTAATGTTGATATCAGATACGTGGTCTACTTCCAAATACCTTTAATTTGAGCCCCATATTTCCATAGTCGGCAAACGTGACCGTCTTGGGGAGTGTTTTGCGGGATGGGCGGCCACTCAGTGAGTTGCCCTTGAAAATATATATCGGATTCGTGTTCCACTCTAAAAACTCTCGTATTTGAGCCTCATATTGCAAAAGTCAGCAAATACTTACTATTTGGGTGGTGTTCTGGGGGTGGGGTGGCCCCATAGACACTTTTCCCAAATATTGATATCAGATTCGTGCTTTACTCCCAAAGACCTTTCATTTGAGCCTCATATGGCTATGGTCGTGTGGGGATGTTTTTGGAGAGAGGCGGCCCCCAAAACACTTGGTCCCATATTTGGATATCAGATTCTAATTTTACACTCAAATACCTTTTATTTAAGCCCATATTCCCATGGTCAGTAAATAGGTCCTGTTTGGGGGGTGTTTTTGGGGAGGGGTGGACCCCCAGAAACGTAGTCCCACATTTGGATATCAGATTCGTATTCTACTCGCAAATACTTTTCATTTGAGTCCCATATTGCGATGATCGGTAAATATGTCCGATTTAGGGGTGTTTTGAGGGTTGGGTGGTGTTGTGGTGGTGGTGTGGCCCCATAGACACTTTTCCCGAATATTGATATGAGATTTGTGCTTTAATCCCAAAGACCTTTCATTTGAGCCCCATGTGGCTATGGTCGTAAAGTGTCCCCTTTGGGGGAGGTTTTTGGGGAGAGGCGGCCTCAAAACCACTTGGTCTCATATTTGGATATCAGATTCTATTCTACACTCAAATATCTTTTATTTAAGCCCCATATTCCCATGGTCAGTAAATAAGTCCTGTTTGGGGGTGTTTTGGGGAAGGGGTGGACCCCCAGAAACGTGGTCCCACATTTGAATATCAGATTCGTATTCTACTCGCAAATACCTTTAATTTGAGTCCCATATTGCCATGGTCGGTAAATATGTCCAATTTAGGGGTGTTTTGGGGTTGGGGTGGTCCCCCTAGCACTTGGTTCGACAATTGGATATCGGATACGTTTTCTTATCCTAAATACCTTTCATTTGACTTCCATATTGTCGTGATTGGTCTAAATATATGTTTGGTAGGTTTTAGGGTGGAGCGGCCCCCCTATATGCCCCATCCGAAATTTGGATACCAAAATGTTTATTTTTAGGGTTCTATATGAGAGCCCACAAAATTTCGCTTAAATCGCACCACCCATCTCCGAGATCTGGCGTTTCCGAAAATTAGGGTAAGGGGGAGGGTCCGCCCCCCTTTAAATATCAAAAAATGTAGTACCCTATTTTCACCACGGGGTCATTATGCACCATCTGTGGAAATTTCAAGAAAATTGGTCCAGCCGTTTCTGAGTCTATAAGGAACACACAAACATACAAACAAACAAACACACATTGATTTTTATATAAAAGATTCGCTTTCTACTACTCTCCAATATCCTTCATTTGATACCCATATTGTCCCTATCGGTCAGCTTTTAATTTTGGATGCCGTTTTTGTGGTAACGGGCGAGGATTCTCCCCCTTCCAACATCAACAAATTACATAGCCTATACCTCCTTCCTGACCATATTCGTAATCTACTCGCGAATACCTTTCATTCGAGCCTCATATTTTCATTATCGCCCAATAAACCAATTTGAGGGTTTTTGGGGTCGGGGTGGCCCCCCAAGTACTTGGACTAAATTTTTAATATGGAAATCGTACTCTACTCTTGAATACCTTTCATTTAAGTCCCATATTGTCCCAATCGGTCCACTTTTAGTTTTGGGTGGTACTTTTGGGGTAAGTAGGAGGGTCCTTCCCCCTTATGATATCAAAAACTTATATAGCCTATTGCTCCATCCGGACCATATTCGTAATCTACTCCCGAGTACCTATAATTCGATTCCCATTTTGTCATTATCGTCCAATAAACCTATTTTGGTGGGTTTTGGGGTCGGGGCGGCCGCCCAATTACTTGGACCCAATTTTTAATATGGAATTGGTACTCTAATCTTCAATAGCTTTCATTTAAGTCCCATATTGTCCCAATCGGTCCACTTTTGTTTTTGGCTGGTACTTTTGGGGCAATGCGATATCAAAAAATTATATAGCCTATTGCTCCGTCCGGACCACTCCCCACAAGCTGTGAAAATTTCAAAGAAATCGGTTTTGCCGTTTTTGAGTCTATACTGAACAAACAAATTTACAAACCCACAAACAAACAAACAAACAAACATACAAACACAAATTCATTTTTATATACATATATAGATATAGATAGATTAGTATCCCGGCGGTCCGCTTCCCAACCCCCTTTTTAGTGTAGGACTTCCGAAATATAGTTCCAAGAATAACAATATATCGGAAAAATCATTAAGTCTCCCAAGGTGTCCCTGTTTCCCAATTTTGGAAGCTGTATCTTACTCAATGTACCATTTTTTACCATGTTATGCGTTTGAGTTCCTAAATGTACGAATAAAAAATATATTCTAATTGCCCAGTATAAAATTTCCACAATTGGTGCATTTTCTTCCACATGAGATATTTTAGTCAAGACTGCGATAATGTTTGTCATGTTGGCTAATTCTATCTGTTTCTGTAGGCGAAGAAAGTCTATTTCGTATTATTTTGCACTTTTTGGTATCACAATGTACGAATTTTGAATAGATCATTAAGTCGCCCATTATATTTCCTGCTTGCACTTTCTTGCCAAATTTCAGACCTCTAGCTCCATCTGTAAAGGAAGTACCAAATGGTACTAAAATGTACGTATTATGAATAGAGAATTTATTCACCCATCATATTTTTCCTCGTTGTACCTACATGCCAAATTTCAGACTTCTAGCTCAATCTGAACAGAAAGTACCAATTTTGGCCAAATTTCAGACCTCTGGTTCCAACTGTAAAGAATGTACTAAATGGTGTAAATTTTGGTACCAAAGTGTTCGAATTGTGAATAGATCATTTAGTCACCCATCATATATTTCCCACATGCAAAATTTCAGACCTCTAGCTCCAAGTACCAAAATGTACAAATTTTGAATAAATTATTTAGTCACCTATCAAATATCTCTGTGTTGTTCCTACATGCCAAATTTCATGTAATGATCTGTAAAGAAAGTACCAATTTCCCACTATCAGTACTATGTTTTCATTTCACCCTCATTATTTTGCAGCAGATGTCTTTTAAGTCAAATTTCAAAATTCTAGCTCTATCCATCCACCCTGCACAAAGTTCACCCATTTTGTAAATTTTTATACCCACCACCGAAGGATGGGGGTATATTCATTTTGTCATTCCGTTTGCAGCACATCGAAATATCCATTTCCGACACTATAAAGTAGATACATTCTTGATCAGCGTAAAAATCTAAGACGATCTAGACATGTCCGTCCGTCCGTCTGTTAAAATCACGCTACAGTCTTTAAACTTTGCATAGATTCTATTTTTGTCCATAAGCAGGTTAAGTTCGAAGATGGACATCGGACTATATCCTGAAAAAGCCCATATATATACCGATCCGCCGATTTGGGGTCTTAGGCTTATAAAAGCCAAATTTATTATCCGATTTGAAATTTGGGACAGTGAGTTGTCTTAGGCCCTTCGATATGCTTCGTCAATTTGGTTCAGATTGGTCCAGATTTGGATAAAGCTGCCATATAGACCGATCCTCCGATTTACGGTCTTAGGCCTATAAAAGCTACAATTATTATTCGATTTTGCTGAAATTGGGGACGGTGAGTTGTGTTAGGCCATTCGACAACTTTCTTCAATTTGGCACTGATCGGTTCAGATTTGGATATAGCTGCCATATAGACCGATTTCTCGATATAAAGTTTTGGGCCCATAAACGGCGCATTTATTGTCCGATGTCGCCGAAATTTGGGAAAGTGAGTTAAGTTAAGCCCCTTTAAATACTTCGTCAATTTGGCACAGCTCGGTCCAGATTTGGATAAAGCTGCCATATAGACCCTTGGTTTAAGGTTTTGGGGCCATAAAGTCTTGGCCCCGTAAAAGGTGCATTTATAATCCGATTTCGCTGAAATTATTATGGTTCAGATTGGTTTATTTTTAGATATAGCTACTGTACTTATTAGTATTTGGTCCAAATCGGAACTTTTGCCAATGTTTCATTTGCAGGTGTATAGGCCAATAGTGGCCTTTCTTGCCCTTTCCAAAATGTTGGATTTGAAGTTCTATTTCCTGTCCAGCAAAACACCCAGGTATTTTGCCCTTTCTGTAAATGGAACATTCTCTCCACCCAAGTTGACAGGCTCCACTGTAGGCAACTTGTATCTCCTGCTGAAAAGAACTACTTCTGTCTTGCACGGATTTATACCCAGACCACTTTCGGTAGCCCACTTTGCTGTTGCACGTAGAGATTCCTGAAGTATATCTCTTAGAGTGCTGGGAAACTTTCCCCTAACCGCAATTGCCACGCCATCAGCATACGAGACCACTTTTACGCCTTTTTCTTCCAGAGACAATAATATATTATAAATGGCTATATTCCAAAGTATGGGAGACAATACACCTCCTTGAGGTGTTCCTCTGCTGACACATCTTTTTAGATCCGTAGATCCCAAGCCTGCCGTAATGCATCTTTTAGTAAGTAAGTTATTAATAAACTCTCTTACGGTAGAGTTGATGCCTAGAAACTCCAACTCCTTCATGATTGACGTCGGTTTTACATTATTGAAAGCACCTTCAATGTCAAGAAATGCTACCATTGTATATTTCTTGACAGCGAGAGAACCCTCTATATAGCCGATTAGGTCGTGAAGGGCTGTTTCAGTCTATCAGACACAGCTTGTAATTCAACCGGTGATATATCTTCAGGGCCTGACGATATAAAGGAGTCGAAACTTCTTATCGCCCAACGGATTTTCGGCTCAGACAAAATTTACCTAATGGCCTCCGACGAATGCATATCAGTGCCAACCTCTTCTGGCGCCACGTTGTCCGTTGGAGAATTTCCCGGGAAAAGTGTGTCATCGAGTACTTCCAATGTTTCCTCACTAGACATTGTCCATACATTCTCTGACTTCTGGATATACCCAACCGTAATAGGTCTCGAGGACAGAATCTTCCTTAGCCTAGTGGCCTCAGATGTATCTTCCACGAAGCTGCAGAATTTTACCCAGGATTTGTCCTGAGTCTTTCTAGGCTCGCTCTAATATTTTTTTAGCTCAGCCTTATAGATGTCCCAATCGTTTGGTGCTCTTGTGGCTTTTGCGCTGTTGAAGAGTTTTCTGCAGTCCTTCCTTAGACCAACCAGCTCTAGTACCTCCTGCCTGTTCCTGGTAATAAAGGTCGGTTTATTCCCTTTATTACAAATCGCCAGATTGCAACTTAAAATATATTCAATAAGCAGCTCACCCCTTTCGTTGACATCCGAACTTCCCCATATCTGGTGATGTGCATTAAGCTTTTCTTCCCAACAGAAGCGGCATCAACCAGCGACTTAAGGTTTGAAGGCGGCATCTCTGAATCGTGTGCCATATATGGGGAAGCCAGGCAGTAATGAGACTTGATTATTTCAAGGCTGGCTTCTACTAAATCTTCAGTGCTTAGCGACGGAAGAAGAAAAACATTAAGACCACTCTTAGCAAGAATACAGGCTCTTTGTCTCCCATTCCCCGTACCCTTGAGAAGTTTAAATCCCTTCACACACCCATGGTTTCTGGATAAGAACCACGTCAAATCCCCCTGCCATCAGGAGGACCTTTAGTGCCGCCGAAGCGGCCTTACAATTTTGGAGATTCATCTGTAGAAACCGGACCATGGTGTGGATTCAGAACTTCCGCCACTGTTGTGTTAGTCTCGTCTTCTGACTCCATCAGGAGTTCGTTCTCACAAGATTCTTTAGAACTTGTCATGATGAGCTTCCGTACGCATCCAGTGGCAGCTGAGAAACTGGTAGAACCACTCTTCTTCAGGACACTGGGCACTTGCAGTGTGGACGATTTCTACTTAGATGCTTCACTTACTGCTGCCATCGAAATACTTTTTGAGTTCCGTGCTTCTCCGCTGGCGAGCACTTTGAGCCAAGTCCAACATTGCGACCCACCCACACAGGGCTTGTCGTGTACCGATTCGATGCCATCCCCTCCTGTATCGATTGTGGCAGGGGGATTTTCAGTCTCCTGCAATCCTCCAGACTTTGGCGATGTGGTCGATTGTTACTCAGGCAAGTGTTCAGCAACAACTGCTGAGTCGTCTCCTGATTCCCCAACCCCACCGCTTCTATAGACCTTCAGTTTCAAGTTGTTGAATCCGTAGGATACAACCCCTTCAGACTTGTTGAAGTCTGCGAGACAGCCTGAGTTTAGTACGAATACCGCATATCTCCGGTCACCATCAACCTTATGCAGTCTACCAATCTTTCAGTTGGTGGTTGAAAGATTGGGATTACATTCCCTTAGTCTTCCAAGTATCGCTTCAGGATCTGAGGGAATCCTTGGTATCCAAGCATGCGCCATTGGTCGAGACGGAATACCTTGCTTCTTGACTTAATCTAGTGCAGCACATGGCCAGATCTCACCAATCTTGTTTAGCGCACAACGATACATTTCAATTGCGAGTTGATCGCCGAAGGCAATTAGCCTGTTTCGACCTCGTCACAAACTGGAGGAGACCCAGCAAATTTCGGAGTATACTGATGACAGTCCATTGACTATCCCACTCCAGTTATTCCTGGGTTTGCAGCCCTGTTCTTCTCCCTTGTCGACACTGCCATCACCAAACTGTCTCTAGCGACATTTGCAAAGGTTCTTGCTGTTGTTCGCCCTAGTTCTTTTAGGCATGGGGTGCCCTCCAGGTGACCGCAGCCTTTTGGCTAACTGCAGTGCAGTTTCCGAATCTAGACGTGTAGTCTTTGTGCTAGCCTGTGCCTCGAATTCCCGAGCCCAATTTAGGGAGTCTTTCTCCCTGTTAGGGAGAGTCTTAGGATCATTCGCACCAAGCCTCTCAATAAACCTGAGAGAGATGCGTCTTCTATTATTCCAACCTCTTAAAGAGCGTGTTGGTTTGCCGGGGAAGGCCGATGACCTAGGCAAATTATAGGCATGCGAAGAAGGAATAGGTTCGGCCTTGTCCTTTAGACTCGATCCAAGTGTCTTCGTCAAAAGCCCCTGCTGGCCTGTCGGCTAGTGGAGCCTGGGGCAGCCGCTCCACCAGTCGAGGTTTCAGTAGCAGACAACATGCAACGACCTGATACTACCACCGCAGCTGTTGGGTCTTTGGAGTCCATTCGAAGCCTACTCCCGGGCTCTGCCGCTCCACTGGAAACGGAGGCAAATCATCAACCGCCTAATGGATACCTCTTTCGCAACTATCCTTGAGTAACTTAAATATTTCTTCCAAAAATAATGACTTATTACGAGTTAAATTCTTCTGGAGTGAAATAAAAATACGTTCGCTCCACTCAATAGTTCTAACAAGAATCACCATGTACTTTGTTCATCGTCCGGTGCATACTGCCAAGGTGTAACTGTATCTCAAACTTCAAAGCTATAGCTCAGTCTGTAAAAAAAGTGGCATTTTGTACGTTTTAGTACCTAAATCAAAAAAATATTTTAGTCATCCGATATACACCACAAGGTGTAACTGTATCCTAATTTTAAGAGTATTGGCTCAATCCATAAAGAAAGTACGATATTGTTCATTTTGGTACCAAAATGTATGAATTTCAAAAAAAAAACTCTTCTAGTCGGCCAATAAATATTGTCTTAGTTTACATGTATCCCAAAATTTAGAGTTCAAACTCAATCTAATAAAAAATGTTACATTTTGTGTGTTTTATTACCGAAATGTACGAATTTAAAAAAAAATCTTCTAATCGGCCAATATTTACTGTCAAAAAGTACCTGTATCCTAAATTTCAGAGCTCTAGCTAAATCTGTAAAGAAAGCACCAAATGGTAGCAATTACAGCACTTCAGTACGTTTTTTCCACTCCTGATAGGATTACAGGTTTTCGTGTTTGGTACAACTTATCGCATTTTTGCTAAGACTACGATCATTTGTACCCAATTATTCAATTTTACCTGTCTCCATTCGCTGTAAAATTAAATTAGGATTTTTGGTACTATTGTGTCCTTTTTGGTACCAAATGTACGAATCGTTTAGTCACACATGTTATATATTTCCTGGTTGTACCAACGTGTTTAATTTCGATATGTAAAACTGGTAAAGAAAGGCAAAGTCAGGCGGTGAGGACTTTATAATACCCTACACCTACCGTATATATACAAAGTGGGAGCTATATCTAATTCTGAACCAGTTTTGATGGTCCTGGCGGATGTTTTCAGTAAACCAAATATCGAAGTTTTAGCTCTACCCGTTCGCCTTGTGTGTAGAGTTAACCCGTTTCGAACCTTTTTGGCACTTTTTTAGTACCTAAATGTAAAAATGTCATTTACTCACCCAATTTAGGATGTCAAAGTGTACCTAAGTTCTAAAACTCAGAGCAACTTACAAAAAAAGTACCAATTTTGGCACTACCCCGCCATTTTTGCGAGACGCTCTTAAATTTGGTCGCAAAAAATTCCTCAAAAGTTTAGCCCTTTTGGTACCTCCCAGTCAAAAAGTCCCAATTTTCGTACTTTTCAGTTATCAGTCAGTCAGTCAATCACGCGTATCTTTTGTGTATAGAAACTATTGTTCTGTATAATATAATCGCAGCAACTTCTTTGCACTTTCGAGTCTAATTTTTTTTGCTTTGTTTTACGATCAGATGCCTTTTAGAACTTGTGGCGAAACCCCAACAATGCGTCTATTTAGTTTCACCTATCCGTAATGTTCAGTTAAAGATGGGTCTGATAAGTTAAATTCGTTTTCGGTTAAGCGATAAGATATAAAGTACCATAAAGGATGATCGAGAGACCGGTTTACATGGGAGCTATATCCGGTTATAGACTGATTTTGACCGTACTTGGCACTGTTGTTGGAAGTCATAACAAAATTTCAGCCAATTCCGACAAAAATTGCGGCTTGTAAGGGCTCAAGAAGTCAAATCGGGCGATCGGTTTATGGGAGCTGCATCAGGTTAAGGATTGATTTGGACCCTGCTTGGCACAAATGTTGAAAGTCGTAATAAAACACTACGCGCAAAATATCAGCCAAATCGGACAAAAATTACGGCTTCCAGGGGCTCAAGAAATCCAATCGGGCGATAGGTTCATATCAATTTATAGACCGATTTTGACCGTACATAAGACAGTTGTTGGAAGTCATAAAAGAACACTAAGAGCAAAATTTCAGCCAAATCAGATGTAAGTTGCGGCTTTCAGGGACTGAAGAAGTCAAATCGGGAGATCGGGGTGGTTTAGCACCCCGCATTTTTTCAGAATCCAAAATTGTCAAAATTTTCTATTACTGTAAAATTTATAAACATATCTTTACATTTGGTAATAAAGCTGAATTTGTACTGAATTCTAACACACTATTTATAGGCCCATCCTAATCTTTCAAAGCGTTCAAAGTGGGGAATATCTTAGTTTTATAGTGAAATTTTCGGCGAATCAGCTTCAGTATTTCAATGACATTTTTTAATTAGCGCCAATTTTCGCTCCTAAACTAGTTTTACGATTTCAACAAGTTATTGTTTGTTTCAATCAATTGGTTTTATATTACTTTCATTTCCATAAAATTTTACGCAAACTGAATACATTAAGCAACTCTATAAATATTTCAAAAAATTGAATGTTCACCAATTTTAACGACGAGCCATCTACGTTCTGCTTAAATGATGCCGCTAATTTATCCTACGAACTTTATTAAAATTGATCGAAAATCCGTTTTTGATGGAAAACATGTCCGGTAAAAATTGTATCCAACACTTATCGTATATGCTTATAATTTTCATCTATATAAGTCTTAAAGTTTTCCTAATTTATTGGAGATAAAAAAGGAAAGGTCGTGAAATTTGGCTGGAAAGATTTTCTTATGACTTTCAACTGTACCGGCTAATTTCATAGAAATCGGTTCAGATTTGGATATAGCTCCCATATATATGTTCGTCTGATTTGCAATAATACTGCAATAAAATGGTCATTTGTTAACCGATTTTTGGCAGGATGGATTTTACAATGACTCTCGACATTACTGGTGAATTTAATCAAAATCGGATCAGATTTAGATATAGCTCTCATATATATATATATATATATATATATATATATATATATCGCCCGAATGTCACATCTAGAGCCACTGCAATCGCATTCATTGACCAATCTTCCCAAAATTTTGTACAACGCTTTCCTCGACGACATCCACAATGTCTATGAGCTTGTTGAAATCGGTTCAGATTTAGACATAGCTCCATATATATGTTCGTCCGCTTTGCAGTAATATTGCAATTAAATGGTCATTTGTTAATCGATTCTCTCGAAATATGGTAGGAAGGTTTTCCTCTTGGCTCTCGACATGAATTTCATAGAAATTGGTTAATATTTAGATATAGCTGTCATATATGTATATCGCCCGTTTTTCACATATAGAGCCATTGTAATCACATTTTGTGACCAATCTTCCTAAAATTTTGCACAACGGTATTATCGACGAGTACCACATTATCTAAGAAGTTTGCTCGAAATCGGTTTAGAATTAGATGTAGCTCCCATATATATGTTCGTCAAATTTTGGGTAATATTCAATAATGTTGTCATTTGTGAACCGTAGTTATTATAGTTTGAACATATTTGCTCGAAATGTGATACGGATCGTGTAACAACCCGTCTGAAAACATCCGGCGAGGTTCATTAAAATTGTTTCATAATTAGGCATAGCTCCCACTTTGTAAATATATGGTAGGTGTAGGGTATTATAAAGTCGGCACTGCCCGAATTTTGCCTTTCCTTACTGGTTTTTTATGATTACTTTTTGTAAATAATAGATTTTGAAGCTAAAGGACTTTCTTGTGTCATTCATTGGCACATTCGCATTATTTATGAAAAAATGTAGATAAAAGTGTTATGTTATCAGCGATGTTTTTATAGTGAAACACAAACTTAATATCCACCTTTTTGTAAACATGCAATTTAACTCGTTGAATTTCGTTAAAAATTTTCGTAAGGAAATCATTGTTCGCAAACCTTTTCATTGTAAAAAGATTTTCTTAAAAAACAAAACAAAATTCTAAAAGTAAATTCAAAAATGTTTTAAATAATATTCACTGGGCTCAGATTCGCGGTCAATGTCAACAGAACTAACAAATTTCTAATAGAATGTTCGTCCCTTAATCACTATGAGCGCCATATCAACTGCTGTATTGTATTGTATACAGTACAGTATTGTGAATTACAGAATTCCAAAAAAAAAAACAAAATGGTTTTATTTGAAATATTTATTTTAAAATGTAGATTAATTTGGTTAATCATTTCGGGGTTTTAAATTGTGTTTGCGAATCCTTAAAATAATTATTTATTACTAATTATTACTTGGAAAAGTTTTTTAAGCCAACAAGCAAAATATATCATTTAAAGACATTTTTTAAGTAATATTTTTTCTACAGATAACATTTCAATTTAAATAGTAAAACGATAATTCATAGAGAAAATGCATATAGAATTTTATCTTAGAAACATTTTTGGCTAATGTTTGTCTTTCGAAACAATTTATATAAAAAAAAATTGTCGTCACGAAAACTCCATGAAGATTTTGGCTTAAAGAAATTTTTAATAGCAATCACAAAAATTTTATCTTTTGAAAAAATTACATTGCGATTCGGTTTTTAAAAAAATTACATTAACTGATTAACGACGAAAAATACCCACGAATAAGCTGCCTTATATAAATTTAAGCTCGAGTTAGAAATGAAATTTGGATTAGCGTAAAGCAGACGAGGGGAAAATTGGCTTGTCCAATTAAAAAAAAAATTTAGGAAAATGGCGCTTGGGATAGATAAGCATAATTGAAATACTTCAAAAATGATTATGGGGTTAGGTTGTCCTTAGAGAGTTTTACGCTGAAATTTAGT
The DNA here is from genome assembly GCF_963082655.1 of Stomoxys calcitrans. Classification (NCBI taxonomy): domain Eukaryota; kingdom Metazoa; phylum Arthropoda; class Insecta; order Diptera; family Muscidae; genus Stomoxys; species Stomoxys calcitrans. The sequence goes on along the minus strand of NC_081552.1, from coordinate 116,522,785 downwards.
TCTTAAAAAATATTCATTAAAATGTAGTCTTTAAAACTTTTTTTAAAATTTTTTTTATAAAAATTTAGTTATTGAAAAAAATTTAATTAAAATTTTGTCTTTAGAAAAAATTTTAAAGATGCTTTGTCTTTAAAAATAATTTCGAGGGGGTCCGGTCCGTGCTGAAGTTTTGTCATTACATAATGTTACGCTGAAATTTTGTCTATAGAAAAATTTCATTAAAATTAGTTTAAAAAAATGTCATTAAAATTTTGTTTTTACTAAGAAATTCATTACAATTTTGTACTTAAGAAAAATAATTTTAAGACGACCCTGGCCTCAGCAAAATGTTTTCTTTGTAAAAAATTTTAGATATGAAATTCTGTCATTTTAAAAAGTGTCACTGAAATTTTTTGCATAGAATAAATTTAATTTAAATTTTTTCTTTAGACAAAGATGAGATATGGTTGTGCAAATTTAATTGCTGACGTAAATTTTTTCAATTCCAAATAATTTCCGATAGAAACGTCTTTTTCATTTAAGCGACTTAAGTTTGTGTTTGTTGCTATTGGCATCGTTGGCTAAGTTGGATTTGAATAAGGGAAGTAAAATTTGATTTGTTTTCTATTCGAATTTGGGTGCATAATTTATCCAATTTTCGCTGGATTGCGACGAAAGGGGGTTTTCATATATACCCGAGTTCGGCCCGGCCTTTTTACTTGTTTTTTGCTTACTATGCATTGAATAGAAAGCATTAAACAATGATCTAAAGCCGGACAATATCCTACAATGGAATCTCAATAAGATTTTAAGACCGAAAAAAGAAAGCGCAAAGAGACAAACCAAACGAAAGGCATGTCGCATGTGGTGTAGGTCACTGCCTATACACAAAAAACAGCACTTGCAGCATCAACCGTTGGGCGATCGCCGTACGAAGAACAAAAGAATTTTGCAAAAGGTGTTTGTTGCTATTGGCATCGTTGGATAAGTTGGATTTGAATATGGGAAGTAAGTTTTGATTTGTTTTCTTTTGCGTTTATGAATCAAGGCGTCTTAAAGAGCCCTGTTCCAATTCATATGTGTGCCTTACAACCTACCCTGGTCGGGATAGTTGTCAAGCACCATGATTCATTTGACATCTCCCGCTGATGAGTTTTCTTGGTCAAAAATGAAATCGCGATGCGGGAAATCAGTTAAATACTTCTAGCGATTTGCTGGCTTTTAAATGTTTTTATACCCACCACCACAGGATATATTCATTTAGTCATTCCGTTTGCAACACATCGAAATATCAATTTCCGACACAACAAAGTAAATCTATTTCGGATCGTCGTAAAATTCAAAGACGGTTTAACGATTTTCGTGTGTCTGTCCGTCCGTCTGTTGTAATCACTTTACAACCTTCAGAAATTGAGCTGAAATTTGGCACAGATACGTCTTTTTAATACACGCTGTTTAAGTTCTTGAACGGGCCAAATCGAACCATAATTGGATATAGACCAATCAGCCGATAAAGGGTCTAATGCCCTTAAATGCTTTATTTTTTATCCGATTTCGCTGAAATTTATGAAACAGTGAGTAGTTTTATGCCTCGCAACATAGGAGCCTAATATGGTTCAGATTAGACTATATTTAGATATAGCTGCCATATAGACCGATCTATAGCTACCATACAGACCGATCTCCCGATAAAGAGTATGGAGCCCATAAGAGCTTTATTTTTTATCCTATTTCGCTGACATTTGAAACAGTAAGTAGTTTTAGGCCACCCGCCATCTGACACAAATTTTTAAAAGATCGGACTGTATTTAGATATCGCTGTCATATGCCGATGTCATATGGCACTCAAAGTCCGTGCCAAATATAAGTGCATAATTTATCCAATTTTCACCGGATTGTAACGAAAGGGGGTTTTCATATATACACGAGGTGGTGGGTATCCAAAATTCGGTCCGGCCGAACTTAATGCCTCTTTACTATTTTTTTTGTGTTATACTGTTCTTTGAACAGAAAGCATTAAACAATGGTCTAAGGCCGGACAAAGTCCTGCAATGGAATCTCAATAAGATTTTAAGACCAAAAAAGGGAGCGCAAACAGACAGTTTTACATTAAAGCGATATTTGGGATAGAAAAACCTTTCAGTTAAGCGGTATTTTCAGTTTATGGTTCTTTCCATCAATCTTTACTTAAGCGATATATTTTACTAAAGCGTGTTACAGTTATGTAATCCCATGGCAGCCGGTTGTACGTACCTGACGGACCCGATGTAGTAATTCATCGGCAAGGGCTGCCGCCTCAGCTACAACAACAAAAACAACAGTTACGCTGTCTCGACTATATGTACATCCTTTCGCGGAATATTTTCAGATCTGTATCCATTTATTTCCACTAGGTTGAGTTTTCGTTGAACTCGAGCCTTCTCTTGCCAAACAATTTCAGGGTTGTTGCAGTTTTTTGGAGCACCACCATGGCGCTACCAGTATCATTATAACGACTTATAGTGCGATACACAAATATTTTGGCACTTTGATGTGTTAGAGTTAGGCAACAATAGGCGCTAGTGATATTTCAGCTATATGCACGGTGCGCCGGAGAAACTTACTAATTGAAACAAGTAAAAAGGCGTTTAGTTCGGCCGGGCCTAACTTTGGATACCCGGGTATATATGTAAACCACCTTTCATCAAAATCCGGTGTAAATTGCATACCTAATGTCCCATAGCAGTTATATCAGCTCCGATTTGGACCAAATACTAATCGGCACAAGTCATTTTTCAATTGTGTATAACAAAATATTGGCCTTTTTAGTAGCTATATCAAAAAATAAACCGATCTGAACCATATAAGACACGGATGTCCAAAAGCCTAACATAAGTCACTGTGTCAAATTTCGGATTAGGTTGGGTTGAAAAGAGGGTGCAGATGTTAATCCGCCCCATGCCACTATGGACATACACCTTAGCCAGTAATCGGCTTGTTGTACGCTCCAAAAACTATAAAGTAACCTCTAAAAAAAATTTAAAGTTAGGAATTCCTTGCGAATATATATACATATATGCGTCGTCGGCATATATGTGAACGTTGCCAATTTTCACCTGATCTGGTAAATCAATGGAGTAGTTTGAGTACAGGAGAGGTCCCAATTGTACTGCTAGTAAATATGACTCATGAATTTCATCAGAGGTATATTAGGATAGGATAGCGTTAGTTATGAGCCGCGTGCCAGTGACAGAAAACTTTATTCCTCCTCAGTTTGGCGCATTTTAGACATATTTGGAAGTATCGCAATTGGTCTGTATTCGCCATTGCTTTGGGTATTGGAATGACTTTTTAATTTTTCCAAGCCTTAGGTAATCGTCATACTCACGGTGTTAAAATTAAGTGTTATATATTGTAGTATGTATGGCAGAATCAGTTTGATTTACTTGGGGTTGATGTCATCATGGCCGACGGAGTGAGACATTACAGATAAAATACTGCTATAGACTTCTGCCTGTGTTACAGTGTTGAAATCAAATTTCGAATCCAACATACTACCGCGGATCACAAGATCATTGTGGTGTATTTGAGGTGCTGAAATATTAACGAATTTCAAGTTGGGAGCATTTAAGTCATTCTTCACTTCATATTTTTCTTGCTTCTGTATATCAATTTCATTTTCATTTTTGCATACTATTAATAGCATTGTGAAATTTGTTTTCATATTCTTAGCGCCTTGTATGTTGGCAACGACATTGCGTCGTTGGGTTACATATAAAGGGTGATTTTTTTGAGGTTAGGATTTTCATGCATTAGTATTTGACAGATCACGTGGGATTTCAGACATGGTGTCAAAGAGAAAGATGCTCAGTATGCTTTGACATTTCATCATGAATAGACTTACTAACGAGCAACGCTTGCAAATCATTGAATTTTATTACCAAAATCAGTGTTCGGTTCGAAATGTGTTCATTCACCGTAACGTTGCGTCCAACAGCATCTTTGAAAAAATACGGTCCAATGATTCCACCAGCGTACAAACCACACCAAACAGTGCATTTTTCGGGATGCATGGGCAGTTCTTGAACGGCTTCTGGTTGCTCTTCACTCCAAATGCGGCAATTTTGCTTATTTACGTAGCCATTCAACCAGAAATGAGCCTCATCGCTGAACAAAATTTGTCAAAATTTGAACACATTTCGAACCGAACACTGATTTTGGTAATAAAATTCAATGATTTGCAAGCGTTGCTCGTTAGTAAGTCTATTCATGATGAAATGTCAAAGCATACTGAGCATCTTTCTCTTTGACACCATGTCTGAAATCCCACGTGATCTGTCAAATACTAATGCATGAAAATCCTAACCTCAAAAAAATCACCCTTTACTTCACGACACTCTGGCATTGTATATCGCTTCCACAATTTGTATGTTAACTTCATTTCAACGTGTCTTTCGTAAAGTGCCTTAACGTTGGTGTTGAAAAAAAAAAATATTTATCTTCTACTGTTACATAGGAATATATCATCCCAGTTTAAAGTTGAGGTGTCATATTTCAAGCTTCTGATATTGGCACTCCTAAAATCCCTTTATGTAAAAGACTGCCTTGAAATGTCTAATGCCAAGTCATACGTCATACGTTAGGAAAAAGCGGAACCACAAAGTTAATCAAATTTTGATAAATCATTAAAATTATTCACCTAAAAAAGTTGTGTTTTTACAGATGATGGGAAATTAGTTGGTATTTCTTTATTTACAGGTGGGAGATGATACCATATTAGGAAAAGGTTATTTTCCTCAAGAAGATTACAGTTAAAGTCCCAGAGACTAATATATCGATGTAAGAAACGCTGATTTGCTCAATGGCTGAACAAATACTCTGCGATTAGGATGGTAACGCACCCCAAAAGCACCTTTCGTCATAAACCTTGAACTTCAAAAAAAAAAATCCATACTGTCGTCAGTTTCTGATTTGCAAACTATTTTTGTTCGAAAAGAATCTCTAACAAAGATGGCGGCTCCTCCTTCATGGGTTGGACTATCTGCCCTAAATAGTTTGTATCCATGAATATTGAGAAGCGAATCAGTGATGCCTTTGTGAAACCAAGTTTCAGTTGCGTCGATTCCTGAATTTTCAATATTTTAATTCGTCTATCTTTTCGTATAAGCTCTGTGCATTTGGATGCCATAGATTGAAACCTTTGGTCATATTCGCAAGAGCTCTTAACGTTTGGAAATTTCCGTCTCGTCTCCCAAAATTGTTTTTAGTTACATGCATGACCATTAATAGCTCGTAGTGGAGCAACCCCATAGGATTCAATAATATTTTGCATTACATATGGTAAATGTGGTAATTTGAATATAAAGGGTAGCTGACACGAAGTGTTCCAAGTTCTCACTGGTATATCTGTCAAACTATAAATGACAGCTACATACATGATATTTGCTTAATTGACAGCTCAATTATATTTTTTACAAGCCACAAAAGTTGTTCACAATGAAGTTTAAGCGTAAAAGAGTGATTGCGTTGCACAGGGAGCGCCAGAGTAACTTACTAATTTGAAAGGTCAATAAAGCAAAAGTACTTCAGTTATTGTTTTAATTCTTTTTTATTTGAGAATACAAAATCCCAATTTTTTTCATGCAGTCTTGAAAATGTCATTGGTTAAATGGTGACCCCGATTGCGCATACATTGATTAAGTAAATTTTTAAAATTCGTGTCTACTATTTGCAGCATATCAATCGGTATGTTAGCAATGGCATCGCGAATGTTGTTCTAGAGGTGTGCTATGGTCCGTGGTCGATCGACATAAGCCAGGGATTTCAAATATCCCCGAGAAAAGAAATTGTACAGACTCAAATCTAGAGAGCGTGACTGAGGCACGTCGAGTAGCAACAAGTGAGCGAACTTTAGAAAAGAAGCTCTCGACGGCGAAGACCTGCTGCCCCCTAGAACAGAGCATGATGACTGGAGAGAGAAACTAACTTGGGGACTACCTCCTCCAGATGCGTCCCCGCTCAGCTCCCTCTCCACCCAACTCACCAATCCGGAGTTTTTATACCCGCCACCGAAGGATGGGGGTATATTCTTTTTGTCACTCCGCTTGCAACACATCGAAATATCCCTTTCCGAACCTATAAAGTATATATATTCTTGATCAGCGTAAAAATCTAAGACGATCTAGAGATGTCCGTCCGTCTGTCTGTTGAAATCACGTTTACAGTCTTTAAAAATAGAGATATTGAGCTGAAACTTTGCACAGATTCTTTTTTTGTCTATGAGCAAGTTAAGTTCGAAGATGGACTATATCTTGATATAAACCCCATAACCGATCGGCTAATTTAGGGCCTTAGGCCCACAAAAGCCACATTTATTATCCGATTTTGCTGAAATTTGAGACGGTGGGTTGTGCTAGGCCCTTCGACATCCTTCGTCAATTTGGCTCAGATCGGTTCAGATTTGGATATAGCTGCCATATAGACCGATCCTCCGATTTAGGGTCTTAGGCCCTTAAAAGCCAAATTTATTATTCGATTTTGCTGATATTTTGGACAGTGACTTGTGCTAGGCCCTTCGAGATCCTTCCTCAATTTGGCTCAGATCGGTCCAGATTTGGATATAGCTGGCATATAGACCGATCCTCCTATTTAGGGTCTTCGACCCATAAAGCCACATTTATTATCCGATTTTGCTGAAATTTGGGACAGTGATTTATGTTAGGCCACTCGACATCCTTCGTCAATTTGGCGCAGATCGGTTCAGATTTGGATATAACTGCCATAAAGACCGATCCTCCGATTTGGGGTTTGAGGCCCATAAAAGCCACATTTATTATCCGATTTTGCTGAAATATGGGTCAGTGAGTTGTGTTAGGCTCTTCGACATCCTTCTTTAATTTGGGCCAGATCGGTCCAGATTTGGATATAGCTGCCATGTAGACCGATCTCTCGGTTTTAGGATTTGAGCCCATGAAAGGGGCATTTATTATCCGATTTTGCTGAAAGATGGGACAGTGAGTTGTGTTAGGCCCTTCGAAATCCTTCGTGAATTTGGGCCAGATCGGTCCAGATTTGGATATAGCTGGCATATAGACCGATCCTCCTATTTAGGGTCTTCGACCCATAAAGCCACATTTATTATCCGATTTTGCTGAAATTTGGGACAGTGATTTATGTTAGGCCACTCGACATCCTTCGTCAATTTGGCGCAGATCGGTTCAGATTTGGATATAACTGCCATAAAGACCGATCCTCCGATTTGGGGTTTGAGGCCCATAAAAGCCACATTTATTATCCGATTTTGCTGAAATATGGGTCAGTGAGTTGTGTTAGGCTCTTCGACATCCTTCTTTAATTTGGGCCAGATCGGTCCAGATTTGGATATAGCTGCCATGTAGACCGATCTCTCGGTTTTAGGATTTGAGCCCATGAAAGGGGCATTTATTATCCGATTTTGCTGAAAGATGGGACAGTGAGTTGTGTTAGGCCCTTCGAAATCCTTCGTGAATTTGGGCCAGATCGGTCCAGATTTGGATATAGCTGCCATGTAGACCGATGTCACGGTTTTAGGATTTGGGCCCATAAAAGGCTCATTTATAGTCCGAGTTCGCCGAAATTTGGGACAGTGCGTTGTGATATATATATATATATATATATATATATATATATATATATATATATATATATATATATATATATATATATATATATATATATATATATATATATATATATATATATATATATATATATATATATATATTTTTATTTATCTGAACTGATGTTTTCCAATTTACATAGGCTTCGTCCCTTGGCTACAAAAAATGCTTGTGCCATTTGAAGATCATTCGATGAAAATTCCTGTGCTATGTTGACAAATTAACATCGAGAGACAGGCGGACATAGGTAAATCCAACCAGAAATATATTCCGAGTTGATCGGTATACTTATCAATGCGTCAACTCTCTTCCTTCTGGATATAACAAACAAATGCATATAATACCCTGTGTCACAATAGTGGTGCAGGGTATACACATTTTATTATAGTACATTTGATATCCGTAGGAGGCCACGGTAGCGCAGAGGTTTGCATGTCCGCCTTTGACGCTGAATGCCTGGGTTCGAAACCTGGCGAGACCTTCAGAAAAAAATTTCAGCGGTGGCATTCCCCTCCATTAGGACATTTGGCAACATTTGTGAGGTAATATGCCATGTAAAACTTCTCTCCAAAGAGGTGTCGCACTGCGTTACGCCCCTCGGACACGCCTATAAGAGGAGGCCCCATATCATTGAGCTTAAATTTAAATCGGACTGCACTGATATGTGAGAAGTTTGCCCCTGTTTCTTTGTGGAATGTTCATGGGCAAATTTGCATTTGCATTACATTTGATATCAGAAGCAAGAAAGCAAAATTCGGACACAAGAAATGCCATTTTTAAATATTAGCAACATCGCATTTCGTAGCAAATCTCACTTGAAGTAAGAAAATTTTTAAAAGTATAAAAATAAAGGTGGAAAAAGGAAACTTAATAAGACTGTTTTAAAGATTGCGCACCTCACCAGTTGATTTTTAATATACAACAAGTAAAAAGGCGTTAAGTTCGGCCGGGCCGAACTTTGGATACCCACCACCTCGGGTATACACGTTAAACACCTTGCATCAAAATCCGGTAAAAATTGCAAACCTTGTGCTCCATAGCAGTTATATCGAAATGTGATCGGATTTGGACCAAATACTAATAAGTGCATGCCATTGTTCAATTGTGTATAACAAAATATTGTTTTTTTTAGTAGCTATATCTCAAAATAAACCGATCTGAACCATATATAACATGGATGTCCAAAAGCTTAACATAAGTCAATGTGCCAAATTTATGTTAAATCGGATTATAAATACGCCATTTTCGGGGCCAAGACTTTAAATCAAGATATCGGTATATATGGCAGCTATACGCAAATCTTGATAGATCTAGACCAAATTTCAGAAATATGTGGAGGGGCTTAATTTAACTCACCAAATCCTTAAATCGAGAGGTCTATATGGCAGCTATATCTAAATCTGATCCGATCAGGGCCAAATTAAAGAAAGATGTCGGAGGGCTTAAGACAACTCACTGTCCCAAATTTCAGCAAACTCATATAATAAATGTGGCTTTTACGGGCCTAAGGCCCTAAATCGGAGGATCGGTCTATATGGCAGCTATATCCAAATCTCGACTGATCTGAGCCAAATTGACGAAGGGCCCAAAACAACTCACTGACCCAAATTTCAGCAAAATCGGATAATAAATGTAGCTTTTATTGGTCTAAGACCCTAAATCGGAGGATCGGTCTGTATGGGGGCTATATCAAGATATAGTCCGATATAGCCCATCTTCGAACTTAACCTGCTTATAGACAAAAAACGAATCTGTGCAAAATTTCAGCTCAATAACTCTATTTTTAAAGACTGTGCGTGATTTCAACTAACCGGCGGACAGACGGACGGACATGTCTAGATCGTCTTAGATTTTCACGCTGATTAGGAATATATATACTTTATAGGGTGGGAAATGGATATTTCGATGTGTTGCAAACGGAATGACAAATAGGGGTATATTCCCCCATCCTTCGGTGGTGGGTATAAAAATGGACCCGTCATCAAGAGGTAGCAAGCTAAATGTAAAATATTGCATTTTCCGTAAAAGAATAGGGAATATCTAAAAAAATAGTCACATCCCCCTGAGATTTTATATGTTTCACATAGAAGACACTGTCAGCTGTCAGAGTTTTGTACATATTTGCTCCTCTTGGATTTTTTTTAAATGTGTACACAATGGTTATTAAAATTTTAGGTTCAACCATTAACACTTTTACTCGTCCTCAATTGTATACAATAATATTTGGAAAATGCCGTTCAAAAACATTTTCTAGTAAATTTATAATTTTATGGAAAATATAACTAATTTCCATTTTTTATTTTACTTCCTGAGCCCCCAAAGCCAATTCTTATTCGAATTGGCTGACATTTTACACAGGTCTCCAACATATAATTTAATTGTGGTCCAAACCGGACCATATCTTGATATCGCTTTAATAGCACAGCAAATCTTTTCTTATATCCTTCTTTGCCTAAGAAGAGATGCCTGGAAAAGAACTCGACAAATGCGATCCATGGTGGAGGGTATATACGATTCGGCCCGGCCGAATTTAGCACGCTTTTACTTGTTTACATTACGATGCAGATCTTTCCAGATCTCAAATGTGGCTTACTAAAAACGATTTGTTACTAAATCCTAGCAAGTCAAATTCGCATTAAAAATGCTGACAAAAACACAACGCCATGGAATAACACCAATCGTTGATAAAGTAAAGAATCTTGGTGTCGTATTCAACAAGCATTTCCACTTGTCAAATCATAAAACTTACACTTGCGTCGAGGTATATTCCATACTTCGAAATCTGTGGGTTGTTCAACATTTTACGGCTTTGAAAATTCGTTTATTTCTTGGTAAAGGCTATGATCTGCCGACCCTTCTGTATGCCGCAGAAATCTTCGCGGGCTGCAACTGACGAAAAAGAGACTACGTTTAATAACGAAATACGCTATATACATGGATTGAAAAAATTTGACAGAGTATCCTACTTTGCCTTAAAAGTGCTTCGTATGCCAGTTAACAAGTACTTAATGTAAACGTCTGTGCTTTTTATACCCTACACCAATACTATGGTACAGGGTATTATAATTTAGTGAATTTGTTTGTAACAGCCAAGGAAGGAAGATCGACCCATAATTTTTCCTGATTCGATTTAACTATGTCCGTCTGTCAGTCCGTCCGTCTTTCTGTCTGTCCATGTTAATTTGTGTATAAAGTACAGTATTCAGATTTGGATAAAGCTCCCATATATATGTTCGTCCGATTTGGAAAAATACTGCAATAGAATCGTAAACTGATTCTCACGACACAAGTTTCTTACAAGTCTCGATATTACTGGTGATTTTAATATTGGGTTGCCCAAAAAGTAATTGCGGATTTTTTAAAAGAAAGTAAACGCATTTTTAATAAAACTTAGAATGAACTTTAATGAAATATACTTTTTTACACTTTTTTTTCTAAAGCAAGCTAAAAGTAGCAGCTGATAACTGACAGAAGAAAGAATGCAATTACAGAGAAATAGAAATCGTTTTAGATACAGATATAGCTTCCATAAATATCTATCACCCGACTTTCGCTTCTAGAGCCTTTACAATCACATTTATCAGCCGATCTTCTCAAACTTTTGCACTACGATTTCCTCTATGACTATCACTAAGCACGCGGATTTTGGTCGAAATCGGTTCATATTTGGATAAATCTTTCATATATATATTCGTCCGATTTGGACTAATATTGCAATAAAGTGGTCATTTGTTAACCGATTCACATAAAGTTTGGCACAAAGGATTCCCTAATGACTCCAAACATTGCTGTTGAATTGCAACGAATCGTCTTTTGCTGTTATTTTAACTGTGTATACAAATTTTGGTTAAAATGTGCTTAGATTTAGATATAGTTCTCATATTTATTTTCGTCCGAGTTTGACTAACATTGCAATAATTGGTCATTTGTTAACCGATCCTCACAAAAATTTTCACTAAGGTTTCTTTTATGTCTTTTCTGATCATTGGTACATTTTATAGAAATCTGTTCAGATTGAGATATAGCTTCCGTATATTTGTATCTTCCGATTTTTATTTTTAAGGCCTTTGCTAAAGCATTTATCAACCGATCTTCTCAATACGATTTTTTCTATAACTCCCACAATATGTCCGGATTTTGGTCGAAGTTCTACAATTCACATTTAAGCAAATCTTTAGTTTCGTCGACTTAACCTGCATACCCAATATGGTGTAGGGTATCAAAAGGTCGGCTTCGCCCTAGTTTAGTCCGTCCTTATTTGTTTTACATAAAATAATTTAGACACATAAGCCAACATACTTACAAAAGACTGAGTTTTAGCAGATTTTCAAGAGGATGGAAAATAATACAGATATCACACCGTCGAAAATTTCTGAGACACACTTTTTTATAACCTCCATCATAGATAGGAGGTATATAAATTTCGCCATTCCATTTGTAACATCTCGAAATATTCGTCTAAGACCCCAAAAAGTATACATACTCTTGAACGTCATGACATTTAAGTCGAGCCATTTCCGTCTGACCGTCCTTCCGTCTGTCGCAAGCCCGTTAACTTTCGAAGGAGTAAATCTAGGTGCTTGAAATTTTGCACAAATACTTCTTATTGGTGTAGGTCGGCTGGGATTGTAATTGCGCCAAATCAGTCCGTGTTTTGATATAGCTCCCATATAAACTGATCTTGGGTCTCGACTTCTTGAACTTCTAGAGGCCGCAATTCTTATCCGATTTGGCTGAAATTTTGCACAAATCGTTTTGGTATGATTTCCAACAACTGTTCTTAGTATGGTCTATATCAGTCCATAACCTGATATAGCTGTCATATAAACCGATCTCCCGATTAGAATTCTTGAGCTTCTAGAGTGCACAATTCTTATCCGATTTAGCTTTAATTTTACATATGTCGTTTTGGTATGCCTTCCAATGACTGTGTTAAGTATGGTCTAAAGCAGTCCATAACCTGATGTAGCTGCCATATAAACCGATCTCCCGATTTTATTTCTTGAGCCCCTATAGGGCTGCCCTAAAGTTTTGCACAATGACTTCTACTATGGTCTTCATCATCCAAACCAATCGGTCAATAACCTGATATAGCTCCAATAGCAAAGCAAATCTCATCCATTATGCTCTGTTTGCATATAAAGAGATACCGGACAAAGATCTTTACAAATGCTTCGAACCGGCCGAATTTAGCACGCATTTACTTGTTTTTATACCCTCCACCATAGGATGGGTGGTATACTAATTTCGTTATTCCGTTTGTAACACAAGGAAATATGCGTCTAAGACCCCATAAAGAATATATATATTCTTGATCGTCATGACATTTTAAATCGAACTAGCCATGTCCGTACGTCTGTCGAAAGGACGCTAAGTTTCGAAGAAGTAAAGTAGACGTTTGAAGTTTTGCACAAATATTTCTTATTAGTATATGTCGATTGGGATTGTAAGCATCTTGAGCATCTAGAGGGCGCAATTCTTATCCGATTTGGCTGAAATTTTCCACATATCGTTTTGGCTTCACCCATGAATTTCGATATACGTATTTAATATGGTCTTAATCGATCTATAGCCTGATGCAGCTCCCATATAAACCTATATCCCGATTGTGCTTCTTGAGCCCACAATTCCTATCCGAATGAACTGAAATATAAACCAATGACTTGTACTATGGCCTTCAACATTCAATTCACTTAAGGCCCGAATCGGACTATGATATATCTTCAATAGCATAAAAATTCTTATCCATTATTCTATGTTTGTCTAAAAAGAGATACTGCGCAAAGAACTCGACAAATGCGATTCTTGGTGGAGGGTTTATAAGATTCGGCCACGCCGAACTTAGCACGCTCTTACTTGTTTATTACTGAAACAGCTTCAACTAGCAACCTTAGGTTTGTAGACGGCATATCTGATTGAATGTCCAAACAAGGTCTGTGGAAAAAGTATAGCGAATTTTGAATTTCGGTTGGTTATGTATATTCCTTTGTTATACTCACCATCGAAGGATGGGGTTTATTCATTTTGTCATTCCGTTTGCAACACATCGAAATATCCATTTCCGACCCTATAAAGTATATATATTCTTGATCAGCGTAAAAATCTAAGACGATCTAGACATTTCTGTCCGTCTGTCTGTTGAAATCACACTACAGTCTTTAAAAATAGATATATTGAGCTGAAACTTTACACAGATTATTTCTTTGTCCATAAGCAGGTTAAGTTCGAAGATGTGCTATATTGGACTATATCTTGATATAGCTCCCATATAGACCGATCCGCCGATTTAGGATCTTAGGCCCATAAAAGCCACATTTATTACCCAATTTTGCTGAAATTTGGGACAGTGAGTTGTGTTAGGGCCTTCGACATCTTTCTTCAATTTGGCCCAGATTTGGGTATAGCTGCCATATAGCACTCATAAAAGGCGCATTTATTATCCGATTTTGCCAAAATTTGGGACAGGGAGTTGTGTTAGGCCCATCGACATCCTTCTTCAATTTGGTCTAGATCGGTTCAGATTTGGATATAGCTGCCATATAGACCGATTTGTGGTTTTGGGCCCTTAAAAATCGTATTTATTGTCCGATTTCGCCGAAATTTGGGACATTAAATTGTGTTAGGCTTTTCGACATTTATCTGCAACTTGGCCCAAATCGGTCCAGGTTTGGATGTAGCTGCGATATAGACCTTGATTTAAAGTCTTTGCCCCATTAAATGCGGCTGTATAATCCGATTTCAATGAAATTTGATACAGTGACACACTGAGTGTTAGGCTTTTCGACATCTGTGTCGTTCATGGTTCAGATCGGTTTATTTTTAGATATAGCTATTATACACTAACTATACAAAATTGAACAATGACATGCACTCATTAGTATTTGGTCCAAATCAGAACATATTTCGATGTAGCTGCTATGGGGCATAAGGTATGCATTTTTCATCGGATTTTGACAAAAGGTGGTTTACATATTTACTGGAGGTGGTGGGTATCCAAAGCCCGGCCTGGCCGAACTTAACGCCTATTCACTTGTTTTGTTATGTTGTTTTGGTACTCATATAGACTTTAAATTTTAACGGTTAAGAAACACTTTCTCTTTAAAAAGCATCACAGATTTCAATTCAATTAAAATCATTTTATTATTCAGAAATATTTTTACAGAAATGTTCATATGAATATACATGTTTTGAAATCTATCGACAAGATATTACAACAAATAACACTTAAATTAAAATTTATGCAAAAAACTATGTTTGCAAAATTTGGTAGTGATTGGGTATTTATGAGGTAAAAAGGGCAAAAAACCTTAATTTAAAATAGGAGGTATTTTCAAACATTAATAGACAAGGAGAGTCTAAAATTTTAGTAAACAAGTAAGAGCGTGCTAGTTTAGGCCGGGCCGAATCTTATATACCCTCCACCATGGACGCATTTGTCTGAATACGGACGGAGGAGAAGCTATATCAAGTTATAGACTGATTCGGGACTCAAGAAGCAAAATCGGGAGATCGATTTATATGGGAGCTGTATCAAGCTAAAGATCGATTCTGACCATATTGCACTCGTATGTTGAAGGCCATGGGAGGAGCCGTTGTACAAAATTTGTGCCAAATCGGATGAGAATTGCGCTCTCTAGAGGCTCAAGAAGTTAAGACCCGAGATCGGTTTATATGGTAGCTATATCAGGTTATGGAGCGATTTCGACCATACCTAACACAGCTGTTGAAAGTGATATCAAAACACTATGTGCAAAATTTCAGTCAAATCGGATAAGAATTTCCCTCCATCATGTTCGCATCTGACTGAATACGGACGGAGGAGGAGCTATATCAAGTTATAGACTGATTCGGGGCTCAAGAAGCAAAATCGGGAGATCGGTTTATATGGGAGCTGTATCAAGATATAGATAGATTCTAACCATATTGCACACGTATGTTAAAAGCCATGGGAGGAGCCGTTGTACAAAATTTGTGCCAAATCGGATGAGAATTGCGCTCTCTAGAGGCTCAAGAAGTCAAGACCCAAGATCGGTTTATATGGCAGCTATATCAGGTTATGGACCGATTTGGACCATACCTAACACAGCTGTTGAAAGTGATATTAAAACACTATGTGCAAAATTTCAGTCAAATCGGATAAGAATTTCGTTTTCTTAAAGCTCAAGAAGTCAAGTCTCAAGATAGGTTTATATGGCAGCTATATCAGGTTATGAACCGATTTAAACCATACTCAGCACAGTTGTTGGAAGTGATATGAAAACACTATGTGCAAAATTTCAGTCAAATTGGACGAGAATTGCGCCCTCTAGAGACTCAAGAAATCAAGACCCAAGATCGGTTTATATGGCAGCTATATCAAAACATGAACCGATTTGGCCCATTTACAATACCAACCGACCTACACTTATAAGAAGTATTTGTGCAAAATTTGAAGCGGCTAGCTCTACTCCTTCAAAAGTTAGCGTGCTTTCGACAGACAGACGGACGGTCGGACGGACATGGCTAGTTCGACTTAAAATGTCACGACGATCAAGATTATTTATACTTTATGGGGTCATAGACGCATATTTCGAGGAGTTACAAACTGAATGTCGAAATTAGTATACCCCCATCCTATGGTAGAGGGTATAAAAGGTTTATATTTTATCTCTCTATATTCGTTGCCAGTCTCGTTGTGTGAGGAACGCGTTGAGTATCTCCAAGGTTTGTTGTTTATCATTTTCAAACATTTATTTTGAATGATTTGCATTTTGTTAAGACGAGATTTTGCTGCTTTGTGATGACCTTGTTACACATTTGTAAAGCAAATTCTTATTTCTAGAATCCAATTTTGAGCGGTGGTTTAGTAAAGGCCATAATGAACGAAATCACAGATAAAAAGTTATTGCCTTCAGAAAAAGTTAAAGAATTTAAAAGTGGTCAATTTGATACCCGGAATAAATAAAGATACGTCAATACGATTTTCGTGAAAACCTTTTTACAAATGCCTAGGTGGGAAGTCTGCACCCTAGCCTTAGTTAAATTTTTGCAGATAGCATTCATTTGCAGCAAAAAGCAATTATTGTTTGTGGTATTAATTATGTCAACCAGAGTTTAGTTTTCCCACATAGAGTGTCAAAATTAAAACCAAAAAATTACATTTTATTAAAGTAACTGCAATAATAAAACTTATTTAACGTTCGCCTTACCAAAAAATTTTGTATACGTCGGGTGACCAATTCACTGAAGCACATGTTTTAAGGAAAAACAAGTAAAAGCGTGCTAAAAGAGTTGCTCTGCTATTAAAACGATATCAAGATGTGGTCCGGTTCGGACCACAATTAAATTATATGTTGGAGACCTGTGTAAAATTTCAGCCAATTCGTATAAGAATTGCGCCCATTGGGGCTCACGAAGTAAAATAGAGAGAACGATTTATATGGGATCTGTATCGGGCTATAGACCGATTCAGACCATAATAAACACGTTTGTTGATGGTCATGAGAGGATCCATCGTACAAAATTTCAGGCATATCGGATAATAATTGCGACCTCTAGGGGTCAAGAAGCCAAGATCCCAGATCGGTTTATATGGCAGCTATATCAGGTTATGAACCGATTTGAACCTTATTTGACGCAGTTGTTGAAAGTAAAAATAAAATACGTCATAAAAAATTTCAGCCAAATCGGATAGGAATTGCGCCCTCTAGAAGCTCAAGCTTATTGCCTTCAGAAAAAGTTAAAGAATTTAAAAGTGGTCAATTTGATACCCGGAATAAATAAAGATACGTCAATACGATTTTCGTGAAAACCTTTTTACAAATGCCTAGGTGGGAAGTCTGCACCCTAGCCTTAGTTAAATTTTTGCAGATAGCATTCATTTGCAGCAAAAAGCAATTATTGTTTGTGGTATTAATTATGTCAACCAGAGTTTAGTTTTCCCACATAGAGTGTCAAAATTAAAACCAAAAAATTACATTTTATTAAAGTAACTGCAATAATAAAACTTATTTAACGTTCGCCTTACCAAAGAATTTTGTATACGTCGGGTGACCAATTCACTGAAGCACATGTTTTAAGGAAAAACAAGTAAAAGCGTGCTAAAAGAGTTGCTCTGCTATTAAAACGATATCAAGATGTGGTCCGGTTCGGACCACAATTAAATTATATGTTGGAGACCTGTGTAAAATTTCAGCCAATTCGTATAAGAATTGCGCCCATTGGGGCTCACGAAGTAAAATAGAGAGAACGATTTATATGGGATCTGTATCGGGCTATAGACCGATTCAGACCATAATAAACACGTTTGTTGATGGTCATGAGAGGATCCATCGTACAAAATTTCAGGCATATCGGATAATAATTGCGACCTCTAGGGGTCAAGAAGCCAAGATCCCAGATCGGTTTATATGGCAGCTATATCAGGTTATGAACCGATTTGAACCTTATTTGACGCAGTTGTTGAAAGTAAAAATAAAATACGTCGTAAAAAATTTCAGCCAAATCGGATAGGAATTGCGCCCTCTAGAAGCTCAAGAAGTCAAATCCCCAGATCTGTTTATATGACAGCTATATCAGGTTATGGACCGATTTCAACCATACTTGGCACAGTTGTTGGATATCATAGCAAAACACGTCGTGCGAAATTCCATTCCAATCGGATAAGAATTGCGCACTCTAGAGGCTCAAGAAGTCAAGACCCAAGATCGGTTTATATGGCAGCTATATCAGGTTATGGACCGATTTGATTCATACTTGGCACAGTTGTTTGATATAATAACGAAACACGTCGTGTAAAATTTCACTTCAATCGGATAAGAATTGCGCACTCTAGAGGCTCAAGAAGTCAAGACCCAAGATCGGTTTATATGGCAGCTATATCAGGTTATGGACCTATTTGAACCATACTTGGCACAGTTGTTGGATATCATAACAAAACACGTCGTGCAAAATTTCATCCTAATCGGATAAGAATTGCGCACTCTAGAGGCTCAAGAAGTCAAGACCCAAGATCGGTTTATATGGCAGCTATATCAAAACATGGACCGATATGGCCCATTTACAATACCAACCGACCTACACTAATAAGAAGTATTTGTGCAAAATTTCAAGCAGCTAGCTTTACTCCTTCGGAAGTTAGCGTGCTTTCGCCAGACGGACGGACGGACGGACAGACGGACGGACATGGCTAGATCGACATAAAATGTCGCGACGATCAAGAATATATATACTTTATGGGGTCTCAGACGAATATTTCGAGTAGTTACAAACAGAATGACGAAATTAGTATACCCCCCATCTTATGGTGGAGGGTATAAAAATGTTTTACATTACAGCAAAACGGAGAGTGTTTGTTCTTAAGGAGGAAGAAGACTTTCAATCACACATGATTACAAAAAAATACAATTGCTCTTAGTTTGGCTTCCCCGAATATCGCCTTTACACTTTACTAACTTTATGTGGCTATGACAGAAAATTTGTTTCACTAGCCGAACGTAGAATAGCGTTCCAAGCGCCTCGATCCTCTGCGCTCATTCTAAAATCTCTGACACCAAGTTTCGAGGTGTCTCCCACCACTTGATCTTTCCATCGGGCTTTTGGTCTTCCCGGTTTGCGTGTACCACCGTGTTTGCCTTCAAAAGACTTCTTTCCTGGAGCTTCTTCATCTATTCTAACAACATGACCTACCCAACGCAGCTGTTATATTTTCATGCGTGTAACTATGCTATCGTCGTCATACAGCTCGTGGCTCATACGTCGCCTATATTCTCCATTAACGCAAACTGGTCCATTTATTTAACGAAGAATCTTTTTCTCAAATACTCCAAGCACAGCCTCATCTGCTTTCACAAGTACCTGTGCTTCAGAACCATGTGACAGCACGGGTAGTATCAGTGTATTGTATAGTGTAATCTTCGTCTGTCGAGAGGTGGCCTTGTTTCTAAATTACTTACTTAGTTCAAAGTAGCATCTATTTGGCAGTATTATTCTTCGCTTTATCTCAAAACTGGTGTCATTCGTTTCAGTAACAGCGGTGCCGAGGTAGATAAAGTTATTGACTATCTCAAAGTTGTAGTTCCCAACTTTCTCCATTTTCTTTATCTGCTCGGTTGTACAAGACGTTTTGGCAGTTGAAACCATCCATTTCGTCTTATCTCCATTTACTGCCCGAACCATTTTCACCGACTCTCTTTCGATTCTTTCAAAGGCTGCAGTTACTACTTCCGGTGACCGACCAATGATGTCGATGTCGCCGGCATAGGCGTATAATATTCTCCAAGAGTATATTAAAGAAATCACACGATAGGCTGTCTCCTTTTGTGAAACTTCGTTTGGTATTAAATGGTTTGGAGAGATTCTTTCCTATTCTTACTAAGGAACGCGAATCAGCAAGTGTCATCCTACAGAGTCTTATTCATTTTGCAAGGATAGCAAACTCAGACATGGCTTGGAATACCTTTGAACGTAAAGGGGTATCGAAAGCGGCTTTGAAGTCAACAAAGAGATGGTATGTGTTGATTTGTCTCTCTCGGATCTTTTCCATGATTTGGCGAAGTGTGAATATCTTGTCCAAGGTGGATTTACCAGTTCTAAAGCCGCATTGATAGGGCCCAATTATCTCATTGACTTTAGGTTTTAATCTTTCACACAGTACGCTCGAGAGTATCTTGTATGCGATGGGGAGGAGACTTATTCCTGTGTGTTTGGCACATTTCGTCTTGTCTCCTTTCTTGTGTATGGGACATAGTATTCTGAGGATCCAATCATCGGGTATGCGTTCTTCTAGCCAGATTGCGCAAACGCCTTATCAGCGTGTCGACCCCGGTCTTAAATAGTTCAGCGGATAACCCGTTGGCTCCTTCTGCCTTGTTGATCTTTAGTCGAGCCACTGCTACTTGGAACTCATTCTGATTGGTAGGTAAAAATTCTATACCATCATTATTGATTGGTTCTGCTGTATCCTTTTCGCCGGCAACGTCGGACATTAGCAGTTTTCAAATCGCCTCTAGGCTGAAGAACGTCCATACCAAATGTCGAGAAAATCAGTTAACAAATGACCATTTTATTGCAGTAGTACTGCAAATCGGGCGAACATATATATGGGAGCTATATCCAAATCTGAACCGATTTTTACCAATTTCAATAGGCTTTGTCTCTAGGCCGAAAAACACGCCCATACCAAATTTGAAGACGATTGGATGAAAATTGCGACCTGTAGTTTGTACACAAACTAACATGGACGGACGGACAGACAGACAGACGGACATGGCTAAATCGAATCAGAAAGTGATTCTGAGTCGATCGGTATACTTATCAAACTAATTCACTAAGTTATAATTCCCTGTACCACAGTAGTGGTGTAGGGTATAATAACAAAAGTGAAAACAACATTTTAATGATGCTTTACTAGATACAAAATTTCAGCGTAATATTCTCTTATGACAAAAGTTCAGCACGAGCCGGACCCCCTCGAAATTATTTTTTTAAGACAAAATTTCTTTAAAATTTTTTCTAAAGACAAAATTTTTATAAAAAAAAATATTAATTTTTTTCTAAAGACTACATTTTAATGTTTTTTTTTTTAAAGATTAACTTTCAACGAAAAACTTTCTGAAGACAACCTAACATCGAAATTATTTTTTAAAACCAAAATTTAAGTTTTACATAAACATGCTTAAAGTCTTTTTATTATGCTTATCTGTCCCAAACAACATTTTCCTAAATTTTTTTCTATAGACAAATTTCAATAAATATTTTTAAAGACAAAATTATAACCCATTACGCCTGAATTTCGATCCAGTTGTCCGATTTTGATGAAATTTTATCTGTGGATATAAAAGAGACGCGTGATTGGCTGACTGACTGATTAACGCCCAGTCCAATGGGCTAAAGCTAGAGTCATGAAATTTCTCACGAATGGGGGTCTTGGGTCGTAGGCGCTCAACAAGACGGGGTTTTGTGATATTCGTAAGTTTAGGTACTAAAAAATAGGATATGGAGACTTTTTACCCAGAGTGAACGGATGGGGCTAGAATTATGATTTTGGGCTCAAATTAAAGAGCGTCTCAAAAAATAAGATTTGGTGAAAAAATTTCCCAAAATAGTACCGCAAGTGGGAAAATTGTTACGTTTAGTACAGTAATTAGTACATTTTTAATTGAGCTAGAGCTTTGAATTTTGGAAATTAGGTACACTGTGACAACCTAGATTAGGATGCCAAAAAAGTTTTTTAGCATTTGGAAACAAAAAAGTTTAGTACCGGAATTGGGATCATACTACTTTCTTTACGAATTGAACTAGAGCTCTGAAATTTATCAAGTAGATTCTACTAAGAGATATACATACGTTGGTTGACTAAGTAATTTTTAACAAATCATACATATGGGTAAAATTAAACAAGTAATAAGGCGTTAAGTTCGTCCGGGCCGAACTTTGGATACCTCGGGTATATATGAAACCACCTTTTGTTATAATCCGCTGAAAAATGCTTAATTTATGCCCCCATAGCAGCTTCATCGAAATATGGTCGCATTTGGACCAAATTCGACACCGATATTGATAGGTCTAATAAGTATAAGTCACTGTACAATTTTGTACAAGAACATATTGGTCTTTTTGGTAGCCTTATACAAATATAGACCGACCTGAACCATGTACGACACGGATGTCGAAAAGCCTAACATAAGTCACTGTGTCAAATTTGAGCGAAATCGGATTATAAATGTGCCTTTTATGGGGCCTAAACTTCATATCAAGGGATCGGTCTATATGGCAGCTATTGTATATCCAAATCTGGACCGATCTGGGCCAAATTGCAGAAAGTTGTCGAAGAGCCTAACGTAACAAATTTCGAAATCGGACATAAATGTATATTTTATGGACCCAAGACCTTAATCGGCGGATCGGTCTATATGGGTGCCATATCAAGATATTGTCCGATCTGGGCATAATTGAAAAATGATTTCGAAGGGCCTAACACAACTGTCCCAAATTTTGGCGAAATCGGGCAATAAATGCGATTTTTATGTGCCCAATTGAAGGCCAAAATGAAGAAGGATGTCAAAGGGTCTAACATAACTGACGATCTCAAATTTCGCCGACATCGGACAATAAATACGCCTTTTATCAACCCAAAACCATAAATCGAGATATCGCTCTATATGGCACCTTTATCCAAATCTGTACCGATCTCGGCCAAATTGAAGAAGGATGTCGAAGGGTCTAACATAACTCACAATCTCAAATTACGGCGCGATTGGATAAAAAAATGTGGCCTAAGACCCTAAATCGGCGGATCGGTCTTTTGCTAAAAATGATCGATGTCTTGACAAATACACGGTTAGTTGTACCAAATATGAAATGTTGAAATCGTACCAGGAGTGGAATAAAAAGTACTTAAGTGCTGTAATTGGTACTATTTAGTATTTTCTTAATATATTGAGCTACAGATTTGAAATTTGGGAAACAGGCACATCTTGGCGGCATGTACCGGACGACCAGAAGATTTTGTTGCTAAATTTGTGAAATTTGGTATACAGGTACATCTTGGCAGTATGTAACGTATGACTAGAGGTTTTTTTTTAATTCGCACATTTAGGAACTAAAACTTTCAAAATATTCTTTCTTTACAGATAAGGCTAAAGCTTTTAAAATTGCGATACAGTTACACCTTGATAGTGGGTTTACCATCGGGGCCAGCGAAGCGACCGGGCGTATGCTAGTATATTCATAATATAGAGAATTTATATTGACGGAGCAGTTTTTTTTTATATTTTATGTTAAAAAATTGTTGAAAAAAATCATTTTCTAAATATTTCTGGAGAAAACTGGATTTACTGATTTTGGCATAAAATAGAACCTGCTGTCAAAGTAATAGTAGAAGTAGGATTATTTTGAAAACCTGGCCAATAAAAGCCGTTGCCGTTGTCTAGTGTTCGAAGCCATTAATACAACTTCCAAAAGATATTTGCACTCTGTTGCCAATCAGTGTAAATTCAGCTCTGAACATTCAAAAAAGTTGTATTTTAACCAAGAATTTTGACATTTTTCGATTTTGAAAAAATGTGGGGTGGGCCCCCGAAAATAAAATCCTGGCTACGTCCCTTGCTCCCATGAAAACCGATCTCCCGATTCGGTTTCTTGAGCCCCTGGAAGCCGCAATTTTTATCGGGTTTGGCTAAAATTGAGCATGTAGTGTTCTGTTATGATTTCCAATAACTGTGCAAAGTACGGTTCATATCGTTCAAGAACTTGATATAGCACTCATGTAAACTGGTCTCTCGATCACTCTTGATCGTTTCCTAGAGATTTAATGTTTGCTGGTTCCATGGTGGTGGGTTCCCGAGATTCCGCCCGGCCCCTCTTAGAACACACAAAAAACTCAGAAAAATTCATGAAATTTTTATTTGGCTCGATAGTGCGGCACATATAATTTAATGTTTGAAGATTTTTTCATGCAAATGTTGACCGTGACTGCGCCTCAAATAGTCCATCCGCTTTATCCAATTTTGGCATACTCTTTCCAACATTTCGGCCGGTATCTCACGAATAAATGCTTCAATGTTGTCTTCGAACGCGTCAATAGAAGCGGGATTGTCTGTATAGACATGAGCTTTAACATAGCCCCACAAAAAATAGTCTAAAGGCGTTAATTCGCACTATCTAGGTGGCCAAATGACCAGTCCCTTACGTGAAATTAAATGTTCACCAAACTCGCCTCTCAATAAGTCCATTTTTACCACGCTGTGTGGCATGTTGAAAGCACATGCCATGCAAGTTAAGCTCTAGTGGCTGTGATTTTTATACCCACCACCGAAGGATGGAAGTAGATTCATTTTGTCATTCCGTTTGCAACACATCGAAATATCCATTTCCGACCCTATAAAGTATATATATTCTTGATCAGCGTAAAAATCTAAGACGATCTACACATGTGCGTCCGTCTGTCTGTCTGTCTGTTGAAATTACGCTACAGTCTTCAAAAATAGAAATATTGAGCTGAAATTTTGCACAGGTTCTTTTTTTGTCCATAAGCAGGTTAAGTTCGAAGATAGGCAATATCGGACTATATCTTCATATAGACCGATCCGCCGATTTAGGGTCTTAGGCCCATAAAAGCCACATTTATTGTCCGATTTTGCTGAAATTTGGGACAGTGAGTTGTGTTAGGCCCCTCGACATCCTTCGTCAATATGGCTCAGATCGGTCCAGATTTTGATATAGCTGCCATATAGACCGATCCCCCGATTTAGAGTCTTAGGCCCATAAAAGCCACATTTATTATCCGATTTTGCTGAATTTTGGGACAGTGAGTTGTTTTAGGCCCTTCGACACCCTTCGTCAATTTGGCTCCGATCGGTTCAAATTTGGATTTGGCTGCCATATAGACCGATCCTCTGATTTAGGGTCTTAGGCCCATAAAAGCCACATTTATTATCCGATTTTGATGAAATTCGGGACAGGGAGTTGTGTTAGGCCCCTCAATATCCTTTGTCAATTTGGTTCAGATCGGTTCAGATTTGGATATAGCTGCCATATAGACCGATCCTCCGATTAAGGGTCTTTGGCCCATAAAAGCCACATTTATTATCTGATTTTGCTGAAATTCGGGACAGTGAGTTGTGTTAGGCCCTTCGATATCCTTTGTTAATTTGGCCCAGATCGGTCCAGATTTGGATATAGCTGCCATATAGACCGATTCTCCGATTTAGGGTCTTATGCACATAAAAGCCACATTTATTATCCGATTTTGCTGAAATTTGGGACAGTAAATTGTGTTAGGCCCTTTGATATCCCTCATAAATTTGGTGTAGATCGGATCAATTTTGGATATAGCTGCCATATAGACCGATCTCTCGATTTCAGGTTTTGGGCCCATAAAAGGTGCATTTATTGTCCGATGTCGCCGAAATTTGGAACAGTGAGTTAAGTTAAGCCCCTCGACATAATCCTGCAATATGGCACAGATCGGTTAAGATTTGGATATAGCTATCATATAGACCGATCTCTCTATTTAAGGTTTTGGGCCCATAGAAGGTCCATTTATTGTCCGATGTCACCGAAATTCAGGACAGTGAGTCAGGTTAAGCCCTTCGACTTCCTTCTGCAATATGGCCCATATCAGTCCAGATTTGAATATAGCTGCCATATAGACCGATCTCTCAATAGAGGGTTTTGGGTCCATAAAAGGCGCAATTATTGTCCTATTTCGCCGAAATTTGGGACAGTGAGTTGAGTTAGGCCCATTTTTCTGAAATTTGGGCCAAATTGGTTCAGATTTGGATATAGCTGCCATATAGACCGATATCTCGATTTAAAGTTTTGGCCTAATAAAAGACTCATTTATAATCCGATTTCACTGAAATTTTACACAGTGACTTATGTTAGGCTTTTCGAAATCCGTGTCGTATGTAGCTCAGATCGGTTTATTTTTAGATAAAGCTACTTAAAAGACCAATATTTTGTTATATACAATTGAACAATGACTTGTACTTATAAGTATTTGATCCAAATCGGAACATATTTTGATGTAACTGCTGTGGGACAAAAGGTATACAATTTTCACCGGATTTTGATGGAAGGTGGTTTACGTATATTCCCGAGGTCGTGGGTATCCATAGTTCGGCCCGGCCGAACTTAACGCCTTTTTACTTGTTCTGTATGCATTGGTAGCTCTTGCAATGCTTCTGGCTGATCTTCTCTCCAAAATCGACAATTCTGCTTATTTACGTACCCATTAAGCCCAAAATGAGCTTCGTCGCTGAACACAATTTTTTGATAAAAAAGTGGATCTTAGGCCAACTTTCCAAGAGCCCATTAACCAAAAATTCTGCGTTGCGGTGGTCGTTCGGCTTCAATTCTTGCATCAGCTGCATTTTAAAAGCCTTCACACCTAAATCCTTCCGCAAAATTATTCATGTTGTTTTGTAACAGAGGCCCAATTGCTGCGAACGGCGACACAGCTGCGATATTTTCTTCAGTGCGCACTTTACGTAAGTGTGCTGGTGTTTTAATGTCCAACAATTTAAATTTGGTGTAAAATTAAATCACAATTGCCCGGATAGTCGATTCAGTGGATCGATTAAACTAACCATAAAATGGAAGAAGTGCGCGAAGAACTTTCTAAGAGAGCACGCATTTTGTTAATATAATTCAATAATTTGCGAGCGGTATTCGTTTGTAAGACGATTAATGGTTTAATTTTAGACCAAACTGAAGATGTTTGACAGTGAAACAAAACACAAAACGCGAGGGAGCTGTTTAAACCAGTGTTGCCAAAAAGATAGTAGCTAAAAAATCATCTTTTATATATAAAACAGTCGCGTAATTAACTAACTGACTGCACAATGCTAGACGTATGAAATTTTGCACGAATGTTGGAGGCGCAAGATAAGGCCGAGTTTGATGATACTTACTTAGTAGTACGAAAATGGGTAATGCCCTGGGCTAAGGGATAGAGCTAGGACAATGTCCCTGAGTTCAAATTAAAGAGCGTTTCGAAAAAATAAGTCTTGAAGAAAAAATTTTGGAAAATCGTACGGGAAGTCGGAGAAATAGTACGTTTATTACCGAAATTGGTACTTAATACGATTTTTTTACGGATTGAGCTGGAGCTCTGCATATTGCAACTTAGGTACACTTTGGCGATCTTAAAGGGGTGAATATATGAGTTTTTGGAAATTTTTACATTTAGGTAAAAAAACTTAAAACAAGTAAAAAGGCGTTAAGTTCGGCCGGGCCGAACTTTGGATATCCACCACCTCGGGTATATATTTAAACCACCTTTCAGCAAAATCCGATGTTAATTGCATATCTTATGTCCCATAGCAGTTATATCGAAATATGTTCCGATTTGGACCAAATACTAATCGGTACAAGTCATTGTTTAATTGTGTATAACAAAATATTGGTCTTTTTAGTAGCTATATCTGAAATCGGATTATAAATGCGCCTTTTATGGGGCCAAGACTTTAAATCGAGAGATCGGTCTACATGGCAGCTATATCCAAATCTGAACCGATCTGAGCCAAATTGAAGGAGGATGTCGAAGAGCCTAACCCAACTCACTGTCCCAAATTTCGGCAAATTCGGATAATAAATGTGGCTTTTATGGGCTTAGGACCCTAAATCGGTCGATCGGTCTATATGGGGGCTATATGATGATATAATCCGATATAGCCTGCTTATGGACAAAAAATAAGAATCTGTGCAAAGTTTCAGCTTAATATCTCTATTTTTAAAGACTGTAGCGTGATTTCAACAGACAGACGGACGGACATGTCTAGATCGTCCTAGATTTTTACGCTGATGAAGAATATATATACTTTATAGGGTCGGAAATGGATATTTCGATGTGTTGCAAACGAAATGACAAAATGAATATACCCCCATCCTTCGGTGGCCGGTATAAAAAGTACCAAAAATGTATGAAGTGGGAGAACTTTGAACAGGGCGGATGAATAGAGCTAGAACTTTGAAATTTGACTTAAAAGACATATGATGCAAAATAATCAAAGTGAAGAGAAACCAGTAAGGAAGGGCAAAAGTCGGGCGTTGCCGACTGTAAAATATAAAATGGATGTTTTCAGTTATTAAACAATCCGTATCAAATTTCGAGCAAATATGTTCAAACTGTTATAACTATGGTCATCTAAAGACCCCCTGCCAAATTTCAAGAGCATCGGTTAACAAATGAGCACTTTGTTGCATATATCGAAGCTATATCTAAATTTGAACCGATTTCGAGCAAACTTCTCAGATATTGTGGTAGTCGTCGACGAAAGCGTTGGGCAAAATTTTGGCAAGATTGGTCAATAAATGCGCTTACTGTGACTCTAGAAGTCAAAATCTGAACCTATTTCCATGAAATTCAATGTCGAGAGTCAAGTCCTGCAAAATTAAGAGAGAATCGGTTAACAAATAACCATTTTATCGCAATATGTCATGCAAATCGGACGAAAAAATATATGGAACTATATCCAAGTCTGAACCGATTTTTCCAATTTCAATAGGCTTCGTTTCTAGCGCGAAAAACATGCCAAATTTTAAGACGATCCGGCAAAGACTGGGACCTATACATTGTACACAAATTAACATGGACAGAGAGACTGACATAGCTAAATCGAATCGGAAAGTGATTCTGAGTCGATCGGTATACTTACAAGCAAATGCACTAAGTTTTAATCCCTGTACCACAGTAGTGGTGTAGGGTAAAAAAACCAAATCAGAAAATTGTACTGGTAATGGGAGAAAACGTACTTTTAGTGCCACATTTGTTACCATTTAATACTTGCTTTAAGGATGAAGCTAGCAACTAGCAAATATATGATGGGTGACTAATTGATCTTTTCGCAATCCGTACATTTTGCTAGCATCTGGTACTTTCTTTACAGATGCAGCTAAAGGTCTGAAATTTGGCATGTAGGTATAACTAGTAAATAACTGATGGGTGATTAAATGATCTATTCACAATTCGTACATTTTGGTACCAAAATTGGTACCTTATTTACAACTGGAGGTAGAGGTCGGAAATGTGGTATGTAGGTACAACTAGCAAATATTTGATGGGTGACTTAATGATGTATTCACAACTCGTATACTTTGATATCAAAATTGGTACCATTCTGTACCTTCTTAACAAATGGATCTAGAGGTCTGAAATCTGGTATGTAGGTACAACTAGATGTGATGGTGACTTAATGCTCTTTTCACAATTTGTAATTTTTGGTACCAAAAGTTTTATTATTTTGTACCTTCTTTACAACAGGAGTTAGAGGTCTGAAATTTGGTATGTAGGTGCAACTTGGAAATATATGATGGGTGACTAAATTATATATTCACATTCGTACATTTTGGCACCAAAATTGGTACTTTTATTACAGATAGAGCTTGAGCTTTGAAATTTGAGACACGGTTATACCTTGGCAGTATATATTGGGCGCTAAACTGACTTTTTTCAATTTGTACATGTTAGTACTAAAACGTTCAAAAATGTATTTTTTACGGATTGTTATTAAGCTCTCTAAACTGGGATACAGTTACTGACTGACTGATCATCGCCCAGCTCAAACGGCTAAAGCTGGAATCATGAAATTCTGCATGAATGTTGGTCCTGGGTCATAGGCACGGAATAAGGCTGGATTTGGTGGTATTCGTACGTTTATGTACTAAAACGTACCAAAAATACGAAATGGTATATATTTGTCCAGCGCGAACGGAAAGGGCTAGAATTATGTTCTTTGGCTCAAAATAAAGAGTGTCTCGAAAAACTAACGTTTGGTAACAAAATTTCGGAAAATCGTACTGGAAGTGGGATATCCGGAATTTTGGAACTTATGTACACTATGATAAACTTAATTGGGTGATATAAGTGTTTTTGGACATTTGTACAAATGGATGAACTTTGTACAAGGGGGATGGATAGAATTATAATTGTGAAATTTGCCTTAAAAGACATCTGTTGTAAAAGGATGAGGGTGAAAAGCAAAAATAGTACTGCTAACGGGAGAAAACGTTTGTTAAGTACCGCAATTGGTAAACTTTATTACTTTCTTTACAGATAGAGCTAAAGGTCTGAAATTTGGCACGTGGGTTCAACTTTGAAATATATGATGAGTGACAAAATGATCTATTCAATATTCGTACATTTTGGTACCAAAATTGGTACTATGTTGTTTTTTCTTTATAGATGATTTCTTTGTTGAAAATAGCAAACACTGCATGCTGGATATTAGTAGTTAATGTTGCTGCTATTGTAGCAGTAGTTCTGCTATTAGAGAAGTAGTACTGCCATCTCAGAGTGGCAGGCTTACTGCTGAAAGGTCTGTTGTTTGCTGAAAATGACTGCTGCTGGGATGTTAGAAGAAACAAGGAAAAGAGTGCTAAGTTCGGCCGGGCCGAATCTTGAGAACCCACCACCATGGATTCTGCTAAAAATGTATACAAAATAAATTTTGTTAAAGGGTATACACTTATTCTACATACCAAACTTCTGTGAAACCAGCAAAAATTAAAGCTCTAGGAACCGAACAAGAATGATCGAGAGACCGGTTTACATGGTAGCTATATCAAGTTCTTAAACAATATGAAACGTACTCAACACGGTTGTTTGTGCTATGTGTAACATTTCAGCCAAATCGGATGAAAACTGAGGCTACCAGGGGCTCAAGAAGTCAAATCGGAAGATCGGTTTATATAGGAGCTATATCCAAATCTGAACCAATATGGCCCATTTGCAATCCCCAACGACCTACAGCAACATTAAATATCTGTGTTAAATTTCAAGTGGCTGGCCTTACGCGTTCGACCGCTATCGTAATTTCGACAAACAGACGGATGGACCAACGGATATGACTAGGTCGACTCAGAATGTCGAAACGATCAAGAATATATATACTTTATGGGATCAATATTTCGAGGCGGTACCAACGGAAACTAGGATAGTATACCCTCATCCTATGGTGGTGGGTATAAGAATATAACACATATGTATATGCGTATCTCAGTGAATGTATACTTTCCATAACCTTTTTTCTTTAAATTTAAATACAAAAGGCCATGCCAGTCATGTGCACATTAATAGAGATCAGCCAAATTTCGAAATGTATACCAATGGATGGTTCACGTAGCTTCTTTGCAGTAATATTCCACAAATTACAATCATCTCTTCTAACAAAATTTCTAAAAAAATTCTACAAAATGCCAAAAGTAATCAAAGCAAGTAACAGGCAACCATAATAAGTAAAATTTTTTCAGCAGACTTGTATAGTTAGATTAAGTTAGTTGAAATAGCATATTTGCTAATGCAGCAGCTCTATGTTTGCTGAAACAGCAGAGACAAACTGCTGTTTTACCAAACATTTTTGCAGTTTTGAATAACAAATTTGGCTGAGTGTAGGAAAAATAATATGGGTGATAATGATCTTTTTACAATTCGTACATTTAGGTACCAATATTAGTACCATTTGTTTTTTCCTGTGTAGATTGATCTAGAGGTCTGAATTTTGGTATGTAGTTAAAATATAGAAATATATCATGGGCGATTAAATGATTTTTTCACAATTCGAACATTTTGGTGTCAAATTGGTATTATTTGCTACTTTCTTTATAGATGGAGCTAGAGGTCTGAAATATGACATGCAGGTACAACTATGAAATAAATGATGAATGATTAAATTATCTATTCAAAGTTCGTACATTAAGGTACAGATATTAGAACCATTTGGTGTTTTCTTTACAGATGGAGCTAGAGGTCCGAAATTTGTCATATGATGAGTGACTAACAAATCTATTCACAACTCCAACATTTTTGTACCAATTGGTACTTTCTTTACAAATAGAGTTAGACGTCTGTAATTTTGCCTGTTTGTACAGGATGGGTGACTCAATGAACCATTTAAAATATATACATTTTGGTACCAAAGAGGTACTGTCAAAACTTAGCAATTTGGCAAACATTATTGCAGTCTTGTGGAAGTAACCGTACTAATTGTGTGGACAACAAGAAGTTATTTTTTATTCGTATATTTAGGTACTAAAACTTATGAAATGATACATTCTTTTAAGAATTGAACTAAAATACTTAAAATTAGGAAACGCGTACACCTTGACAGCAAATATTGGATGGCTAGAAGAATCGTTTTTAATCTGTGTATTTAGGTACGAAAACATACAAAGAGATACATTGTCTACAGAGCGATCTTAAGCTCTCAAAATTGGAATACAGCTACACATTGACTATAAATTTTAGGGACCAGAAGATTTTTTTTTCAAAATCGTACATTTAGGTACTGTAACATACAAAATGGCACTTTCTTTACAAATTGAGCTAAGGCGCTGAAATGTGGGATTCATTTATACCTTAATAATATATATTGGGTGACTTAATGATTTTGCCGATGTATTGTTATTCGTGGTATTTTTTAGATTCCTCTTTACAGAAGGGGACAGATTTCTTAAATTTTATACGCAATTATTACAGTACTTCATAATCTTATAAACTGAGTGAGGAAGTTAGAAGGAGGTCAGTATAACTATTGGTATCATGGCGGGACACATATGACTACGAGCTCACTAATGTAAAATCGGTGCGGCAAGTGATAGGATGTGTAGGGCATGCGGGAATGATGATAAAACGTTGGAGCATTTCCTTTGTTATTGCCCGGCTTTCACGTCTAACAGATACCGGCACTTAGGTGGGGACACTATACCAGACATGAACCAACTTAGGGGAGTGGCAGGGAAAGCAATTAAGGCGCACAAAAAGCCGTCGAACACTCTAAACAGGGGTATCAAAAACGAGGACAGCAAAGCGGATCCCGGTGGTCCGTATATAGTATATATATAAAACAGAAGAGAGTGATTGACTGATTGCTAACTGACGACTGATCATCGCCCAGCCTAACGGCTAAAGCTAGAATCATGAAATTTTGCACGAATGTTGGTCTTGGGTTCTAGGCACGGGTTAAGGCTGTATTTGGTGATATTCGTATGTTTAGGTACTAAAAGTACCCAGCCTAACGGCTAAAGCTAGAATCATGAAATTTTGCACGAATGTTGGTCTTGGGTTCTAGGCACGGGTTAAGGCTGGATTTGGTGATATTCGTATGTTTAGGTACTAAAAAGACCAAATGGACGGAATGGAACATATTTGCCCAGCGCGAACGAAAAATGCTAGTGAAAACAAGTAAAAGCGTGCTAAGTTCGGCCGGGCCGAATCTTATATACCCTCCACCATGGATTGCATTTGTCGAGTTCTTTTCCCGGCATCTCTTCTTAGGCAAAGAACGATATAAGAAAAGATTTGCTCTGCTATTAGAGCGATATCAAGATATGGTCCGGTTTGGACCACAATTAAATTATATGTTGGAGACCTGTGTAAAATGTCAGCCAATTCGAATAATGGGGAATCGATTTATGTGGGAGCTGTATCGGGCTATAGACCGATTCAGACCATAATAAATACGTATGTTGATGGTCATGGGAGAATCCGTCGTACAAAATTTCAGGTTGTTGAAAGTAAGAATAAAATACGTCATGTAAAATTTCAGCCAAATCGGATAGGAATTGCGACCTCTAGAGGCTCAAGAAGTCAAGTCCCCAGATCTGTTTATATGACAGCTATATCAGGTTATAAACCGATTTGAACCATACTTGGCACAGTTGTTGGACATCATAACAAAATACTATGTGCCAAAATTCATTCAAAACGGATAAGAATTGCGCCCTCTAGAGGCTCAAGAAGTCAAGACCCAAGATCGGTTTATATGGCAGCTATATCAGGTCATAGACCGATTTGAACCATACTTGGCACAGTTGTTGGAAATTATAACAAAACACGTCGTGAAAAATTTCATTCCAATCGGATAAGAATTGCGCACTCTAGAGGCTCAAGAAGTCAAGACCCCAGATCGGTTTATATGGCAGCTATATCAAAACATGGACCGATATGGCCTATTTACAATACCAGCCGACCTACATTTATAAGAAGTATTTGTGCAAAATTTCAAGCGGCTAGCTTTACTCCTTCGGAAGTTAGCGTGCTTTCGACAGATAGACGGATGGACGGACGGACAGACGGACGGACATGGCTAGATCGACATAAAATGTCACGGCGATCAAGAATATATATACTTTATGGGGTCTCAGACGAATATTTCGAGTAGTTACAATCAGAATGACGATATTAGTATACCCCCCATCCTATGGTGGAGGGTATACAAATTTTGGAAAATCGTACCGGAGTTGGGAGAAGTAGTACTTTTTGTATGGCAATTGGTACTATTTGGTACATTCTTGATACTATTTATTACTTTATCTTCAGATTTATATTGAGGTCTGAAATTTGGCATGTATGTACAACTAAGAAATATATGATGGGAGACTTAATGATATATTCAAAATTCGTACATTTTAGTACCAAATTGGTGCGATTACGTACTTTCTGTTCAGATGATGAGGTCTAAAATTTGGCATATGGGTACAGCTAAGAAATAAATATTGGCTGGCTCAATGTTGTACTCACCATTTGCACATTTTCGAAAAAAAAAATTTACCATTTAATACTTTTTTCATAGGTGAGGTCTGAAATTTAGCATGTCTGAATTTTAGCATGTAGGTACAACTAAAAAATATATGATAGGTGACTAAATGATCTCTATTAATTCATACATTTTGGTACTTAAACTTGTAACATTTGGTACTTTCTTTGTAGATGGGGCTAGAGGTCTGAAATTTGTTACAAGAAGAAAAGGAAGGAAGGAAAGTAGTTACAAGAAGGAAATATATTATTTGCGGCTAAATGATCCATTCGTACATTTACAAACAAATTCGTTCATGTTGGTACCAAATAGGGCAAAATAACTACTAAAGTATACAAAATGGTACTTTCTTTACAAATTGAGCTAAAGCGCTCAAAATTGCGATTCAATTACAACTTGACAATATAAATTGGCGTATTTAATTTTTTTTGCGATGTATTGCTATTCTTGGCACTATTTGGTACTTTCTGTACAGTAGGCGACCGAATTCTGAAACTTCATAATATTACAAACTGAGTGCCTACCTAGGCTTATGGAAGTCCTACATTAAAATGGGGTTTCAAAAATGGGGATAGCGAAGCGGACCGAAGCACCGGGATGCTGGTCTATACATACAAAAGATCTCCGTAGCTGACCGATTGACTGATCAGTCCAAACGACTAAGGCTAGAATAATGAAACTTGGTACGAATGTGGGTAATGGTCACATGATAGGTACCAAATAGTTCGAAAAATGTGAAAGTTTAGCTGGGAGATACCGAAAGGGCTAGACTTATAAAGATTTTTTTGCGACTAAATTTAAGAGTGTCTTTAAAAATATGGTTTGGTACAAACAATTTTACAAAATCGTACTGGAATCGGGAGAAAAAGTACGTTTAGTGCCGAAATTGGTGTTATTTGGTCCTTTTTTGTAAATTGAGCTAGAGCCCTGAATTTTGGAACTTAGGTACACTTGGCAACCTAAATCGGGTGAGTAAATGCGTTTTTGGAAATGTGTACATTTAGATACTAAAAAAAGTATCAAATTTTACACAGGGCGAACGGCAAGAGCTAGAACTACGAAATTTGACTTAAATTGTTCTAAGGTTGCGATCTGAGGTATACATTACAGTAGGAATCGGGCGACCAGACGATTTTTTTGAAATTCGTACATTTAAGTGCTGAAACATACTAAATGACACATTTTTTTACGGATTGAGCTAAATCTGTCAAAATTGTGATACAGTTATATCTTTGCATATATATATTAGGCAACTAGAAGTTTTTGAAATTCGTGAATGTTGCTACTGAAACGTATAGAAGTTACTTTCTCTATGGATTGAGCCAAAGCTCCCAAAATTGGAATTTTTTTGAAACTCGGCCATTTAGGTACTATAACGAACAAAATGGTACGCTCTTTTCAAGCTCAAGCTAGAGCTTTGAAATCTGAAATATGGTTACACCTTGACAATGCATATCGGACGACTTGAAGTTTTTGTTTTTTTTTTATACCCTCCACCATAGGATGGGGGGTATACTAATTTCGTCATTCTGTTTGTAACTCCTCGAAAAATTCGTCCAAGACCCCATAAAGTATATATATTCTTGATCGTCATGACATTTTAAGTCCAACTAGCCATGTCCGTCCGTGTGTCTGTCGAAAGCACGCTAACTTTCGAAGGAGTGAAGCTAGCCACTTGAAATTTTCCACATTTTTCTTATTAGAGTAGGTCAGTTGGGATGGTAAATGGGCTATATCGGTCCATGTTTTGATATAGCTGCTCCCATGAACCGATCTAGGATCTTGACTTCTTAAGCCGCTAGAGGGCACAATTCTTATCCGATTCGGCTGAAATTTTGCATGATGTGTTTCATTATGACTTCCAACAACAGTGCTGAGTATGGTGCAAATCGGTCCATAACCTGATATAGCTGCCATATAAATCGATCTGGGGTCCTGAATTCTTGATCCCCTAGAGGACGCAATTATTATCCGATTTAGCTGAAATTTTGCACAACGTGTTTTGTTATGACTTTCAACAACTGTGCTAAGAATAGTTAAAATCGGTTCATAACCTGATATAGCTGCCATATAAACAGATCTGGGGTTTTGACTTCTTGAGCCTCTATAGGGAGCAATTCCTATCCGATTTGGCTGAAATATTGCATGAGATGTTTTGTTATGACTTCCAACAACTGTATTAAGGATGGTTCAAATCGGTTCATAACCTGATATAGATGCCATATAAGCCGATCTGGGGTCTTGACTTCTTTAGCCTCTACAGGGATTAATTCCTATCCGATTTGGCTGAAATTTTGCATGAGGTGTTTTGTAATAACTTTCAACAACAATGCTAAGAATATATAAACCTCTCTCCCTAATTCACTTCTTCAGCCCCCAAAGTGCGTAATTCTTATTAGATTTGGCTGAAATTTTACACAATGACTTCTACTATGGTCTCCAATATTCAGTTCAATTATGGTCCGAAATGAACCATAACTTGATATTGTTCCAATAACATAGATATTCTTTTCTTTTCTTTTTTTGATATGAGTATATCTAGGTACTAAATCGTACAAATTGATACTTTCGTTACAGATTGAGCTAAAGCTCTCATAATAAGAGTACTGTTCCTCCATGCCAGTATATTGGGCACTAGAAAAGTTTTCTGAAATCCGTACCTTAATTAATAATAATAGTAATAAATAATACAATAATAAAAAGTACAAAATAGCACATTATGGTTTATCTTAGTCTAGAAAACGACGTAAGGAAAATGGGAAAAGGTGTATTAGGTACTATTATGTAATTACGGATTGCGCTAGAGCCTGAAAAGTTGGGATAGAGAATGGGCGACGGGCAATGACAAAGGAAATGCTCCAAAGTTTCATCATCTTCCCCGCATGTCCAACACATGATATCACTTGCCGCACCAATTTTACATAAGTGAGCTCATAGTCCTATGTGTCTCGTTATGATACCAATAGCTATACTGACCTCCTTCTTGCTTCCTTTCAGTAAAAGCCTCGTCGCTCACGATCTGGATTTCCCATAGGATTTTCGTCGTCCTATTGACCGTTTCGCTGTTCCACAATGCTGCATGCGCATTCATCGCCCACTCCCTTAACTCGGACTGCGTGGATCCGAAATGCTTCGAGTTAACTAAGTTTATTGACGGCTGTCCTCTTGCCTTCACCGCCAAATCGTCTGCCCTTTCATTTCTCCTTACTCCGTTATGGCCCGGCAACTAAACGATGCTGATTTTGCCATCCTCAGAGAAGGTGTTAATCTCCTTCTTACACTACAAGACTGTTCCTGACCTTACCGTCCTGGTCGTTATTGCACTTATGGCAACTTTACTTTCGGTAAAGATGTTCACACTCGACGTCCTCGCATCAGCACCACACCACTCCACGCATTCTGTGATCGCCCGGATCTCCGCCTGCAAGACAGTTTAAAACAGATCTCAGTCTCTGGGTTTTCAATGTAGACCCCCAGGACCACTCTGTCCTCTAGCTTTGATCCATCCGTGTAACATGATCTTCCAGATGGCAATGCTAGGGTTCCGTCAATCCAAGACTGTGCCGAAGGCAGCAGTGCCTGGCACTCGACTTCAAGGTTCATTTCAAGTATCCGATGGGAAACCTCTTCCCTTCCTTCCAGGTTTCCTATTATACCGCGATGGTATGAGCTGCTCCCAACCTCAATGCATTCTCCCATCACCTTAAGTTTCATAGCCGCAGTGGCTGCCTCACACTTAATGTGTATGTCAATGGGTCGGATATCTAGAATAGTCTACAGTGCCCTAGTGGGCGTGGACCTCATCTTTCCGCCTATGCCAAGACAACATGTTCTCTGAACCTGTTGTATGGTCATGATGTTGCACTTTTTCTCCATAGCAGTCTACCAAACTACTGAGGCGTAAGTAAGTACTGGTCTAATAACGCACCTGTAGGGCCAGTGGAATATCCTCGAATTCAGGCCCCATTTCGAGCCTACGGCCCATCTACATAGTGCCCAACATCTGTGAGCCTTCTCAGTGCGCTCCTGAATGTGACACATCCAATTCTGTTTCCTGTCCACGATCACACCTAAGTATTTGACCTTGTCAGATATCGATATCGGGCTTGGGTATAAACACCACCCTTGCCACCTGCCAGGCTCTCGGAGTATATGCAAGTACTGGAAATATTCCATCAGGTCCGGGTGAATTAAATGGTTTGAATCTCGACAAGGATTCCTTCACCACAAATTCCGTTATTATAAATCTTCGATTCCGGTGTCTCCGTGAGTTCCTTCGTATCCTGTG
This sequence comes from Stomoxys calcitrans, assembly GCF_963082655.1. NCBI lineage: Eukaryota > Metazoa > Arthropoda > Insecta > Diptera > Muscidae > Stomoxys > Stomoxys calcitrans. The sequence continues at coordinate 116,483,864 of NC_081552.1, read as the reverse complement.
GAAAATGGGTTTACATCAAAAGCCTCAGCATGTCGTCTACTAAAGTTTCAGTTTGGACATGGGTTTTTGAGAGAATTTTTTTATCTTGGCGGCGTCATTAATGCTATCGAACTGTTCGCAGAAAAGCTTCCACGAGGCACGTTTTGCCGCTCCGGTAATCTCAGTAGTCCTTGAGCCGTGTGTAATACACATCCCAATAAACTTACGCTTTTTTACAATGTGCTCTGTTAAAAATTCTGCGGACCTCTTTCCCAATATTGTGTATCTCCCCGGTCATCCAGGGTTTTTCTTGGGTTGATTTCCTTTCCCGAAGAGGACAACTATCTTCGAAGGACCCCACCAGTGCAGTCGTAATCTTGTTGACATTTTCGTCAATGTCTTCTATGCTTGGACAATCTAAATTATCTTGCCCAAGTCTTCCTCTGAGTAGCCTTCCGAATTTTGCCCAGTTGGTTTTCAACTTTTTCCGGAAGCTTATCGGATTCGGCGCTAGCCGTGCTATTCTAAACCTAATGAAGCGGTGGTCAGAGAAAGAGCGTTCCATGGAGACCCTCCAATCCTGAACCTAATCGATTTGATTTTTCGTACATAGTCACATCTAATACCTCCTACCTAATCCTATTAACAAAGGTAGCGGTGTTACCAATATTAAATGTTATTAGGTCGTTAGCATCCAAAAACTCTGCCAGGACTTGGCCCGCTTATTAGTGTTGGTACTACCCCACGAAATGTGGTGGGAGTTCGCATCGCACCCTATTAGCACCTCGTTTCCTGTCTATTTTGTTTTTCTCACCAGCCGTTGCAGCTCCGACATGGGTGGCGGTGTCGGAGAGTCGAAAGGCAGATAAAGTGATGCCAGGTATGCTCCACCGTCTCCCTGTCTCACCACTGTTGCATCCGACGTTGACAACTGTAGGGAAAATATATAATTCAAATTTTTATGACAAATAACGCAGGTCCTCGGCCGAGTACCAGTGTTAGCATAAATTAATCTAGCCTAGTCTAGTCTTCCGGCTTTTTATAAAGTCGGTAATGGTTCCATCGTCGGGTTCCTGTTCGTTAAGCTTTATTGGGTTTCCATTCCCTGTTCTGCCTGGTGTTTCAATACTAGGATCATTGCCTATCTTAGCCTTCCAAATCTTAAGTAAATGGGCTTCTTGGGAGTAGGTGATGGTACCATCATCGGCTCCCTGCTCGTTGGGTTGCATTGAGTCTTCTGTCGCTGCGCTGCCTAATGTTTCAATATTAGGATCTTTACCTATCCCAGCATTCCGAATCTTTAGGTCGGTGATGAGTCTGTCGTTGTGTTCCTGTTTGTTAGGCTTTGTTGGGTCTCTCGCCACTGCACTGCCTGATATTTTAGTATTAGGATCATTGCTTCTCCTAGTCTTTACAATTTTGAGAGATGCCGCTATTGTCTCGTTGTCGGGCCCCTGTTTGTTGGGCGGTGTTGAGCCACCTGCCAATGCACGGCCTGATGTCGCAGAATGAAAATTTCTGCCTATCCTAGCCTTCCTAATCTTGAAAAAAACAGTTTTGCTCCCGTAGGACGCCATGCCTTTAGTCTTAGCCAACTTGTCACGGAGACTTGATCAATATCAACCACGAAGAGAGTTCCTTCCTCCTTCTCCTCCCTGTGGAAGACCTTAAACTTCTCTGCGACCAAACCTTCGTTTTGCTTGCCAAGAGTCTCAACATGCGTTCCGTCGCAAATTTGCTGCCCCATCGCTTGATGAAGACCGCAGCCTTTGTGAGCTGGGGGATATCCACCTTTCTCACCAGGTCGAGCTTTGCGCCTTCCCAGGGAGCGTGTATACATCTGACGAGCTGTTTGACGGTATCAATATATTCCGCCGACGCAAAACGCAGTATGGGTGGACCCTCTTAGAGTTCCACACATGTTCAAAAATCCGATCGTTAACCAGATCCTCCACTTGGGGTCGATGATCCGGTGAATTTTTTGGAAATTCCGTCAAGAAATTCGCTGACGATGGCTCTCAATGGGAAAATCTGGTAACACATATAACTGTGTTCAAAATATTAGGAGTGCTTCCATCTCATGATTTCACGAGACAAATTTGTTGGTATATAAACTTATGAAATTGAGTATGTAAGAAGTAAAATTACAAATACAAGCTCATAATAAACATATTTTCGATGCCATTGATTGTTTTCCCATCGACTTGTTAAAAAAAATTGGAGTAGAAGTAATTCGTAATGCAAAAATAAAATAAGTGAAAACTGTGAATAGAAAAGTGACTTTAAAGCTGTTTTAATTGATACTAGCCCAGCCAGGCACGCTCCGCTGCGCTCTCTTTTGCAATACACAGGTCTAAAATTTAATTATATTAGTAATCTTAACTTTTAGGTTTTACAGTTGCATTTTGGTTTGAAGGTTTGTTTATTATGTTGCAAAATATTTAGCAAAACCATATTTGCAGATGACATATGTCTAAGCTAGACCTAGCAGTCTCAATGTTAATCCTGGAGGATTGAAATCGGCCTGTAAACGAGGAGACGAAGGTGGCCCAATTTGACACACCGCGTTTTCTCAGTAGAACGATTTCGATATCTGACAAGGTCAAATATTTAGGGTGATCTTGGACAGCAAACTGAATTGGGAGTGTCACATTCAGAAGCGTACTGAAAAGGCTCACTTGGGCACTATGTAGACGGGCCGTAGGCTCGAAATGGGGCCTGGATCCGAGGATAGTCCATTGGCTCTACAGGAGCGTGATTAGACCAATACTTACTTACGCCTTAGTAGTTTGGTGCACTGATATGGAGAAAAAGTGCAACATAAAGATCATACAACGGGTTCAGAGAACTTCTTGTCTTCTCTAGGAAGGTGCGATGAGGACCACGCATACTAGGATGCTGGAGACTATTCTAGACCAATAGACTTACAGATTAGGTGTGAAGCAGTTACTGCGGCTAAAAAATTTAAGGCGAATGGATAGAGGATAGGTCATACCAGGCAGAATAATCGAAACGACGGTAGAAATGTGGATGGATTATAAGAGATTTCCGGTTGGAACCCTGAGGTCATACTTGCGAACGTTTGCGAGGCACTGCTTGAATTGACAGAACTCTGGTATTGCCATCTGGAAAATCATGCTACACAGATGATTCAAAGCAAGAGGACTGAGTGGGCCTGGGGGTCTACATTGAGAACCCAGGGACTGAGATCTTTTATAGACTGTCTGGCCATAATACAGTCCTGCAGGTGGAGATCCGGGGAATGCGTGACATGGACGTCGATTGTGAACATTTTTACGGTCAGTGAATTGGTCATCAGGGCAATAACAACCAGGACGGTAAGGTCACGAAAAGTCGTGGAGTATAAGAAGAAGATTAACACCTTCTCCGAGGATGACACGATCCGCATTGTTTGGGTGCCGGGCCATAGCGGAATAAGGAGGAATGAAACAGCAGACGATTTTGCAGTAAAGGCCAGAGGACAACCGTCATTAAACCCGATGCCTTTCTAGTCGACGCAGTCCGAGTTAGGGGCGTGGGCGTGACCTTTTGGTCGGTAGCACGACAAAAAACCTTTGGGAAGATCCGGATCATGAGTAGACGAGGCTGCTACTGAAAAGAAGTAAGAAGGAGTTCAGTATAGCTTTCGTTATCGTAACAGAACTCATAGGACTAAGATCTCACAAAAATCGGTGCGGCGAGAGATAGCATGTGAAGGGCATGTGGGGAGGATGATAAGACATTGTAGAATTTCCTATGTCATTTCCCGGCTAACAAACACCAGTACTTAGGTGGGGACACGATACCAGACATGATCCAACTTAGGGGTGTTATGGAAAACAATTAGGGATTTAGGAAGTAGAACAGAATTCCTGAGTAAATTTTTTTTTGAGGTTACTTTTTAATATTTGGAGCGCACAGCAAGCCGATTATTTGCTAAGACGCACCCCTTTTTTTGAGCCTAATCTAATCCAACCTATGCTTACAAAAAATATACTTTAAAATTGGCACAAATGTACATTAGTTTGTAAAAAGTGCATTAACTATCGTTTAAAAATTAAATCAAATAAAAAGGCGTTAAGTTCGGCCGAGCCGAACTTTAGATACCCACCATCTCGGATATATATGTAAACACCCATTCATCAAAATCCGGTGTAAATTGAATACCTTATGTCCCATAGCAGTCATATTGAAATATGTTCCGATTTGAACCAAATACTAATCGGCACAAGTCATTGTTCAATTGTGTATAACAAAATATTGGTCTTTTTAGCAGCTATAAAATAAACCGATCTCAACCATATACGACACGGATGTGGAAAAGCGTATCATAAGTCAAATTTCAAAGGTAAAATTTCAGTGAAATCGGATTATAAATGCGCCTTTTAAGACTTAAAATCGAGATATCGGTCTACATGGCAGCTATATCCAAATCTGGACCGATTTGGGCCAAGTTGCAGAAAAATGTCGAAAAGCTTAACACAACGCACTGTCCCAAAATTCGGCGAAATTGGACAATAAATGCGCTTTTTATGGCCCAAAAAACTAAAACCGAGAGATCGGTCTATATGGCAGCTATATCCAAATCTGCTCCGAACTGGGCCAAACTGACGAAGGATGTCGAAGGGTCTAACACAGCTTACTGTCCCAAATTTCAGCAAAATCGGATAATAAATGTGGTTTTATGGGCCTAAGACCCTAAATCGGAGGATCGGTATATATGGCAGCTATATCCAAATCTGGACCGAGCTCGGCCAAATTAAAGAAGGATGTCGAAGGGCCTAACACAGCTTACTTTCCCAAATTTCAGCAAAATCGGATAATAAATGTGGCTTTTATGGGCCTAATACTCTAAATCGGAGGATCGGTCTATATGGCAGCTATATCCAAATCTGAACCGATCTGTGCCAAATTGAAGAAGGACGTCGAAGAGCCTAACACAACTCACTGTCTCAAATTTCGGCAACATCAGACAATAAATGCGCTTTTTATGGCCCAAAGAACCTAAAACCGAGAGATCGGTCTATATGGCAGCTATATCCAAATCTGCTCCGAACTGGGCCAAACTGATGAAGGATGTCGAAGGGCCTAACACAAGTCACTGTCCCAAATTTCAGCAAAATCGGATAATAAATGTGGATTTATGGGCCTAAGACCCTAAATCGGAGGATCGGTATATATGGCAGCTATATCCAAATCTGGACCGAGCTGGGCCAAATTAAAGAAGGATGTCGAAGGGCCCAACACAGCTTACTGTCCCAAATTTTAGCAAAATCGGATAATAAATGTGGCTTTTATGAGCCTAAGACCCTAAATCGGAGGATCGGCCTATATGACAGCTATATCCATATCTGAACCGATCTAGGCCAAATTGACGAAGGATGTCGAAGGGCCTAACACAACTCACTGTCCCAAATTTCAGCAATATCGGATAAGAAAGGTGGCTTTTATGAGCCTAAGACTACATATGGCAGGTATATCCAAATCTGAACCGATCTGCGCCAAATTGACGAAGGATGTCGAAGGGATAAGAAATGTTGCTTTTATGGGTCTAAGACCCTAAATCGGCCGATTGGTCTATATGGGGGCTATATCAAGATATAGTACGATATAGCCTATCTTCGAACTTAACCTGCTTATGGACAAAAAAAGGATCTGTGCAAAGTTTCAGCTCAATATCTGTTTTTTAACACTGTAGCGTGATTTCAACAGACAGACCGACAGACATGTCCAGATCGTCTTAGACTTTTAAGCTGATCAAGAATATATATACTTTATACGGTCGGAAATGGATATTTTAATGTATTGCAAACGGAATGACAAAATGAATATACCCCCATCCTTCGGTGGTGGGTATAAACTTTGGAAAGTGTTTTCTGCAAGGTTAAACAATTTTAATATGAAATCAGCAAAGAGTTTCTATTGATATCAATAAACTTATTTCTCTATGGTAAATACCACAACAAATGGCAGCGGCATACTCCACCCAACTCACCCAACTGCTTGATGAAAGCACTCCTTGTTCCAATGATTTAATAGCGCAGTGGCAAACTATTGCCCACTTCATGGGAAATGACGCGAAATCCGTACTTGGGTACCAGAAGCCTCCTCCAAGAAACCCATAGTACGACCAAGAGTGTCGAGATGCTACTGAAGCCAAGAATGTTGCATATAGAGCAACCCTGCAATCAGTAGCAACGCCCCAGATGAAGGACAGGTATCGGGAGAAAAGAAGAGAGGAGAAACGTCTATTGCGTGTGAGCGAATTGAGATGCACAGAAGTCAGAATGAAGTCCGGAAATTCTACCAAAGAATTAAACCGATGGCTTTGGTGCAGGCTCGTCCTGCTGCAGAGTCAAAGACGGAAATCTGGTAACTGACACAGATAACATGCTGGAAAGAGCATTTTACCCAAATGCTAGTGTCCGATGTTGGCGGCGAAGAGGATACCGCAGAACCAATCCCTGATGATGGTATAGAATGTTTACCTACCAATCAGAATGAGGTCCAAGTAGCAGTGACCCGACTAAAGAACAACAAGGCAGACGGAGCCGACAGGTTACCCGCTGAACTATTTAAGACCGGAGGCTACACACTGATAAGGCGTATGCATCAGCTTGTCTGCGCATATCCGATGATTGGAACATCAGTATACTATGTCCCGTACACAAGAAAGGAGACAAGACGGAATGTGCCAACTACAAAGGAATAAGTATCCTCCCCATCGCATACAAGATACTCTCGAACGTACTGTGTCAAAGATTAAAGCCTAAAGTCAATGAGATAATTGGGCCCAATGCGGCTTTAGATACGCGTTTCTCAGTAAGAATAGGAAAGAATCTCTCCGAACCATTTAATACCAAATGAGGTTTCAGACAAGGATACAGCCTATCGTGTGATCTATTTAATATCCTGCTGGGGAAGATTATACGAGATGCAGATGTGAATAGATATGGCACACTAAACACATGCTACGACATCGATATCATAGGTCGGTCTCCGGAAGTAGTAACTGCAGCCTTTGAAAGAATCGAAAGAGAGTCAGTGAAAATAGGTCCGGCTGTAAATGGAGATAAGACGAAATGGATGGCTTCAACTGCCAACACGCCTTGCACAACCGAGCAGATGAAGAAAATGAAGGAAGTTGGGAACCACAACTTTGAGAGAGTCAGTAAATTTATCTACCTCGGTTGGGAACCACAACTTTGAGACAGTCAGTAAATTTATCTACCTCGGCATCGCCGTAACCGAAACGAATGACACCAGTTTTGAGATTAAGCGAAGAATAATACTGGCAAACAGATGCTACTTTGGACTAAGTAAGCAGTTTAAAAACAAGGCCACCAGTTTGCGTTAATGGAGAATATAGGCGACGTATGAACCACGAGCTGTATGACGACGATAGCATAGTAGCACGTATCAAAATACAACGGCTTCTTTGGCTAGGTCATGTTGTCAGAATAGATGAAGAAGCTCCAGCAAAGAAGTCTTTTGATGGCAAAAACGGTGGTACACGCAAACCGGGAAGACCAAAAGTCCGATGTATAGATCAAGTGGTGGGAGACATCTCGAAATTTGGTATCAGAGATTTTAGAATGAGCACAGAAGATCGTGGCGCTTGGAATGCTATTCTACGTTCGGCTAGTGGAACAAATATTCTGTCATAGCCAATTAAAGTAAAGTGAAGTAAATACCAAATATTTTCAAGGTTTCATAGGTTCTTCTAGCTTTATATTTTCATACCTTGTTTTGGTTAATCCTAAACTAATCATCGAATTTGTACTCTACCCTCATAAACTTTTCCCTTGCGCTCAATATTGATATTATCAGGCTTACATACCCACTTGAAGTATTTTGGCATTCCTCAGGGGCTTAACTTTATACTTCTACTAGCTGATCGGGGCCCGCTCCGCTGCGCCTTCTTTGGAATATTTATTTTTTAATTGGAATATTTATTTTCGAAGATCTTTGAGTGAAATACCATGTTAACTTGACGAAAAGTTTAACAATATAAGTGCCTTTATCTGAATCCCATATGGTCTTTATTGGTCTACTGATTTAAGTTAGGATGTAAGGTGTACTCCATTCTTAAAATACTTCATTTCAGCCCGATATTCTCATGATGTCTGATTTAGTGGTGTATTCGGGGGAGAGGTGGTCCCCCAGATACTTGGCCCTGAAAAAATATCAGCATCGTGCTCTTCTCTCATATACCATTTATTTAAACCCCATATTGCCATTGGCTTAAGAGGAGTTTACAGGATGAGGCTTCCCCCAAACACATGGCCCCAAAATGGTTATCAAATTCGATTTATAATCTCAAATACCTTTCATTTGAGCCACATATTGGCATGGTTGAAAAATGTTTTCACTTTGGGGGTGTTTTGGGAAAGGGGTGATGCCCTAAATACATGGTAATACATTTGGATATCCAATTCGTATTCTACTCCCAAATACTTTTATTTGAGCCCCATATTGCGATGGTCACTAAAAAATTGCTGTTTGTGGGGTATTTTGGGGAAGGGTAGACCCCCAGAAAATTGGTCCCGAAAATGGGTATCAATTCTTGCTCTACCCCCCAATACCTTTCATTTAAGCTCCACATTGACATGGTCGGTAAATATGCCCGATTAAGGGTTGTTTTCGTTTTCTGGTCTCATTTAAACTCCTTATTGCAAAAATCAGCAAATATGTCAGGTTTGGGTCATTGGCCCTAAAAACTATGAATATTTAGTTCGACTCTCTTTAAGACCCAAATTGTCTTGGTGAGCAAATATGTACTATTTGGGGGTTGTTATGGTGGTGGGACGTCCGCTAGACAGTTGGCCCCTAATGTTGATATCAGACACGTGGTCTACTCCCACATACCTTCAATTTGAGCCCCATATTTCCATAGTCAGCAAACATGACCGGCTTGGGGGTTGTTTTGGGGGATGGGCGGGCACTCATTGAGTTGACCTTGAAAATATATATCAGATTCGTGTTCCACTTTAAAAACCCTCTTATATATACTTACTATTTGGGTGTTGTTGTGGGGGTGAGGTGGCCCCATAGACACTTTTCCCAAATATTGATATCAAATTCGTGCTTTACTCCCAAAGAGCTTTCATTTGAGCCCCATATTGCTATGGTCCTAAATTTTTCCTCTATGGGGGATGTTTTTAGTTAGAGACGGCCCCCAAACATTTGGTCCCATAATTGGATAACAGATTCATATTCTACATTCAAATATCTTATATTTAAGCCCCATATTCCCATGGTCAGTAAATAAGTCCAGTATGGGGGTTGTTTTTTAGTTTAGTTTAGTTATCAGATTCGTATTCTACTCGCAAATACCTTTCATTTGAGTCCCATATTAAGCCTTAAGCAATTGGTAGATATCGGCGATGGGTTTTTACCTGAAAAATTGGGTATTGGATATTTACCCAATAAATATCCAAGCATTAGGTATTTACCTGGTAGAAACCTATATATAGCAATTGGCTTACCTACCTACATTTCAAATAGGGCGACGCACATCATACTCCCACAACACCCTCACCTAAATAGTGATAATCCTCCTTACATACGCCAGTTGTTTCTCTAACTCTCACTTCCACATTCCATTCGCACATATAACGAATGCTTAATTAAAAGGCAACAACAATTTGCTGTGTTACTGCTTCTTTTATTGATAATTGATTCCTCATATGAATGACTTATCTTTTCGAAAAATTAATTTTTATACATGTTCTGCACATCTCTGGAAAAATATCTTTCTATTGATGGCAATTTCATTAAAAACTATCCAGCCGTTATATGCACCACAATCTCGCCTTCAAAGTATATATGAATTAATTTGTTTAAACAAATTTTAGGAAAGTTAGGCTTAGAAGGCACTGTTCCAAAAAAGGCGAAAATTAAGGCAAAACTACGAAATTTAATCGAAAAAGTAGGATGACGTAATCAAATGATTACAAGTGCCCCATCATATACAAATAACCCGAAACACGCATACTCAAACGCAAGACATGAACTATTGATGACCGTCGATGGTATGATATTTCAGAGCACTGCGTCAAAAAGAGCTAAATCAGATTGTTGTTGGTCCCATTATTCGCAAACTATTGTTGGAAAGTAACTTATTCGAAAATTGTCCATGAATGGTACCTTGTCTGGCAAAGAAACAGTCAGTTAAGTTTGCTAAAAGATATCGATTGGCTGATAAAAAAGGAGGAACTTACTGTGAACCGACGAATGTCAACTTGTATTATTTGATAGAACAGGGTCTAGGCAGACGTTTGCCGGTCTTGCCTAAACATAATATAAATCACAATTTACAAAAAGACAGTCAAAAATGGTTGGGCATAACCCAGCAAATAATATTGCACCCCCGGATGCAATAGTGTAAGTTAAAGCCATCGTGACATTAGCATGCACAGTTGCTTCCAGCATGCATGATTCTTGTAGGCGATGTCCCACTTAAATGCGATTGTTTAAAGATCCAAAATGCGCATCTTGTTTAAGGTAATGTAATGTTGAAACCATTTCACATAGTTTAGCGCTTCTTGTTTAACGTCAAAAATTCAACATTAGCAGCACATATGTAATTTGCCTTTTTCGTGCAAAGTATAGTTTTAATTAAAACGACATTTCCTATGAATAATCACCCAGAAAATATAACGTTTTTATTATATCAATATTAATTTATTGTCATTAAAAATAAATCGTCAATATACATACATTCATGAAAGGTATTCTATGTACCTTTAATTCAAGTGCAATCCTAAGTAACAAATATTAATAAATTATCTTATTTAAATTATATTTTATGAGTTGAATAGAGCATGTTGCAAAATACTCCATTTTAAAAAGTCAGTCAATGTATCAACACTCCTATTATTTTGATCAGTCAAATTTGGCTATATCCAATTCTGAGCCGATTTTTCAAATTTCAAGAGGCTGAAAAAAATTCCTGGTTCAAAATTAAAGACGATCGGATGAAAATTACGACCAGTAGGGTATAAGACGGTGTAGATTCTAATCTTCTCCATACCACTATGGACATACACCTCAGCAAATAATCGGCTTGTTGTGCGCTATAAATTCGTAACGTAACCACGGACGGATCAATACCAGGAAGTTTGTGCAAGCCATACTGAACTCCTTCCTACTGACTTTAAGTAATAGCATAGATTTTTCACCATACGATTCCCCATATAGTCTATTCGTCGTTCTACCGACCATTTTACTGTACCCCAGTGCTATTTGTGTATTCGTTGACTACGGTCTTAACTCGGACTAGGTCGCCCCGAAGGGATTCGCATTCACCAAGCTTAGTTTGCGTCTGCAATGGCTCGGCACCTAAACGATGCGGATCACGAAATTCTCAGAGTAGGTGTTTATCTTATTCTTACACTCCAAGACTACACGTTACCTTACCGTCCTTATTGTTATAGACCTAAGGCCAGCTTACTATCCGTAAAGATTTTTACGGTCGACATCCTCGAGGTAACACCTCACGAATTCAGCGAACACGCGGATCTCCGCCTGCTGGACAGTGGTGCGTTAAGGCAGTCGGAAATAGGAGCCAAGTAATAACTGCTCCCAAAAGAGGTGTCGCGCCGCGGCATTCCGTTAAAACTCGGTTATAACAAGTTAAAAGGCGTTAAGTTCGGCCGGGCCGAACTTTGGATATCCACCACCCCGGGTATATATGTAAACCACCTTTCATCAAAATCCGGTGAATATTGCATACCTTATAACCCATAGCAGTTATAACGAAATATGTACTGATTTGGACCAAATACAAATAAGTACAAGCCATTGTTCAATTGTGTATAACAAAATATTGGTCTTTTTAGTAGCTATATCTAAAAATAAACCGATGTCGAAAAGCCTAACATAAGTCACTGTGTCAAATTTCAGTAAAATCGGATTATAAATGCGCCTTTTTTGGGGCCAAGGCTTTAAATCGAGATATCGGTCTATATTGCAGCTATATGCAAAGCTAGATCGATCTAGACCAAATTGCAGAAATATGTGGAGGGTCTTAACTTAACTCTCTGTCCCAAATGTCGGCAACATCCGACAATAAATGCGCCTTTTATGGCCCCAAAACCTGAAACCGAGAGATCGGTCTATATGGCAGCTATATCCAAATCTCAAACGATCTGTGCCATATTGCAGTAGTAGGTCAAGAGGCTTAACATAGCTCACTGTTCCAAATTTCGGCGACATCGGGCAATAAATGCGCCCTTTATGGGCACAAAACCTTAAATCGAGGGATCGGTCTATATGGCAGCTATACCCACATCTGATCCGATGTGTTCCGAAGGATGTCGAAATGCCCAAGATATCTTATTGTCCGAAATTTCAGCAAAATCGGATAATAAATGTGGCTTTTATGGGCCTAAGACTCTAAATCGGAGGATCGGTCTATATGGCAGCTATAACTAAATCTGGACCGATCTGTGCCAAATTGACGAAGGATTTCGAAGGGCCTAACACAAGTCACTGTCCCAAATTTCAGCAAAATCGGCTAATAAATGTGGCTTTTATGGCCCCAAAACCTGAAACCGAGAGATCGGTCTATATGGCAGCTATATCCAAATCTCAACCGATCTGTGCCATATTGCAGAAGTATGTCAAGGGGCTTTACATAGCTCACTGTTCTTAATTTCGGCGACATTGGACAATAAATGCGCCTTTTATAGGCCCAAAACCTTAAATCGAGGGATCGGTCTATATGGCAGCTATACCCACATTTGATCCCATGTGTTCCGAAGGATGTCGAAATGCCCAAGATATCTTACTGTCCCAAATTTCAGCAAAATCGGATAATAAATGTGGCTTTTATGGGCCTAAGACTCTAAATCGGAGGATCGGTCTATATGGCAGCTATATGCAAATCTGGACCGATCTGTGCCAAATTGACGAAGGTTGTCGAAGAGCCTAACGCAAATCACTGTCCCAAATTTCAGCAAAAGCGGATTACAAATGTGGCTTTTATTGGCCTAAGACCCTAAATCGGCCGATCGGTCTATATGGGGGCTATATCAAGATATAGTCCGATATAGCCCATCTTCGAACTTAACCTGCTTATGAACAAAAAAGAATCTGTGCAATGTTTCAGCTCCATATCTCTATTTTTAAAGACTGTAGCGTGATTTCAACAGAAAGACGGACAGACGGAAGGACATGTCTAGATCGTCTTAGATTTTAACGCTGATCATTTTCAATTTTTTGCATGTTAGGACGAAGATCATTAAATTTCATAATTTTTGTTTGTTTCTCTTTCTAGAGGAACTCAATAATCGGAGATTTTCTTTGCAATTGGAAAGGAATGCCAGAATTCGCAAATCGCACTAACCACTATGGGTTTCGTTTCGTCTTTGGTTAGAAGACTTTTCCACCATATTAGGTGTGAGCTCGTCTCGAAAGAAAAACAAACAAAATTTGTGAAATTTAATAATCTTCGCCCCAACAGGCAAAAAAAAAACTTGAAAATGAAAAGATTCGATAGAGCCCGGCCGGGATTCATACCTGGGAACACGGTGCAACAGCGAGAGCATTTGCCGTTATCTAGCGTTCGAAGCCATCAATACAACTTCCAACAGATGGAAGCATTGTAATTCTCGCAGAAAAAAGGTCTGTCATTACACGAAAACACATGCATTGGAAAAAAGTACAGCTAATAGACAGGGTTGTCCAGCGTGGTTAATGTATCATAGAGGTGTTTTCGCAATAAATACGATTCAAATACAACATACCAACACACGGCCCTTGAAGCCATCACACCTAATATGTTTGAAGAGTCTTCTAACCAAAGACGAAACGCGTCCCATAGTGATTAATGTTTGTTGCGTTCTCTGGCTTTCCTTTTCCATATGCAAAGAAAACCTCCGATCATTGAGCTCGTGTAGAAAGAGAAACAAATAAAAAGGTTTTGGAATTTCTTTAGAACAAACAAATCTGTTTTATTGGGGAAGTATTATTTTTAAAATAACTGTGTAACATTTCCCTCCATGTTTGAACATAAGTCGTGACTTTGCCATTGTTTCATGTAAAAATCACTTCATTAGTGATAAAACGTTTAGCGACTTCGTCTTTCGTAAAGAATGGCTCTTACAGTCAAAAATTAAAAAAAAAATGCTAACCCAAAAGTGTGTCGCTAACGGCAAAAGATGCCTTGTTACAGAAAAAATTTATTCGTTGATTTATAAATATCTTGTGTCTTTTCCATTTGGTGAAGAGTGTGATCGTAGGAAGACGTACGCTTAAAAGATTTTTTTCATTGAGTAACGGTCAATCAACGGAAAAGTGTACATAAGATCGTCTCATGCTATAAAGGAAAAATTTTGTTTGGAAATAAAGAAATGCATAACCTCAATTTTTTTCCTGTTGACTCCAATAAGCAAAATACGAAATATTGTGGCGATCGGTTAAAGATATCATTTGCCGTCATGTCGTCCAAAGTTAGATGTAGGTCCAAGGATGAATTTGGTTAACTAAGTACACACAAATAACGTTTTATTAAAACACAAATTGTACCTTGCACCACTACTGTGCCTGTCATAAATATTATGGGTGGACTCAGAAATTTCTCTTGATTTGGCTTAGCCATGTCCGCCTATCCGCATATCAATTTTGTGCCTTTTTTTCTTCTGTTAGTTTTTTTAATCAAGGTGGGGGTTCGCATATGTTACCCAATCATCACGAACTTTTTCACATTTTTTTTTTACAAACTGTGTATTTGTCTCAAATTTTTGCAGGCATTTAGCACAATAGATGTAATTTTATCATAAACAAAGTCCTTACGTTTGCCACCAAAGAAGTTTAGCTGACGAAAATTTCCTTATGTCTGATGAATTATTTTTTTGCGTGTACTAATTTTGTATGCCTATGGACCGGATATTTAAATGGCATAATTTCTCCATCGCCGTCCACCAACCTACTGAGACCTAAAGTAGTATGGGCCCATTCAAACTCTTATACAGCCAGTGGTCTAACCGTGGATTCAGGCTCCTGGATATGTTACTTCCAGTTATATTTTCTCAAATTGGTCCACTTTCATCTTCCCGTAAACAGGCAGATCCCAGCCTTATTTTTGTTTACATTGATACCTATTGGTCAAGCCTAGTCGCATGCCATCTCCAATATCCTTTTGTTATTTCTGTAATGCTGAATCTGATTCCTGCCCTTAGGAATATTTTAACATCTTCCGCATACCCTCCTCAGCCGGGATCCGTTGTAGACTTTTTGTGATGATCACCCATAGGAGTGGATATAAACTGCGCCCCTTTGGGGTGCATTGTCCCCTATTTACCCTCACCCACAATTCATTTATGTAGCTTATACTGTCTCTGGGGACTCGGTCCACGCAGTGTTTCGAACTTAACATTGTTAAATGCCCTTTCAATATCAATGAATACCGCTAAAGTGAACACTTTACATCTAAGGATTCTTCTATTTTATGCACAAGCTGATTGTGTAAGAGAAACTCACAACATGGGACAGAATTTAAAATATACAAAATTGTGTAGATCCTCTCCCTATAAGCCGCGAAATTTGGAGCTATATATATATATATACATTTTTGTCCAATTTTCGTCTGTGTGATAACAAAACCCACAGTTTTAGTTCGATTTGAAGTTGTGCAAATCTTTACTGTTATTATATTCTTCAAATGTGCCTGATTTTGACTAAATCGGTTCAGATTTGGATATAGCTCCCATATATAGTTTTGAGCACAGAATCTACAATTTTATTCCGATGTCCAAGAAGGAACAAATTTAATTAAATAACACAAGTAAAAGCGTGCTAAGTTCGGCCGGGCCGAATCTTATGTACCCTCCACCATGGATCGCATTTGTCGAGTTCTTTTCCCGGCATCTCTTCTTAGGCAGAAAAGGATATAAGAAAAGATTTGCTCTGCTATTAGAGCGATATCAAGATATGGTCCGGTTTGGACCACAATTAAATTATATGTTGGAGACCTGTGTAAAATGTCAGCCAATTCGAATAAGAATAGCGCCCTTTGGGGGCTTAAAAAGTAAAATAGAGAGATCGATTTATTGGGTTGCCCAAAAAGTAACTACGGATTTTTCATATAGTGACAATTTTTTCACAGCTTGTGACTCTGTAATTGCATTCTTTCTTCTGTCAGTTATCAGCTGTTACCTTTAGCTTGCTTTAGAAAAAAAAGTGCAAAAAAGTATATTTGATTAAAGTTCATTCTAAGTTTTATTAAAAATGCATTTACTTTCTTTTAAAAAATCCGCAATTACTTTTTGGGCAACCCATTATATGGGGGCTGTATCAGGCAATAGACCGATTCAGACCATAATAAACACGTATATTGACGGTCATGAGCGGATCCGTTGTACAAAATTTCAGGCAAATCGGATAATAAGTGCGACCTCTAGAGGCTCAAGAAGTCAAGATCCCAGATTGGTTTATATGGCAGCTATATCGGGTTATGAACCGATTTGAACTTTATTTGACACAGTTGTGGAAAGTAAGAATAAAATACGTCATGCAAAATTTCAGCCAAATCGGATAGGAATTGCTCCCTCTAGAAGTTGAAGAAGTCAAGTCATCAGATCGGTCCATAACCTGATATAGCTGTCATATAAACCGGTCTTCGGTCTTGACTTCTTGAGTCTCTAGAGTGCGCAATTCTTATCCGATTAGGATGAAATTTTGCAGGACGTGTTTTGTTATGATATCCAACAACAGTGCTAAGTATGGTTTAAATCGGTCCATAACCTGATATAACTGCCATATAAACCGATCTTGGGTCTTGACTTCTTGAGCCTCTAGAGTGCGCAATTCTTATCCGATTGGAATAAAATTTTGCACGACGTGTTTTGTTATGACATCGAACAAATGTGTTAAGTATGGTTTAAATCGATCTATAACCTGATATAGCTGCCATATAAACCGATCTTGGGTCTTGACTTCTTGAGCCTCTAGAGGTCGCAATTCTTATCCGATTGGAATAAAATTTCGCTCGACGTGTTTTGTTATGACATCCAACATATGTGTTAAGTATGGTTTAAGTCGATCCATAACCTGATATAGCTGTCATATAAACCGATCTTGGGTCTTGAATTCTTGAGCCTCTAGAGTGCGCAATTCTTATCCGATTGGAATGAAATTTTGCACGATGTGTTTTGTTATGATATCCACCAACTGTGCTAAGTATGGTTCAAATCGGTCAATGACCTGATATAGCTGTCATATAAACAGATCTGGGACTTGAATTTTTGAGCTTCTAGAGGGCGCAATTCCTATCCGATTTGGCTGAAATTTTGCATGACGTATTTTATCTTAACTTTCAACAACTGTGTCAAATAAGGTTTAAATCGGTTCATAACCTGATATAGCTGCCATATACACCGATCTGGGATCTTGACTTCTTGAGCCTCTAGAGATCGCAATTATTATCCGATTTGCCCGAAATTTTGTACGACGGATCATCTCTTGACCATCAACATACGTATTTATTATGGTCTGAATCGGTCTATAGCCCGATACAGCTCCCATATTAATCGATTTCTCTATTTTACATCTTGAGCCCCAAAGGGCACAATTCTTATTTGAATTGGCTGAAATTTTACACAGGTCTCCAACATATAATTTAATTGTGGTCCAAACCGGACCCTATCTTGATATCGCTCTAATAGCATAGCAAATCTTTTCTTTTATCCTTTTTTGCCTAAGAAGAGATGCCGGGAAAAGAACTCGACAAATGCGACCCATGGTGGAGGGTATATAAGATTCGGCCCGGCCGAACTTAGCACGCTTTTACTTGTTTGGTCTACGAATTTATGTTTGGATGTAAGGTGTACTCCATTCTTAAAATACTTTATTTCAGCCCGATATTCTCATGATATCTAATTTAGGGGTATTTTCGGGGGTGAGGTGGTCCTCAGACACTTGGGGCTGAAAAAATGTAAGCATCGTGCTCTTCTCTCTAATACCATTGTTTTAAACCCCATATCACAATTGGTTTTGAGGAGAGTTTACAGGATGAGGCGACCCCCAAACACATATTCCCAAGATTGGTTATCAAATTCGTTTTCTAATCTAAATTACGACACATTGACATGGTCGGTAAATATGCCCGATTTAGGGGTGTTTTGGGGAGTGGGGTCGTCCCCCAAACGCTAAGCCCTGAAAATATATCAGCAACGTGCTCTATTCTCATATATTTGAACCCCATATTGCCATTGGCCATAAAATTGGATATCAAACTCGTTTTCTAATCTCAAATACCATTCACTTAAACCCCTTATTGAAAAAGCTAGCAAATATGTCCGGTTTGGGGTATGGGCCCTAAAAACTATGTTGTCTGCTACTGAGACCTCGACTGGTGAAGCGGCTGCGCCAGGCTTCACTAGGCAACAGATGACAGGCCAGCAGGGGCTTTTGACGAAGACAACTGGAACGAGTCTTAACGACAAGGCCGAACCTATTTTATCTTCGCGTGCCTATAATTTGTCTAGGCCATCGGCCTTGTCTAGCAAACCAATACGCTCTTTAAGAGGTTGGAGTAATAAGAGGCACATCGCTCTCAGGTTTATTGAGAGGCTTGGTGCGAATGATCCCAAGACTCTCACCGATAAGGAGAGAGACTCCCTTAAATAGGCCGGGAGATTCGCTGAACGACCTACACCAAAGGCTATAAGGCTAGAATCGGAAACGACACCAAAAGACTGCGGTTATCTGGAGGTCATCCCATGCCCAAAAGAACTTAGAGGAACAATAGTAATATAGGTCCAAGGACCTTTAAATAATGTCGCTAAGAACAGTTTGGTAATGGTGTATACTCCGATTTCTTCTCGACCAAAGGCACATGCTTGGATTCCTTCAGATCCTGAATCCATACTTGGGAGACTAAGGGACTGTAATACAAATCTTTCAACCACCGACTGGAAGATTGGACGAGGCTCAACAAGTCCAAAGGAGTTGTGTCCTACGGATTCAGCAATTTGAAGCTGAAGGTCTATAGAAGCGGTGGGGTTGGGGAATCAGGGGATGACTCAGAGGTTGTTGCTAAACCCATGTCTGAGGAACTCTCATCCACATTTTTGAAGTCTGGAGGATTACAGGAGACTGGAAATCCCCCTACCACAATCGAGACAGGAGGGGATGGCATCGAAACGGGACCCGACAATACCTGTGTGGGTGAGTCATCCGGTTGAACTGGGCTCAAGGTGTGTGCCAACGGGGAAGGACCGAATTCAAAAAGCACTTCGACAGCAGCAACTAGTGAAGCATTCAAAAAGGGATCGTCCACACCGCAAGTATCCGGTGCCCCTCATCATGACAAGATCGGACGAATCTTGTGAGGATGAACTCCTAGCGGGCTCAGAAGACGAGGTTAACGCAACAGTAATTGAAATTCTGAATCCTTCCTATGGTCCGGCTTCTGCAGATAAATCTCCACCATTGCAAGACTTCTGATGGCATGAGGATTTGACGTGGAACCATGGGTGTGTGGAGGAATGGTTCGTGGACCAAAAATTCGTGGACTTAAACTTATCAAGGAAACGGGGAATGGAAGACACAGAGCCTGTATTCTTGCAAAGGGTAGTCTAAATGTTTTTTTCTTCCGTCGCTAAGCACTGAAGATTCAGCAGTAGCCAGTCTTGAAATAAGTAAATCTCATTACTGGTTGGCTTTCCTATGTATGGGACATGATTCAGAGATGCCGCCTTCAAGTCTTATGTTGCTCGTTGAAGCAGATTCTGCAGGGAAAAATAGCCTGTAGGAAGTGATGCTAATGGACATCACCAGACATGGGAAAGTTCTGACGTAATCGAAAGGGTTGAGCTGCTTATCGAATATAAAAGTTGACTTTATATTCGATAAGCAGCTATAGGAAAGTTCAAAAACACATAAAATTCAGAAAAATTCATGAAAGCTTTTTATTCTATAGTATGATCCATATACTTTGATGTGTGAAGATTGTTTCATGCAAATGTTGTCCGTGACTGCGCCTCAAATGGTCCCTCCGCTTAGTCCAATTTTGGAAAGCTTTTTATTCTATAGTATGATCCATATACTTTGATGTGTGAAGATTGTTTCATGCAAATGTTGTCCGTGATTGCGCCTCAAATGGTCCCTCCGCTTAGTCCAATTTTGGCATACCCTTTATAACATTTTGGCCGGTATCTCACGTATAAATGCTTCAATGTTGTCTTCCAATGCGTTAATTGAAGCGGGCTTGTCTGTATAGACATGAGCTTTAACATAGCCCCACAAAAAAGGTATAAGGCGTTAAATAGTACGATCTAGGCGTCCAATTGACCGGTCCCGAACATGAAATAAAATGGTCACCGGACTCGCTTCTCAATATTCCATCCATATTTACGCTTGCTGTGTAGTATGTTGCACCGTCTTGTTGAAACCACACGTCATGCAAGTCAAGCTTTTGCATTTAGGGTAAAAAAAGTTAGATATCATCTCACGATAGCGCTCATCATTCGCAGTTACCTTACGATTCGCATCATCTTTGAAGAAGTACGGTCCAATGATGCCACCTGTCCAAAATCCGCTCCAAACTGTGACTTTTTGTACCCTCCACCATAGGATGGGGGTATACTTTTTTCGCCATTATGTTTGCAACTCCTCGTAACATTCGTCTAAGACCCCATAAAGTATATATATTTTCGATCGTCATGACATTTTAAGTCGATTTAGCCGTGTCCCCCTTCCGTCCGCCTGTCTGTCGAAAGCACGCTAACTTCCGAAGGAGTAAAGCTAGCCGCTAGAAATTTTGCACAAATACTTCTTTTTAGTGTTGGCCGGTTGGGATTGTAAGTGGAATATATCGGTCCATGTTTTGATATAGCTGCCATATAAACCGATCTTGGATTTTGACTTTTTGAGCCACAAGAGGGCACAATTCGTATCCAATT
Organism: Stomoxys calcitrans; assembly: GCF_963082655.1. Classification (NCBI taxonomy): domain Eukaryota; kingdom Metazoa; phylum Arthropoda; class Insecta; order Diptera; family Muscidae; genus Stomoxys; species Stomoxys calcitrans. Next base: position 116,462,976 of record NC_081552.1, on the reverse strand, counting down.
TGGCTGAAATGCATGAGGTGTTTTATTATGACTGCCAACAACTGTGCCAAGTATGGTTGAAATCGGTCCATAACCTGATATAGCTGTCATATAAACCTATCTGGGATCTTGACTTCTTGAGCGTTTAGAGGTCGCAATTCTTATCCGATTTGGCACGACGTGTTTTGTTATTACTTCTAAAAGCTGTGCCAAATATGGTTCAAATTGATTCATAACCTGAATAGCTGCCATTTAAACCGATCGGGGATCTTGCCTTCTTCAGTTTCCAGAGGGCGTAATTATTATCCGATTTAGCTGAAATTTTCTACAAAGGCTTCTCCCATGACCTTCAACATACTTGTCTAATATGGTCCAAATCGGTCTATAGCCTGATACAGCTAGCATATAAACTGATCTTTCTACTTTACTTCTTAAGTCCCTAAATGGCGCAATCCTTACTCGAATTATGGTCTCCAACATTCAACTCAGTTATGGCCCGTTGTACAATAACTTGATGTAGCTCCATTATTATAGCAGTTATTTTCTTTTATCCTTTGTTTGCCTAAAAAGAGATATGGGGAAAAGAACTCGACAAATGCGATCTATGGGTATATAAGATTCGGCGCGACCGAACTTAGCAAGCTTTTACTTGTTCCGGGTACATTGGCAGCTCTTGCAATGCTTCACTCCGCAATCGACAATTCTGCTTATTTAAGTACCCATTGAGCCAAAAATTAGCTTCGTCGTAAACTGGAAGAAGCGCGCGATGAACTTTCTTAACAGTGCACGTATTTTGATAGTAAAATTCAATAATTTGCAAACGTTGTTTCTTTGCAGGACGAATGTTAAATTATAGACCAAACTGAAGATGTTTGACAGTGAAACAAAACACGAAACGATAATGACTAAAAAAATCACACTTTATTATAAAATGCAATCTGGCGATTTGTAAAAAAGGGAATAAACCGTCCTTATTTACCAAGAACAAAAAAGAGGTACTAGATATTACCTTTGTATCGGAAGATCTAAGTGAAAGGATATGCAACTGGGAAGTGTAGGATGATCACGGCTTCTCTGATCATCGGTATAGTAGTTTTAGCCTTAAAGAAAACACTGCAGAAGCGGTGTCAAAAGCCGCCCTCGACTGTCGCAGATCTCTCGACGAGATGGCTAAACAGTTCAAAATCCACCTGTTCTGGATGCCGGGCCACAGAGATCCCAGGGAATTGTAAGCGGGCGAGCTTGCGAGATAAGGAATTCTAGGGGAACTGGAATTTGTGGGTATGCCTCTAGCGACATGTAAGCTAAGTCTTCAAGATCAGGCCCGAAAGGCAACGTATGATAGGTGGTCACAAAGGGGGACTTGAGAACTTGTTTGATTTAGCGGATGTGACCGTTTGCAAGTTGTTGGGCTTTTTAAAGCCATCTGGATGGTTCAACGGTAGGAACTAGAAGGTATCTTCCGTCTCCTGTTCCTGAAGGAAGGAAGAAGGAAGAAGAAGGAACATCATCAGAGGACGGACGTGTAAAAGTAGGCACCTTTCAAACGGCAAAAAAATAAGGTAAACAAGCCGAGATTCCCTTTGTTTCGCACTTCAAAACACACCCCTTCAAAGTCGTCACCGGATTCATAAGGAAGAACCTCTTGTAAAGTTCGTGGTGAGCCGATAATTTGTTTTCTTTTATCAACAAATTTTCATAAATATTGTCACTCAAAATACAAAACAACGAGTAGACAAACACCGACACAACAAATAAGCATATCAGCTGACCTTATCCAACCAAGTTTAGTGATGGTAATCTACCGATAACAACAAAGCAAAAGTTATCGATATCTAATCTACTGCGATCGATAGCATTACCATTCATTGGCAGGGTTCGGAAATATGCAAGATAATTTTCAAACACCCAAGAGGAAACACAACGAAATATCATCGCCAGAAAAACCAAAGTCATCAACATCAAACATGGAGCCAACTGAACTCATAAAACTTATAAAAGAAACTATTAACTCCAATTTAGACGAAAAGCTCAAATCGCTACCTACGAAAGCAGACATAGAAGACATAAAATGCGAGATAATTGCTATCAGCACTGATATAAATGCACTGAAGTCAGAGAATCAGAGTCTGAAAGAAGAGCTAAGTAAAGTGAAAATAGAAAATAGTCAGTATAAAAAGGATATTACTTGGCTAGAAAATCAAATCAGGTCAAGTAAGTTATTTATTAAAGGCCTACCAAGTGCAAAAAATCCAAAAGAAGAGGTGCAAAAACTGTTCAGAGAAAAATTAAACGTAACGGCAAGTACGAAAAATGTCCGCAAAGTTTTTGACCGAAACGGAAAAATGGCAGTTATAGCCGAACTTGAGAACGAAGATGCTCTACAACAGATATTTCGAAATACAAAACAATTGTCGGGCTCTGATATCTCTATTGAACGTGATATGATACCAAACAAGCAACAGCACAAAAAGGCTTTTCTTATTCCTCGAAAACAAATTTTAGCGGTTAGCAAACAGCATAAAGTTGTTGTAAGAGAAGACAAGCTAAAAATAAAAGACCGTTGGTTTAAATGGAATTCCGATCACAAACTTGTATCTGGCAACGCTGATGGAGAAAAAGAACTTGTCAAATTATATGGGGAGGATATAAAAACTATTTGTTTAAATTATTATCAACTTAATGATGATTCGTATCCAAAAAACTAATAAATAATACACAAGCGATTAAACCGTATAATATTTCGATTTTATCGTACAACATTAATGGCCTAGAAAATAAGTATTTGTACCCAACTTTTTTTCAATATATCAAACAATTTGAGATTCTTATATTATTGGAAACGCACCTTGAACCGAACAAAATAAAAAGAGCAAAATCATATTTCAGCGGGTTTGATTTATTTTTTAAGCATGCGACACGCATTCATAAAGGGTGATTTTTTTGAGGTTAGGATTTTCATGCATTAGTATTTGACAGATCACGTGGGATTTCAGACATGGTGTCAAAGAGAAAGATGCTCAGTATGCTTTGACATTTCATCATGAATAGACTTACTAACGAGCAACGCTTGCAAATCATTGAATTTTATTACCAAAATCAGTGTTCGGTTCGAAATGTGTTCATTCACCGTAACGTTGCGTCCAACAGCATCTTTGAAAAAATACGGTCCAATGATTCCACCAGCGTACAAACCACACCAAACAGTGCATTTTTCGGGATGCATGGGCAGTTCTTGAACGGCTTCTGGTTGCTCTTCACTCCAAATGCGGCAATTTTGCTTATTTACGTAGCCATTCAACCAGAAATGAGCCTCATCGCTGAACAAAATTTGTCAAAATTTGAACACATTTCGAACCGAACACTGATTTTGGTATAAAATTCAATGATTTGCAAGCGTTGCTCGTTAGTAAGTCTATTCATGATGAAATGTCAAAGCATACTGAGCATCTTTCTCTTTGACACCATGTCTGAAATCCCACGTGATCTGTCAAATACTAATGCATGAAAATCCTAACCTCAAAAAAATCACCCTTTAGATACGGCAGAGCAATTGGAGGCTGTTTGATCGGTATAAGCAAACATCTACACGATACTGGTATTTCGTATGAAGTTATTGATATAGGGGAAACCCCGCTTTTAAAATTGTACACAATGGAAAATACTTACAGCGTAATACCTCAATACTTAAGACCTGCCAATTGGGACAATGACTTTGAAAAACTGGCAAAGTATTTTCAAGACATAGAAATACAAAACCCTATACTCATAGGTGATTTTAATGTCCGAATCGGAGAAACAAACCAGAATATCGGAGAAATATATAAAAGTAGCTTTTTCTCAGGATATGATTGCAGAAAATCAAGAGATAAAACTGTAAATCAAAAAGGTGTTAAATTTATACAACTATGTGATAATTATAACATGCTTATTTTGAATGGAATAACGAAGGGTGATGAGGATGGAAAATTGACATACATTACGACATTGGGTGAGTCAGTAAACGACATATGCGCGGTATCTAAGGAAATTTTGGGAAAGATTGAAGAGTTCAGAGTGGAAGATAAAGTATGGTCAGATCATTTCCCTATCCTGACGAAAATAAATATTGAACCCACTTCACGAACGGGGGAAAAGATGTCTCTATTGCCAAAATTGATATGGAAAGATGAAGAAAAGGATAATTATCAAAGAAAGATAAATGAAAGTATACGTAATATCGCTGGTGTAAATCACATCAACCTCAACGATATTAACCAAATAATAGTGAAATCCGCTTCAAAATTGATTATTCACAAAAAGCCTTTTGAGCCGAAAAATAAATGGTACAACAAAAACTGTAATAATGCAAGAATGAAAAGTTTTAAGCTCTTAAAGGTGTACAGGACAACAAGGAATTTGGAAGACAAGAGACGATATATAGTCGCACAAAAAGAGTACAAAACTGTATGCAGTACCAATAAATCCGTGTATTACAATACAATAGCCAACAAATTAAATAACACCAAAAACTCCAAAGAATGGTGGAAAATGGCGAAAGAAATTCGTAACCAATGTAACCTCGTGGGCTCAAATATTACCCCAGATGCCTTTAAATCCTATTATGAAAACTTATTAAATAAATCTCAAGAGACCACTCTTATTCACTATGCTCCCCCTTATAAAAATGATATGGATCTCGATAGGCACTTTACGATGTCGGAACTGCAGAAAATGCTAGTGAAAGTTAAAAGAAATAAGGCACCCGGCGAGGATAGGATGCCATATGAGTTCTTCATAAACGGCACCGAAGAGTTTAATAGTCTGCTGTTAAGAATATACAATACCATTTATTCGAGTGGGGAAATTGATCCTGTATTCACAAAAACTATTATTTACCCAATTCATAAGAAAGGTGATCTAAACGAGCCGTCAAACTACAGGGGCATTTCATTTATGAATTGTGTGGCGAAGTTATTTATGGGTCTTATAAATGAAAGGCTATATAATTGGGTTGAAAACTATCAAATTCTTACAGAATACCAAGCTGGATTTCGGAAAAATTATTCAACGGTTGATAATATATACAATCTGGCCTCGATCGTCCACTTGAAATTGGCAGAGAGGAAAAAAGTATATTGTTTTTTTATCGATTTCAAGGCAGCTTTTGACAATATATCAAGGCAAGCCCTTATATATAAACTATTTAGAATGGGTGTATCATATAAAATGGTCTCAATAATAGAGAAAATATACAGCAACACGCAGTCAGCAGTATGGAACGGCAGGGAGCTATCTGAATACTTCGAAACAACCAAAGGCGTAAAACAAGGATGTCTTTTATCGCCGTTATTATTTGCCCTCTATGTAAATGACCTGCACGAGTTCATCGAAGGTGGTTTGTTTGTGGAAAATATTAACATCCGACTTCTCTTGTATGTAGATGATATCGTTTTCCTAGCAGATGACATAAAAGTACTACAGAAAATGATAGATAATCTGGAAATATACTGCAAAATGTGGAGTTTGGAAGTAAACCTAGCTAAATCCGAAATTATGGTCTTTAGAAATGGAGGAAAATTAAGCAAATACGAAAGGTGGATGTACAACGGCAGAGAAATTAAGATCTCCAACGAGTTCAAATATCTAGGGGTAGTCTTTACTCCGAAAATGAAGTTCAACAAACATGTACAAACCAGAAACAATGAAGCAAAAAACGCTATTAATGCCACATGGAACCAATTCATTGGAAGAGCAGATATAGATATGAATTCTAAATGGAAATTATTTTTAGCCGTTTGTAGATCTATACAAACATATGCTGCCGAAATTTGGGGTTTTTCACACTTCGAAGAGATTAATGCACTCCAAGAATATTTTCTGAAGCGAATACTTAGGGTACCAAGTTTTACACCAAATTATGTACTAATGCTGGAAACGGAAGTAGAAGACTCACAAATATACACGCTGGGAAAACATTTAAACTATTTGGGGCGAATTTTGTATTACTATACACAAAACAGGCTCACAAATCAACTATCGGAGATTATATACCAAAAAAATATATTTTGGGTAACAGAATTAAAAGACTTATCTCGAAGCCTACACGTTCAATGGCCACAAACGATGTCTTCACAAGGCAATTGGAACACTTTCTGCAATGATTTATTAAGTGGTATGAAACAACGATTGCATGAAGAAAGACTGTATAGAAAACAATTCAGCCAGAGCTGGCGGATATATAGATATTTAAACCCAAGCAGATCCCATCTTTACCTAAACAGAAAGTACTCTCAAGCGGAAATCGTGTGGATATTTAAAGCGCGCAGTGGAATGATCCCTCTAGGGTGTAACAGTTTTGATCCCGATGTCTTAAATAAAGAATGTAAATTGTGTAACATGCATGAAATTGAAACAATGCAACATTTTCTGGGCATCTGTCCTATACTTCGGGAATTTAGAATGATATCATTCGGAAAGCCGATATTGAACGATGAGGAAATAATCAACATTCTTGATGGTACAGAAGAAGAAAATTGGCACAAATTAATAAATTATCTCGAAATGAGCTATAAATATAGGCAACTTTTAATAAATGAATTCAATTAAATAAGCAAATGCTTATATAATGCGACAGACGTATTTTATATTGTCGCTAAGTTATAAAATTACTTCTTAGAATTGTAAAAAAAAAGAAATGTATTTTTATGAAAATATTCAATAAAGAAGTTTACTACTACTACTACTGTTCCTGTGGTATCAGGTTCGGTTGAGATTAAGATACAGCTTCAATGTATATGTTTGTATCGTAGGATTTGCACAGATTTTCGTCGGAAGATTGGAGATTGACAACTGCCACTAGTCTTATATGTCATTAGTTCTAGCCGCAGTGCTACATGCGTCCGTCTACTGACAACTGCCACGAGTCTTATATGCCATTAGTTCTAGCCTCCGTGCTACATGCGACAGTCTACTGCATCGCCCTGAAAGGATTCACATTTATGAAGTTAGATAATAGCAATCCTCTTACACTTACAGCTAAATACCTCTCTCATTCACTCTTGCTTCGCTATGGCCTGGCACCCAAACGATGCCGTTCGTGTCATGTTCGGAGAAAACGTTCTTTACCTTCTTATGCTCCATGACCATCAGCGACCTTACCATGTTGGTTTTTGTAGACCTAGTGGCAAATTTACCGTCTATAAATAATTTACACTCGATTCCCTCGCATTGATACCGTACCAATTTACGCATTGTGTATTCGCCTGGACTTCCGCCTGCAGAACCGAGTTATGGTTAGGCAGAATTTAGTCTCTGGGTTTTCAATGTAGACGGCCAGGCTCGTTCAGTTGTTGTTTTAATCCGCCCGTGCAGAATAAACTACCATATGACAATTTCAGAGTTCTGTCAACCAATGACTGTTTTGCTGGAAACAGTGTCTCGCACTCGAACCAAAGTGTTGTCTTAGGTATCCGATCCAAAACCTTTTTTAATTCATACATGTTTTCTATCGTCACACAGTGAGGAAAAATAAAAAAACTAGTAAAAAATATGCCATTTGAGAACGGATAGAGATATCTCTCTGAAATTTTAAATGTTTACAGCTGAGGTGATAGCGAGATCGTGTAGATTTTCAGGGCGCCTCTTGGCAGTCCGCTACTAAAGGGTGATTTTTTTGAGGTTAGGATTTTCATGCATTAGTATTTGACAGATCACGTGGGATTTCAGACATGGTGTCAAAGAGAAAGATGCTCAGTATGCTTTGACATTTCATCATGAATAGAGTTACTAACGAGCAACGCTTGCAAATCATTGAATTTTATTACCAAAATCAGTGTTCGATTCGAAATGTGTTCAAATTTTGACAAATTTTGTTCAGCGATGAGGCTCATTTCTGGTTGAATGGCTACGTAAATAAGCAAAATTGCCGCATTTGGAGTGAAGAGCAACCAGAAGCCGTTCAAGAACTGCCCATGCATCCAGAAAAATGCACTGTTTGGTGTGGTTTGTACGCTGGTGGAATCATTGGACCGTATTTTTTCAAAGATGCTGTTGGACGCAACGTTACGGTGAATGAACACATTTCGAACCGAACACTGATTTTGGTAATAAAATTCAATGATTTGCAAGCGTTGCTCGTTAGTAACTCTATTCATGATGAAATGTCAAAGCATACTGAGCATCTTTCTCTTTGACACCATGTCTGAAATCCCACGTGATCTGTCAAATACTAATGCATGAAAATCCTAACCTCAAAAAAATCACCCTATATTAGTCACCTCGGCATTTCGAAAAATTGTTCGGGCTGCCAAACCTTTATTTGTGGTCCGATTTTCAAAATTCTTTTTTGCCGGATAGTGCTTAACTCATATCTAACTTAACTCAGCTCTAACCATTTAAAATTTCAAAGATATATCTCTACCCGTTCCCACTCGGCAAATTTTTTACTTCTATCTTCAATTCACTCCACTACCGCCTTCACCCTTAAGTATACGATGAAAACCCTAGGGGCATCTTGTGTCTTTATTTAGCTATAGCTGTTTGGCCGATTCATTGATTTGGAACGACTTTAATTTTTCGCTTCGCTTTTTCGAATGTAAAATGGCAAAAACAAACACTTAGGGAATAGTGAGTTGTAAAAGGTCCTTGGATGTACATGCTGAATATCGTCCTGGTTCGGACCGATTTACGGTCTTGATCTTATTCGGATTTAGCTATCAAATAGACCGATCTGGAAAATTTATGTCTTGAGTTGATACAGTTCGGAAAAAGATGGGCCCTGACGTATTTAATGCAAGATTAATTGTTTGATGAACATTTTTAATCCATTTCCTTAAAATATGTAGTTCGAAAATTAATGGAGTTATTAAGAAAACTTAAAAAAAAAACGTGGCGAAATTTTAAAAATTTAAACATTTTTTGCCTATTATTCGGAAACGGCGATAGTGTGGTGGAAGTAGGACTGATGGTCGAACTAGGGATATTTGATAGAGTGAAGAATAGTCATCAAATGTGACATTTTGTGTTGCAACTTGTATTGGCAATACAAGTTGGTATTGGTAGTTATTCTGTCTCTGAATAGAAATTTCGCAGATGTTCCCCTTGTGTAATATAAATACCCACATTTAATGCAAGAAGAGTGCTGGTGTTATTCAAGCCTAAAGAAAAGCAGCGTTAATTGCATGTCGTAGGGTTGATGTTAAGTATATTTGGCGTCGCACAAGTCACGGGACCATATAGGCTCAGTAAATGTTGGTTGCATTTTTAATTCAATAATTGACGTTGACCATTAGAAGTAACAACAACACAAGCAATAAAATCATTGCATGAAAACAGCCAGCCAGTCCATTGGATTTGTCTATGGGAGCGTGGGCTTAAATCATCGGCCTTACTTGCCTGCCTGGGATTTGTTGGATAATTAACATCGCTATGAATACACTAACAAATATACCATAAAATAGAGAAAAGTGAAATTGTAGGTCCACAATTTTTGTTAGCGCCTGAGTTTAAAAGTTCTTTTGCCGTTTTGGGTTTTTCAAATGTTGTCACTGCCACTGTTTCTGTCTATGCCACTTCCTTGAAAAGTCTTGTTATTGCTGCTGCTGCAGGGTGGTTTAAGGCAAAACAAATGCCAAAGCAACCCCAATCTGACTGTCAATATTGTTGCCTTTGCTGTTGTATTGCTCTCGCTGGAGCTGTAGTCTTCGTTGATTTCGTCTCCATTGCCCTTATTGTTGTTCTCGATATATACTTTTGTTTCTTTTCTCTTTGCATCTCTACTCGCTTTCACCCACAACCTTTGGATGTGTTTGGCCTCTTCTCTATGAATGGGCTCTCTGTGTGCCAGCAAGTACCTCTATATGGATGTGTAAATGTTCTACATGTGCGTGGGTGCTGTTCGTGGAGAATTGTGTGCTTTCGTACTGTTGTCCTCATAGAATAGTCATGCAGACATTGATATCGTGGTTGCTGTTACTACTGCTTTGATAGTTTACCATGTGTATTTCTCTCACTCAGTGCTACGTTCGGCCGGGCCGAATCTAATATACCACACACACACAATTGATCGGACTTGTCAAGTTCTTTGAATCACTTTTTTTTTTAAATATATATGACGTTATTGACCGATATGGACCGTACAAGTCATAGAAAAATGTGACCTCGAAAATTTCAGGCAAATTGAATAATAATTGCGCCCTCAAGAGGTTCAGAAAGTTAAATTGGGAGATTGGTTTATATGGCAGCTATATCAGGTTTCGAACCGAATTAGATCATACTTGAAGGTCATACCAAAACGACATATCCAAAATTTCAACCAAATCGGATTGCGCCCTCTAGAAGCTCAAGAAGACTAATCGGGAGATCGGCTTATATGGTAGTTCAAGAACGTAATTAGCACAGTTGTTGAAAGTTATACCAAAACACTTTGTGCTAAATTTTAGTCAAATCGGATAAGAATTTCGCCGTTTAGAAGCCAAAACCCAAGATCGGGTTATATGGCAGCTATATCAAAACATGCACTGATTTGGCCCATTTACTATTCCAACCGACCTACACTAATCAGAAGAATTTTGGGCAAAATTTCAAGTGCCTAGCTTTATGCCTTTGAAAGTTAGCGTGCTTTCGACAGATAGACGAACGGGCGGACGGACATGGCAAGATCGACTTTAAATATTGAGACGATCAAGAATATATATACTTTATGGGGTCTCAGATGAATATTTTGAGGTGTTTCAAACGGATTGAGGGTTTTATGGTGGAGGGTATAAAACTATTGGGTTGCCCAAAAAGTAATTGCGGATTTTTCATATAGTCGGCGTTGACAAATTTTTTCACAGCTTGTGACTCTGTAATTGCATTCTTTCTTCTGTCAGTTATCAGCTGTTACTTTTAGCTTGCTTTAGAAAAAAAGTGTAAAAAAGTATATTTGATTAAAATTCATTCTAAGTTTTATTAAAAATGCATTTACTTTCTTTTAAAAAATCCGCAATTACTTTTTGGGCAACCCAATATTTTCTTAGTCGTGGAAAAAAGAATTCACTTAAATTAAAAAATTTCGCCGATTACTTTTTTTTAGAGATTTTAAAGCAAAACAAGTAAGAGCGTGCTAAGTTCGGCCGGGCCGAATTTTATACACCCTCCACCATGGATCGCATTTGTCGAGTTTTATGCGCGGTATCTCTTTTTAGGCAAACAAAGAATATTGAACAAGAACTGTTAAGCTATTGGAGCTAAATCAAGTTATAGTCCGATTCGGACCATAAATGAATGCTGAACACTGTAGAAGTCATTGTGTAATATTTCAGTTCATTCAGATTAGAATTGCGCCTAGGGGCTCAAAAACAAAATCAGGAGATAGGTTTATATGGGAGCTGTATCAAGCTATTGATCGATTCAGACCATATTAGACACGTATGTTGAAGGTCATGAGAGAAGCCGTTGTACAAAATGTCTGCCAAATCGGATGAGAATTGCGCCCTCTAGAGGCTCGAGAATTCAAGACCCAAGGTCGGTTTATATGGCAGCTATATCAAAACATGGACCGATTTAGTCCATTTACAATACCAATAAAAAGTACTTGTGCAAAATTTCAAGCGGCTACCTTTACTCCTTCGAAAGTTAGCGTGCTTTTGACAGACAGATCGACGAACGGACGGACATGGCTAGATCGACTTCAAATGACATGCCGATCAAGAATATATATACTTTATGGGGTCTCAGACGCATATTTCGAGGTGTTACAAACAGAATGACGAAATTAGTATACCCCTTGCTGATTTCATTCAGTAGGACATTCCCTCATTACTTATGGTAAAGTTTTAGTAAAATTGTAATTTAACCATTGTTATTTGTGTAGTGTTTCAAAAAAGTAATCGCTAAAAAATGGGTTTTCAACGGTGAAAAACGAAAAGAGTACCACCCATTAGGTATTAAAGACAAACAAGTAAGAGCGTGATAAGTTCGACCGGGCCAAATTTTGGGAACCCACCACAATGGATTCTGCTAAAAAATTATACTAAATAAATTTTGTTGAAGGGTATAATTTTTTCTACATACCAAACTTCTGGCAAACCAGCAAAAATTAAAGCTTCTAGGAACCGTACAAGGATGATCAAGACACCGGTTTATATTGGAGCTATATCAGGCAATAGACTGTTTTGGACCGTAATTGGCGCATTTGTTGGAAGTCTCAAAAGAACACCACATGCAAAATTTCAGCCTAATCGGACTGCGGCTTTTAAGGGCTTAAGAAGTCAAATCGGGAGATCGGTTTATATGGGGGCTGTATCAGGTTATAGACCAATTTATACCGTACTTGGCACAGTTGTTGAAAGTCATAATTCTAGCTTTACGCGTTCGACTACTATCGTGATTTCGCCTGAAGGACGGATACGACTAGATGGACTCAGAACGACGAGACAATCAAGAATATATATACTTTATGGGGTCTTAGAAGAATATTTCGATGTGTTACAAACGGATTGACTGGATTAGTATACACCCATCCTATGGTCGTGGGTATAAAAAAATAACGACAATGGTTCAAAAACAACTCAAGTGTGCATTCCAATGCGTTGCTGCTGTCGTTAGTACTTCTTTTCTCCAAATCCATTATTTTTCGTTGATTTTACTCGGTACACATCCCTAGGTATGCATTAATGATGGCACAGCGACATACACACTTCCTTTCGGTGCTGGCCGCGCTGTAAAAAGAGGGAGGAAAATATGATTTTATTACATCCGAGTTGCTTTGTATTGTTCTTGTTGTTGTGTGCCTTTCGCCTAAGTTATTTTTAATTACACTGTTCCGTGAATATAGTTCGGTAAGTGTGTGTGTGTGTGTTAGTTTTATGAAATTGAAACCGATTAAATTCGTGATAATCGAATACTGGGTGCTAATCGAATACTGAGGCACATTCTTCACGACAACCCACAACGTTCCAGTGCTGGCACTTATAAAAAACAAGTAAAAGCGTGCTATGTTCGCCCATGCCGGATCTTGGGCACCCACCACCAGGGACGTAGCCAGGATTTTTTTTGGTGGTGGGGGGGTCTTTTAGAGCCCGAGCCCGATTTTGATTTTGTCAAAAAAATTTGAGTTGGGTTGAGGGCCAACATCCCCCCCCCCCCCCTGCTACATCCCTGCCCACCACCATGGATTCCGTAAAAAGTGTACCCTTATTAACTGAGTTTGTATTTGATATATTTTGGTCTCAAGAAGTCATATCGGGTATTAGGGGCTCTATTTCACCATATTGATCGATTCGCATAAAACTTGGCACTGATGTTGTAGGTCATAAGATAGCTTTTTGGGCCAAATCAGGTGAAAATTTAGGCTTCTGAAGGCTGAAGATATAAAATCCGGGGATCGGTTTATCTGTGGGCTATACCTGTTTATTGACCGATTCAGATCATACTCGGCAAGGATGTTGGAAGTCATAAATCAAGTCTTTGTTCCTAATTTCAGCCAAATGGTATGATAATTGAAACTTCTTATAGCTCAAGAATTCAAATCCGAGGATCGGTTTATATTGGGGCTATATCTGTTTATAGGCTGATTCGGATCATATTTGATATGGATGTTGGATAACTCAAGTCTATGTTCCAAATTTTAGCCAAATCGGATGAAAATTGAGGCTTATAGGGGCTGAAGAAGTCAAACCCAGGGATCGATTTATATAAGGGATATATCTAAATCTGAACCGATATGACCCATTTGCGGTCGCCAACGACCTACATCAACTAAAAGTAGGTTAGGTTGAAAAGAGGGTGCAGATATTTATTCGCCCACTATTGCCATACACCTAAGCCGGTAATCGGCTTGTTGTGTGCTCTAAAAACTAAAGTAACCTCTAAAAAGAAACTTTTAAGTTAGGAATTCGGTGCTACTTACAAAATCCTTAACAATTTTCAATACCACTCCTCTAAGTTGGTTCATGTCTGGTATTGTGTCACCACCTAAGTGCCGGTATCAGTTAGACGCGAAAGCCGGGCAATGAGAAAGGAAATGCTCCAACATCTCATCATCTTCCCCGCTTGCCCTACACATGCTACCACTTGCCGCACCTATTTTACATAAGTGAGCTCGTAGTCCTATGTGTCCAGTTATGATACTAATAGCTATACTGACTTCCTTCTTATTTCCTTTCAGTAATAGCCTCGTCTTCTCACGATCTGGATCACGCCGTCCTACCGACCGTTTCGTTGTTCCACAATGTTGCATGCGCATTCGTCGCCCACTCCCATAACTTGGACTGCGTCGACCAGAAAGGCTTCGGGTTAACCAAGTTAATTGACTGCATCCCTCAGGCCTGTGGCCTTCACCACCAAATCGTTTGCCCTTTTTTCCCCTTACTCCGTTATGGCTCGGCACCCAAACGATGCGGATTTTGCCATCCTCAGAGCAGTCTTTAATCTCCTTCTTACACTACAAGACTGTTCGTGATCCTACCGTCCTGTTCGTTATTGCACTTATGGCAATTTTACTTTCGGTAAAGATGTTCACACTCGACGTGATCGCCCGGATCTCCGCCTGCAAGACCGTATTATAGTCAGGCAGTCTAAAACAGATCTCAGTCCCTGGGTTTTCAATGTAGACCCCCAGGACCACTCTGTCCTCTAGCTTTGATCCATCCGTGTAACATGATCTTCCAGATGGCAATGCTAGGGTTCCGTCAATCCAAAACTGTGCCGATGGCAGCAGTGCCTCGCACTCGACTTTAAGGTTAATTTCAGGTATTCGATGGGAAACCTCTTCCCTTCCTTCCAGGTATCCTATTATACCGCGATGGTATGAGCTGCTCCCAACCTCAATGCATTCTCCCATCGCCTTAAGTTTCATAGCCGCAGTGGCTGCCTCACACTTAATCTGTATATCATTGGGTCGGATATCTGGAATAGTCTCCAGTGCCCTAGTGGGCGTGGACCTCATCTTTCCGCCTATGCCAAGACAACATGTTCTCTGAACCTGTTGCACTTTTCCACCATAGCAGTCTACCAAACTACGTAAGTAAGTAAGTATTGGTTTAATCACGCTCCTGTAGGGCCAGTGGACTATCCTCGGATTCAGGCCCCATTTCGAGCCTACGGCCCATCTACATAGTGCCCAACATCTGTGAGCCTTCTCAGTTCGCTCCTGAATGAGACACATCCAATTCAGTTTCCTGTCCAAGATCACATCTGAGTATTTGACCTTGTCAGATATCGAAATCGTCCTATTGAGGAAAAGTGGTGCATTAAATTCGCCAACCTTCGTTTTCCGCGTGAACAGGCATATTTTAGTCTTCTCTGGGTTAACATTGGGTCCTCTGGGTCTAGCCCAGTCATATGCCATATGCACGACCCTTTCGGCCCTTCTGCATAGCTCGTTCGGATCCTTACCTCTTAGAAGTATTATAACATCGTCTGCGTAGCAGACCGGTTCAAATCCCTCCTCAGTCAGCATCCGTAATAGGTCATTTATGGTGGTCACCCATAGGAGTGGCGATAAAATACCCCCTGTGGTGCGCCTTGTGCCACTTTGTCCCTTATTTATGCCATGGGACACACAAATTATCCACCTGTTCCTTAGCATATGGTTTTAGGATTGGATCAGTGTGTCGGTCAGCACATTTTTAAAAGCCCCCTCAATGTCAATGCATACCGCCAGTGTATACGTTTTGGCATCGAAGAATTCTTCTATTTTATGCACAACCTTGTGCAGGGCTTATGGGTCTGTAGGCCTTTGGTGTCGCATAACTTGCCTTGCCGGGCTTGGGTATAAACACTACCCTTGTCTCTTGCCAGGCTTCCGCAGTGTCCTAGGCACACTGCGTAAATTGCGGCCAGATAGGCTGCCTCTTTTTGTAGTAACGCCGGAAATATTCCATCAGGTCCGGGTGACTTATATGCTTTGAAGCTCTTCAAGGATACCTTTACAATAAATTCCGTAATTATAAACCTTCGATCAACGTCATTATTCCAAGATTTCAGTGTCTCCGTGAGTCCCGTCGTACCTGTGGAAAGTGGGTTTTCATCAAAAGTCTCAACATGTCCTCCGTTGTCTCTGCTCTCTCTCCCATGTCGTCTTCTAAAGATCCAGTTTGAACGTGGGTTTTTGAGAGAAACTTTTTTATGTTAGCGGCGTCATTAATGCTATCGAACTGTTCGCAGAAAAGCTTCCACGAGGCACGTTTTGCCGCCTTGGTAATCTTATTGTAGTACTTGAGCCGTGTGTAATACACATCCCAATAAACTTCCGCTTTTTTACGACGTGCTCTGTTAAAAAGTCTCTTGCCCAATATTGCGAATCTCCCCGATCATCCAGAGTTTTCTTGGGCTGATTTCCTTTTCCGAAGAGGACAACTATCGTCGAAGGACCTCACCAGTGCAGTCGCAATCCTGTTGACATTTTCGTCAATGTCTTCTATACTTGGACAATCTAAATTATCTTGCCCAAGTTTTCTTCTGAGTAGCCTTCCGAACTTTGTCTAGTTGGTTTTTAACTTATTCCGGAAGCTTATCGGATTCGGCGCTGGCCGTGCTATTCTAAACATAATGTAGCGATGGTCAGAGAAAGAGTGTTCCATGGTGACCCTCCAATCCTGAACCTCATCGATTTGATTTTCCGAACATATCGTCATATCTAATACCTCCTCCCTTACCCTATTAAAAATCCTGAACCTCATCGATTTGATTTTCCGAACATATCGTCATATCTAATACCTCCTCCCCTACCCTATTGACAAAGGTAGCGGTGTTACCAATGTGTTATTAGGTCGTTAGTATATAAGAACTCTGCTAGGACTTGGACCCGCTTATTAGTGTTGGTACTACCCCACGAAATGTGGTGTGAGTTCGCATCGCACCCTAGAAGTACCTCGTTTTCTGTCTGTTTTGCTTTCCTCACCAGCCGTTGCAGCTCCGATGTTGGTGGAAGTGTCCCTGTCTCACTACTGTTGCATCCGGCGTTGACAACTCTGGGGAAAATATGTAATTAAAATTTTATTTTTTATATTTAGCATAGAATAATTGGTAGTCGCTATGATTCAGTCCAGAAACTTTGTTCCTCTTTTCCTACCCAGTATTCCGAATCTTGAAGTCGGTGATGGGTCCGTCGTCGGGTTCCTGGTTGTTAGGCTGTGTTGGGTCTCTCGCCACTGCACTGCCTGATTTTTTTGTATTAGGATCATAGCTTCTCGTAGTCTTTCCAATATTGAGAGATGACGTGATTGTCTCGTTTTCGGCCCCCTGTTCGTTGGGCGGTGTTGAGTCACCTGCCACTGCTCGGCCTGATGTCTCAAAATGAGAATTTTTGCCTATCCTAATCTTCCCAATCTTGAAAAAGACAGCTTTGCTCCTTCCTTGAAAAATACAGATTAGCTTCTTCAGTATTTTAGCAGTGTTATGCTCTTCGGGAGATCTGATTCTTTTTCCAGCTTCCGTTGAAGTGCTTGGAATGTCAGTTTTATCACTTCCAGCATCCTGCACTTCTGCCCGATCACGCTGCCGGTACATACTCTTCTGTCTCCTTCGTCGTGCACAGGGTCGCTTTCTCGGTCTGCTTGTGAGCTTAGCAAAGCTCACTTCTGCTGTCATCCCAATGCCCTCATCTCTCGATTCGGCTGCGATGACTGTATCATTGGCACAGTCGTTGTCTGAATCCGAGTCAGAAACTCCACCTTTACTTAAAGGCTGGGGACGAACTGTGCATCCCTCTGCTTTATCCGTCTCTTCCTCATTTATTAGTCTTACGACTAGTTGTGCACTTGAAGCATTACTCTCGACTATGTGTGCCAAGGCACCCACACCTATAGGAGGGGAGGACAACACGCTACGGTCTGACGCCCCCACCGCAGACAATGAGTCTTTGGAGTCCATTTCTAGCCTACTACTTCGTAATAGGTAGTACCTATTCCGAGATAGGGATATATATTTTTTTTCTTTGAGGAGCGAAATAAAAACACGTCCGCTTCACTCAATGGGTACAACATATGTACAATATGTGTAGTACACTAAAAAATATACAAATTTATAAAATGAAAGATTTGTGTATCGCACAACGGGATAACATTAAATAAAACAAGTAAAAGCGTGCTAAGTTCGGCCGGGCCGAATCTTATATACCCTCCACCATGGATCGCATTTGTCGAGTTCTTTTCCTGGCATCTCTTCTTCTTATCGATATGGTCCGGTTCGGACCACAATTAAATTATATGTTGGAGACCTGTGTAAAATTTCAGCCAATTCGTATAAGAATTGCGCCCATTGGGGCTCACGAAGTAAAATAGAGAGAACGATTTTTATGGGATCTGTATCGGATCCGATTCAGACCATAATAAACAGGTTTGTTGATGGTCATGAGAGGATCCGTCGTACAAAATTTTAGGCATATCGGATAATAATTGCGACCTCTAGGGGTCAAGAAGTCAAGATCCCAGATCGGTTTATATGGCAGCTATATCAGGTTATGAACCGATTTGAACCTTATTTGACAGAGCTGTTGAAAGTAAAAATAAAATACGTCATGCAAAATTTCAGCCAAATCGGATAGGAATTGCGCCCTCTAGAAGCTCAAGAAGTCAAATCCCCAGATCTGTTTATATGACAGCTATATCAGGTTATGGACCGATTTCAACCATACTTGGCACAGTTGTTGGATATTATAACGAAATACTTCGTGCAAAAATTCATTCAAATCGGATAAGAATTGTGCCCTCTAGAGGCTCAAGAAGTCAAGACCCAAGATCGGTTTATATGGCAGCCATATCAGGTTATGGACCGATTTGAACCATACTTAGCACAGTTGTTGGATATCATAACGAAACACGTCGTGCAAAATTTCATTCTGATCGGATAAGAATTGCGCACGCTAGAGGCTCAAGAAGTCAAGACCCAAGATCGGTTTATATGGCTGCTATATCAAAACATGGACCGATATGGCCCATTTACAATACCAACCGACCTACACTAATAAGAAGTATTTATGCAAAATTTCAAGCGGCTAGCTTTACCCCTTCGGAAGTTAGCGTGCTTTCGACAGACAGACAGACGGACGGACGGACAGACGGACAGGCGGACGGACATGGCTAGATCGACATAAAATGTCACGACGATCAAGAATATGTATACTTTATGGGGTCTCAGACGAATATTTCGAGTAGGTACAAACAGAATGACGAAATTAGTATACCCCCCATCTTATGGTGGAGGGTATAAAAATTGGTATGTAGATGTGAGAGAAACCTTCAAAAGACAAACGAAACCTTTATAAAACCTTTTTGTGTCAGTCTTCTCAAAGATCAAATGATAAATATCCATACCATTGCAATCAAAGTGTAAATTGGATATAAAGGGTGATTTTTTTAAGGTTAGGATTTTCATGCATTAGTATTTGACAGATCACGTGGGATTTCAGACATGGTGTCAAAGAGAAAGATGCTCAGTATGCTTTGACATTTCATCATGAATAGACTTACTAACGAGCAACGCTTGCAAATCATTGAATTTTATTACCAAAATCAGTGTTCGGTTCGAAATGTGTTCAAATTTTGACAAATTTTGTTCAGCGATGAGGCTCATTTCTGGTTGAATGGCTACGTAAATAAGCAAAATTGCCGCATTTGGAGTGAAGAGCAACCAGAACCCGTTCAAGAACTGCCCATGCATCCCGAAAAATGCACTGTTTGGTGTGGTTTGTACGCTGGTGGAATCATTGGACCGTATTTTTTCAAAGATGCTGTTGGACGCAACGTTACGGTGAATGAACACATTTCGAACCGAACACTGATTTTGGTAATAAAATTCAATGATTTGCAAGCGTTGCTCGTTAGTAAGTCTATTCATGATGAAATGTCAAAGCATACTGAGCATCTTTCTCTTTGACACCATGTCTGAAATACCACGTGATCTGTCAAATACTAATGCATGAAAATCCTAACCTCAAAAAAATCACCCTTTATATCAATACATATATGTATATCAATTCCGGCATAACGAGTTTTTGAAAATTTGGACAAGGAGGAGGCTTCGCCGTTTGGACATCGTAAAGTTTATTACAATATTTACACATTGGGTTTTGGCCTACATTCTGTGACAATTTCATAAAATTCGATTAAGTCGTTTTTGACGTTCAGTCTTTGACATAATGAGATAAAAGAAAACAGTCTTTTTACTGAAGAAAAAAGAGATCGGTCTATATGACAGCTATATTCAAATCTGGATCGATCTAGACCAAGTTAAGGAAGGATATCGATGGGCCTAACAGAACTCACTGTCCCAAATTTCAACGACATCGGACAATAAATGCGCCTTTTATGGGCGCAAGACTTTAAATCGAGAGATCGGTCTATATGGCAGCTATATCCAAATCTGAACCGATCTGAGCCAAATTGCAGAAAGGTGTCCACGGGTCTAACACAACTCACTGTCCCAAATTTCAGCAAAATCGGATAATAAATGTGGTTTCTATGCACCTAAGACCATATATCTGCGGATCGGTCTACAATATATGGCAGCTATATCCAAATCTGAACCGTTCTGGGCCAAATTGAAGATGGATATTGAAGGGCTTAACACAACTCACTCTCCCAAATTTCAGCAAAATCGCATAATAAATGTGACTCCGAATTAGGGTCATAGGCCCATAAGAGCCACATTTATTATCCGATTTTGCTGAAATTTGGGACAGTGAGTTAAGTTTAGCCCCTCGACATAATCCTTCAATATGCCACAGATCGGTTAAGATTTGGATATAGCTGCCATATAGACCGATCTCTCTATTTCAGGCTTTGAGCCCATAAAAGGTGCATTTATTGTCCGGTGTCGCCGAAATTCAGGACAGTGAGTTAGGTTAAGCCCTTCGACTTCCTTCTGCAATATGGCCCAGATCAGTCCAGATTTGAATATAGCTGTCATATAGACCGATCTCTCGATATAAGGTTTTGGGTCCATAAAAGGCGCATTTATTGTCCGATTTCGCCGAAATTTTGGACAGTGAGTTGAGTTAGGCCCTTCGAAATTTTTCTGAAACTTGGGCTAGATCGGTTTAGATTTAGATATAGCTGCCATATAGACCAATATCTCGATTTAAAGTTTTGGCTCCATAAAAGGCGCATTTATAATCCGATTTCACTGAAATTTGACACAGTGACTTATGTTAGGCTTTTCGAAATCCGTGTCGTATGTAGCTCAGATCGGTTTATTTTTAGATAAAGCTACTAAAAAGACCAATATTTTGTTATACACAATTGAACAATGACTTGTAGTTATAAGTATTTATTCAAAATTGGAACATATTTTGATATAACTGCTATGGGACAAAAGGTATACAATTTTCACCGGATTTTGATGAAAGGTGATTTACGTATATTTCCGAGGTGGTGGGTATCCAAAGTTCGGCCCGGCCGAACTAAACGCCTTTTTACTTGTTTTTTTTTTATTATTTTGTGTTTATTTGCAGTGTGTAATTAAAAATAAATTCTCATTAACATACAAAGCTCAGTCTCAAATGGCGTTTTATAGTAATTAATTGAAAAAAATAAATACAATAAAATAAAAGTATTTAAATTTTAATTCAGTCTCAAAATCTTTTGAGAATACTGCCTTAAAAAGGATAAAACAACAACAAAAGATAAAAAACAACACGCGCGATAACCTTTCTGCCCGAGTTCACAAAATCAACTGAAAATATTAAACTCTCTTTAGAGCACGCGGATAAAGATCGGGTCAATGTCTAGCTTTTGTGAAGCACGAATTGTTTTACTTGATCTTCGTTCAATGAGCTCAAAACACTATTAGCATACACAACCGCTCATCAGACGCAATATGGATGCAAAACAAATTCGTCTTTACCATACTTTGAAGCCATGTTTCATGCATACCCTATGTAATAGATTACTGCACAAAAGTATGTTGAAACCATATTTTTTTGTAAATTTTTTGAAGAATATTACTTTACATTGTATTGTAGTTTCATGCATATTTATTGAGCCTTCAAAATGCGCATTAGTATGCTAGAATATTTTCGTATTGCTTCCAAGATAGGAACAATTTTTTGCTGGGTAGCACTGTTGTTGTAACATGGCATTAGGAAAAACAAATAAGTCATAAGTGAAAGGCAACAACAATGCTGTGTTTTTTTTTTCGAACCATGACTTGATCTTTTTATGTTATGAATTTGAGCTCACCAGGACTAGGGAAACTTATTCATATAGAGACTTTGCCCGTCTCGACCATGATTTTTGCTTTCGAGTGCTGTGTTCATCGACTGGGATCTGATATTTCGTATGGAAACTATCGATGAACAAACTGACTTTCTACAGAGGAATATCCGTGACCTACAGGAACTTACGGTTCCACTCAAGACTAGAGAAGTGTCCTCCAGATCGAAACCGTGGTTCTCCCGGGATATTCGTTCGGCTATTCACATGAGGAATATGTCGCATCGCAGGTGGAGACGTTTCAGGACGCCTGAGTTACATGATGCATTTCGCTCAGCAAGAGACCATGTCAATAAGTTGATTAAGATAGCCAAGAAAGACTACTATTACAGACGCTTTACTTCTGCAATAGGCTCCAAGAGAACGTGGAAGGTTATTCGAGACATAGGAATTGGGAAAGATACTAATAGATGTTTAACAAACTTGGACATCATCACATCACAGATCCCAGTTGATCCCAATTTCTATGGCTTCAATGTCTCCCCCTCCCTCGATGACGACTCTGGTTTTGGCTTCAGCTGTATTGGTCCCACCGATGTCCTTGAGTGCGTCGCGACTGTAAAGTCTAACGCTGTCGGATCTGTTGGCATTGATCCTAGATTTGTAAGACTCTTGCTCCCCCTTATTATTCCTCATGTAACCTATGTTTTCAATAGGATTTTGACCACGAGTTACTTTCCATTAGCGTGGAAACATGCCAAAGTCATCCCACTGCCTAAAAATTCCAAGGAATATAGACCAATTGCGATTCTTTGTTACTTGTCAAAGGTCTTTGAGAAATTGTTGTATTTGCAAATGTCGTCTTTTGTCAACGAGAACTCTTTGTTATATGTGAGACAGTCCGGGTTTCGACCTAACCACAGCTGCGTAACTGCCTTGGCAGAGGTCACTAAGAGGATCAGGGTCAATTTGGAGAATGACAAGATAAATTTCCTTGTTCTTCTTGACCATTCTAAGGCATTTGACACTGTGGATCATTCCTTGTTATGTGATAAGATGAGACATCTTTACAATTTTTCCTCTACGTCCGTTCGTCTTATTTTGTCGTACCTGTCACACCGCACTCAGTCCGTCAGTTATAAGTCTTCTCTATCGGCAACTCTGCTTGTTTCAAAAGGTATTCCTCAGGGATCAATTCTGGGTCCTCTTCTCTTTTCATTGTACAGTAACGACTTGGCGGGTCAATTGTCTTATTGTGAGGTACATATGTACGCTGACGATGTACAAATATATATTGGCAGTCCGAGGGATGAGATTGCTGAAAACATACGTCTGCTTAATCATGATCTGTCAAGAGTCAGCACGTGGGCGAAAGCCAATGGCCTGTGTCTCAACCCTGTAAAGTCAAAGTGTGTGGTTATCAGAAACAGGCTGTCTCGTTTTTCATGTGATGTCGGTATATTCATTAACGACTCTAGATTGGAAATCGTTCCTCATGCAAAGAACTTGGGCGTGGTTATTAACAGCACTCTGACTTGGAGTAATCATATCGACTCTGTTGTTGGTCAGGGATATTCAAAATTGCGTGCTCTCTGGGCCACTCAGTCGGTTACTCCGCTGCGGGTTAGGTCTCTCTTGGCAAAGACTTATCTTGTTCCTGGCATTCTCTACGGCTGTGAGTTGTTTGCTAATTGCGACTCGGTAAGTAGACGTAAGCTAAACACCTTTTTTAATTGCGTTACTCATTATGTATTTGGCTTGAGACGGCGCGATTCCATCTCTGAATACTCTTTATCTCTGTATGGCGTCTCCTTACAGCAATTGTTGTTCCTAAGATCGTTTACTTTCCTGCATAAATTGATCTACACGCAGGCACCACAATATCTGTATGGATTTATTGATTTCGCCAGATCTACTAGAGGTAAAAAAATCATTCCCAAAATGTATCGGAGGCTTGTTTCTGAATGGCGTATGTTCATATTCGCTGTACGTCTCTGGAATTCTCTTCCTAACGATCTGCAATTACTCAGTAACTCGGCAACATTTAAAACTAGACTTTGGAAACATTTTACTGCATTAAGTTGATGAATGTTAAGACTCATTTATATATTTATTTTTCTATACTTACTTCTTCTTTTCTTACCTTGCCTTAATTTCTTTTTTTTTCGGATCAACTAAGTCTACTAATTCCTCTTTAATTGATAAATTCACTTTTGTTTTTTTTCTTTTAAATTCAAATCTACAAAGCCACAATTGTTAGTTTTTTCCGTAAGTTATTCATTCAAAATCTGTGATGTATTGTATAGCTATATATTCTTAGTTTTAAGTGTTTACTATGTACAATTGTTGGAGATATTACCCGCACTTTAATTATAAGAATTTTATATTCTTGTTGTGCGGGTGTAAATAAATAAATTAAAAATTAAGTAATTTACTAATTTTAGTATGACTACTTCGAGTTTAAAAATCCATGCTTATCTCGCACATTCGTACCAAGAGTGACCTTGATGTAAAATTTCAATTTTGAAGGTTCAGTCAAATTTTCTGGGCGAATATCAGTCATTAACACTACTCTTTTATATAAATAGGTAACAAGACGCAAAGTTAAAGATTTATTAACCTACCATTTGAAATAAAAAATCCTTAATATCAAGGAAAATATCTTTCACCAAAGGAAAAGTTTTCTTAAAAAGTTTGAAAATTTAAGTCGGGTAGATTGATAAATTATGCACCCAAAACTAATACAACTTTGTGTCTATTAAATTATTTTACAATTCTTAAGAGTATATTGCATTATGTTCATGTTACTGAGAACTATGTATGTAGAATTGAACGAATGATCCAGTTCTATTTGCTCTTTTTACTGATATACTAACATCGTTTCCTGGTATAGCAACATTGTTCCTGTTTGTATTAAAACCAAAAAACTTTTACGGTGAACATTTCACACAAGTACAACATGGGCAACATCAAAACAAAAAAAAAAAAAACCATAATCACAACCATACATAGAAGGCCGTTCGCAAAATACAAAACATTCACAAGCTCTGATGTGTAGAACCCAAAAGGATGGGTTTTAATTGTTAGGATGTCAGGCAGCAGGATACGAATTTCACAGAGTCCTGAATAAGAAAATAAGCGAATTGGTCCATGTACGAATATGACCAGCGAATCGAAAAAGATTCAGCTAGAATGATTCGATAAAGAAATTTCGTATGTTTGCTCTATATTCGCAATGGCATTTAGTTGACAACAATTTTCCGTTCCATTCAATATTTGAATAAAAATGTGTTTTTTGTTTGAATTATATTTTGTTTAAACTATCGTTGATTTAAAAAGGAGAATAATGAAACACAAAGTTGATTTAAAGAGATAAGTGATGATATACAAAAGAGGTTTGAGAGGAAAGATGACACATAACATCTCTTGACATTAAAGCGTCCTCCAACCGCCAAACAGACTCGACTGTCGAAAATCTCTCACCGAGATGGCTGAACAGTTCAAAATTCACCTACTCTGGGTACCGGGTCACAGAGATAACCAGGGAATTGTACAGCGGGCGAGCTTGCGAGACTAGGAACTTCCTTACGTATTCCAGGGAAACTGGAATCTGTGGGTATGCCTCTTGCGACAATTAAGCTATGTTTTTAGGACCAGGCCCGAAGGACTACGAATGATAGATGGTCGCAAAAAAGGTGCTGTGAGCATTCCTAAACTATGTGGCCTAAACTAGACTTGAAAAGGCATACTGCTTTACTGTCATTGGCTAGAACAGACGTCTCAGTTATTGTGTCCGTCATGACAGCTCACTGTCCAATCGAAAAACATGCTGACAGACTGAAGGTTGTCATTAACTACTTTTGAAGAAGCTGAGACTACATCGAAGAAGAACAGACTATAGAACACCTTCTGTGTGTGTGTTTCCCGCACTGGCAGTCAGAAGGAGTTCCACTTTAGGTTCTCATTTCTTTGAGAACCTGTCTGATTTAGCGGATGTGAATATTCGCAAGTTGTTGGGCTTTTTAAAGCGATCTGGATGGTTCAACTGTAGGAACTAGATGGCATTTTCCTTCTTCTGTTGCTGTGGTATTAAAATGAACGAAAACGTCTAACCGCCAAACAGATGTAAGTGCCAAAATCAAAACTTTAGATTAGGTTAGGCTAGGATGAAAAGAGGGTGCGCCCTGTGCCACTATGGACATACACCTAAGCTAGTTATCAGTTTGTTGTGCGCTCTAGAAACTAAAAAGTAACATCGAAAAAGAAAATTTTAAGTTAGGAACTCGTGCTGCTCACAAAATCCTTAATTGTTTTCCATAACACTTCCCTAAATTGGTATATGTCTGGTATTGTGTCCCCACCTAAGTAGAGAAAGCCGGGCTATGACATAGGAAATGCTCCAACGTTTCATCATCTTCTCCACATGCCCTACATGTTGAGACGCCTTCGACCAGCGATAGATGGATCAGAGGGTCTTCTATTTCCCTTGGTTAATTGATGCACTTGCTCCTATGAGACCGCAAGCGAATTTTAAGAAATGAAACGCGAGGTGTCAATTTCAATTCATGCGGTTTATTACGAGGCCAATGGGACCTTGGTTTAAGTAGACTTTATTGGCTTAGAACTTTACACTTTAAAGTGATACACTTAAGTAACTTATATCAATAAAGTAAAAGGAAAGGAATGATAATCAACGGTAAAATATAAGTAAATAAGAGCCGCTCTTTGCGAGCATAAATTCGGTGTTTTAAAGAGAGGAAAGTAAATGAAAATTGGAGTGAATCCATGGATGCTTTCCGTGAGCTTAATAGTTGCAGAGTTGGGCATTTCAATGCTGTTGAACTGGCTTAAACACTGCACATGCTATCACTGCCGCACCAATTTTGCATAAGGAAGCTCCACTGCAAGACTGTTCGTGACCTTACCGTCCTGATTGTAACTGCCCTTATGGCCATTTAACTGTCCGTAAAGACGTTTACACTTGACGTCCTCATTACTTTGTACGTACACAAGAAGATATTCCCAAGCATCACCATGGGCTTGCCAATAATTGCAACTGGGTGCTCGTCACTGGTACAGACAAATTCTCACACACAGTAGTTTTTCCTGTTTTGTTTTTACTGAGCCCTTTGCTCAGTCAGCATATTGAGCAGCCAGGTAAACTCGGAATGTGATAATTTTTAAAGTTTCACCTTAATTACATGAATGAAGGTATGGCCAATGAGAAATATTATTACAGCAACGCACAAATGGCTACCAAGTACAAAAAATATAACAAGAATGCCTGAGGCACATACATTGTTTGGTAACATTTACGCGATAAAGAATTATCTATCTCAAAATCTCCTTTAGGTGTTGAAAAACGTTGACCTCTCATATTTTTTTTACGTACGGGAATTAAAAGAAGTCATTCGGTGCCAAGTCAGGACTATACTGCGGATGACTCATCAAATCGATGTTTTGAGTGCTCAAAAATGCAGTTGTTTGAGCCGATGTATGAGAGCTCGCATTGTTGTGAAGAAGAGTGATCCGTCTTCGGCGGATTGTTTTCCTGATTTCTTGGAAGACATCTGACAAACAAATCGTTGTGTAGCACTCAGAATTGACTGCTCTGCGTTGTTCTGTTGTGGTACGATTGCGACATATCCAGTTTTTCCGAAAAAAACAGGCGATCATTTGCTTGGAAGTGCTTTGTGCGCGAGCAACTTTTGTTGGATTTGGCTCATCTTGAAACACCCAAACAGTCGACTGCTGTTTACTTCGGGCTCATACGCGTAAGTCCACGATGCCACGATGCTTTTTTTGAGTGAACTATGACCTCGAATGAATTCACCATACCATCATACCATAAACACTAGTGCCTGATGGAGCATCATCGCCAAAAATTTAATTAAGTTCATCGATGCAAGTTGTAAGAAATAATAGCACGAAAATGTTCATGATTTAATTCCATTTTTTTGGGCGAGTTAAATCTTTCAAGTTACTGTATACAACACAAATAGCGCTCGTTCTGAGTACGTACACCTCAAAAAAGTCAAGCTTTACGATAGAGTTGTCAGTTGAGAGATTGCAACACAAGGGTTTTCTAATCCCGAAATATAAAAGGCAATCCTCGTATTACAAAACCATAAAGGAGTTGTGCGAAAATGGAAGGCTTTTCATATAAATGTCATTCGTCACATCGATATAAATTCAAATAAACTATGAACGAGTTTGAATTACCAACTGAGGTCTGCTTATAATTGGTATAATATTGAGTTTGTATTAAGTTACAACAATAAATTGAACTTGGTGTCTTGGAAGGTGAATCTTACATATCCTCTACCATGAACCGCACTTGACACGTTCTTTGAATGACTTAGTGATGACTAAGGAGTTACATCTACAAATATAGATGGGCCGTATTTACAATGGCTAGTCTAGTGACTAGTCAAAAACGTATTCCTACTAATGGGAAGTTTTTGTGCAAAATTTTAGGCCTTGCTTTATTTCTTCGACAGACAGACAGACGGACGGATATTGTTTAATCAATTTGGAATGTCAAGGCGATCCAGAATATTGATTGAGTCTCTGATAAATATTTCGATGTGTTGCAAGCGGAATGGCGAAACTAGAACGCCCCATCCTTTGGTGAAGGGTATAAAAAGAAAACACATATTCCAAAGCTTGACGTTAAAATAATTTACAAACAAAAAAACTAGTTTAAATCGCAAATTACATTTTCAATATTTCAAGAATGAAAGATAATGTCAGGGTAAAACAAGTAAAAGCGTGCTAAGTTCGGCCGGGCCGAATCTTATATACCATCCACCATGGATCGCATTTATCGAGTTCTTTTCCCGGCATCTCTTCTTAGGCAAAAAAGGATATAAGAAAAGATTTGCTCTGCTATTAGAGCGATATCGAGATATGGTCCGGTTTGGACCACAATTAAATTATATGTTGGAGACCTGTGTAAAATGTCAGCCAATTCGAATAAGAATTGCGCCCTTTGTGGGCTCAAGAAGTAAAATAGAGAGATCGATTTATATGGGAGCTGTATCGGCCTATAGACCGATTCAGACCATAATAACCACGTATGTTAATGGTCATGAGAGAATCCGTCGTACAAAATTTCATGCAAATCGGATAGGCTCAAGAAGTCAAGATCCCAAATCGGTTTATATGGCAGCTATATCAGGTTATGAACCGACTTGTACTTAATTTGATATAGTTGTTGAAAGTAACAATAAAAAACGTCTTGCGAAATTTCAGCCAAATCGGATAGAAATTGAGTCCTCTAGAAGTTCAAGAAGTCAAGACCCAAGATCGGTTTATATGGCAGCTATATCCGATTCGAACCATACTTGGCACAGTTGTTGGATATCATAACAAAATACTACGTGCCAAAATTCATTCAAATTGGATAAGAATTGCGCCCTCTAGAGGCTCAAGAAGTTAAGACCGAAGTTCGGTTTATATGACAGCTATATAAGGTTATGAACCGATTTGAACCATACTTGGCACAGTTGTTGGATATCGTAACAAAACACGTCGTGCAAAATTTCATTCCAATCGGATAAGAATTGCGCACTCTAGAGGCTCAAGAAGTCAAGACCCCAGATCGGTTTATATGGCAGCTATATCAGATTATGAACCGATTTGAACCATACTTGGCATAGTTGTTGGATATCATAACAAAACACGTCGGAAGTTAGCGTGCTTTCGACAGACGGACGGACATGGCTAGATCGACATAAAATTTCACGACGATCAAGAATATATATACTTTATGGGGTCTCAAACGAATATTTCGAGTAGTTACAATCAGAATGACGAAATTAGTATACCCCCCATCTTATGGTGGAGGGTATAAAAACACTTTATATTTGTCACAAATTCTGGCAAGAATTGATCGCAAAAAACATGTACTTCTATTGTAAACAAAGTCCAATGGTTTTCAGAAAAGAAGTTTACTTGGTTTACTTTCTTTAAATGTTTTGGAGCCGGGGCTCAGACCCAAGGTTCCCTCTCTGATTTATATGTGATTTATGTGTTGTTAAAATACATGCTTCATCCGATAAAATAGCTTTAAAGTACCACAAGTCCTTCTTGAATCAACGTTATTCCAAATACGGATGTGTGATTCATACTTTACTATAATATACCCTAAATTTGCCTCCCATATTGTCTGATTGGCCTGAATGCCCGTTAGAGGGGTTTGTGTCGGGCCCTAAATACTTGTCCCAATATTCGAATATGAGCTTCGGACAATGATCCCACAGTCCTTTCATTTATGTCCTACATTGTTACGGTCATTCTGCATGATCGTGTGGGTGATATTTGGAAGACGTTAGACACTTGGTCTGGATATATTCTGATTCTACTTTCAAGGACCATATTGTCCTGGTCGACATACACGTCAGTTGTGTTGGTTTTTGGGGTAGAGACGGCACTCTTCTGAATACTTTTCATTTGAGCCCCATATTGTCAAATCGGTCCACTTTTATTTTTGGTTTGTGTTGTTGGGGTAAGGGCGAGGGTCCGATAACAACTAATTATAAAGCCTCTTCCTCATTTCAGGCTACATTCGTAATCTACTCCCGAATATATATCATTTGTGTCTAATATTGTCATGATCATCCAAAATTTGCCTACTTAATTGGGTTTTTGGACTGGGAGCGACCCCCGGGTCAAATTTTCAACATCAAATTCGTACTGCATCCCTGAATACCTTTCATTTGGGTCCCATACTGTTCTGATCGATTTCCTTTTAATTTTTGGGTGGTGTTTTGGGGTAAGGGGAGAATCCGCTCCCTTCCGATGTCGGCAAATTTTATAGCCTGTTGCTACTTTCAGACCAACTGGCACAATCTGTGAAAATTTGAGAAAATCGGTTCAGCCGTTTTTGAGTCTATACGAAGCAAACCAACTTGCAAACCCGAGAAAAAATCGTTGAATTAATCAGATTCAACTGTATCTGGAATAAGATACTCCTACGTATTATTATATCTGATGCTAAATATATTAATATCTGGTAGTAGATAAAATTGGATATGACACCAGATATAATTATATCTGCTATATATAATTATATTCAAAATGATATGATACGTAAAACTATACCTGGCCTTAGAATTGGAGTTTGAATTATGTAGCAACATTAAATTGAACTTGGCATCAATTTAAATATACACAATTTTTTTTTTAAATTAAAAAAATATGCATATACATTAGCATGATGTAAAATTAATTAGCGAAATTTGTTATATATCAAATAAATTAAATTTTAAACAAAACTCTAGTTGAAACCCCGAGTAACATGTTTTATATATCAGGAATGAATGGTATTGTCGGGGTTAAAAAACTTTATATTTATCACAAATTCGTGCAAGAAACCAAAAATGTCACCCCATTAGGGCGTATGAAAGAAAAAAATTTTTTGAGAAATACTTTTGGCAGGTGAAATGTTCTCTTGGTGTCAAGGATGATACAATGGTATCATTTCTGGAACTTTCAGTAACATAAAGCCAATATCAGAAAAGATTGAAATGCAAACCACGCACTAATTAACCAAAAAGAGGATTTTTTAGACAATAAATGGGTATTTTGATATAAAGTGTATTGCTATTTTCTTCAATGGTTTGTTGCACACGAAATTGAATTTGAATTTGAAAGAATTCTGCCAAATATTTTCTGAAATGAACTCAGTTCAAGGATAAATCTATCCTTTCATAAGAAATTTTTGCAAATCAGCCTATAGGGGCCGTACGAGGCAAGACGGGAGATCATTTTGTATATGAGGTTATGGGAGGCCACCGTAACGCAGAGGTTAGCATGTCCGCCTATGACAATAAACACCTTCGTTTGAATACTGGCAGAACATCAGAACAAATCTTCAGCGGTGGTTATCCTTTCTGAGAAACAATGGAATAGTAACAAGTAAAAGCGTGCTGAGTTCGGCCGGGCCGAATCTTATATACCCTCCACCATGGATCACATTTGTCAATTCAGCCAATTCGAATAAGAATTGCGCCCTTTGTGGGCCCAAGAAGTAAACTAGAGAGATCGATTTATATTTCAGCCAAATCGGATAGGAATTGCGCCCTCTAGAAGATCAAGAAGTCAAATCCCCAGATCTGTTTATATGACAGCTATATCAGGTTATGAACCGATTTGAACCACACTTGGCACAGTTGTTGGATATCATAACAAAACACGTCGTGCGAAATTTCATTCCAATCGGATAAGAATTGCGCCCTATAGAGACTCAAGAAGTCAAGACCCAAGACCGGTTTACATGATAGCTATATCAGGTTATGGACCGATTTGAACCATACTTGGCACAGTTGTTGGATATCATAAGAAAATACTTCGTGCAAAAATTCATTCAAATCGGATAAGAATTGCGCCCTCTAGAGACTCAAGAATTCAAGACCCAAGACCGGATAATATGACAGCTATATCAGGTTATGGACCGATTTAAACCACACTTGGCACAGTTGTTGGATATCATAACAAAACACGTCGTGCGAAATTTCATTCCAATCGGATAAGAATTGCGCCCTATAGAGACTCAAGAAGTCAAGACCCAAGACCGGTTTATATGATAGCTATATCAGGTTATGGACCGATTTGAACCATACTTGGCACAGTTGTTTGATATCATAACAAAACACGTCGTGCGAAATATGGCACACTAATCACAAGAGAACACATGCTACTCGCCTATGCCGACGACAACGATATCATAGGTCGGTCACCGGAAGTAGTAACTGCAGCCTTTGAAATAATCGAAATAAATTCAGGGAAAATAGGTTTGGCATTAAATGGAGATAAGACGAAATGGGTGGTTTCAACTCCCAAAAAGCTTTGCACAACCGAGCAGTTAAGAAAATGGAGAAAGTTGGGAACCACAACTTTGAGACAGTCAGCAACTTTATCTAACTCTAATTTCGAGCGGCTAGCTTAAGCGTTCGAACGCTATCGTGACTTGCACAGACGGGCGGATGGGCATGGCTAGATGGACTTTGATGTCAAGTTGATCAAGAATATATGTGGACACCAAACGGGGCGGGTGGAGTGATTTGTAGTAGAAATGAAAACTCTTAGAAATTGCGCGTTATGTCCAGAATTACAATATTTGGTAATTCTTCGGTTATTCCACTCGAAAGTATAAGTGGTTTTCGAGGTGTTTCAACAGAATGACAGCAAACAAGTAAAAAGGCGTTAAGTTCGGCCGGGCCGAACTTTGGATACCCACCACCTCGGGTATATATGCAAACCATCTTTCATCAAAATTCGGTGAAAATTTCATACCTTATGTCCCATATCATTTATATCAAAATAAGTTCCGATTTGGACCATATACTAATTTCGCCAAATTTCGGCGAAATCGGACAATAAATGCCTCTTTTATGGTCCCAAAACCTTAAATCGAGAGATCGGTCTATATGGCAGCTATATTCAAATCTGGACCGATCTGTGCGATATTGCAGAAGTATGTCAAGGAGCTTAACATAACTCGCTGTCCCAAATTTGGCGACATCGGACAATAAACGAGCATTTTATGGGTCCAAACTCATAAATCAAGAAATCGGTCTATATGGCAGCTATATCCAAATCTCAACCGATCTGGGTCAAATTAACGAAGGAAGTCGAAAGGCCTTACACAACTCACTGTCCCAAATTTCAGCAAATCGGATAGTAAATGTGGCTTTTATGGGCCTTAGACTCTAAATCGGAGGATCGGTCTATATAGCAGCTATATCCAAATCTGAACCGATCTGAGCCAAATTGACGAAGGATGTCGAAGGGCCTAACACAACTCACTGCCCCAAATTTCAGCAAAATCGGATAATAAATGTGGCTTTTATGGGCCTAAGACCCTAAATCGGAGGATCGGTCTATATGGCAGCTATATCCAAATCTGGACCGATCTAAGCTAAACTGACGGAGGATTTTGAAGGGCCTAACACAACTCACTGTTTTAAATTTCAGCGAAATCGGATA
Source organism: Stomoxys calcitrans (assembly GCF_963082655.1). Classification (NCBI taxonomy): domain Eukaryota; kingdom Metazoa; phylum Arthropoda; class Insecta; order Diptera; family Muscidae; genus Stomoxys; species Stomoxys calcitrans. Next base: position 116,428,888 of record NC_081552.1, on the reverse strand, counting down.
GTAAATGTGGCTTTTATGGGCCTTAGACCATAAATCGGAGTATCGGACTATATGGCAGCTATATCCAAATCTGGACCGATCTGGGCCAAATTGACGAAAGATGTTGAAGGGCCTAACACAACTCACTGTCCCAAATTTCAGCAAAATTGGATAATAAATATGGCTTTTATGGGCCTAAGACCCTAAATCGGAAGATCGGTCTATATGACAGCTATATCCAAATCTGAACCGATCTGGGCAAAATGACGAAGGATGTCGAAGGGCCTAACACAATTCATTGTCCAAAATTTCAGCAAAATCGGATAATAAATGTGGCTTTTATTGGCCTAAGACCCTAAATCGGCGGATCGGTCTATATGGGGGCTATATCAAGACATAGTCCGATATAGCCCATCTTCGAACTTAACCTGCTTATGGACAAAAAAAGAATCTGTGCAAAATTTCAGCTCAATATCTCTATTTTTGAAGACTGTAGCGTGATTTCAACAGACAGACGCACAGACGGACGGACATGTCTAGATCGTCTTAGATTTTTACGCTGATCAAGAATATATATTCTTTATAGGGTCGTAAATGGATATTTCGATGTGTTGTAAACGGAATGACAAAATGAATATACTCCCATCCTTCGGTGGTGGGTATAAAAAAGATTTTTTACTCAAAAATATGATTCTTTGAATTTGTTTGTAGATTGTGTCCCTTCCCTTTGGTAGAGAGTGTAAGTTTTTCTTTGGGTAAAATTTTGTAAGCTTTTTCATTGGGCAACGTTCAGTATGTCAGGAGTCAGTATTGGAAGGATCGCGATCGTGTGGGGATGTTATCTCGGCATGTAACAAATTTCAAAGTTTAAGCAAAAAAATGCTCATATTTACAACACCACAAACAAAAAACCTTTGACAATATCTTGCGCCATACAAAAACATCCATCCTTTGTATTCGACTCTAATTCTTGCAATTCTTTGGTAAACAAAGTCGCGACGGTGTCTATTAATAAGTCGAAAAATTCGTTTATGGCTAATGAATTACTTTTTTGCGTGTGGTGGGATTTTTCATATAGTCGGCGTTGACAAATTTTTTCACAGCTTGTGACTCTGTAATTGCATTCTTTCTTCTGTCAGTTATCAGCTGTTAATTTTAGCTTGCTTTAGAAAAAAAGTGTAAAAAAAGTATATTTGATTAAAGTTCATTCTAAGTTTTCTTAAAAATGCATTTACTTTCTTTTAAAAAATCCGCAGTTACTTTTTGGGCAACCCAATAGGTCGAAAAACAAAGCTTAATGCGATTTTAGTGCTATTTTGTTACAGAAATAAAATATTTGATTAAAAGCATAGCATTATATGTACTTGTCTACAAATAATGAATAATAAAGAGTGATTCGACTTTGAAAAATTTAACACTTCCATAAAGAGAAATTAAGAAATACATAACGGGTCTTTCCCAAAACATTTAAAATCTTCAGGGCTTTTAATGCATTGAACTAGTTACCATTATATAAGACTTAAGTGACCTTATATTATCAGGAGTATCAAGCAAGTAGTACCAATTAACCCGATGTGAATATTAAAGTTGTTCTTTTTCTTCTTTTTGCAGTTTCAGGCTCTAATTCATGTTTTCCGTTCATACTCCTCTACAAGAAGTACAACAGGACAATACTCGCAAAATCTCTTACCAACTTAAGTACAATCATTGTATTCGACTGTGTTGTTCTCCAAAGAAAACTCATGAATAAGGCAACCATGTTCCAGTTGGATCAACCCACTAGTGTATGAAACAAGGAACAGGACTCGGGAGCAGTAGCAGAAGCAAGCAACAGGCAATAAACATTTCATACAAGCCAAAGTAATTAAGAGCCAACTTTAACCCAATTTGCCTGAAATACGGCTATAGCAGCAAGAGCAACAATAGCAACGACCCAAAAATTGTCTCCACCCCAGATAAGGGGAAGAAGAACTACATCGACTACTACAACAATACCAAAAAAGAAAAAAAAAAACGGGAGGCAAAAAGAGTAAAGGAGAGCTGCTAAACAATATACATGTATGTAAATATATGTATAATAAATTATTATAAAAAAAGCGAAAAGTGACAACGATCGACGCACAAGCTTCTTTCTATCAAAGCAACCGGCGCCTTGGGCAAGGAATTACATTTTGGACAGCCCCTGGTGACCAAAGTGCATGGAATTTTCATGTGATTTAAGAAGTGTGAAAGCGGGCCAAAGCCAGAGATAACAAAATGCAGAAGGAAAACAACACAACAATAGAGAATTGCCAATATGTGGGCCCATATCGCCTGGAAAAAACACTCGGAAAGGGACAAACTGGTAAGTGAAATTTGCCAAGTTATGTGTATGTAATACATATATGTATATGTATATATTTTTTTTTTAACCGCATACCTTCCATCTTTCCTTTTAATCCCAATAAACAAAATGAGAAATATTATTGCGAACACTGAACCGTGCCAACATGATGTTCAAAATTTGATTTTGTGCTTTTTAAGGCATAATGGCGATCATTTTATGAGGTCCTAGCATGGAATGGGTACACAATGACCATTTATTTATTAGAATATATTATAAGAACGCAAACGACACCCTGTACCAGTACTGCAGCTGTTATAAAATCATCTTAGACATGTCCGCCGGTCCATATATCCGTCAAAAATTGCAAATTTTGCCCATGAACATTCCACTAAGGAACAGGGGCAAACTTCTCACATATCAATAAGTGCAGTCCGATTCAAGTTTTAAGCTCAATGATAAGGGGCCTCCTTTTTATAGCCGAGTCCGAACGGCGTGCAACAGTGCGACACCTCTTTGGAGAGCAGTTTTACATGGCATAGTACCTCACAAATGTTGCCAGCATTAGGAGGGGAAAACCTCCGATGAAAATTTTTTCTAATGGTCTCGCCAGGATTCGAACCCGGGAACATGCTAACCTCTGCGCTACGGTGGCCTCCATATATCCGTCAGCTGTTTTTTTTTTTATACCCTCCACCGTAGGATGGGGGGTATACTAATTTCGTCATTCTGTTTGTAACTACTCGAAATATTCGTCTGAGACCCCATAAAGTATATATATTCTTGATCGTCGTGAAATTTTATGTCGATCTAGCCATGTCCGTCCGTCTGATTGTCGAAAGCACGCTAACTTCCGAAGGAGTAAAGCTAGCCGATTGAAATTTTGCACAAATACTTCTTATTAGTGTAGGTCAGTTGGTATAAGATATATAAACCGATCTTGGGTCTTGACTTCTTGAGCCTCTAGAGTGCGCAATTCTTATCCGATTGGAATGAAATTTTGCACGACGTGTTTTGTTATGATATCCAACAACTGTGCCAAGTATGGTTCAAATCGGTTCATAACCTAATATAGCAGTCATATAAACCGATCGTGGGTCTTGACTTCTTGAGCTTCTAGAGGACGCAATTCCTATCCGATTTGGCTGAAATTTTGCAAGACGTTTTTTATTGTTATTTTCAACAACTATGTCAAATAAGGTTCAAATCAGTTCATAACCTGATATAGCTGCCATATCTGGGATCTTGACTCCTTGAGGCTCTAGAGGTCGCAATTATTATCCGAATTGCCCGAAATTTTGTACGACGGATTCTCTCATGACCATCAACTTACGTGTTTATTATGGTCTGAATCGGTCTATAGCCCGATACAGCTTCCACATAAATCCAGCTCTCTATTTTACTTCTTGAGTCCCCAAAGGGCGCAATTCTTATTCGAATTGGCTGATATTTTACACAGGTCTCCAACATATAATTTAATTGTGGTCCAAACCGGACAATATCTTGATATCGCTCTAATAGCAGAGCAAATCTTTTCTTATATCCTTTTTTTGCCTAAGAAGAGATGCCGGGAAAAGAACTCTAGAAATGCGATCCATGGCGGAGGGTATATAAGATTCGGCCCGGCCGAACTTAGCACGCTTTTACTTGTTTTATTATAAATATGATTTCCTTTATTAATTTTTCTTTTGGTTATTTTTAATTTTTTACCCACCACCATAGGATCGGGTATACTAATCTAGTCATCCTGTTTGTAACACCTCGCAATATTCGTTTAAGACCCCATTCTTGATCGTCTCGACGTTCTGAGTCGATCTACCCACGTCCGTCCGTTGGTCGAAATCACGACAGCGGTCGAACGCGCAGAGCTAGTCACTTGACATTTTACCCAAATACTTACCACAAATATAGGTCGTTGGGGATTGCAAATGGGCCATATCCGAAGAGATTTAGATACAGGTCCCATATAAACCGACATCCCGATTTGACTTACATGCCGCAATTTTTGTCCGATTTGGCCAAAATTTTGCATGTCTTGTTCTATTTTGAATTCCAAAAACTGTGCCAAGTACGGTCAAAATCGGTCTGTAGCCTAATATAGCTCCCATATAAACCGTCCTTCGGTTTGAATTCTTGAGACCCTGGAAGCCGCATTTCTTGTTCAATTTCTCTTAAATTTTGCATGTAGTGTTATGTTATGACTTCGAACAACTGTGCGAAGTACTGTCAAAATCGGTCTATAACCTGGTTTAGCTCCCATATAAACCGATCTCCTGATTTGACTTCTTGAGCACTTATAAGCCGCAACTTTTGTCTGATTTGGGTGAAATTTTGCACGTATTGTTCTGTTGTGATTTCCAAGAACTGTGACAAGTACGGTCAAAATAAGTCTATAGCCTAATAAAGCTCCTATACAAACCGACCTCCGGTTTGACTTCCTGAGACCCTGGAAGCAGCAATTCTTGTTCCATTTCGCTGAAATTTTCCAAGTAGTGTTCTGTTGCGACTTTTAACAACTGTGCGAAATACGGTCCAAATCAGTCTTGTAACTGATATAGCTCCCATATAAACCGGTTTCTCGATGATCCCTTCAGCTAAATTTATTTGTATTTGTATTTTGTATTTTATTATGATAAACCCATACAAAAGACAGTGTCTTATATAAAGCATGGGTTAGTAAATTGATAAATACAATGAGTTCAACAAGTTTTCAATTAAATAGAACAATAATTGGTACAAAATATTTAACAATTTAAGCAAAGTTACTGATACAATATTTAAGTAAAAAAAAGGTTAAAACAAAAAAAAATAAAAAAAGAAGAAAAAGAAACTTTAAAGAAAATTTAACAATTTAATCAAAGTTACCAATAAAATAAATTAATAAATAGTTATAAAAAAACAAAACAAATAATTAATTAAAAAAGATTTGAACTGTCGTTCATTACTTATAATTTGAATACTATTGGGAAGATTATTCCAGAGACGTATAGCATTACCAAAGAACTGTTGTTCAGATACACGATATTGATGACGTATTTGTATTACTTGTTTACCTCTTATAGAGTTGGCAAAACGCAATACAGAAGCCAGATATGACGGTTCATTGGTATAAATTATCTTGTGGATCATTTGCAACGAGCGTATCTTAAGGAACGAGTTAAAAGAGACACCATATACTTGTCTGGCAAAGTCAGATACCCGGTCTCTTCTACGCAAACCAAAAATGTATCTAACGACATCGTTAAAGGCCAAGTGCCATTTATTCCTATGAGTAACATCACAACCGTAAAAAAACCTCGCAAGAGTATAATAGTTTCGGCAGAATAAATGTCCTAGACAAAAGCATTCTTATTGACAAAGGGGTATACTGTCGACTCATATATAAGTTTCGTAAAACGCCGTAGGTCCTGCCCACTGTCATACTGACATGATTCTTCCATGAAAGTCTATCATCAAACTCCAAACCAAGGTTTCTTGCAGATGAAACAATCTCAATTGGGGCTCCAGCAATTGCCACATCAAGATTGGGCGGCATTGTCACCCGATTCCTACCAATTACAAGGCACTTTGAATTTGTTGGATTTAAAAGTAGTCCGTTGGCGTTTGCCCATGTGTTTATCCTATCCAAGTCATTATTAAGTCGAAGTACGCCATCGATCAGCCTCTCCGGCGAGGAGCTCATATACAGCTGTATGTCGTCGGCATACATATGAATACCACAGTTGCGCAACTGTCCAGGAAGGTCATTGCTATATAAGGAAAAAAGGAGTGGGCCCAATACAGACCCCTGTGGAACACCTCTTGAGACTGGAAGATAACTAGAACAGCGGCTATCAACACATACCGATTGGCTTCTATTCGTAAGATAGGAATATATAAGATCCGTTGTTCTTACAGAAAATTTAAATAAATGTTTCAGTTTAAGGCAAAGTATATTGGGATCAACGGAATCAAATGCTTTCGAATGATCTAAAAGAACAAGAAAGGTAACTTTATCGCTGTCAATATCACTCCTTACATCTTCAACTACTTTCAAAAGTGCAGTAGTGCAACTGTGCTTTCGCCGGAAACCAGATTGAAAATCTGTTAGCAGCGAATTATTCGCAATATATTCAGATATTTTCCGGTTGACTAGAATCTCAAATATCTTAGAGACGTATGGAAGTATTGCTATTGGCCTAAATTCCTGGTTATTCTTTGGTATTGGGACTATCCTTGCCCGTTTCCAAGACTGTGGATAGCAACTCCTTAAAATAATATTGTTAAAAAGATGGCACATATACGGAAGAATAAAGGGTAGAATTGTCCTAAAAAATCTTGGGTCAATACCATCAGAACCAATGGCATTAGACTTAATCGATTATACAGCGCTTACGATATGGCTTTGTTCAAAACGTTCAAGATCAAAACGTAGGTCTGGTGAGGTGTTGTTACTACTATGGTTTACGTTACTAAATTCACTGTCGTAGAAATGTACGTTTGGCTCAGGAAAAGATATGTTCAAGAAACTTCTATTAATCTCATCTATTTATTTTGTATAAATTTTTGGCAGAATCCATGGTGGAGGGCTCCTAAGCTTCGTCCCGGCCGAACTAAGCGCGCTTTTAGTTGTTTATTTTTTTAATACCTATTTTGCTGGTTTGACAGAAGTTTGGTATTCTTTCTTTCTTTAATGGGCTATGACAGAACATTTGTTCCACTAGCCGAACGTAGAATAGCGTTCCAAGCGCCTCGACCTTCTGCTTCTTGGAGCGCCTCGACCTTCTTTGCTGGAGCTTCTTCATCTATTCTGACAACATGACCTAGCCAAAGCAGCCGTTGTATTTTGACACGTGTCACTATGCTATCGTCGTCATACAGCTCGTGGTTCATACGTCACCTATATTCTCCATTAACGCAAACTGGTCCATATATTTTACGAAGAATCTTTCTCTCGAATACTCAAAGCTCTGCCGGATCTACTTTCACAAGTACCCATGCATCAGAACCACATAACAATACGGGTAATATTAGTATCTTGTACAGTGTAATCTTCGTCTGTCGAGAGGTGGCCTTGTTTCTTAACTGCTTACTTAGTCCAAAGTAGCATCTGTTTGCCAGTATTATTCTTCGCTTTATTTCAAATTTATTTCGATTACGGCGGTGCCGAGTTAGATAAAGTTACTGACTATCTCAAAGTTATGGTTCCCAACTTTCCCTATTTTCTTTATCTGCAGTTGTTGGCAGTTGAAACCATCCATTTCGTCTTATCTCCATTTACTGCCAAACCCATTTTAACCGACTCTCTTTCGATTATTTCAAAAGCAGCAGTTACTACTTCCGGTGATAGACCTATGATGTCGATGTCGTAGATATAGGCGAGTAGCATGTGTTCCCTTGTTATTAGTGTGCTATATCATTTTACATCAGCATCTCTTATAATCTTCTCTAGCTGGATATTAAAGAGATCACACGATAGGCTGTCTCCTTGTCTCTGCAAAACTCGTTTGGTATTAAATGGTTCGGAGAGGTTCTTTCATATTCTTTCTGTGGAAGGCGTATCAGCAAGTGTCATCCTGCAGAGTCTTATTAATTTTGCAGTTATACCAAACTCGGACATGGCTTAAACTACCTTTGATCGTAAAGGGGTATCGATGGTGGCTTTGTAGCCAACAAAGAGATGGTAGGTGTTGATTTGTCCTTCTCGAGTCTTTTCCAGGATTTGGCGCAGTCCGAATATCTGGTCTAGGTTGGATTTATCAGGTCTAAAGCCGCATTGATAGGGCCCAATTATCTCATTGATTTTAGGTTTTAATCTTTCACACAATACGCTCGAGAGTATCTTGTATGCGATGGGGAGGAGACGTATTCCTCTGTAGTTGGCACATTCCGTCTTGTCTCCTTTCTTGTGTACGGGACATAGTATGCTGAGGTTCCAATCATCGGGTATGGGTTCTTCTATCCAGATTGCGCAGACAAGCTGATGCATACGCCTTATCAGTGTGTCGCCTCCGGTCTTAAATAATTCAGCGGGTAACCCGTCGGCTCCTGCTAAATTGTTGTTCTTTAGTCGGGTCATTGCTACTTGGACTTCAATCTGACTAGGAGGTAAATATTCTATACCGTTATCATTGATTGGTTCTGCGGTATCCTCTTCGCTGTCAACGTCTGACACTAACAGTTGGGTAAAATGTTTACTCCATATCCTCAGCATGCTATCTGTTTGAGTTACCAGATTTCCTTCTTTGTCTCTGCAGGAGGATATACCAGCACCAAAGTCATGGTTTGATGTTCGAATTTCCGGACTTCATTCTGACTACTGTACATCTCAATTCGCTCACACTCACGTCATTCCATTTCCTTTTACTTTCTGCAGAATAGACGATTCTCCTCTCTCCTTCTCTCCCGACACCTCTCCTTCATCTGGCGCGTTGCTACTGATTGCAGGGTTGCTCTATATGCCGCACTTTTGGCTTCAGTAGCATCTCGACACTATTGGTCTTACCATGGGTTTCTTGGGGGAGGCTTCCGGTACCCAAGTACGGATTAGCAGTAGCAATTAGCAATAGTTTGCCACTGCGCCATTATATCATCGGAACAAGGAGTGCTTTCATCAAGCAGTTAGGTCAGTTCTCAAGATTCGGCCCGGCCGGACTTAGCACGCTTTCACTTGTTATTTTTAGTTTATCTTATACTTCGAGTATCGCTGGTGATCATCCTCTGGGAATAAACTGTAAATTAAAATATTAATTTTTACAAAACAATTGAACATATTCACAACAAAATAATTACATTTAAAAAACAAGTAAAAGTGCTAAGTTCGGCCGGGCCGAATTTTATATACCCTCCACCATGGATCGCATTTGTCAAGTTATTTTCCCGGCATCTCATCTAATTGCGACCTCTAGAGGCTCAAGAAGTCAAGACCCCAGATCGGTTTATATGGCAGCTATATGAGGTTATGAGCCAAATCGGATAGGAATCGCGCCCTCTAGATGCTCAAGAAGTCAAGTCCCCAGATCTGTTTATATGACAGCTATGTCAGGTTATGAACCGATTTAAACCATACTCGGCACAGTTGTTGGATATCGTAACAAAATAGTACGCGCAAAATTTCATTCCAATCGGATAAGAATTGCGCACTCTAGAAGCTCAAGAAGTCAAGACCCAAGATCGGTTTATATGACAGCTATATCAGGTTATGGACCGATTTGAACCATACTTGGCACAGTTGGTCCTGCAGCGTATAAATTCGGCTGAGTTCATTCGTCACTGTTTGCATTTTTGCACAAAATACCTGTACCTTGTCGGTATTAAAGCTCATTCGTTTATCGGTGGGGGTGTCAATTATGTAACATCTCTAGGTCAGGACTGCTGAACTGCAGTGTGCGGTAAATGCCGCTTTCCATTGTATTGGTTTATTCTTCATTTTCTGGTCCTGGACTTGTCGGATAATAATGTTGTTTTCAACTTTGTCTTTGTTTTACCCACATAAATTTTTATTAAATTTATCTCTTCCTAATTGCAATATATCGTGTATTCTACATTTGATTTATCTTCATCTTTATACCCACCACCGAAGTATGGGGGTATATTCATTTCGTCATTCCGAAATATCCATTTCCGACCCTATAAAGTATCGGAAAAAAATCTATCTACGACGATCTAGGCATGTCCATCCATCTGTCTGTTGAAATCAAGCTACAGTCTTTATAAAAGGGATATTGAGCTAAAACCGTGGACAGATTCTTTTTTTTTGTCCATAAGCAGGTTAAGTTCGAAAATATACCGATTTCTCGGTTTAGGGTCTTGGGCTCAAATAAGGCGCTTTTATTATCTGATTTCGCAGAAATTTGGGTTATCGAATTGTGTTAAGCTCTTCAACAGGCCCGTTCAATACCAGATTAGTCAAGATGTGGATATTGCTTCCATATATACCGATCTTCCGATTTTATGTTTAGATCCATAAAAGATAAATTTATTAACCGATTTTGCTGAAATTAGGCACAATTTGTTGCGTTAGGCCCCTTGATATTCGTACCGAGTATGCTAAGATCGGTCTTTATTTCGACATGGCCGCCATATATACCCAACTCTCAATTTATTCATACCGAGTATGGCCATATCGGTCCAAGTTTTGATATAGCTGCCATATAAAACGATCTTGGATCTTGACTTCTTGAGCCTCTAGAGTGCGCAATTCTTATCCGATTGGGATGAAATTTTGCACGACGTGTTTTATTATGATATCCAACAACTGTGTCAAGTATGGTTCAAATCAATTCATAACCTGATATAGCTGTCATATAAACCGATCTTGGGTCTTGACTTCTTGAGCCTCTGGAGTGCGCAATTCTTATCCGATTGGAATGAAATTGTGCACAACGTGTTTTGCTATGATATCCAACAACTGTGCCAAGTATGGTTAAAATCGGTTCATAACCGGATATAGCTGCCATATAAACCGATCTGGTATCTTGACTTCTTGAGCCTCTAGAGGTCGCAATTATTATCCGATTTGCCTGAAATTTTGTACGACGGATTCTCTCATGACCATTAACATACGTGTTTATTATGGTCTGAATCGGTCTATAGCCCGATACAGCTCCCATATAAATCGATCTCTCTATTTTACTTCTTGAGCCCACAAAGGGCGCAATTCTTATTCGAATTGGCTGACATTTTACACAGGTCTCCAACATATAATTTAATTGTGGTCCAAACTGCAAATCTTTTCTTATATCATTTTTTTGCCTAAAAAGAGATGCCGGGAAAAGAACTCGACAAATGCGATCCATGGTGGAGGGTATATAAGATTCGGCCCTGCCGAACTTAGCACGCTTTTACTTGTTACTTGTTATATATGATCTTCCCAGGATAATTTTAAGTCAAGTGTAAACCCAAGATATTTTGCCGAATTGGAAAATAGCACTTCCTCAGTATGGATGTGCAGATTTTTATATTCCGTGGAGACTTTTGCAAAGTCGACATGTATAGATTTTTTGCCATTTAATTTTAGATCCCAGTCTTTAGTCCATTGATATACGTTGTTTCTTGTCGCTTTGATGATTTGTTACTTCATCTGTGTCCTTCCCGAAATACATTAAAACTGTGTCGTCTGCGAATATTCCGGTGAAGAGTTTTTATTTACAGGCATATCCAAGACACTCTTTAAGAGGTTGAAATAATAGAAGAAGCATCGATCTCAGGTTTATTGAGAGGCTTTGTGCGAATGATCCAAAGACTCTCACTTATAGGGTGAGAGACTCCCTTAATTCAGCTCGGGGATACGCAGCACAGGTTACCCCAAAGTCTACACGTCTAGATTCGGAAACTGTACCGCAGTCAGCAGAAAAGCTGCGGTTACCTGGAGGGCATCCCATGCCTTAAAGCACTAGGGCGAACAATAGTAAGATGGGTCCAAGAACCTTGGCGAATACCGCTAGGGACAGTTTGGTGATGGCAATTGTCGATAAGGGAAAAGAACAGGGCTGCAAACCTAGGAAACTGGGACCCCACAAGCGGGGAAGGATGAAGGGCGTCATAACAGGTCACCGTCTAATCGGAAAACGTGCTGACAGACTGAAGGTTGCCAGTAACGACTTTTGCAGAAGCTGTGAGGACATTGAAGAAGAAGTGACTATAGAACACCTTCTGTGTGTGTGTCCTGCACTGGCAGTCTGAAGGAGTTCCACTTTAGGTTCTCATTTCTTTGAGAACCTGTCTGATTTAGCGGATGTGAACATTTGCAATTTGTTGGGCTTTTTAAAGCGATCTGGATGGTTAAACGGTAGGAACTGGACGGCACCTTCCTTCTTCTGTTCCTGTGGTTTCACAATGGGCGAAAAGGTCTAAGTGAGTCTGTTGTCAGACTGCCACTTAAACCTAACCTACAGGCATATAGTGGGTATATATGAGATACAAAAGAAAGAGTGATTTCTTAAGAGCTAAAATTCATGAAATCTTTAGTTGAATCGATGGTACGGTCCATATAATTTAGTGTTTGAAGATTATTTCATGCAAATGATGACCATGACTGCACCTAAACCGGACTATTCGCTCTGTCCAGGCGATTCTCGCGTTGTTGATACGTTCGCGAATGTCTGCTTCTGATCCTCAGTCTGATTTGCTGTCAAGATAGGAAAAGTTGTCAACATTTTCAATGACATGGCCGTTTATAGTGAGCGGTGTCGGATTTCTTGTTCCTATCCGCATCAATTTGGCTTTAGCTATTATTATTTGCGATCTATTTTGGCCGCCTTCTCACTCATGCTTTCCAATTTCGCAATTATGTGCTCAAAGCAATGCGCGTAAGAAAAAAGCAAAACTTTGTAGAATTCATCAATTTCAACATCTAGAGTATAAGATTCTAGAACGTATCCCATTCCACAGACATCAAAAAAATTTTAAGTTTCACATAATTGTTTTAGGAAAACAAAATACTTTATCACTCTTATCAGTTACTTTCATACCACGTATAAATACTTTCATGTGGCATGAAATTTATCTTCTGGACCCACTGATGGATCGCGTGAACTAACACAGATGTCAAATGGTATAATTGGCAAATACAAGATCTAAAAGCTTATTCTGGTTATTAAAGAGACTTAACTTGAGACGGAAGTTCAACGCCTTCATTAATGACATCATTCGCAGAAATCGGAGTTACTACGTTATTATCATTGAAATGGTTCCATGAAATTGATGGTATGTTTAGAGGTTTAGAGGAATTAAAAGCATTGAGAATTGCAGAAAAGTGATTACTATAATTTGTAGGAATAAAATTGGGTGGAATGCACCAGCATGAAATAAATAAATGAAAGTTATTTATACGGATTTTCACCGCCACAAATTTAATATTATAAATACAACTTCTGCAAGTTAATTTGTTCTGAAGAAAGTTCGATAGAGACATCATTCAAAACACCACCTCCAGTTTTTTTGATACATGAGTACAAGCAAAGTATCTATGGATTAAAAATGGATTTTTTAACCATGTTTCAGTAAAAATTATAATATCATAATAAATGTAACTGTTGGCATATAATGAAATCAATTTGGTGTTTTAAGTGCAAAACTGATAAGTAATATTCGGTATGGTTAGATATTAGTTTTTTGTCACCTCATTTTGCCGTGTTGGTACTTCTCTGTACTGAAAAAAAATTGTGTCCTAGTTTTAAAGATTCGAGCCAAAGACCAGCAATCTTTATTTAATCTTAACTTCTAACTTTTCCCTTGGGTAAAAAATATTTTCCTTTATAATAAGGATTTTTTGTGTTAAATGCTAGGTTAATAAATCCATAACTCTGCGTCTTGTTATTAAAAACAAAAATAAAAAAATAAAGATCAAAATATCCTTGAAAGTTAGGAAATTGACCTTGTGGCAAGACAACAGTGTACCTTATTTATAGGCACAAAATAGCCTTACAAATACATAGGAGCATCTTTAAATGTTTATAACGGGGTTACGGGTTTCTGGGCGCCAATTACACAAAATATGCAATAAATCATTTAGAAATGCATGCACGTGTGGGTTAATTATGAAACGTTATAATTCTGCTTTTTATTTAGATGGACGCTATATATGTAACATAAATGGTGGCTGACCTGCACAAATAGTATGAACAAAATAGATATGTACGCATTATATAAAATATGCCCAACAACACAAATGTTACAATCATTAGTACATACAGGCAAACGACGCGAAAAGCGACCGCGGATGACTGTGCCTTACCAACGACCAAACCACAGCACAATACGAACAATGCAGCATTATGAAACGGTGCGAGAAGCGACCGCGGATCATTAGTGATGTCCGTTCGTTTGGCTGTTTGTCAACCACACACACACACACATGTAACAACAACAAGCAATAACAACAACCAACGGTGCGCGCAGCGACCACGGAGGTTTTCGTGTTATTATTGCCTGCTTGTTACCTTACCCACTGACCTGGGCAAAGAGAATGAACGATTCACTGCAGGTGCTCTGCTTTTATATGTTTTGGAAAGAGCTTTTGAACACAAAGTAAACCAGAAAGCTCAACTTAACGAAAATAACATATGTTCGTTCATTCTCAGTGTTGTCAATATCGCGTGAACTAGGTAACATCTTCAATGAACAAGGCTCGACAAAAGTGGTCGCGTATACGAGAAATGTACTCATGGCAAAATGATCAATGGCAAAAAATATTAAGTGCAAAATACATTAAATGCAAATGTATCGACATAACTATAAAATAACAAAGTAATCAATAATACAAACTAAACAATAATAAAGAACACATGATGATATAAGTAAAGGTCTGCTACATGTTTATTTTTTTAGGTTCAGATACTAAATTAAAAAAAACTAATTTTTTTCAAAAGATGATGATAAGTAAAATAAAAAATAATCAGCGATCAAATCTTGGGCCAAGTTTTTATTCAGTGTGTAGACGAACTCAGGGCAATATATTTTTAGGAGAATGAAAATTTGGATAGACTACGGCATCGAAAACATCCTCCGGCATAATATTTTTGAAAGAAGCTGGTCGCTTCACACAGAGGTCACTAAAAACATCAACATTGATGTCCTTTTTAAGTTTTTCCTTAATGTACAGTCATCTATGAAATAAAATAAGAAACAATCAGCGATCAAAATTTGAAACAGATGGTCATGTTCATTAGTAAATAGGAAATTATATTTACGGATAGCATATTTATTTTAAAGTTTTGGTTCTTTTGCTCGTTTTCATAGCTAAAATCATACGAATAAGGTAAAACCTTTAATCTTGGGCCAACTTTTTATTCAGTGTGTAGACGAACCCATGTACAATACCTTTAGGAGGATGAAAGGTTGGATTGACTATGGCATCGAAAACATTCTCCGGGATAATAATTTCGAAAGTCATCAACATCAATATCCTTCTAAAGTTTATTTTTAATGTAAAACAAGTAAAAGCGTGCTAAGTTCGGAAGGGCCGAATCTTATATACCCTCCACCATGGATTGCATTTGTCGAGATGTTTTCCCGGCATCTCTTCTTAGGCTAAAAGGGATATAAGAAAAGAGTTGCTCTGCTATTAAAACGATATCAAGATATGGTCCGGTTCGGACCACAATTAAATTATATGTTGGAGACCTGTGTAAAATTTCAGCCAATTCGTATAAGAATTGCGCCCATTGGGGCTCACGAAGTAAAATAGAGAGAACGATTTATATGGGATCTGTATCGGGCTATAGACCGATGCAGACCATAATAAACACGTTTGTTGATGGTCATGAGAGGATCCATCGTACAAAATTTCAGGCATATCGGATAATAATTGCGACCTCTAGGGGTCAAGAAGTCAAGATCCCAGATCGGTTTATATGGCAGCTATTTCAGGTTATGAACCGATTTGAACCTTATTTGACACAGTTGTTGAAAGTAAAAATAAAATACGTCATGCAAAATTTCAGCCAAATTGGATAGGAATTGCGCCCTCTAGAAGCTCAAGAAGTCAAATCCCCAGATCTGTTTATATGACAGCTATATCAGGTTATGGACCGATTTCAACCATACTTGGCACAGTTGTTGGGTATCATAACGAAATACTTCGTGCAAAATTCATTCAAATCGGATAAGAATTGTGCCCTCTAGAGGCTCAAGAAGTCAAGACCCAAGATCGGTTTATATGGCAGCTATATCAGGTTATGGACCGATTTGAACCATACTTGGCACAGTTGTTGGATATCATAACAAAACACCTCGTGCAAAATTTCATTCTGATCGGATAAGAATTGCGCACTCTAGAGGCTCAAGAAGTCAAGACCCAAGATCGGTTTATATGGCAGCTATATCAGGTTATGAACCGATTTGAACCATACTTGGCACAGTTATTGGATATCATAGCAAAACACGACATGCAAAATTTCATCCCAATCGGATAGGAATTGCGCACTCTGGAGGCTCAAGAAGTCAAGACCCAAAATCGGTTTATATGGCAGCTTTATCAGGTTATGGACCGATTTAAACCATACTTGACACGGTGTTTGGGTATCATAACAAAATACGTCGTGCAAAATTTCATTTCAATCGGATAAGAATTGCGCACTCTAGAGGCTCAAGAAGTCAAGACCCAAGATCGGTTTATATGGCAGCTATATCAGGTTATGGACCGATTTGAACTATACTTGGCACAGTTGTTAGATATCATAGCAAAACACGTCATGCAAAATTTCATTCCGATCGGATAAGAATTGCGCACTCTAGAGGCTCAAGAAATCAAGACCCAAGATCGGTTTATATGGCAGCTATATCCAAACATGGGCCGATATGGCCCATTTACAATACCAACCGACGTACACTAATAAGAAGTATTTGTGCAAAATTTCAAGCGGCTAGCTTTACTCCTTCGGAAGTTAGCGTGCTTTCGACAGACAGACGGACGGACAGACGGACGGACGGACAGACGGACGGACATGGCTAGATCGACATAAAATGTCACGACGATCAAGAATATATATACTTTATGGGGTCTCAGACGAATATTTCGAGTAGTTACAATCAGAATGACGAAATTAGTATACCCCCCATCTTATGGTGGAGGGTATAATGATATATTTTCAGGTAAAGTATCATCCGAAAAACATGAGGCAAAAATAGTTTTTTTATACCCTGCACCATAGTATGGGGGGTATACTAATTTCGTTATTCTGTTTGTAACTACTTGAAATATTCGTCTGAGACCCCATAAAGTATATATATTCTTGATCGTCGCGACATTTTATGTCGATCTAGCCATGTCTGTCCGTCTGTCTGTCGAAAGCACGCTAACTTCCGAAGGAGTAAAGCTAGCCGCTTGAAACTTTGCACAAATACTTCTTTTTAGTGTAGGTCGGTTGGTATTGCAAATGGGCCATATCGGTCCATGTTTAGATATAGATGCCATATAAACCGATCTTGGGTCTTGAATTTTTGAGCCTCTAGAGTGCGCAATTCTTACCCGATTGGGATGAAATTTTGCACGACATGTTTTGTTATGATATCCAATAACTGTGCCAAGTGTGGTTCAAATCGGTCTATAACCTGATATAGATGCCATATAAACCGATCTTGGGTCTTGACTTCTTCAGCCTCTAGAGGGTGCAATTCTCATCCGATTTGACTGAATTTTTGCACATAGTGTTTTAGTATCACTTCTAACCACTGTGCTAAGTATGGTTCAATTCGGGCTATTACCTGGTATAGCTGTCATATAAACCAGTCTTGGGTCTTGACTTCTTGAGCCTCTAGAGTGCGCAATTCTTATCCGATTAGAATGAAATTTTGCACCACGTGTTTTGTTATGATATCCAACAACTGTGCCAAGTATGGTTCAAATCGGTCCAGCTCCCATATAAATCGATCTCTCTATTTTACTTTTTGAGCCCCCAAAGGGCGCAATTCTTATTCGAATTGGCTGACATTTTACACAGGTCTCCAATATATAATTTAATTGTGGTCTAAACCGGATCATATCTTGATATCGCTCTAATAGCAGAACAAATCTTTTCTTATATCATTTTTTGCCTAAGAAGAGATGACGGGAAAAGAACTGACAAATGCGCTCCATGGTGGAGGGTATATAAGATTCGGCCCGGCTGAAAAGTTTGAAAAGACAAACTATGGACAAACACCTAAGCCAGACATTGGCTTGTCGTGAGCTCTGAGTACTAAAAAAAGTAACCACGAAAACGAAAACTAAGTTAGGAATTCCGTGCTACTTACAAAATCCCGTATTGCTTTCCATGCTACGCCCCTAGGTGGGTTCATGTCTGGTATTGTGTCCCCATCTAAGTGCCGGATTCTGTTAAACTCGAACTCCGGGCAATGACAAAGGAAATGCTACAACGTCTGTATCATCTTCCCCGCATGCCCTACACATGCAATCACTTGCCGCACCGATTTTACAAAAATAAGCTCGTAGTTATTTGTGTCCCGTTAAGATACCAATAACTATACAGACCTCCTTCTTACATCTTTTTAGTAATATCCTCTTTTTCTCACGATCTGGATCCCCCCATAGGATTTTCGCCGTCCTAACGACCGTTTCGTTGTGTCACAAGGTTGCATGCGCATTCGTTGCCCACTCCCTTAACTCGGACTGCGTCGGCCCCCCCCTTACTCAGTAATGGCTCGGCACGCAAACGATGCATACTTGGATGTAGCTGCCATATAGGAGCATTTTTCATCCGATTTGCATGAAACCTAAACCTTTTTGTCAAATATCGTCCAGATCGGACCATATTTGGATATAGCTGCCATATAGACCGATGTAATGAGCCTTTGAAAGAACCATTTGTCATCCTTTTTCATGCGAATAGCCTCATTAAATCTGACGGTATAGTGATTTTGACATTTGAACAAACGGACGGAATACTCAGACGATTAAGGTGTAACAAACGAAATGCCGATATTTGGGGAAAATGCACTTTACAGGGCGCACCCCCTAATTCTGAGCCAAGTACTTGAGTCCGTGCCTGGGGCAAAGGTCACTGCGAACCCAAAGTGCCCCCTTGATGGGGACGTGCTCCCTATTGTTGTCGTTGGCCCTACCCAGGGATTGCCGCGTGGATGTGACGAACACATTTTAATGCGCTTAGGAGTAAATTTAATGAGGGCTCCCCTTACACCCACGATGTAATGTCTTCGTACTCATCATCATCCTCCTCCTCATCTTTATCCTAAATTTTGAATAAAAATTAAAATTGCGTTTTCATAATCCACTCCTTAATACCTTTCTTATGGTACCCATATTGCCTAGGGCTAAAGGGGGTTCAATCCTAAAGATCCCGTAAGTCCCTCCCAGGTCCAATTTGTATAATTTTTTCTATTATTTTTATATATTCGTAATCTACTCGCTTGTACCTTTTATGTAATACCCATATTAACTAGGTTGTGTATCGGCCCCTTTTTTAAGTGGTGGATATAGGTTAGGCTAAGATGAAAAGAGGGTGCAGAAATTAATCCGCCCCAAGCTACTATGGACATACACCTAAGGCAGTAATCGGCTTATTGTGCGCTCTAGAAACTATAAAGTAACCTCAAAAACGAAAATTTTACGTGCTACTTACAAAATCCTTAATTGTTTTCAATACCACTCCCCTAAGTTGATTCATGTCAGATATTGTGTATCCACCAAAGTGCCGGTATATCTGTTGGACGCGAAAGCCGGGCAATGACAAAGGAAATGCTCTAACGTCTTATCATCTTCCCTGCATGTCCTACACATGCTATCACTTGCCGTAGTGAAAATAGGGTACCACATTATTTGATATATATATATATATATATATATATATATATATATATATATATATATATATATATATATATATATATATATATATATATATATATATATATATGGTGTTTCTGAAAATTAAGATATCAAATAATGTAGTACCCTATTTTCACCACGGGGTCATTCGGATGGGGTACCTAGGGGGGCTGCCCCACCCTAAAACCTACCAAACATATATTTAGACCAAACACGACATTATGGGACTCAAATGAAAGGTATTTCGGATAAGAAAACGTTTCGGATATCCAATTGTCGGACCAAGTGCTAGGGGGACCACCCTAAGCCCCAAAACACCTCTAAATCGGAAAGCACGAATTTGATATCAATATTGGGGAAAAGTGTCTATGGGGCCACACTACCCAAATTGTAAGTATTCTCTGACTATTGCACTAAGAGGCTCAAATAAGAGGGTTTTTAAAGTGGAACACGAATCCGATATATATTTTCAAGGCCAACTCACTGAGTGGCCGCCAATCCCCCAAGCCGGTCATGTTTGCCGACTATGGAAATATGGGGCTCAAATTAAAGGTATGTGGGAGAAGACCACGTATCAGATATCAACATTAGGGGCCAACTGTCAAGTGGACGTCCCACCATCATAACAACCCCCAAATAGTACATATTTTCTCACCAAGACAATTTGGGTCTAAAAGAGAGTCGAACTAAATATGCATAGTATTTAGGGCCAATACCCCAAACCGGACATATTTGATGAGTTTTGCAATAAGGAGTTTAAATGGAATAAGAAAACGAATTTGATATCCAATTTTGAGGGCAATGGCAATATGGGGTTCAAATAGATGATATATAGATATATGAGAATAGAGCACGTTGCTGATATTTTTTCCGGGCTTAGTGTTTGGGGACCACCCCAATCCCCAAAACACCTAAATCGGCCATATTTACCGGCCACGTCAATGTGGAGCTTAAATGAAAGTTATTGGGGGGTAGAACAAGAATTGATACCCATTTTCGGGACCAATTTTCTGAGGGTCTACCACTTTCCCAAAATACCCCACAAACAGCAATTTTTTAGTGACCATCGCAATATGGGGCTCAAATAAAGATATTTAGGAGTAGAATACGAATTTGATATCCAAATGTAGGACCCTGTATATAGGGCATCATCCCTTTCCCAAAACACCCCCAAATATGTGGCTTAAATAAAAGGTATTTGAGATTAGAAAACGAATTTGATAATCTATTTTACAGCCATGTATTTGAGGAACGCCTCATCCTGTAAACTCCTCTTAAGCCAATGGCAATATGGGGTTTAAATAAATGACATTTTAGAGAAGAGCACGATGCTGATATTTTTCAGGGCCAAGTATCTGGGGGACCACCTCTCCCCCGAAGACACCACTAAATCAGACATCATGAGAATATCGGGCTGAAATGAAGAATTTTAAGAATGGAGTACACCTTACATCCATACTTAAATTCGTAGACCAATAAAGATCATATGGGATTCAGATAAAGGCACTTACATTGTTAAACTGTTAGTCAAGCGATATACTATTTGCGTAGCATGGTATTTCACTAAAAGCTCTTTAATTGTCGAAAATAAATATTCCAAGGAAACGTTTTGTTCCATATAAAGAAAAAGAAGACGCAGCGGAGCGGGCCCGGGTCAGCTAGTATTCTATAAAGGCAAAGTGTAGGTCAGGCCAGGGCCGCCTCAAAATTTTGTTTTTTCTTGCTAAAAACAAAATTCGAAAGATATTTTTTCAAAAGAGTACCTCTCAACGTAGCACTCTCTAACGACAAAATTTCAACCAAGCTTCGAAACTATTTCAATAAAATTTCTTCTAAAGCCTAAATTTTAATGCATTTTTTTCCAAAGACTAAATTTCAGTGACACATTTACTAAAGGCAACCTTTTACCTAGTTTTGGGCCTGCCTCGAAATTTTTTTTATAGCCAAAATGTTTATAAATAATTTTTGTTGTTTGTAGCAGTGTGTTGTGTTCTGTCTTTCGTCGGCTTGGATCTGTGAAGTATCCAGATCCAAGAACTCTGCGACTAAGATTGGATGCGCCCACAACAGTGATGCCAGGTGCTTTTCGCAAAACATCGTCAAAATTGAAAAAAAAGTGGTAATCGTCAAAAAAACGTTCGGAAAAATTCTAATAATATTTAAATGTTTATTAACTTTTACCGCCCGATGTCAAGCTTTTTTCGTGTTTTTCATTTGACACCTCTCAATTTCGGTCTAACTCAATTTCAATGATGAAAAGATACTGAAATGTGCAACGTGTTAAAGTTATCAAAATCAACATCGGCCCTTTACACTAAAATCGGGCAATAATGCGGATTTGTCGTACAAAGTTAGCTATAAACGAACGTTTTTCTCGAATTTGAGGCCAATTATAGCACAAATAAATCCCAAAAAAATTTCGTCAACTTAAATTGGGATTCAAGTAGAGAATTGTCAAGCGTCAAAGTGCCAACTTTTGGACAAGGAATCGTCAAAATAACGTAAAATCTTCATGTATGGCAGCCGTGGTCCAATGGTATCTGGGTCTGAGCAAGTGGGTCTGGCTGGGCAGTAAAACAGGTAGTTTGAGTCGTGTGGCCCCTGGTCTCAATCAGAAAATACATCGTGCACGTTGGCATCAATTTAACGGAATTGAGTCGGCTGCATTTGACAGGAGGCGATCGTTCTTCAAGGACCACATTCACTCGGTTGCTATTCAACGCATCTGCTACCGTGTCTGCATGAATGTTGTCTAGACCCGTTTGATATGCCGCTTGATCTAGAGGTTCTCTCTTGCAGCGCTGGACCTCACGCTTAAGATTATGAAGATCTGCCTTAAGGATTCTGGGCGGTGGATACCTATCCACAAGATGATGATTTGGATGGCCTCTGCGATAACAGTTCAGAAGGAATTACTTAGACAGCATGTAGTTATACCTTCGCAAGAGTAGGATCTTTGTCTCCTGATGGAGGTAGTCCACGTGAGATCTGAGGAGACAGCTATTCACAGTTCGAAGAGCGGCATTCTGACAGATTTGAATATAATTCCACTGCGTGTCAAAGAGCTGACGTCAACACACAATTGCTTTGTACGTGGTCAGTACCCTTGTTTCTCCTCCTGATAGACAGAGGTTAAACAGTGCCGGAGAGAAGAGAAGAACTCCCTGGTCCATTTTACAGAGTTTAAATTTCTTATCCCTAAATTCCACAAATGACTGTCGGACATACAGATGATTCGAGACCCAGCGTTTCAGCCCTGTCTGGAGGGCTTTATTGGCGATATCCTCAAATAGTTTGGCATGGCTGACCGAGCCGAATGCCTTCGATAGGTCCAGTTCCACGAAGACGGTCCTATCATATGACCTATGTGCGGTGATGGCATGCAAAACAGTTGTTGTGCTATGCAGTCTTTGAAATATTGCTGATGCTTGGTGAATGGAAATTTCCCAATGGGGCTCGAGAAGAGTAGTCCCTGTCTTGACTACTGGTAAGAGAAAGGAGATTGGTCTGTACGACTCTCCCTTACTCGGGTCCTTTCCATGCTTCAATTGCGGGATCATTCTGTCCAACTTCCAGACATCGGGAACTATATGAGTGTTCAACGACAGTTGAGGACATTCGTAAGGTACTCGACTCCAGGTTCATCCAGATTCTTTAGCATCAGTGTAGAGATTCCGTCGGGGCCCAACGTCTTGGATGATTTGGCGCCACAGATGACATTTATAACTTTGTCCACGGTAAATTGTGATGACTGTTCTTCGGCTCAGCGACCACGGATATGACGAATGATTCTCCTCCTAGCCCTGTCAGTCTTGGGAAGCACCATATATTGATGGGTGAACAACCTAGCGCACCTCTTCGCATAAGTCACAGTTACATCGCCAAAAGTGACTGAGTTCCTGTCATTCCATCTACCGTGATTCGAGAGTGAATTAACAGTAGACCACAATTTACCTGTACCTAAGATACTTTGCTCCAAGTGTTTCAGTTACACATTCCACTAATGTTCGTTGACTACCCTGTTAACTTACAGATTCAGCTCGCTGATTCTGGGGTGAGTGGGGCCCGTGCGACGAATCCCATCAACCTCGTCTAAGAGTGCGGGAAATTTGGCCGTACTTGGGGGAAAATCAATTTCAATAACATATTTTTAAACGACATTATTTTATACCCTTCACCATAGGATGGGGGGTATACTAATTTCGTCATTCCGTTTGTAACTACTCGAAATATTCGTCTGAGACCCCATAAAGTAAATATTGTATATTCTTGATCGTCGCGATCATGCTCTCTGTCGAAAGCACGATAACTTCCGAAGAAGTAAAGCTAGCCGCTTGAAATTTTGCACAAATACTTCTTAATAGTGTGGGTCGGTTGGTATTGTAAATGGGCCATATCGGTCCATGTTTTGATATAGCTGGCATATAAACCGATCTTAGGTCTTGAGCCTCTAGAGTGCGCAATTCTTATCCGATTGGCATGCAATTCGCACGACGTGTTTTGTTATGATATCCAACAAGTGTGGGAAATATAAATAGTTCAAATCGGTCCATAACCTGATATAGCTGTCATATAAACCGATCTTGGGTCTTGACCTCTTGAGTCTTTAGAGGGCGCAATTTTTATCCGATTTGAATGAATTTTTGCACGAAGTATTTTGTTATGATATCCTACAAATGTGCCAAGTATGGTTCAAATCGCTGATATAGCTGTCATATAAACAGATCTGGGGACTTGACTTCTTAAGCTTCTAGAGGGCACAATTCCTATCCGATTTGGCGGAAATTTTGCATGACGTATTTTATTTTTACTTTCAACAACTGTGTCAAATAAGGTTTAAATTAAGGTTAAGTTCGAAGAAAGGCTATACCGGGGAAATCTGGATCGCTCCAGATTTTGATATAGCTGCCACAAAGACCGATCTCTCGAATTATGGTTTTCGGCCCATAAAAGACGAATTTATTGTCCGATGTCGCCGAAGTTTGGGACCGTGAGTTTTCTTAGACACCTCGGCATCTTTGTGCAATTTGGCCCAGACCGATCTCTCGGTTTGCATATATACCCGAGGTGGTGGGAATCCAAAGTTCGGCCCGGCCGAACTTAACGCTTTTAGATCGATCTGAATAAATTTTGAAAAAGAATTCAGCGACATGACTTCGCAAAAATTGGTCAAAAATTATTTTATTTAAATATTAACAATTATAGTTGTTTATTGTTTTTAGTTTTTATTCATTAAATTTTATGAAAATAAAAGTCATTTAAAAACAATTGATAGACCAGAACAATAACCTGTTGAAATCATAAAACTAGTTTGGGAGCAAAAAAAAAAAAAAAAAACATCAAAACACTGAAGCTGGTTGACTAAAACATTCAATAATAAAAGATAAGCACATTTTGAAGAATTTGAAAGATTATGATCGGAAATCAGTACAAAATTAAGTTCTGACTTTACGACAAATCTTATATACTCTCGACAAAGGATCGCATTTGTCGAGTTCTTTGCGCGGTACCTCTTTTTAGGCGAACAGAGAATAATGAATAAGAATTGTTATACTATTGGAGATATATCAAGTTATAGTCCGATTCGGACCATAAGTGAATTGAATGATGAAGACCATAGTATAAGTCATTGGGTAATATTTCAGTCCATTCGGATAGGAATTGTGCCTTGTAGGGGCTCAAGAAGCATAATCAGGAGATAGGTTTATATGGGATTATTTACAGATCGATTAAGACCATATTAAACACGTATGTTGACAGTCAATGAAGAAGCCGTTGTACAAAATTTCAGCAAAATCGGATAAGAATTGCGCCCTGTAGAGGCTTAAGGAGTGAAAATCCCAGATCAGTTTATACGGCTATATGAGGCTATGTACCTTTTTGAACCATATTTATCGCAGTTGTTGAAGGTCATAACAAAATATTTCATGCAAAATTATAGCCAAATCGGAAAATAATTGCATCCTATACTGGATCAAGAAGTCAAGATCCACGATCGGTTTATATGAACTGATATGAGCCATACTTAACATAGCTATTGGAAGTCAAAACAAAACATTCATCCAAAATTTCAGCCAAATCGGATGAGAATTGCGCTTTCTAGATGCTCAAGAAGTCAAGACCCAAGATCGGTTTATATGACAGCTATATCAAAATGGCTAGATCGACTTAAAATGTTATGACGATCAAGAATATATGTACTTTATAGGGTCTTATATGCATATTTCGAGGTGTAACAAACGGAATGACGAAATTAGTATTCCTCCAATCCTATGGTGGAGGGTATAAGAAACAAGTAAAAAGGCATTAAGTTCGGCCGGGCTGAACTTTGGATACCCACCACCTTGGGTCTATATGTAAACCACCTTTCGTCATAGTCCAGTGAAAATGCATAATTTATGCACCCGTAGCAGCTTTATAGAAATATGGTTCGCTTTAGACCAAATTCGTCACGGACATTGAGTAGTCCAATAACTACAAGTATCACCGTTAAATTTTGTTGAACAAAATATTGGTCTTTTTGGTAGCTCAATGTCCGTGACCGATCTGAGTCATATAGGACACGGATGTCAAAAGCCCTTACATAAGAAACTGTGTAAAATTTCAGCAAAATCGGACAATAAATGCGCCTTTTATGGAGCCAAGTTTAAAATCGAGAGATCGATCTATATGGCAGATATAACCAAATCTGAACCGATCTGTGCCAAAATAACGAAGGATGTCAAAGGGCCTAACACAACTCACTGTTACGAATTTCAGCAAACTCGGATAATAAATGTGGCTTTTATGGGCCTAAGACCCTAAATCGGCGGATCGGTCTACATAGGGGCTATATCAAGATATAGTCCGATATAGCCCATCTTCGAACTTAACCTGCTTATGGACAAAAAAAGAATCTGTGCAAAGTTTGAGCTTAATATCTCTATTTTTAAAGACTGTAGCGTGATTTCAACAGACAGACGGACGGACATGTCTAGATCGTCTTAGATTTTTACGCTGATCAAGAATATATATACTATATAAGGTCGGAAATGGATATTTCGATGTGTTGCAAACGGAATGACAAAATGAATATACCCCCATCCTTCGGTGGTGGGTATAAAAAAAGACTAAATGATGACTATTTAATAGATAGTCATATGGTATGGTGGCTGTCTATGAATGACTATTCATGGGCAACCGCCATACCATATGATCCACTCTAAGCGAGTAGCACTAATATTTAAATTAGCGTCATCTGGCAGTTTTCAACTGAAATTGTTTGACCCAATTGGATTTAGGGTTGCCCAAAAAGTAATTGCGGATTTTTCATATAGTCGGCGTTGACAAATTTTTTCACAGCTTGTGACTCTGTAATTGCATTCTTTCTTCTGTCAGTTATCAGCTGTTACTTTTAGCTTGCTTTAGAAAAAAGTGTAAAAAAAGTATATTTGATTAAAGTTCATTCTAAGTTTTATTTAAAATGCATTTACTTTTTTTTAAAAAATCCGCAATTACTTTTTGGGCAACACAATAGTTGATCCAATTGAAAACGTGCCAACATGAACAGAGAGAGGGCTGAGTGGCAAAAATTAATCATCAGCATGTATCTTTGTTATGGCAACCTATCAGTCCTTTGAAAAAAGAAAAATAAAATATAGGAATACAGGAGAGATCTAAAAGCAAAAAATTTGGTATCAAATTCTGGGGTGGGATGCCCAGGAGTGCCGCCCACCCCCAAAACCCGCCAAACGGATTTATAGACCAACCACTACAATATGGAGTGATATTAAAGGTATTTGGGAGGGAAGGACTTTTACTGACCATTGCAATGTGGGGTTTAAATAAGAGGTACTTGAGTGTAGAAAAATCCATAGGAAAATTGGAATACATTTTCAACTACAATTACGCAGAAATGTTCAAATTTATAGTACACCTCTCCAACATAGCATAAACGGGCGCAGCAGAGCGGGACGGGCTCAGCTAGTCTTTTATATTAAATTCAATTTGTTTTTTTTTTGTTTGTTCCGTATAGACTCAAAACCGGCCGAACCGATTATCTTGAAATTTTCACAGATTGTGTAGGTTAGTCTGAAGCGATATGCTATATAATTTTTTGATATCGGGAGGCGGACGGACCCTCCCCCTAATGCCAAAAACACAAACCAAAATCAAAAGTGGACCGATCGGGACAATAAAGGTATCACATGAAAGGTATTGGAGACTAGAATACGAATATGGTATTAAAATTTGAGTCAAAGTACCCATCGGGCCGCCCCAACTCTAAAACTCCCCCAAACAGACATATTGGGCTTTCATTTCAATATGGGGCTCAAATGAAAGCTATTCGGGAGTAGCTTTCGAATTTGGCATACAAAATCAGTTCAAAGTATAGGGGGTCACTCCACCCCTCAAAAACGCAATTAGACCCATTATTACTATATGATACTTGGCTCAACCGATTTAAAATTTTCATATATTGTGTAAGTTTGTCTGGAAGGAAACATAGGATATATAATTTTAAGATATCGGGTGGAGGCGGATCTCCCTTTCTTCCGAAAGTGGTCCGATGGGCACAATAAGGGTATCAAATGAAAGGAATTGGAGACCAGAAAACGAAAATAGTATTAAAATTTGGCTCCAAGTAATCAGCTAGCCCCCCAACCTTAAAACTCCTCTAAACAGATATATTCGAAGTTTATGTCAATGTTGGACTCAAATGAAAAGTATTAGGCAGTGGATTACAAATAGGCCATAAAATATTAGGTCCAAGTAATGGGAGGTCGCCCACCCCCAAATACCCCCAAATGGGCATATTAGCCGACGATGGCTATACGGAACTCAAAGGAAAAGTATTTGGGAGTAAATTACGAATATGACATTAAAATTTGCGTTCAAGTCTAGGTGGTACTTTTCCTCCTAAAGATACGAAAAATAGGTTATTTGGCCCATTATAACAATATGGGACCC
Source organism: Stomoxys calcitrans (assembly GCF_963082655.1). Classification (NCBI taxonomy): domain Eukaryota; kingdom Metazoa; phylum Arthropoda; class Insecta; order Diptera; family Muscidae; genus Stomoxys; species Stomoxys calcitrans. The sequence continues at coordinate 116,400,371 of NC_081552.1, read as the reverse complement.
AAATGAAAGGTATGTGAGTGTAGAAAACGAATTTGATATCCAATTTTGGAGCCAAGTGTTTTGGGGTACGCCCTAAAGCACCCCCTAAACTGAACTTCGTTGGGAATAAAGAACGAATTTGATATCCATTTTCTGTGCAATGTGCCGGTGGCCGCCCCAGCCCCAAAACACCCTCCAAACGGTTCATATTTACCGGCCATGGTAATATGGGGTTCAAATAAAAGGGATTTGGAAGTGCAGCGCAAATTTAATATCCATATTTGGGTCTTAATATATGAGGTGGCATCTTCCCCTAAAAAGCGCTTCTCTTTACCCTAATTTTTAAAAACACCAGGATCCGAGCAGGGGCGAACTTCTCACACATCAAGGAATGCTTTCCGATTCAAGTTTAAACTCAATGCTAATGGACCTTTTTATAGCCTAGTCCGAACTGTGTCCCGCAGTGCGACACCTCTTTGGGGAATCTTTTTTAAATGCCCATGTATGTCATTGTACATCGCAAATGTCGCCAACATTAAGAGGGGATAAAAACCGCTTTGTCCAAATGTTCTCGCCAGGATTCGAACGCCTTCAGTGGCACGAATTCGATATCCGCATTTAGGGTAAGGTATCCCCACCTTAAAAAGATATTAGAGAGTTGAAAAAGGCGCAGCGGAGCGTGCCCGGTTCAGTCTAAAGGCAAAATGTTGCTCAGGACCAGGTATCCCCGAAATTATTTTCTTTAAGAGAAAGATTTCGATAAATTCCAATAACAAAAACATTGTCCTAAAAATTTTTTATAGGCAATTTCAATACATTTTTTCGATTCTCTTGTCCAATTTGAAAAAAAAAAATCTTAATTAAAGTATATGTATATAATTATAATATAAATTTTTAAATTTTGTTAACAACAACTTTTTTAAAGAAAATTTAAAACATTTTTTTAAATTTTTTTTAATACAAAAAAAAAATATATATATATATTTTTATACCCTCCACCATAGGATGGGGGGTATACTAATTTCGTCATTCTGTTTGTAGCTACTCGAAATATTCGTCTGAGACCCCATAAAGTATATATATTCTTGATTGTCGCGACATTTTATGTCGATCTATCCATATCCGTCCGTCCGGCTGTCTGTCGAAAGCACGCTAACTTTCGAAGGAGTAAAGCTAGCCGCTTGAAATTTTGCACAAATACTTCTTATTAGTGTAGGTCGGTTGGTATTGTAAATGGACCATATCGGTCCATGTTTCGATATAGCTGCCATATAAACCGATCATGGGTCTTGACTTCTTGAGCCTCTAGAGGGCGCGATTCTTATCCGATTGAAATGAAATTTCGCAAGACATGTTTTGTTATGATAACCAATAACTGTGCCAAGTATGGTTCAAATCGGCCCATAACCTGATATAGCTGCTATATAAACCGATCTTGGGTCTTGACTTCTTGAGCCTCTAGAGTGCGCAATTCTTATCCGATTAGAATGAAATTTTTCACATAGCTGCCATATAAACAGATCTTTGGACTTGACTTCTTGAGCTTCTAGAAGGCGCAATTCCTATCTGATGTGGCTGAAATTTTGCATGACGTATTTTATTCTTACTTTCAACAAGTGTGTCAAATAAAGTTCAAATCGGTTCATAACCTGATATAGCTGCCATATAAACCGATCAGGGATTTTGACTTCTTGAGCTTCAAGAGGTCGCAATTATTATCCGATTTGCCTGAAATTTCGTACGACGGATTCTCTCATGACCATGAACATACGTATTTATTATGGTCTGAATCGGTCTATAGCCCGATACAGCTCCCATATAAATCGATCTCTCTATTTTACTTCTTGAGCCCCCAAAGGACGCAATTCTTATTCGAATTGGCTGACATTTTACACAGGTCTCCAACACATAATTTAATTGTGGTCCAAACCGGACCATATCTTGATATCGCTCTAATAGCAGAGCAAATCTTTTCTTATATCCTTTTTTGCCTAAGAAGAGATGCCGGGAAAAGAACTCGACAAATTCGATACATGGTGGAGGGTATATAAGATTCGGCCCGGCCGAACTTAGCACGCTTTTACTTGTTTAAATTATTTTATAACAATTTGGCAAAGAAAGGTGAATTTAATAACATTGACATAAAATAGCACATTGAGAACCCAGGGACTGAGATCTGTTTTGGACTGCCTGACCATAATGCGGTCCTGCAGGCAGAGATCCGGACGATCATGGAATGCGCGAGGTGGTGTTGTACTAACGCAAGACGTCGAGTATGAACTTTACGGACAGTAAAATGGCCATAAGGGCAATAACAACCAGGACGGTAAGGTCACGAACAGATTTGCAGTGTAAGGAGATTAACGCCTTCTCTGAGGATGGCACAAACCGCATCGTTTAGGTGCCGGGCCATGGCGGAGTAAGGGGGAATGAAAGGGCAGACGATAAACTTGGTTAACTCGAAGTCTTTCGAGTAGACGCAGTCCGATATTAAGGTGTGGGCGACAAACCCGAATGTAACACTGTGGAACAGCAAAATCCGCAAATCCTTTGGGGTGATCCGGATAGTGAGAAAACGAGGCTATTACTGAATGGAAGTAAGAAGGAGGTTAGTATAGATTTTGGTGCCAAAAGAGGCACCAGTCTTTCGCGGCTAACAGACACCGGTACTTAGGTGGGGGCACGATACCTGAAATGCACAGGGAGGAAAACAATTATAGATTTTGTAAGTAGCACGGAAATCCTAACTTAAAATTTTCTTTTTCGAGGATACTTTTTTAGTTTTTAGAGTGCACAAGAAGCCTATTACTGCCATAGGTTTATGTCTATAGTGGCATGGGGCAGATTAATAACTGCACCCTCTTTTCAACCTAACCTAGCCTAACCCAAAAAGCTAATTTCCCCCAAAACATGTCCTTACATAACGGAGAAATCGTTTTTAACAAGTTTTAGTCGTCCGCTTTACGCCAATCCAAATCTCTTAGGATACTTCTTTCCTAGCTTGAGGCATTCGTAATGACATTTTCATTAAAGACATTTTCATTAAAGAAACCATTTCGTTTTTTTCTTAGATTTTCATAATTCAAAATTCAGTAGTTATAGCAATTGATACTGAGCTCATAAGGAGTTACATTCGAAATCTATCAGTCAGTAGCAAGCAATGTTGGTTCAAGTAGAAATTTTTTAGTCTTGTAGGCTTTGACCGTAGTCAAAGTGGAATATTTTTAAAAAAATTTAAATTTGCAAATTTGGGGGCAAAGAAAGAAAAAAGTTTACAACTGCATTAACGTGGAAATCTCTTCGTATTTCAGATTTGTAGTTCTGCCACCATTACTTATTTTATTTCCAATAAGTTATGAAAACTTTAGGACGTATATAGCCATATACGGCAATAGTTGGATGCATTTTTACCGGAAATTTTTTCCATCAGAAACGGATTTACGACCGATTTTAATAAAAATCGGAGGAGAAATTAGCAGCATCGTTTAAGCAGAACGTAGATGGCTACTTGCAAAATTTGGTAATTTTTTTTTAAATATGTAACATATATAGTTGCTTAATTTTTCAATTTGTTTGCGTAAAATTTTATGGAAATAAAAGTCATTTAAAACCAATTGACCGACACAAACAGAAACCTATTGAAATCTTAAAACAAGTTTGAGAGCAAAGTAAAATGAGCACAAATGAAAAAATTTCATCAAAATACTGTAGCTGATTCGCCAAAACTATCACTATAAATCTATGATATTCGCAAGGACAACCACATTTTGAAGGATTAGTATCGGCTTATAAGATTAGTATCGGCTTATAAATAGTCTGTTGAGAAGCAGTACAAAGTTCAGCCCTGACCTTAACCAAATATCATCGCCGATGTGCCAGTTCCTAAACCCAGTAGCGACCGCAATTTTCAAAAAAAAGTTCGAGGTATCTTTATTAATTTTACAGTAACAGAAGAATTTTGGCAATTTTCGATCGTGAAAAAATGTGGCTGCGCCCCTGATGGGAAATATATCTAAATCTGAACCGATATGGTCCATTTGCAATCTCCAACGACCTACGTCAGAGTTAAGTATCTGAGCAAAATTTTAAGCAGCTAGCTTTACGCGTTCGACCGCTACGATAGCGGATTTCGACAGACGGACGGACATGGCTAGATCGACTCAGAGCGTCGAGACGATCAAGAATAAATATTCTTTATGGGATCTAGACGAATATTTCGAGGTGTTAACCCCTTTAGTGGTGGGTATAAAAACAAGTAAAAACGTGCTAAGTTCGGCCGGCCCGAATCTTGGGAAAACACCACCATTGACTCTGTTAAAAGGTTATATTAAATAAATTAAGTTGAAGAAGCGTATGTCAAACCAGTAAAATTAAAGCTTCTCGGAACCGCACAAGTATGATCTGGAGACCGGTTTATATGGGAGCTATATTAGATTATAGGCCGATTTGAACCGTACGTTGCACAGTTGTTAGAAATCATAACAGAACACAACATGCAAACTATCAGCCAGATCGGACAAAAATTGCGGCTTGTAAGGACTCGAGAAGTCAAATCAGGATCTCGGTTTATATGGGAGCTATATCAGGTTATAGACCGGTTTGGACTTTACTGAATATAGTTGTTGAAAGTCAACAGAACACTATGTGCAAAAATGTGCAGCTAAATCGTAGCTAGATCGGTAGATATGTGAGCTATATTAGGTTATAGACCGATTTGGATATATCAGGTTATAGACCGATTCGGCACAGTTGTTGAACGTCATAACAGAAAACTACATGCAAAATTTAAGCCAAATCAGACAAAAAATGCGGCTTGCAAAGGCTGAAGATGTCAAATCGGCAGATCGGTATCGTATCGTTGTTTCGACAAACGGATGGACGGACATGGTTAGATGGGTCTTATAGGGTCTTAGACGAATATTTCGATGTGTTTTAAACCGAATGACTAGAAAAAATTTTCAGCGGTGGTTTTCCCCTCCTAATGCTGGCAACATTTGTGAGGTATTATGCCATGTAAAACTTCTCTCCAAAAAGGTGTCGCACTGCGGCACGCCGTTCGGACTCGGCTATAAAAAGGAGGCCCCTTATCATTGAGCTTAAACTTGAATCGGACAGCACTCATTGATATGTGAGATGTTTGCCCCTGTTCCTTAGTGGAATGTTCATGGGCAAAATTTGAAATTTTTTGCTATATAGACCGATGTCTCGATTTAAGGTCTTGGGCCCATAAAAGGCTCAATTATTGTCAGATTTTGCCGAAATTGGGGACAGTTATTATCTGATTTCACTGAAACGAAATGACCATTATATGGTAGATTTACCATTTAAATCCATTTTGTGTGATGGTTCGCAACCGGATGTGCTGAATAATGTTTTGAATTCGTTTAGTCGGCTTCAGCAGTTGAAGATTTCGTTTTCGAAACGAACAGAATTTGCTCAGGTTTACAGGGACTTTATGGGTGAATATAAAAACCTCTGTCACATAACGAGGATAGGTCGATACCTGGACGACGTTCGTCGGAATTCGCCGCACCATGAAGGGGAGCACGACGACGAAACTGCGGATGTCTTTTTAATGGCACTAGTCATTGAAAAGCTTGAACTTGCAAAGGATTATAGGTTCGATTTCCCGAAGGCTGCTGAAATTTTGGTGTCAGATTCATATGTAGATGACATAATTTTAGGTGCTGAGAATCTTGAGGATGAGAGGGTGTCGCAGAAGGATTTATGTCGGCTTCTTGGTTAGGGCGGTTGCAATCTGCGTAAATGGATATTATATTCGCAGGAACTTTTTGAAGAAATTCCACAGAACTGCAGAGATCAATCTATTTCCATCGATTTTAACCGATAAAATATAGTGAAAACTCTTGGGATTAAGGGGAATACAAGAGCTGATTCATTTTCTTTCAAAGTCAATGTTGACGACATTGAGGTTTTTACGAAGTGGATCATTTTGTCGGAGTCTCCCAGGTTGTGCGATCCTCTTGGACTTTTGACACCGTCTACAATTGTTCCCAAGACTTTTTTCAAGAGGCTGTAAGAGTGTTTCACCACGGGGTCATTATGCACCATCTGTGAAAATTTCAAGAAAATTGGTTCAGCCGTTTCTGAGTCTATAAGGAACACACAAACAAACAAACAATCGAACAAACAAACAAACCTACAAACAAACACAAATTGATTTTTATATTGTATATATGATTACTCTACAAAGGCAACATATTGCTGAGGATAGATCCGCCTTAAAACTATTTTTTTGAGGACAAAATTGTAATGAAATTCTTAGTAAAAACAAGATTTATATGACATATTTTCTAAACTAATTATAATGAAATTTTTCTAAAGACAAAATTTCTGCGTAACATTCCCCAAATGACAAAACTTCAGTAAGGGCCGAACCCCCCTCGAAATTATTTTTTAATGAAAAAATTTCTTAAAAATTTTTTCTAAAGACAACATTTTAATTAAATTCTTTCTCAAGACAAAAATTTTATAGAAACAATAGTAATCAACATTTTTTCTAAAGGCTTCATTTTAATGAATTTTTTAAGGACTCACTTTCAGCGAAAAACTCTCTAACGACAACCTAACCTCGAGATTATTTTTTAAAAGCAAAATTTAGATTTAGCATGAACATTTTTAAAGTATTTTTACTATGCTTATCTCTCCCAAACAATATTTTCCTAAATTTTTTTTTAGACAAATTTCAATAAATATTTTTAAAGAAAAAAATTTTACCCATTTCGCCTGATCCTCGATTCCGTTGTCCGATTTTGATGAAATTTTATCACTATATATGTGTGATTGGCTGATTGGCTTACTGACTGACTGGCCGCTCAATGCCCAGCCCAGACCGCTAAAGCTAGATTTATGAAATTTTTGCATGAATTTGTGTCTTGGGTCGTAGGCGCGCTATAAGATGGATTTTTGTGATTTTCGTACGTTTAGGTACTAAAATGTACGAAATGGTGGCTTTTTACCCAGCACGAACGGATGGGGCTGGAATTATGATTTTGGGCTCAAGTTAAAGAGCGTCTCGAAAAAAAAAGATTTGGTGACAAAAATTTCCCAAAATCGTACCAGATGTGGGAAAAATAGTACCTTTAGTACTTTTTGGTACCATGTTCACTAATTGAACTAGAGCTTTGAATTTAGGAATTTAGGTATACTATTACAAACTGAATTGGCCAAATGAGTTTTTGGACTTTTGGACATTCAGGAACAAAAAACTACTAAAAAAGGTATGAAATAGGTAAACTTTGCATAGGGCGAACGGGTAGAACTAGAACCTCGAAATTTGGCTTAAATGATTGTTGTTGCAAAAGAAAGGGGGTTGATGGAAAAAATATGAGAAATAGAAATGGAAACAGAAGAAACGTACATTTAGTACCGTATTTGGTACCATTTCATACTTTCTTTACGGATTGAACTAGAGCTCTGACATGTAGTTTCTACTGAGAAATATATGTTGGCTGCCTAAGTGATTTTTTAACAAATCATACATTTTAGTACCAAAAAGTACGAAATGGCTAATTAACTTTTGCAGTGAACGGAGAAGGGTAAAATTAACAAGTAAAAAGGCGTTAAGTTCGGCCGGGCCGAACTTTAGATACCCACCACCTCCGGTATATATGTAAACCACCTTTCATCAAAATGCGGTGAAAATTGCATCGGTCTATATGACAGCTATATTCAAATCTGGACAAATCTGGGCCAAATTGAGGAAGGACGTCGAAGAGCCTAACACAGCACGCTGTCCCAAATTTCAGCGATATCGGACAATAAATGCGTCTTTTATGGCCCAAAAATCTAAAACCAAGAGATCGGTCTATATGGCAGCTGTATCCGAATCTGGACTGATCTGGGGCAAATTGTTGAATGATATCGAAGGGCCTAATGCAACTCACTGTCCCACATTTCAGCAAAATCGGATAATAAATGTGGCTTTTACGGGCCTAAGACCATAAATCGGAGGATCGGTCTATATGGCAGCTATATCCAAATCTGAACCGATCTAGGCCAAATTGATAAATGATGTCAAAGGGCCTAACGCAACTCACTGTCCCAAATTTCAGCAAAATCGGATAAAAAAATGTGGCTTTTATGGGCCTAAGACCCTAAATCGGCGGATCGGTCTATATGGGGGCTATATCAAGATAAAGTCCGATATAGCCCATCTTCGAACTTAACCTGCTTATGGACAAAAAAAGAATCTATGCAAAGTTTCAGCTCAATATCTCTATTTTTAAAGACTGTAGCGTGATTTCAAGAGTCATACGGACGGACGGACGAACATGTCTAGATCGTCTTAGATTTTTACGCTGATCAAGAATATATATGCTTTATAGGGTCAGAAATGGATATTTTGATATGTTGCAAACGGAATGACAAATAGGGGTATATTCCCCCATTCTTCGGTGGTGGGTATAAAATATTGCTTAAAATTATCGATATCTTGACACCGACTACGATAAGTTGTACCGACTATGAAATATCGAAAACGTACAATAGAAGGAGGTGAATAAAAAGTACTTAAGTGCTGTAATTGGTACTATTTAGTACTTTCTTTATAGATTGAGCTACAGCTCGGAAATTTGAGATACAGGTATATCTTGGCAGTAAGTACCTAATGACTAGAAGATTTTTTTTTTAATTTTACGGATGACTTGAAGATTTTCATACCCTCCACCGTAGGGTGGGGGTATACTAATTTCATCATTCTGTTTGTAACTACTCGAAATATTCGTCTTAGACCCCATAAAGTATATATATTCTTGATCGTCATGACATTTTATGTCCATCTAGCCATGTCTGTCCGTCCGTTCGTCTGTCCGTCCGTCCGTCCGTCTGTCCGTCCGTCCGTCTGTCTGTCGAAAACACGCTAACTTTCGAAGGAGTAAAGCTAGCCGCTCGAAATTTTGCACAAATACTTCTTATTATTGTAGGTCGGTTAATGTTTTGATATAACTGCCACATAAACCGACCTTGGGTCTTGTCTTCTTGGGTCTCTAGAGGGCGTAATTCTGGTCCGATTTGACTGAAATTTTGCACGTGGTGTGTTGATATCACTTCCTACAACTGCGCTAAGTATGGGTCCATGTTTTGATATCGCTGCCATATAAACCGATCTGGGGTCTTGACTTCTTGGGCCTCTAGAGGGCGCAATTCTTATCGGATTTGCCTGAAATTTTGTACGACGGATCCTCTCATGACCATCAACATACGTGTTTATTATGGTCTGAATCGGTCTATAGTCTGATACAGCTCCTATATAAATCGATCTCTCTATTTTATTTCTTGAGCCCCCAAAGGGTCCAATTCTTGTTCGAATTGGCTGACATTTTACATAGGTCTCCAACATATAATTTAATTGTGGTCCAAACCGGACCATATATTGATATCGCTCTAATAGCAGAGCAAATCTTTTCTTATATCCTTTTTGCCTAAGAAGAGATGCCGGGAAAAGAACTCGACAAATGCGATCCTTGGTGGAGGGTGTATAAGATTCGGCCCGGCCGAACATAGCACGCTTTTAATTATTTATTATTTTGTAATTTATTTACGGATTGAGCTAAAGATCTCAAAATTGCGTTACAGTTACACATTGACAGTATTAATCGGCCGATTAGAGTTTTTTTTTTAGATTCCTACATTTCGGCACTAAAACATTCAAAATATTTTTTCTTCACTGTTAAGGCTAAAGCTATTGGGTTGCCCAAAAAGTAATTGCGGATTTTTCATATAGTCGGCGTTGACAAATTTTTTCACAGCTTGTGACTCTGTAACTGCATTCTTTCTTCTGTCAGTTATCAGCTGTTACTTTTAGCTTGCTTTAGAAAAAAAGAGTAAAAAAGTGTATTTGATTAAAGTTCATTCTAAGTTTTATTAAAAATGCATTTACTTTCTTTTAAAAAATCCGCAATTACTTTTTGGGCAACCCAATATTAAAATTGTGATGCAGTTACACCTTGATATTGGTTGCACCATAGTTTATTCAAAATTTATGGAAATTATATTGACACAGCATTTTTTTTTTTTAAATATTTCGAATTTAAAAAGTTTTTGAAAAAAAAGAAAACAAATCATTTTCTTAATATTTTGTGATCATTTAGCGAAAAAAACTGGATTTAACGATATCAGCATAAAATAGAAGCTGATTTCAAAAGAAGTAGGATTATTGCCATAAATTTATTTTTTATAGAAACCATCAAATGCAACAGGACATTAAAAAGGATTCCAGAAATCTCCCTCCTAACAATTTTGAGAAATTTTTTCGTTTGAATTTTGCGATATAAAAAATTGGCGACTTTCGACAGGTCAATTTTCCCCTAAAACATGGCGGGAAAATTTGTTGTAACTGATTTTAGTCGTTCACTTTACTACTAAAAATCCCATGAAGACTCAATTAAGGAACAGTGGATACTACCAAACTACTAAATATCCCATGAAGTCTCCGTTATGGGGCAGGGGATTTCAATGAGTGCAGTCCGATTAAAGTTTAAGCTCAATTATAAGGGGCGTCCTTTTTTATGTCGACTCCAAACCGCGTGACGCAAAGCGACACCACTTTGTAGAGAAGTTTTTACATGGCAGGATCCCTTACAAATGTAGCCGGCATTAGTAAGGGGATAACCACCGCTGAAAACTTTTTTGATGTTCACGTCGGGATGTGAACCCATGCTGTCGGCGTCATAGGCGGACATGCTATATTCTGCGCCACGGTGCCCTCTATAAATAGATATAGCCCCCATAAAAACCGATTCCCTAATATGACTGACTAAGCCCGTAGACGTCTCAATTTTGATTTCATTGCGGCAAAATTTGGTACGTAAAGTGTACTTATACCCTCCAATACTCGCACCAAATCCCATCCACATAAGAGCACATATTGGTACAGACCTCTTATAAACCAATTCTCAGAATTGCCTTTTTGAGACCCTAGAAGTCACCTGGATATCACCGTGATGCAGAGATTAGCGTTTCCGCCAATGACTCAGAAAGCGTGGGTTCCAATCCCGGAGTAAACATCAGACAACATTTTTCAGCGGTGGTTATCCACTTACAAATGCTACCTCATTCGCAAGGTATACAGCCATGTTGAAACTTCTCTAAGAAGTGGTGTCGCCAAGCGCCACCCCGTTCAGACTTGGCATAAGCATGGAGGCCCCATATTATTGAGCTAAATTTTGAATAGGGCTGCACTCTATGATATGAGAGAAGTAATGGAATTTTCGTGAAAAAATATGTATGTATGAGTCCCTAGAAGCTCCAACTTTCATTCGATTTGGCCGAAAAGTAAACAGATTTAAGTAAAATAAATTTTTTGGTGAATCCATATTCGGCTCGGTCGAAGCAAGTCAGTATTTCCTTGTTTTTCTTTTGTGAATAAAAATTAAATTTTGACTTATACCTTGTGCGTTTGCAGAATCCCGACTAATTCCGACTTGAAGTAAGAGATTCCCGATTTTATGCTTTTAGGACATGGCAAGGGTAAAGGCGACAGGATATTTATCGAGGAACAGCTTTTAACTTTTCTCAATTATACATTTGGCTGTTCTACTTTAGCGTGTCCAAAAAAATCCAACTTTGACGAAGCCCCGTTGGCTGCGATAGCGGCGACGTAAACTCCAATATTTTTTGGGGGTATACTAATTTAGTCTTTCTGCTTGTAACACCTCGTAATATCGATAGTCATGATATTTTAAGTCGATCTAGCCATGTTCCTCCGTCCGTCTGTCGAATGCACTCTGACTTTCAAAGGCAGATAGAATATTTGTTCCACTAGCCAAACGTAGAATACCGTTCCAAGCGCCTCGATCTTCTGCGCTCATTCTAAAATCTCTGACACTAAGTTTCGAGGTGTCTCACACAACTTGATCTTTCCATCGGGCTTTTAGTCTTTCCGGTTTGCGTGTACCACCGTGTTTGCCTTCAAAAGACTTCTCTGCTGGAGCTTCTTCATCCATTCTGACAACATGACCTAGCCAACGCAGCCGTTGTATTTTGATACGTGTAACTATGCTATCGTCGTCATACAGCTCGTGGTTCATACATCGCCTATATTCTCCGTTATCCCACACTGGTCCATATATTTTACGAAGAATCTTTCTCTCAAATACTCCAAGCACTGCCTCATCTGCTTTCACAAGTACCCATGTTCAGAACCATATAACAGCACTGGTAGTATCAGTGTCTTGTAAAGTGTAGTCTTCGTCTGTCGAGAGGTGGCCTTGTTTCTAAACTGCTTACTTAGTCCAAAGTAGCATCTGTTTGCCAGTATTATTCTTCGCTTAATCTCAAAATTGGTGTCATTCGATTCGGTACGGTGTGCTCTCTTGTGATTAGTGTGCCATATCTATTCACATCTGCATCTCGTATAATCTTCCCCAGCAGGATATTAAAGAGGTCACACGATAGGCTGTCTCCTTGCCTGAAACCTCGTTTGGTATTAAATGGTTCGGAGAGATTCTTTCCTATCCTTACTGAGGAACGCGTATCAGCAAGTTTCATCCTGCAGAGTCTTATTAATTTTGCAGGGATACCAAACTCAGACATGGCTTGAAATACCTTTGAACGTAAAGGAGTATCGAAGGCGGCTTTGTAGTCAACAAAGAGATGGTAGGTGTTGATTTGTCCATCTCGGGTCTTTTCTAGGATTTGGCGCAGTTTGAATATCTGGTCTAGGGTGGATTTACCTGGTCTAAACCGCATTGATAGGGTCCAATTATCTCATTGACTTTAGGTTTTAATCTTTCACACAGTACGCTCGAGAGTATCTTGTATGCGATGGGGAGGAAACTTATTCCTGTGTGGTTGGCACATTCCTCCTTGTGTCCTTTCTTGTGTACGGGACATAGTATGCTGAGGTTCCAATCATCGGGTATGCGTTCTTCTAGCCAGATTGCGCAGATAAGGTGATGCATACGCCTTATCAGCGTGTCGCATCCGGTCTTAAATAGTTCAGCGGGTAACACGTCGGCTCATGCTGCATTGTTGTTCTTTAGTCGGGTTACTACTACTTGGACCTCATTCTGATTAGGAGGTAAACATTGTATACCATCATCAGGAATTGGTTCTGTGGTATCCTCTTCGCCGCTAACATCGGACACTATCAGTTGGGTAAAATGTTCTTTCCATATCCTCAGCATGTTATCTGTCAGTTACCAGATTTCCTTCTTGTCTCTGCAGCAGGATGTGCCTGCACCAAAGCTATCGGTTTGTTGTTTAATTCTTAGGTAGAATTTCCGGACTTCATTCTGACTCCTGTACATCTCAATTCGCTCGCACTCATGTCTTTCCATTTTCTTTTTCTTTCTGCGGAATAGACGTTTCTCCTCTCTCCTTTTCTCCCGATACCTCTTCTTCATCTTGCGCATTGCTACTGATTGCAGGGTTGCTCTATATGCCGCATTCTTGGCTTCAGTAGCATCTCGACACTCTTGGTCGTACCATGGGTTTTCTGGAGGAGGCTTCCGGTACTCAAGTACGGATTTCGCGTCATTTTCCATGGAGTGGGCAATAGTTTGCCACTGCGCCTTTATATCATCGGAACAAGGTGTGCTTTCATCAAGCAGTTGTGTCAGTCGAGTGGAGTATGCCGCTGCCATCTGTTGTGTTTGCAGCTTTTCAATGTCCAGCTTCCGTGCAGTGTCACATCGTACTTTCCTCGCCATGTTCAAACGGATGCGAACCTTTGCTGCAACAAGGTAATGATCCAAATCTATATTCGCTCCACGGATCGATCGTACATCTAACACACTGGTTGAATGCCTTCCATCTATCACAACGCGATCAATTCGGTTCCTCGTGTTTTGAACGAGTGACAGCCATGTGGTTTTGTGAATATTTTTATGTTGAAATCTGGTGCTACTAACTACCATGTTTTTTGCCGCGGCGAAATCTATCAGCCTCAACCCATTACTGGATGTTATCTCGTGGAGGCTAAACTTTCCGACTGTTGGACCAAAAATGTTTTTCTTCTCTATTTTCGCATTAAAATCTCCCAGAACGATTTTAATATCATGGGCGGGGCAGCGGTCATATTCTCTCCAGGCGCTCGTAGAAAATATCCTTGGTCTGCTCGTCTTTGTCTTCCGTCGGGGCATGGGCACAAATAAGGCTGATGTTGAAGAATTTGACTTTTATGCGGATTGTGGCCAGCCTCTCATCCACCGGAGTAAAGCTGGAGACAAGGTGTTTCAGTCTCCTACTAACCACAAATCCGCAGCCAAATGCATGCCTCGTGTAATGGCGGCTATAGTATAGTTCGTCACCGTTTGGTGTAGAGACGTCATTCCCAGTCCATCGCACTTCCTGTTGGACTGTAATATCAGCCTTGTACTTCTCTAATACTTCCGCCAGCGCGTATACTGCACCTTCTCTATGCAGAGTGCGGACATTCCAGGTGTAGATCCGCAAATCATGGTCCTTTTTTCGTATGTTTTTCATAGTAGTTCTATGTTTTCCGGGGGCGGGTTACTGGCCCAGCGCCCCAACCGCATGGGTTTTGTGGGATTGCATGTATACCTCATTGTGGCGAGCCGCTTGCTCCAAATCCGACGCACGCCGCCAGCCGCCCCTAACCTGGGAACAGACACTGATGTTGGCCATTGGTTATTTGAAGGCGCCAATAACTCGCCTTGTCATCTCGAGTATCATTGGCGCTCAGTATTTAATTAAAAGCCAGTGCCACATGACTCCTCACTGAGACTCTCCTTTCGAAAATCGCTGACTGCCCGCGGCCGCATTTGCAGCTACTCCGTATAAAAACGGAGCTTTCCACCATCCTCAACCTGTGGACGCGCCCGGTAGCTTTCAGCTAAGCTTCCCGTGATAACGATGGGCACCACACAAGTCGGAGCTCAAAGTTCCAGCCTGTGTGGTGCTCATAGTCATCCCATATCAGCAGGCCTAAAACCAGGCGCTTGAAATTTTGCACAAATACTTCTTATTAGTGTAGGTCGTTTGGAAATTGTAAATGGGCCATATCGGTCCATGTTTTGATATAGCTGCCATATAAACCGATCTTGGGTCTTGACTTCTTGAGCCTCTAGAGGGCGCAATTCTTATCCGATGTGACTGAAATTTTGCACGTAGTGTTTTGGTGTTATTTTCAACAACTGTGTTTGGTACGATTCAAATCGGTTTATAATCTGGTATAGCTGCCATATAAACCGATCTTGGGTCTTGATTTCTTGAGCTTCTATAGGGCTCAATTCCTATCCGATTTGACTGAAATTTTGCACATATCGTGTATGACATCCAACAATTGTGTCAAGCGATTGTTATCTTTTTAGGCTGAAATTTTGCACATGCCGTTTTAGTTCGACTTCCAACAACTGTGCCAAATATTGTCTTAATCAGTCTATAACCCGCTATAGCCGCCATATAAAGGAAAACTGATTTGACTTATTGAGTCCTAAACGGGCATTTTTATACAATTTGGCTGAAATTTTGCATATGTATATGCATAACCGATCTCCCAATTTTACTTTCTGAGCCTCTTACTCGATTTACCTGATATTTTGGAGATGACTTGTACGGCATGACCAGTACGGTCCATATCGGTCAATAACTTGATATAGCTCAAATATATTTGAAAAAGTCTTTCAAAGATCTTGACAAATGCGATCCATGGTGGAGGGTATATAAGATTCGGCCCAGCCGAATATAGCACGTGTCTACTTGTTTTTATACCCTCCACCATAGGATGGAGGTATACTAATTTCGCCATTCTGTTTGTAACACCTCGAAATATGCGTCTGAAACCCCATGAAGTATATATATTCTTGATCGTTATGTCATTTTAAGACGATCTAGCCACGTCCGTCCATCCGTCCGTCTGTCTGTCGAAAGCACGAAGGAGTAAAGCTACCCGCTTGAAATTTTGCACAAATACTTTATATTAGTATAGGTCGGTTGGGATTGTAAATGGGCCAAATCGGTCCATGTTTTGATATAGCTGCCATATAAACCGATCTTGGGTCTTGACTTCTTGAGCCTCTAGAGGGCGCAATTCTTATCCGATGTGACTGAAATTTTGCACGTAGTGTTTTGGTGTTATTGTTAACAACTGTGTTTGGTATGATTCAAATCGGTTTATAATCTGGTATAGCTGTCATATAAACCGATCTTGAATCTTGACTTCTTCAGCCAATAGAGCACACAATTCTCATCCGATTTGGCTGAAATTTTGCATGAGATATTTTGTTATGACTTTCAATAACTGTGCTAAGTATGGCGATATAGCTGATATAGCTGCCATATAAACCGATCTGGTATCTTGACTTCTTGAGCTTCTAGAGGGCGCAACTCTCATCCGATTTGGCAGCAATTTTGTACAACGGCTTTTCTCATGACCTTCAATATACGTGTCTAATATGGTCTGAATCGATCAAAAGCTTGATACAGCTCACATATAAACCTATCTCCCGATTTTGTTTCGTGAGCCCCTACAAGGCCCAATTCTTATCCGAATGAACTGAAATATTACACAATGACTTCTACAATGTTCAGCATTCATTTATGGTCCGAATCGGACTATAATTTGATATAGCCCCAATAGCATAACAGTTCTTATTCAATATTCTTTGTTTGCCTAAAAAGGGACACAGCGCGTAGAACTCGACAAATGCGATCTATGGTGGAGGGTATATAAGATTCGGACCAGCCGAACTTAGCACGCTCTTACTTGTTTTTTTTTTTTGTGTTAGAATATACCCGGCTGATTGATTTTTTCTTCTCGGAAATCGATAACTTTTTGAAAAATTACGTTCGTTGGCCATCATCCAAAAAATAGTATTTACGCAACGGAACTATCCACGAACAAAAACTCGCTCGATAACGGATGCGGCAATTAAGCCCTTGACATATCTTGATAAAATACTTTTAAATTATGTGCAGCTTTTATTATTGAGGTGAGGGTTGTATTTCCTTTATTTATTTTTTTTTTTTTTGTGAAAATTTTTTTCCAATATACGTAGTCTCATATCAGCAGGCCACAATCCGGAGTTATTAAAATTTGCACTGAATTTATTTGTACGAATCTATAGTTGTCCATTTGATTGAATGAATTTTTATCTTTTTTTTTGTTACAGGTCTGGTTAAATTGGGTGTTCACTGTGTGACTGGAAAGAAGGTGGCCATCAAAATTATAAATAGAGAAAAACTAAGTGAATCTGTGTTAATGAAGGTATGTCAATTATCAAGTGAAGCCTGCCTACTTTGTCTACGCGAAGGCGTCCTTAACATGTGTTTGGCCAAATTGACCCCGTCCGACTACGTCACAACCTTTCGTCTTATGTATGTTGACTAAAGTGCATAGACCTTGCCGAAGTCTTTTGGCCAAGTTTATCGCTGTGTATATAATCAGGCTGTATCTGATTTGGTCACGAGTATTGTTTTAGACACGCAATCTAATTGTGTTTTACCTTGTCCTCCATTGTCCTTTGGGAGTGTGGGTTTGAGAGTTTATATCCTGTATACTTTTTTGGTTCGTCATGCTTTTGATGCTGATGGTGGGCTGTTTGACTATCGACTAGATGTATTTTATTACTTACTTTCCTTCTGTGGCATGTTAATAAAGTTTCTAATTAGTATTTTGTCAAGTTAATATTCAATGTTAATCAATACCACCGCAGTTCGTGTCCTATCAGCCACTGTGTATGCGCCTATTGGCGTAAAGGTGACAATTTACATTTACATTTTGTTGGCTTTTAAGCAGCAGTAATCGAACAACGTTAGATTAGCGACATTAAGTTAAAGCAATTTGCTTGAGGATATCATCAGAAAGAAATCTACTTAAGGAAATTGTTTGCTATTTTTGTTTGGCCTCTTTGAAATGACAACCGTTCAAGGAAGAATGGGTTATTTGATTTTGGAAAGTAGAATAAAATAGTAAAGTTTACAAAATAAATACGATACGTTTTAGGTACACCAAAGGTATTTGACAAGGAGGAGGACGAATTTTTATTTCGCTCCGCAAGAATTTTCTCTATCTCGTAATAGGTAGCTATTTAGATCTATTCTAGAACCCCGGAGTAGGCTTAACATGGTCTCCTAAGACTCAACAGCTGCGGTGGTGGTATCAGGTCGCAGCATGTTGTCAGCTACTGAGACCTCGACTTGTGGAGCGGTTGCGCCAGGCTCCTCTAGCCAACAGATGAGTCTTAAGGACAAGGCCGAACCTATTTTGTTTTCGCGTGCCTATAATTTGTTTAGGCCATCGGCAAACCAATACGCTCTTTTAGTGGTTGGAGTAATAAGAGGCGCATCACTCTCAGGTTTATTGAGAGGCTTGTTGCGGGTGATCCTAAGACTCTCACTGGTAAGAAGAGAGACTACCTTAATTGGGAGATTCGCTGAACGGCCTACACCAAAGGACTCTGAATTTCTGGATTTAAACTTCTCAATGGTAGGGGGACTTGGAGACACAGAGCCTGAATTCTTGCAAAGTGAAGTCTAAATGTTTTTATTCTTATGTCGCTAAGCACTGAAGATTCAGTAGTAGCCAGCCTTGAAATAAACAAGTCTCATTACTGGCTGGCTTCTCTATATATGGCACACGAATCAGAGGTGCCGTCTTCGAGCCTTAAGTTGCTGGTTGAAGCCGTCGGTGCAGGGAATAAGTGCCTCATCTAGAGAAGTGATGCTAATGCAATGGGGAAGTTCGGATATCAACGAAAGGGGTGAGCTGCTTATCGAATATATTATAAGTTGTAATATGCCGACTTGTAATTAAGGGAATAAACCGACCATTATTACCAGGAACAGGCAGGAGACACTAGATGTTACCTTTGTATCGGAAGATCTAAGTGGAAGAATGTGCGACTGGGAGGAGTGGGATGACCACAGCTTCTCCGATCATCGGTATTTCAATTTTCAATTTATATTTATCCAAAATTTCCTTCTCCAAAATCTCCTTCTCATATATAACAAGTAAAAGCGTGCTAAGTTCGGCCGGGCCGAATCTTATATACCCTCCACCATGGAGCGCATTTGTCAGTTCTTTTCCCGGCATCTCTTCTTAGGCAAAAAATGATATAAGAAAAGAAAGAAAGAAAAATCTGCTATTAGAGCGATATCAAGATATGATCCGGTGTAGACCACAATTAAATTATATGTTGGAGACCTGTGTAAAATGTCAGCCAATTCGCATAAGAATTGCGCCCTTTGGGGGCTCAAAAAGTAAAATAGAGAGATCGATTTATATGGGAGCTGTATCGGGCTATAGACCGATTCAGACCATAATAAACACGTATGTTGACGGTCATGAGAGGATCCGTCGTACAAAATTTCAGGCAAATCGGATTAGAATTGCGCTCTCTAGAGGCCCAAGAAGTCAAGACCCAAGATCGGTTTATATGGCAGCTACATCAGGTTATGAAGCGATTTGGACCATACTTGGCACAGTTGTTGGATATCATAACAAAACACATGGTGCAAAATTTCATTCTAATCGGATAAGAATTGCGCACTCTAGAGGCTCAAGAAGTCAAGACCCAAGATCGGTTTATATGACAGCTATACCAGGTAATGGCCCGAATTAAACCATACTTAGCACAGTTGTTAGAAGTGATACTTAAACACTATGTGCAAATATCAGTCTAGTCGGATGAGAATTGCGCCCTCTAGAGGCTCAAGAAGTCAAGACCCAATATCGGTTTATATGGCAGCTATATCAGGTTATAGACCGATTTGAACCACACTTGGCACAGTTATTGGATATCATAACAAAACATGTAGTGCAAAATTTCATTCCAAACGGATAAGAATTGCGCACTCTAGAGGCTCAAGAAGTCAAGACCCAAGATCGGTTTATATTGCAGCTATATCAGGCTATGGATCGATGTGAACCATACTTGGCACAGTTATTGGATATCATAACAAAACACATCGTGCAAGATTTCATTCAAATCGGATAAGAATTGCGCACTCTAGAGGCTCAGGAAGTCAAGACCCAAGATCGGTTTATATGGCAGCTATATCAGGTCATAGACCGATTTGAACCATACTTGGCACAGTTGTTGGATATCATAACAAAACACGTCGTGCAAAATTTCATCCCAATCGGATAAGAATTGCGCACTCTAGAGGCTCAAGAAGTCAAGACCCAAGATCGGTTTATATGGCAGCTATATCAAAACATGGACCGATATGGCCTATTTACAATACCAACCGACCTACACTAATAAGAAGTATTTGTGCAAAATTTCAAGCGGCTAGCTTTACTCCTTCGGAAGTTAGCGTGCTTTCGACAGACAGACGGACGGACGGACAGACGGACGGACATGGCTAGATCGACATAAAATTTCACAACGATCAAGAATATATATACTTTATAGGGTCTCAGACGAATATTTCGAGTAGTTACAAACAGAATGACGAAATTAGTATACCCCCCATCTTATGGTGGAGGGTATAAAAATCACTTTGTGTTTGTTTGTTTGTGTGTTCCTTGTAGACTCAGAAACCGCTGAACCGATTTTCTTGAAATTTTTACAGTTGGTGCATAATGATCCCGTAGTGAAAATAGGGTACTACATTTTTTTGAAGGGGGGCGGAAACGCCAGATCTCCGAGATGGGTGGTGCGATTTAAGCGAAATTTTGTGTGCTCTCTTATAGTAACCTAAAAATAAAAATTTGGTATCCAAATCTCGGATAGGGATTAGCACTAGGATTTAGATCAATCACGACCATATGGGACTCAAATGAAAGGTATTTAGGATAAGAAAACGTACCTGATATCCAATTGTCGGACCAACTGTTAGGGGGACCACCCCAACCCCCAAAACACCCCTAAATCGGACATATTTACCGACCATGGCAATGTGGGACTCAAATGAAAGGTATTTGCGAGTAGAATACGAATCTAATGTCCAAATGTGGGACCACGTTTCTGGGGGTCCACCCCTTCCCCAAAACACCCCCCAAACAGGACTTATATACTGACCATGGCAATATGGGGCTCAAATAAAAGGTATTTAAGTATAGAATTCGAATCTGATATTCAAATTTGCGACCAAGTGTTTGGGGGGCCGTCTCTCCCCAAAAACACCCCCCAAGGGGACAAATTTACGACCATAGCAATATAGGGCTCAAACAAAATATTTGGGAGTAGAGCATGAATCTGATATCAATATTCGGGAAAAGTGTCTATGGGGCCACCCCACCCCCACAACACTACCCAAATAGTAAGTATTTGCTGACTATTGCAATATGAGGCTCAAATAAGAGGGTTTTTAAAGTGGAACACGAAACCGATACATATTTTTAAGGCCAACTCACTAAGCAGCCGCCCATCCCCCAAAACACCCGCCAAGCCGGTCATTTTTGCCGACTATGAAAATATGGAGATCAAATTAAAGGTATTTGGGAGTAGACCACGTATCTGATATCAACATTAGGGACCAACTGTCTAGGGGACGTCCCACCACCATAACAACCCCCAAATAGGAGGTATTTGCTCACCAAGAAAATTTGGATCTTAAAGAGAGTGGAACTAAATATTTATAGTTTTTAGGACAAATACCCCAAACCGGAAATATATGCAGAGTTTAAATGAGATTAGAAAACGAATTTGATATCCAATTTTGAGACCAATGGCAATATGGGGTTCAAATAAATGATATATGGTTATATGAGAATTGAGCACGTTGCTGATATATTTTCCGGGCTTAGTGTTTGGGGGACCACCCCAATCCCCAAAACACCCCTAAATCGGGCATATTTAGCGACCATGTCAATGTAGAGCTTAAATGAAAGGTATTGGAGGGTAGAGCAAGAATTGATACCCATTTTCGGCACCAAATTCCTGGGGTCTACCCCTTTCCCAAAATACGCCACAAACAGCAATTTTTTGCTGACCATACTCAAATAAAGGTATTTGGGAGTAAAATACGAATTTGATATCCAAATGTGGGACCATGTATTTAGGGGATCACCCCTTCCCCAAAACACCCCCCAAAGGGTAAAAATTATTCGACCATGCCAATATGTGGCTTAAATGGAAGGTTTTTAAGATTGGAAAACGAATTTAATAACCTATTTTGGGGCCATGTGTTTGGGGGACGCCTCATCGTGTAAACGCTCCTAAACCAATTACAAATACCATTTGAAAGAAGAGTACGATGCTGATATTTTTTCGGGCCCAAGTGTCTTGGGGACCACCTCATCCCCGAAAACACCGCTAAATCAGATATCATGAGAATATCGGGCTGAAATGAAGTATTTTAAGAATGGAGTACACCTTACATCCAAACTTAAATTCGTGGACCAATAAAGATCATATGGGATTCAGATAAAGGCACTTATATTGTTGAACTGTTAGTCAATCGATATACTATTTTCGTAGCATGGTATTTCACTAAAAGCTCTTTAATTGTCGAAAATAAATATTTCAAGGAAAATTTTGTTCCATATAAAGTAAAAGAAGGCGCAGCGTGGCGAGAATGGGTGAAAACCCTTATTTGAAATATTAAAGAATAAAAATCAAACATTAGTTAAATACAGCATTGTCTATATAAAGGCTATTTGCAACAAATAGCCGTTGATAGTATAATGTATTTTTAATACCCTTCACCATAGGATGGGGGTATACTAATTTCGCCATTCTGTTTGTAACTCCTCGAAATATTCCTCTGAGACCCCATAAAGTGTATATATTCTTGATCGTCATGTCATTTTAAATCGATATAGTCATGTCCGTCCGTCCGTCTGTCTGTCGAAAGCACGCTAACTTTCGAAGGAGTAAAGCTAGCCGCTTGAAATTTTGCACGAATACTTCTTATTTGTGTAGGTTGGTTGGGATTGTAAGTGGGCCATATCGGTCCATGTTTTGATACAGCTGCTCCATAAACCGATCGTGGATCTTGACTTCTTGAGTCACTAGAGGGCTCAATCCGATTTGGCTGAAATTTGTCATGGTATTTTGTTGCAATTTCCAACAACTGTGGTTCAAATCGGTCCATAACCAGATATAGCTGTCATATAAACCGATCGTGACTTCTTCAGCCCTTATAGGGCTATATGGCGATTTTGCTGAAATCTTGCGTGAGGTGTTTTGTTACGACTTTTAACAACTATGCTAAGTATGGTTCAAATCGGTCCATAATCTGATATAGCTGCCATATAAACCGATCATGAAACTTGACTTCTTGAGGTACCAGAGAGCGCAATTCTTATCTGATTTGGCCGAAATTTTGCAAGAAGTGTTTTGTTATGAATTCCAACAACTGTGCCAAATATGGTTTTAATTGGTCCATAACCTGATATAGCCATATATGCCGATCTGGGTTCTTGACATCTTGAGCATCTAGAGGTCGCAGTTATTATACGATTTGGCTGAAATTTTGTACAATGACTTCTCTCATGAACTTCAACATACGTGTCAATTATAGTCTGAATCGCTCCATAGCCTGATATAGCTCCCATATAAACCGATCTCCCTATTTTACTTCTTCTTCTCTAAGCTCAACGATAAGGACCACCTTTTAGTTACCGACTCCGAACTGCGTGTCACTTAGCGACAACTCTTTATACACATGGGTCAACGAATATTAAAATATGAACCACATATATTGTGAGACCTATGTATATTCATATACACTGAAAGGAAAATGTTTCATCGCATCAATAAACGCGTTTCATGCGAGTGTTCATTAATGCAATGAAAATTTTCATAAATACATAGAAATATTTTATTAATTTAATGAAAAGTTTCATTACTTTTTATTTTGTCATTTCATGGTTCCATTAAATGAATGAAACGGAACTCATTGGTGAAATGAAAATATTTTAATCTATTTTAAAATAAAAGTAAATTATGTGAATACTGCAATAATGATATATACTACTATGCATCCTTAGGCAGTATAGAATAAATTAACAAAAATAAGTTGTTGAAAAACGTTAAAAATTTCATGTTTATCATTGGACAACAAACCAATCAAAAAGATTTCATTACCTTAATAACGAATTTTATAACTTACTTCGCATACCATTTAGTTCTTGCAACCCATGTTCAAATCCTCCGCCAAGTCAAAAAAAATTTTTGTTCTTTAAATTTATTTTAAAAAATTCGGTATAAAAAAATATGTATTTCGTATTCAAACATTTCTTCCCTTTTTTATACCCACCACCGTAGGATAGGGGGTATATTCATTTAGTCATTTCGTTTGCAACACATCGAAATATCAATTTTCGACCCTACAAAGTATATAAATATATTTCGGATCGTCGTAAAATTCTAAGACAATTTCACGATGTCCGTGTGTCTGTTTGTCCGTCTGTTGTAGTCACTCTAGAGCCTTCAAAATTTGAGATATTAAGCTGAAATTTGGCACAGATACGTCTTTTTGACGCACGCTGGTTAAGTTCTTGAACGGGCCAAATCGGACCATATTTGGATTTAGCTGCTATATAGACCGATTTGACCTGACCTAAATATGGATCAAATCGGACTATAAAAAGATATAGCTGCCATATAGACCGATCTCCAGATAAAGGGTCTAAAGCCCATACAAGCTTAATTTTTTTACCAATTTCGCTGAAATTTGAAACAGTGGGTAGAATTAGTTCTTCCGACATCCGTCCCAAATATGGTTCGGATTGGACTAAATATAGACATAGCTGCCATACAGACCGATATCCCGATAAAGGGTCTGAATCGAATAAAAGCTTTTTTTTATCCAATTTCGCTGAAATTTGAAACAGTAAGTAGTTTTAGGCCACCCGCCATCCGACCCAAATATGGTAAAGATCGGACTGAATTTAGATATAGCTGTCATATAGATCGATTCGCCGATTAAGGGTCTGAAGCTCATAAAATCTTACCCAATTTCTTGAAATTTGAAATACAAAATTCAACAGTGACTTATATTTATTAGCCCACTCAATATCCGTGTCGAATTTGGGTGCATAAACTATCCAATTTTCACTGGATTATGACGAAAGGAAGTTTTCATATATACCAGAGGTGGTGGGTACCCAAAGTTCGGCCGGGCCGAACTTAATGACTTTTTACTTGTTTACATTTAATTAATTTACACTTTTCACTGTGCTGTCGTGCTTATTGAGTTATTTCATCATAAGGAAGATGCTGTCGGTAGGCTGGAGGATGCGTGCAAGACTGCCAAACATGAGATCATGAGTTCAAATCACGGTGGCGGCAAAATTGTTTCTTGGGTATTAATAGAGAGAGTGGCAGAAAATCAATTATTTCTATTGATTGAATGAGACTTGTTTCAATTATGCAATGAAATTTCACGTTGTTTCCAAAACAATGACAAATTTCATTGCATTAATGTAAGATTTTTCCGGTTACGAAAAGTTTCCTCTCACTATACTAATTCGAGCATTCTCGTCTTTTATTGTCAATTAAACTTGAAAAGTTATGCAAACCTCTAACAAAATTTGTACTTTTTTATGAAAAAGTGAAAAGTTATATCCGTACATTAGAAATTGTTCGTAAATAGTAAAAAGTGGTGTAAATTTTTAATAAAAACATTTAAATTCATTCTTTTTATCTTTACTCCCTTTCACTTGTTTGGGGGTATATTTCCATTTTTCGAAGTTTGTTTAGAATAAGGGAAAAGGGAAAAATTCCCAAGAAATTTTTATTCAGAATAGGGGAAAAAAGTAGGGAAAAAACTCCCAGAGAACTGTTATTCAAAATAGGGCTGATTGTCTCTGGAAGGAAAAGGTGTAATAGTGGTCGCGCATTCTCGCGCATTGCGATCTTACAGATATACTTCAGTAAGCTCTATGTGCCACAGCAAAGTGGACTACCGAAATTGTTCTAGGCGTAAATCCGTGCAGATTGTCACTTTAACCTAGCCTAACCCACAGTGGATTGGGAAAAAATAGAGTTAAGTTCGGCTTGATCGGATCTTATATCCCCACCACGATTAAATGCATTTGTCAAGTTATTTGCACGGTTCCTCTTTATATATGCAAAAAATAATTCGGTATTTACAAATGAAAAGTAAATTTCTTTTACAAAAATTGTTGGGACTTTGTTTGCGAAAAATAGCAACATCATTTAATATAAATTAATGCAAGAATTTGAGACGAACATAAAAATTTGTTGCCCAAACAATACAGCTACTTTTTAAAGAAATTTATGGATTCGGTTCGTATATTTAATAATAAAAATTGAAATTGTATTCTTCTCATGCTTCTTCCTTTTACTTCTTCTTTTCCAAATAAATTAATTTCAACTTCGTTAAATCATCTATGAAATTACACCCCGATTTGTTTTAGCGTTTACACTCCAACACAACATCAAAATATTTGGGGTGATTATGCAAACTTTGATCTCCATTTGCTTACTGATGTTTAGTATGAAATTGTATTATGAATATATACCCAAAATTTTATAACGAAATTTGATCCCAATTTAATATTGGGACACAAGTTGTTATTTCCCATTTCTACCCAAAATCAACCTCGATTTGTGGTCAATTTTCCTTTTCAATTTGGGCGTATATGCTAAGGGTCCACTGAAATTTTGAAATGGATAGAGATATATTGATGACATTTAAAATCGTATTGATGTATTGTTAATCTGATTATGATTTTTGTTGAATTTTTTTTTTTCAGGTTGAACGAGAAATAGCTATTATGAAACTGATTGATCATCCTCATGTTTTGGGTCTTAGTGAAGTCTATGAAAATAAAAAATATTTGTATTTGATTTTGGAACATGTGTCTGGCGGAGAGCTGTTCGATTATCTGGTAAAGAAAGGCCGCTTGACGCCTAAGGAAGCTCGAAAATTTTTCCGTCAAATTATCTCAGCATTAGATTTCTGCCACTCACACTCAATTTGGTATGTATAACGATTGAAATATGGATGAAAGTATTCGATTCTCTAACTGAATGTTATTCCAATAGTCATAGGGATTTGAAACCGGAAAATTTGCTCCTGGATGAAAAAAATAACATCAAAATCGCGGATTTTGGTATGGCTTCCCTACAGCCGGCGGGTTCAATGCTAGAAACCTCTTGCGGCTCGCCACATTATGCATGTCCTGAAGTAATACGGGTAAGTAGGAAGATGATGGCATTTCATCCCAAGCAACTGGAGTCACTTACATTTTTTTATCATTGAACACTACGAACGTCCTCAATTCTAGTCAATGCGAAATTATTACATTTCGATAACGGTTAATTGTGACGTTGATGTTATTGTACCATAATCTCCATAGAATTGGATGGACGACCATACACCATTGTGTCATATTGCCATCGCCGATTAGCTTGACACATAACTGAATTTGTGTTGAGTTGAAACTATGAATGCCAATAAAATATTAATTTCTTAATTTAAGGGTGAAAAGTACGACGGCCGGAAGGCGGATGTATGGTCGTGCGGTGTCATCTTGTACGCACTTCTCGTGGGTGCTCTCCCTTTCGATGATGATAATTTACGGCAGCTGTTGGAGAAAGTGAAGCGAGGTGTGTTCCATATACCACACTTTGTGCCACCCGACTGCCAGAGTTTGCTGCGCGGTATGATCGAAGTAAATCCTGAGCGACGATTGACGGTGAGTCATATTTTAGGCCAAGTATTTATTTATTGGCACAAACAGAACTCCTTTTATTTGTCTACTATTCAACACACCGACAAAACACTCATGCACACCCATACAAGCAAGCAAAACACAAGAATTACCCCTGCAAACATTTTTGATCGCTAAACAATCTTTCGCGAATCGTCTAGATGAAGGTTACGTTCGCGGATGAGCTCGTCTAAGAGATAAAGACGCATCTTCTGGAAGAGTGTTCCACGAATCTTCCACATGGGTTACTAAAGAGTAAGTCAGAAGAGTTTCAGACGATCTTAGAATCGCACAAGAATCGTGTGGACGAGTAACAAATGAGTGTTTTGGAAGATTTTTTAAATACTCTTCTGAAAGAGTTGTGCATTACTCTCCTAAGTCATTTGTTAACCGATTCATACGAAAATTGGCACAAAGTAGTCCTTTGTAACTTCCAGTATTGCTATTGAATTTAGTAGATAGCGGTTCAGATTTAGATAAAGCTCCCATATATATTTTCGTCCTATTTTGAATATTACTCAATAATTTTAACCGATCTTTACAAAATTTGGCTCTTAGGTTTCTCTTATAACTCTTCTGTGACTGATGAATTTCATAGAAAATTTTCAGTTTTAGATATAGCTCCTATATATATGCATCTCCCGATGTTCACTTTTGAGGCATGTACTAACGCATTTATCAATCGATCGTCTAAAAAATTTGCACAACGGGTTACTCTATGGCTTCTACAATATTTACGAATTTTGATCGAAATTCTACATATCAAATGTAGAATTTCGATCAAAATTTAAATTCGGCGACAGCCTGCATACTTAATATGGTGTAGGGTATCAAAAGGTCGGCCTCGCATCGAATAACATAATTCAACACAAGTCCTAAACGCACCAGGCATGAAAATAAAAACAAACGCGTAAAGTTAACTCATGCGATTTATAAACAAATCTTCTGGACGATTTTAACGCAACATGTTGCGCAATAATCGTCGCGAAGAGTACCAAAATCTTCCGCACACGCAGTGGATTGTCCAATGCGTGTTTCACAAGTCATACGGACGGTTATAACGCAATGGGCTGTAAGAAAATCGTCGCGAACAGTTGCTTAATTTTTCGCACACACATTGCATTATCCGGTGATAACCCAGAAGAGTGTTTCACGATTATAACGCAACGGGTTGTAACAGAATCTTTGCGAAAAGTTGCTAAAACATCCGCACATGACATCTTAGAAGAGTGTTTCGCGAATTTTATGTATATTTTTTTTTGAAAAACTTTTTATAGCTCTTAAAAAATGTGTGGACACCAGAGAACTGCATCCGGTGGGTTTTTTAGTACTCCGGTGTTATTCGCAAAATTCCGGAGGCAGTTAATAAAATCTCAAGCACTATGCGCTCTTTAACTTAAATACAAATGCAATGCAACAACAACACACACTACTAGTATTGGCAGCGACGAGTTGCGATGTTCAACCAGTCAGCACCGCGTGAACGCACGGTGTTAAAAAAACGTATTTCTTCGAATACGAAGATCGAGTAGATTGCAATCACATTCATATATATATATGCTGACAACACTCGTGTCTAAACATGTATTTGGCGATTTATATATGCCAAAACACATTTTTAACGATTAGGGCAATATGGGAACCAAATGAAACGTATGTAAAAGTAGAGTAAGATTTTGATACACAACTTTGGCCCTTAGTATCAGGGGGTCGCCCACCCCAAAAAATACCCTCCAAATCAAATTTTTTTCGAATGGACAAAACGAGTAACAAATGAAAGGTATAGAAAGATACAGTAAGATTTTGATGTACAACTTTGGGCCCTAGCATCAGGGGGCTCGCCCCACCCCCAAAATAAATTTGTACCGATTAGGCCCATATGGGTATCAAATACAAGGTATGTAAAAATAGAGTAAGATTTTGATGCATAACTTTGGCCCCAAGTATAAGGGGGGTCGCCCCACCCTTAAAATACCCCCAAATCATTTTTATTTTATTTTTTTTTTTTGCGATTGGACAAAATGAGTATCAAATGAAAGGTGTGTATAAGTAGAGTAGGATTCTGTTATAAAAGTTTGGCTCCAAGTGTCACGTATTATTTTGCCCTAATAGGTAAAAATGTGAATGGGAGCTGTTTTTGGTGGTGCGGCGACACCCCTTTATCAAACGCATACTCAACTTTTACGTACCTTTCATTTCATACCCATATTGCCCAAAAGTAAAAAAGTAATTTGGGGATTGGACGACCTCCAGACTCTTGAGGCCATCATTTGGTAGCCAAATTACCCAAATCGGTAAACATTTATTTTTTGGGATGGGGCGATCTCCTTAAATTAGACGCCAAATTTGTATATCAAAATCGTACTCTTCATTTAAACCCCTTTCATTTGATACCCGATAATGCAACAATCTAAAAAATGTGATTTGATTTGACTTGAGGTCAAAGTTGTGTATCAAAATCTTACTCAGCTTTAACATATCTTTCATTTGACACCCATATTGCTCAATCGTAAAAATTGTGTGTTTGGGGGTGTTTTTGAGGTGGGGCGACCCCACTGATACTTAGAGCCTAAGTTTTATATCAAAATCTTAGTTGCTCACGGTGTGAGATGGTGCATCATTAAAGTTAATATTTTGTAAGTCTTGTTAAGGGCTTTCTTTCAAAAAAATGTTCATTAGAATCCGACCATTGCTTAAAAAGTAATAGCCCCTACAACTGGTCAACTTTGACACCTTTTATCTCACCCTGTGTACGAAATAGGTGACTACTAACACCAATAGCGAGCGGTTGCAATTAGTTTCGGTGGTTAAAATTCTTTTCACCATTTGGTATTTGTTCACCGCAAGTATTGGTTTTACCAAATTCACCGCACGGTTACTATGCACCGCAACCATTCTCTGGTGGACACCTTCCATTACTCCATTTTATAAAACCAAAACACTCATTTGTTACTCATCCATATGATTCTTGCGCGAATCTAGGATCTTCCAATACCCTTCTGACTTATTCGTGAGTGGAGCTCATGTGGAAGATTCGAGGAACACTCTTCCAGAAGATTCGTCTTGAGGACACAACTCCTCACGACTGGGGATTTGTCTACGACTCTTAGACGAGCCCGTCCGCGATCGTAACCTTCATGTAGAAGATTCGTGGAAGATTATTTGGCGATCAAAAATTTTTGCAGGGCAGAAACATATACAAACCATAACTGACAACCATTTAAACCACATTTATGGATTCTCCATCGAACATCAAAGATGGGGTTTCTTATGAATGTATATGTGTGGGACAGCCGCATATGATTGTATCTTTTATTTTGTTCTTTTCAGTTGGCAGAAATAAATCGACATCCTTGGGTAACGGCCGGTGGCAAGGGTGAATTAGAGTTAGAGTTGCCTATGATGGAAGTTGTCCAAACACATGTTATACCCTCTGCATCGGCTGTGGACCCAGACGTTTTAAATGCCATCTGTTCCTTGGGTTGTTTTAAGGAGAAGGATAAACTTATACAGGAGTTGCTGAGCTCAACGTAAGTAGGAAAAAGCATAAATGAAATTTTATTGAAATTAATGGCCTTATTTACGTCACAATTATGCTTCGCTGTAAAAATAAATGGCAGAATTAATGGTTATACAAGGTCGTATTGATGTTATTGATGGTGAAGTGTTTTTAATTTCAATTTCGAATATAACGATTTTCAAAATTACTTAATGGCGTTCGAAGAAAATAATATGCTACGAAATTAAATGGTTATTTAAAATAAGTAAAAGCATGCTAAGTTCGGCCGGGCCGAAAATTTCAGCAAAATCGGATAGGAATTGTGCCCTCTAGAAGATCAAGAAATCAAGTCCCCAGATCGGTTTATATGACAGCTATATCAGGTTATGAACCGGATAGGAATTGCGATTTTGTAACAAAAATTGGATATTAAAACAAAATACTTCGTGCAAAATTTCATTCAAATCGGATAAGAATTGCGCTCTCTAGAGGCTCAAAAAGTCAAGACCCAAGATCGGTTTATATGGCAGCTATATAAGGTTATGGACCGATTTGAACCATACTTTGCACAGTGGTTGGATATCATAACAAAACACGTCGTGCAAAAGTTCATTTCAATCGGATAATAATTGCACCCTCTAGAGGCTCAATAAGTCAAGACCCAAGATCGGTTTATATGGCAGTATATCTAAGCATGGACCGATATGGCCCATTTACAATACCAACCGACCTACACTAATAAGAAGTATTTGTGCAAAATTTCAGGCGGCTAGCTTTACACCTTGGAAAGTTAGCGTGCTTTCGATAGACAGACGGGTGGACATGGCTAGATCGTCATAAAATGTCACGACGATCAAGAATATGTATACTTTATGGGGTCTCAGACGAAAATTTCGAGGAGTTACAAACAGAATGACGAAATAAGTATACCCCCATCCTATGGTGGAGGGTATAAAAATAAAAATGTATGAGTTGGACCAGGCTGAACTTTGGACCCCTACCAACACGGAGATGTGGTTATCTATATTTCGTCCAAATCGGATGAAAAATAAATCATTCATGAACCTATGAAATTTATTGGATAAACTGGTCTAAATCACATTGCTATATTGATCGGTTAATGAGCCTTTCATGGGCTCAAGGCCTTGCATTCGGAGATCGGTCAATAGGCAGCAATGGTTCAATCTGGATTGCAGGCGTCACGGATGTAAACTTGCCATATCAAATTTCAATTAGGGTAAATAATGCACCTTTCATAGGCTTAATAGCTTAAATCGGGAGTCTATATTGCATAGATATGTTCCGATTAAAACCATCGATGTTGATGGGCCTCATATAACTCACTGTTTCGAATGTCATCGAAATCAGATCAGATCAGGAATCAGGATCAGATC
This sequence comes from Stomoxys calcitrans, assembly GCF_963082655.1. Lineage (NCBI taxonomy): Eukaryota > Metazoa > Arthropoda > Insecta > Diptera > Muscidae > Stomoxys > Stomoxys calcitrans. The sequence continues at coordinate 116,367,940 of NC_081552.1, read as the reverse complement.
GGTCTTTATGTGGTGATATCTGAACCATATTCGTTAGACTATGATATATAAAGTAAATGTGTGACGTAAATTCCAGGAACTTAGTAGACGTGGATCTTCCTTTATTAAATACATATTGAGATACAGCATATACAAAGCTCAGCGTATGAAAGATCCTACTCGTCACCAATTTCCAAATAATTTTGGAATAGCTCTAGGTTTTGCTATTCTGTCTATAATTCACCACGTGACCCTACTTCCTTTCTTATGAAGTGGTATAATGAAGCTATAAAGCGAAATGCATTCAAGACCTCATCATAATTCAATCTTATGTTAGATATCGTGTTGAAAGTGTTTATCGCAAAATAATACGCATACCTAATGTAGGTGGTCTCAAAAATATTGGCGAACACATTCGCAATCTCAGCTGTCAGAAGATTCAGTATTAAGATATTTAAGGGTGTTAGGAAGGCTAGTACATTTCCTCTTGGAATTGACAAAACTAGAAATATTTCTAAGAGTTGGCATTAAGGTTATCTCTCATGGGATCCAAATATCTTTCAAAGCAATCGTTACTAAAACATTGATACTATACCTATATCGAGCATTAATATATCTCGCGCGATTTATGTTAGAGTTATCTCTTTTAAACTTTCAAAAATTCTCTTTCTGCAGTTACTCAAGCTTCTTAATTCTTTGCAAGACCAGGGAGGACCGGAGGTAGAGTCGCTCATACGAGTAAATGGCAGGGATAGTGTGAAACACGAGCGCAAAGTGTCGTGGAAAGTGAACAACCTGGTCGAGATATGTACATCAAGCAAGGGCCAGACGACGTAAGATAAGGAATTGCAAAGAGTTGAGACGTCTGTGCGCCAGTTTTCTTCAGATTTCTCTTTAATCTATAAGACGTATTGTCAATATTAAAGGACTTCATATGCGTATGATGATAGGTATCTTCGAGAGTAATAAAAGACACCGTTTGAGAGATATCAACGTCTGATGAGTTCGAAAAAATCAGATCCAACAAATTGCGATAAACATTTGGTACGTTGTTAAGTTGTTTTAGACAAGCCTCAGACAAAGTGTCAAAAAAGTCTTCATAAACCCAAATTAGAAGGAATAAGTGAATTATCTTCTGAATTCGTTGACCAGCATAATCCATATCGGCACCCGACTGGGACGTGTATGAAACTGAGCTAAAAAAATACGAAGGGCAAACTGAAAAATGATCAGACCAAATCCTGGCTCCGTGGAGGATACTTCCGAGGGCTCTGGGTTTCGAAAAATGCTAGCTACCAAACCTATTACTATAGGAAATATTCAGAAGTCAGAGAACGTACATTGGATTCTCCAAATAAAACACACACAATTTTAATGAATTGTTTAAGTTTAGGTGTTTTTTTTTTTATAAGTAAAATAAAGAATTCATTGAGTTTATAAAATAACTAAGGTCTATGTTGTTCTTTAATGGGAGCTGTAAGCAGACTGCTTTTAAGTATAATCGACATTGTCAAGGTCGCCGTCTAATGTCTGTCTTTTTCTCACATAACGTCCTGTACGTCTGTCCTTGTCTCACTAAGTCAGAGTTGCATTTCTCAGTCGTACATAAACTATGCCGTGAGTCCGCTTCGCAGACACGTCTGTCCGTTCCCGATCACACATTCGACAATCCTCCGCCATCATTCGACCTGAATGACGAGCTCCATTTCCTCATATATTCTGACATCGTAATCAGGCCATAGGAACCTCAGTCTCGCCAATCTTTCGCACCTCGTAGCAATCACAGTCCAGCACCTTACAACCTTATGTGGACCAAAAAATTTCCTTTTCAACGTCAACCCCGGCCCATATTGTGTGCGTTTGATGGCAAGAAGGTCATCTGGTTCAAAAAAATTCGCCTCAGTTCTATTTTTCTCACTCTGTACGCTATGAATGTTATTCTTAGTGGAACTCCTTGTCTCAACGAACGCCCTGATGACCTCGTCCTCTATCAACTGGCGGATATATGTATAACCCGGAGCCCTCATATCTAGAAATGTAAGAATCTCAAATGGGGAATCCTTAGTACTTCGTGTCGGAGAATTATTTATGCACTACTGTACATTGTCCACATATATTGGGTTGCCCAAAAAGTAATTGCGGATTTTTCATATAGTCGGCGTTGACAAATTTTTTCACAGCTTGTGACTCTGTAATTGAATTCTTTCTTCTGCCAGATATCAGCTGTTAATTTTAGATTGCTTTAGAAAAAAGTGTAAAAAATGTATATTTGATTAAAGTTCATTCTAAGTTTTATTAAAAATGCATTTACTTTCTTTTAAAAAATCCGAAATACTTTTTGGGCAACCAATAACTACCAGTGTTAGGATTTTCGGTGCAAAGCTTTGCTAACAAAGATATGACCACCTTATTCAAAAACCTTATTTTTTAGAGCCTTCACTATCGCAATATCCTCGAGCTCATACGAGTGATACTTCTGCCTCGCGTCTCATGTATTTAACTGGATACAGCTGTTGATCCTCCGCATTTCGCTGAAGCATAACGGCTCCATATCCATACATACCAGGATCAGTATGTATTTCAGTAACTGCGTTCTGATTATAGAGGCCTTATACTGGAAAATCAGACAATGTCGTTCTCAATTGGTGAAATGCTATCATCTCCCACCCTAAACGGCACCTCCTTCTTCAGCAGGCTTTGATATCAACGCATAATTACAAATAAATCTTCTTATGTATGAAGTCAGTCCCAAAAATAGTTAAAGCGATTTTCAGTCGCCTGGCAGTGAAAAATTTATTACAGCAGATATCTTCTCGGTAGATGGCCGAACCGTAGAATTTTCCACAATGTACCCCAAAAAATTATAGCGTCAGCACTGACATTCCTCCCATCTCACTCTCAAGTTATGCCTCTCATCCAATCCCAAAACAAATTTCAATTTATCAAGACCTTTTGATTCATCCAATGATGGAATGATAATATCATCCATATAAACAACTATGGCCTCTTTCTGAATCGAAACCCTAAAATAGTAAAATAGAAATCTAGAAAATACGGCAGGAGAATTAGAATTATGTGTAACGAAGGAGATGTATTATGGAAGCTCTTCTTCAACCGGCACATGAAAAAATCCGTTTCCTAAATCAAGTGTCGTATAAACTTTTGCCGATGGCAACTTATGTAAAACATCATCCATCAGGGGCATGGGAAAGTTATCACGTAAATTATTCTCATTGGGTTGACGAAAATCGCAGCATAGCCTCCTGCTTCCATCTTTTTTAGGTATCATCACAATGGGTGAAGCATATTCCGTTGGTTCACGAATGAAATTCTGCGGGGTCTCTGAAATACTGGTATTTTGTCGGATAAAATGATCTTCGTCGAAATTGGGGACTCTTTCGATCTCTTTGGCTCAAAACTCTTAGCCAAATTTCTTATCTCATTAGCGTGAGATAGGTCACTACAAAAGTCATCCTTGGTTACAGCAAAACAGACCAACTTGAGTTCTTCCCCAAAATTCGACGCAAACTGGACATTGGCATCCTGACACTTTCCAAATGTCCTGCTTGGTTTAAATGTTGTTCTGTAGAAGTCATTTCAACATCTACGTGCGGCAAAACATCATTGCCTATTGTCACAGACCTATGACGTAGCATCTAAAACACTTCAAGGCAATAGATCCGCAAACGTTTGCCAAATGACCAACGTCACCTATTTGTAACATCTCCTATGATCAGCTGATGTCTATTTTCCAACGGCATCAAACCCAACTGCATGATGAAAGCACAACTTTTTACGATGATGTAATGGCGCAGTGGCAACCCATAGCCCTCTCCATAGAAAATGCCGCGAAATCCGTACTTAGGTACCGGAAGCCTCCCCCAAGAAAGCTCTGGTTCGACCAAGACTGTCGAACTGAACTGAAGCCAAGAATGCGGCATATAGAGCAACGCCCCAGATGAAGGAGAGGTATCGTAAAAAAAGGAGAGAGGAACAAGTAAAATGGCGTTAAATTCGGCCGGGCAGAACTTTGGATACCCACCACCTTGGATATATATGTAAAGCACCTCTCGTTATAATCCGGTGAAGAAAGCAAAATTTTTGCCCAAAAATTTATGGACCGAATTCGGCACGGGCATTGATAGGTCTAATAAGTACAAGCCACTGTCTAATTTTGTAGAACAAAATATTGGTCTTTTTTGTGGCGATATCCAAATATAGACTGATCTAAACCATATACGACACGGATGTCGCAAAGCCTTACATAAGTCACTGTATCAAATTTCAGCGAAATCGGATTATAAATGCGCCTTTTATGGGGCCAAGACTTTAAATCGAGAGATCGCTCTATATGGCAGCTATATTCATATCTGTACCGATCTGGGCCAAATCGAAGGGCCTAACACAACTTTCTGCCCCAAATTTCGGAGAAATCGGAAAATAAATGCGTCTTATATAGCCCAAGAACTTAAATCGAGAGATCGGTCTGTATGGCAGCTATATTAAATTCAAGACCGATTTGGGCCAAATTGAAGAGGGATGTCCAAGGGCCTTACACATCTCACTGTACCAAATTAAGGCAAAATAGGGCTACAAAAGTGCTTTTTATGGACCTTAAATCGAGATATCGGTCTATATGTCAACTATATCTAAATCTGGACCGATCGAAGCCAAATTGAATAACGGTGTCGAGTGGCTTAACGCAACTCGCTCTCTCAAATTTCAGCAAAATCTGATAATAAATGAAGCTTTTATGGGCCTAAGGCTTTAAATCGGCGGATCGGTCTATATGGAGGGTATATCAAGATAAAGTCCGATACAGTCCATCTTCGAACTTAACCTGCCTGAATATATTGGGTTGCCCAAAAAGGAATTGCGGATTTTTTAAAAGAAAGTAAATGCATTTTTAATAAAACTTTTTTTACACTTTTTTTCTAAAGCAAGCTAAAAGTAACAGCTGATAACTGACAGAAGAAAGATTGCAATTACAGAGTCACCAAGCTGTGAAAAAATTTGTCAACGCCGACTATATGAAAAATCCGCAATTACTTTTTGGGCAACCCAATATATAATTTTTAGGGTCGGAAATGGATATTTCCATGTGTTGCGAACGGAATGACAAAATAAATATTTCCCCATCCTTCGGTGGTGGGTATAAAAAGGAAATGGAAAGTCGTGAGTGTGAGCGAACTGAGATGTACAGGAGTTAGAATGAAGTCCGAAAATTCTACCAAAGAATTAAACATCAAACCGATGGCTTTGGAGCAGGCACATCCTCTTGCAGAAACAAAGAAGAAAATCTGGTAACTGACACAGATAGCATGCTGAGGATATGGAAAGAGCATTATACCCAACTGCTTGAGTCCGACGTTGGCGGCGAAGAGGATACCACAGAACCAATCAAAGATGATGGTATAGAATGTTTATCTCTTAGCCAGAATGAGGTCCAAGAAGCAGTCACTCGACTAAAGAACAACAAGGCAGCAGGAGCCGACGGTTTACCCGCTGAACTATTTAAGTCCGGAGGCGATACGCTGAAAAGGCGTATGCATCAGCTTATCTGCGCAATCTAGATAGAGAAATGCATACCCGATGATTGGAACCTCAGCATACTATGTCCCCTACACAAGAAAGGAGACAAGACGGAATGTGCCAACTACAGAGGAATTAGTCTCCTCCCCATCGCATACAAGATACTCTCGAGCGTACTGTGTGAAAGATTAAAACATAAAGACAATGAGATAATTGGTCCTTTCAATGCGAATTTAGATTTGGTAAATCTGCCCTAGACCAGATATTCATACTGCGACAAATCCCGGAAAAGACCCGAGAAGGACAAATCAACACCTACCCTCTCTTTGTTGACTACAAAGCCGCTTTCAACACTTTGCATTCAAAGGTATTTCAAGCCATGACTGAGTTTGGTATCCCTGCAAAATTAATAAGACTCTGCAGGATGATCCTTGCTGATACACTTTCTTCAGTGAGATCTCTTTAAATCTTGCTGGAAAAGATTTTCCGAGATGCAGATGTGAATAGGTATGGCACACTAATCACAAGACAACACATGCTACTATCTACATCATAGGTCGGTCACCGGAAGTAGTAAATGCAGCCTTTGAAAGAATCGAAAGAAAGTCAGTGGAAATGAGTCTGACGGTAAATGGTGATAAGACGAAATGGATGGTTTCAACTCCCAAAAAAAATACAACCGAGCAGATAAAGAAAATAGAGAAAGTTGGGAACCACAAATTTGAGATAGTCAGCAACTTAACCTTGCTCGGCACCGCCGTAACCGAAACGAATGCCACCAGTTTTGAGATAAAGCTAAGAAAAATACTGGGAAACTGATGCTAATTTTGATAAAGTAAGCAGTTTAGAAACAAGGCCACCTCTCAACAGACGAAGATTACACTGATACTACCCGTGTTGTTATCTGGTTCTGAGTCATGGGTACTTGTGAAAGCTGTGCTTTGAGTATTTGAGAAAAAGATTCTTCGTAAAATAAATGGACCAGTTTGCGTTAATGGAGAATATAGGCATCGTATGAACCACGAGCTGTATGACGACGATAGCATAGTTACACGTATAAAAATACAAAGGCTGCGTTGGTTAGGTCATTTTGTTCGAACGGATGAAGAGGCCCCAGCGATGAAGTCTTTTGAAGGCAAACACGGTGGTACACGCAAACCGGGAAGACCAAAAGCCCGATGGAAAGATCAAGTGGTGGGAGACACCTCGAAACTTGGTGTCAGAGATTTTAGAATGAGCGCAGAAGATCGAGGCTCTTGGAACGCTGTTCTACGTTCAGCTAGTGAAGCAAATGTTCGGTCGTAGCCAACTAAAGTAAAGTAATGTAAGGGAATTATAAATACAAAACTTAAATCGAAATTTAGATACGATAAAATAAAACAATACAAATTCTAAAGTACAAAGCCACAAGGTTAGGTTAGGTTTAAGTGGCTGTCTAAAGTAAGTGGCAGCCATCTGACTCACTTAGACGTTTTCGTCCATTGTGATACCACAGGAACGGAAGAAGGAAGATTCCTTCTAGTTCCTACCGTCGAACAATCCAAATCGCTTTAAAAACAACTTGCGAATGTTCACATCCGCTAAATCAAAAAGGTTCTCAAAGAAATGTGAACCTAAAGTGGAACTCCTTCTGACTGTCAGTGCAGGACAAACGCAGAGAAGGTGTTCCATAGTCTCTTCTTCTTCGATGTCCTCACAGCTTCTGCAAAAGTCGTTACATACAACCTTCAGTCTGTCAGCATGTTTTCCGATTAGACAGTGACCTGTCATGACGAACACAGTGACTGAGACGTCTGTTCTAACCAGTGACAGCAAAGCAGTAGACCTCTTCAAGCCCATATGCGGGCCTGGTCCCGAAAACTTCGCTTACATGTCGCTAGAGGCATACCCACAGATTCCAGTTTCCCTAAAATGTGTATGTTAGTTCCTAGTCTCGCATGCTCGTCCGCTTTACCATTGCTTGGGATATCTCTAAGGCCCGGCACCCAAAACAGATGAATTTTGAACTGTTCAGTCATCCCGTCTAGAGATCTGAAACAATGTAGAGATCTGCAACAATGCAGAAATACATCCTCCAGGGATTTTAAGGCTGTCTGACTCTCTGAGAAGATAGTTATGCCAATCGCCGTTATGACCTTATATTTTAGCCATTCCACCACCTCCATAATTGCAAGGATCTCCGCTTGATACAAACTGCAGTGGTCGGGGAACCTTTTCAATATGACCAGTTCTAGATCTTTGGAGTACACCCCAAAGCCCACCTGGTCGTTTAGTTTGGAACCATCCGTATAGAAGTCTATGTACCTTCTGTTACCTGGGATATCGTAATTCCAATCGGTTTTATCAGTAATAGTGGTACAGTAATGAGTAATCAACACTGCATGGAACATCGGATATTGTATCAAGGATAACACAGTGTCCATATCCACCACATGACCAAAGAGAAAACTTCTTGGCCTCACGGCAGCGGTCGCCGAAATTTGTCTAGCCAGTGACAGACAAACAGGCCATCCTTTGGATCCGGTTAAGTACAGTAGGTGGACTTATGCAGCGCCGTTTACCAGATCCAACACCATAAAAGGTCTGAAAACTGCAGTATATACCCAATGCATGACACGCGGTCTAAACCCCAAACTTTTGCCAATGGCTCTCTTGCAGGTGTATTGGGCTAGAGTTGCCTTTCTTGCCCTATCCAAAATGTTGGACTTGAAGTCCAATTTCTTGGGTGTTTCACTGAACAACCCAGTTATTTTTCGCCTTCTATAAATGGAACATTCTCTCCTCCCAAGGAGACAGGTTCCACTGTAGGTAACTTGTATCTCCTGCTGAGAAGAGCTATTTCTGTGTTTCACGGATTTATATCTAGACCACTTTCGGTAGCCCACTTCACTGTTGCACGTAGAGCTTCCTAAAGTATATCTTAGAATGCTGGGAAACTTTCCCCTAACGGCAATTGCCACTTCGTCAGCATACGACAATGACATATTGTTAATGGCTATATTTCAAAGCAGAGCAGACAGTACATCTCCTTGTGGTTTTCCTCTGCTGACCCATCTTTTTAGATCCACAGATCCCAAGCCTGCCGTAATGCATCTTTTAGTAAGTAAGTTAATATACTTTCATACGGTAGAGTTAAAGCCTAGAAACTCCAACTCTACATGATTGACGTCGGTTTTACATTATTGAAAGCACCTTCAATGTCAAGGAATGCTACTATTGTATATTCCTTGACAGCGAGAGAACCCTCTATGTAGCCAACTAAGTCGTGAAGAGCTGTTTCACTGGACTTGCCTTTACTAAAGGGTGATTTTTTTGAGGTTAGGATTTTCATGCATTAGTATTTGACAGATCACGTGGGATTTCAGACATGGTGTCAAAGAGAAAGATGCTCAGTATGCTTTGACATTTCATCATGAATAGACTTACTAACGAGCAACGCTTGCAAATCATTGAATTTTATTACCAAAATCAGTGTTCGGTTCGAAATGTGTTCAAATTTTGACAAATTTTGTTCAGCGATGAGGCTCATTTCTGGTTGAATGGCTACGTAAATAAGCAAAATTGCCGCATTTGGAGTGAAGAGCAACCAGAAGCCGTTCAAGAACTGCCCATGCATCCCGAAAAATGCACTGTTTGGTGTGGTTTGTACGCTGGTGGAATCATTGGACCGTATTTTTTCAAAGATGCTGTTGGACGCTACGTTACGGTGAATGAACACATTTCGAACCGAACACTGATTTTGGTAATAAAATTCAATGATTTGCAAGCGTTGCTCGTTAGTAAGTCTATTCATGATGAAATGTCAAAGCATACTGAGCATCTTTCTCTTTGACACCATGTCTGAAATCCCACGTGATCTGTCAAATACTAATGCATGAAAATCCTAACCTCAAAAAATCACCCTTTATATTCATGCTGCAGCCGAGACAGGCGATCTCCAGGGATCTTTGCCCTTAGATATGTTTCTATGAACCTCTCAAGAGCCTTCAGCATAAAGGATAACAGACTAATGGGACGAAAATCTTTCGCCTTCGTGCGGTAGGGTTTTCCTGCTTTCGGAATGAAAATTACCTTCGTGTCCCTCCATCCCACAGGTAAATATGACATTCTAATACAAGTCTATCAGACACAGCTTGTTATTCAACTGGTGATACATCATCAGGGCCTGGCGACATAAAGGAGTCGAAACCACTCATCGCCCAAAGGATTTTCGGCTCAGACACAATTTTCCTTATAACCTCAGACGAATGCATACCAGTGACAATCTCTTCTGTCGCCACGTTGTCCGTTGGAGAATTTCCCGGGAAATGTGTGTCAACGATTAGTTCTAGTGTTTCTTCACTAGACACTGTACAAACATTCTCCGACATCTGAATATACCCCACCGTAATAGGTCTCGAGGACAGAATCTTCCTAAGCCTAGAGGCTTCAGGCGTATTCTCCACGAAGCTGCAGAATTCTACCCAGGATTTGTTCTGAGCCTTTCTCAGCTCGCCCTTATATTTCCTTAGCTTAGCCTTATAGATGTCCAAATCGTGTGATGCACTTGTGGCTTTTGCTCTGTTGAAGAGTTTTCTGCAGCTCTTCCTTAGACCAACCAGCTCTGGGGTCCACCATGGTGGTCGTTGTTTGCCCCTTGGCTTGGCACTAGGACATGGTGACACAAGCGAGTCATTCAGGGCCTTCGCGATCCGCGTGACCGCGAAATAGTTATTCTACTAAATATTTATCATACTGCAATCGCAAATCGACGTTGAAATTCAAATTTATTGCACATGCTTAGGACGGTCTAAAGATGTATGTGTGCTAACTGGAAACAACCATCATACTCATCACTAGAGAGCAATTTGGCACATCGAGTTCTGTAAGGATCCTTAACATCTGTGTCCAATATTGTTCAAGTCGGCCTACATCTTAAAATAGCTCTCATATAGGCCGGTCTCACGATTAAGGCATATGAAATTTGGGAACATGAGTTCCATTAGGCCTCTCGACAGACATGCCTAGTATGGTAAAGATCGATCGATCTTGCGATTTAAGATGATCAAGAACAACATTTCACGTTCGGTCTGAAATACAATTGATTTCATCGTTATTGGAAAATTGTATTATTTCTCTGCTTTGTTTCGCAGAATTTTTAAATTCAACATCAATTCACAAATATCACATCAGAGATTGCTGAACTAAGAATTCATTTATTGAGACAAGAGAATGCACCCGTTGCCTGAGAAATTAGGTTCAATGGAATACCGTTTCATAGCAATTAAAACTTGGCTGAAGTATTTACCAACATTCGCACATGCTTGAACATAAATGTGCCAAAAATTAAATCCATCTACGGTCTGAAAAATCGGAATAATACGAAAAAAAATTAATTCACCAGACGCTGTAATTATTATGAAATTCATATCACCTTACGATAAAAACTATTTTCTTAAATCGTGAGAGCTACCATAAGGTCAGCAACTACAAATTGATACTCAACGCCATTGGTTTAATTCTAACGCATAATTTTACATAAATGAGAACAGATCAAATTCTAATTATGCATTACTGCAGAATGCTTTACACTTGAAGAAGAAGGGGTTATTAAAGGCAGCATACACCTGTCGTGGCCTCGTTCACATCAAACGCATTAATGAACCGTTATGCGTCTATTACACCAAAATTCTTGAAGAGTTCCAGCCATTGGAAAACGGATCGCCTGTTGCACAACTCTCACAATAACTACATTTTCATTTCGTTTTTTTTTTGTTTATTTATTTCAAGTACCTTAATGCTTTTTATGCTACAATAAACAATGGTTTGAATAAATTTTATTATACAATGACCCCCATGGGGTGTTCTTTTGTATATTTTCTATTATTATAAAACTGTTATTAATCAATATTGTTTTTCAATTATGAATTATTTAAACAATATGTTGGTAATGAAATAATTGAAAAAACATTACATGGACTATTTCTATGTATAAAAAGGGTCGTAAGGTCAGGTAAAAGAGACATTTACTATTGCATTAGCCACCAATATTTACTATTATTTATACTTGCTGCAATCTCTTTGTCTATATCTGGGATTGATGTGTCAAACTTTCCATTCCAATCCGTCCTGTTGTAGTCAACAGATTTTTCATTGGCCCTTCTATAAAAATGATAAAAGATAGGGATGCCATATACATTTTGCATAAAATGTTTATTATCGAGAAACACAAACGATTCTGGGGGGACAAAGCCTTTTAGAATTGAGTTTTTAATATACTTTATGTCAGTGTGGTATGGAGCCATTATTAGATTATATTCTGTACATTCGCAACATCGTGAAATATGTTTACGAATTAGATGTAAGGTCAATTCTGCTGATATTCGCGCGATTGTTTAATTTTACGTTAGACACATATCATTCATAATTACTCTCAGATGTTCTGTTCAGAAACGTGCATATTCTTAAACATTTCCTTTCAAAAACACGAATTCTTTCCATATATGAAAATGAGATGTTAAATCATATGGAATAACTGTATGTTATTATTGGCCTTATTAATATTCTGTACATAATTATCTTAACCTTTTCTTCTAAATACTTAGAATAAAATAGATTTTTAAACGCAAAAAACGCCCTCTTAGCCTTTTGTATTGTGTTGACAACATGTTTTTCATAATATAAAAATTTGTCCAGATATATTCCTAGGTACTTTACTGTTTCTGTTTTTGGAATTGTAACGCGATTCATCCTTGACTGAATTCCAAAGGTTTTCCATTTTGTCTTGATATTATGATTGCATTTGTCTACTGTTGGACGAAATAAATTTGTTTCGCATTTTTGGGTGTTACTCTTCATTTGCCAGTCTGTAGCAAATGATTCGATAAATTCGAATGTGGCCTGTAGATCATGGTTTATATCCTGAATATTTTTTCCCGCGTGGTATATAATAGTGTCATCTGCAAATGAAATAATATTGTCTATTCTATTGGTTAGGTCCAGTTCCCTGTTGGAGACCATTAAAAACTTTATATGTTTTACTGAACATATTCCTGTAGTTGACTGTAAGTGATTTATCTGCTAACACGTTAAATAAAAATATAATAATAAGACTGTGGAAACTTATAGCGGATTAGCTTGCAGACTAGTCCCAGGATCCATATGCTTTCAAATGCTTTTCTAACTCTATTAAGCATGCGCCTGTGCACATGTTTTTATTCCAATTCCAGTTTATATCCGAAACCAACTTATTCATTTTTAATATTAGTATTATGAGAACAAAATGCATTAATATTATTATTGATGCACATTTCGAATACTTTGCTGACGTTAGATAATAAACTGATTGGTCGTAAATTCTTCGATTGGGGAACATCCTTATCTCTTTTTGGTATTATTATTACTTTCGCCTTTTTCCATTCACTCGGAAAGTACGAATTGTTGACTATGTTATTAAACAAGGCACAGTAGTCTATTATAAAATTTTGTGAAATATTTCTTAATACAATATTTGGAATATTGTCTAATCCCGACGAAGTTTTGGGTCTTAGGTTTCTAAAAATGCTACGAATGTGTTATTTGCCTCTGCCTCTATTCCGTTCGATTTTCGAGTTTCATCAAATATAATTACCCTTTCCTGACTATTTTCATATCTGGTCCTTTTCTCCAAAAAAGCCTTGAAAGTTTGGTCTACATGAGAATGTACTGTATTACTTTGGTCAACACGTTTGGGAGTGTGGACAGATTCGAAATGATAGCCTCTTATATCAACAATTTGATCTACATCGCTTGTAATGAAGTTCTGATTGGAGTCCTTCTCAAATTCCTGGATGTTAAAGCCGGCATTTTCTATGATGCGCACATCGCATCGAGTTATTCGAATAATTTTAAGATCTACAGGTTCCAATTTTCTAAAGTTTTTCTGAACTTGTCAAACGTATTCAGCGACTGCGACTTGATATCCGACTTTCAATGTTGTTTCTAATGGACAAGATAATGTTACCATTGATAAGAATCCTTACCCTTTTTATCTTTATGTCTATTCGGTGGTCCGCAATGCATAAATCAATGAACGACCCTGTCCTTGGATATCAAGACTTATTGGAAGCATTTAGTCTGCTTCTAAATAATAGTACATAGGTTTCAGAGAGCCAGCTAAATAAAGTACTGCCCTTTCCATTATTTCCCCATTCCGTCCTCTCACTATTTAAGTCCCCGACAAATATACACTTAATTATTGGTGTATTTCAAATTTACAGATTTAAATACTTGGTGAATTTCTGTTGTAAAATATGAATCATTATTTCCTGACCGGTAGTATACAGATAAAATGAACAATGTCCTGCCATTCCACATTGGTATTTTTATTCCGGTAAATTTTGGGCATTTAAATCCTCTAATAGAGCTGTGTCGCCACTTTGTTGAGAGTTAGGTCTATCTCTCCTAATGATGTTATAATGCTCAATATTTAGCTAATTTTTCGTGTTTAATTTCGTTTCATTAAGCATGACAATATATGGATTAATTTTTCTGATGAATATCTACGACTTAGAAATATAATAGAGTTAACATTTATATGTACAATTTTTATTTACTTTAAGATGGTTTCATCAGGAGAATTCTCCAATTTATATGTCTATCAAATTAAATAGTGTATCTATTGTTCATATTTATTATTAGGGGTATATGATGGCATATCTTTATTTTTGGCTAGGTTTTGCTTCTTTAGTCTTAGCTTATCCTGCAGCTTTCTGTATACTTCACATCCTCTATAAGAGGCAGGATGTCCAAGTTTTGTTGCATAGCACACAATATACTTCCTCCTTTGAAATATTGACTGCTTCGCATTTTCCCTTATCGTGGGGTTTCTTACACTTTACACACTGGCGCGGTAAAAAAACAGTTAGAGGCACTATGGAAAAACCCTTGACAGTTCCGACATTGTGTTATTTCAGTTTTCCGTAATAGCTCCCATTCTATAACACGGTATATCAAAGTCTTAATTTCATTTAGTATATTTATGCCACTTTCAGGGGATACCTGCACCATAAATATTGGTAGTTTATAATTGTTTTTCGTAGAGTTTTCCGTGCTAAATTGTTTAACTGAAAAAAATTAAAGTTCTTCGCATTCGTGCATACACAAACCGTCACGAATTTCCTCGGTGGTAGTATTAGATTCCAAACCTTTGAGCAATAGTGTTTTATTTTTTAGAACTTTTGGTGTAAACGTAACAAATTTCGCTTTTAACTTTTCCAAATTATTTTTAACTTTCAATAATCATCAAGAGGATTTAGAAAGAGAGATTTCTTATATTTAAACTCTTTTATTTTTAACCCATCTTTTAAGAAGGAGATGGGTTGTTTTGTTTCTATTTCACAAATGTTCATCGGTGATATTTTTAATACCCTCCACCATAGGATGAGGGTATCCTAATTTCTTAATTCTGTTTGTAACTCCTCGAAATATTCGTCTAAGACCCCATAAAGTATATATTGTATATTCTTGATCGTCATGACATTTTAAGTCGAACTAGCCATGTCCGTCCGTCTGCCTGTCGAAGCACGCTAACTTTCAAAGGAGTAAAGCTAGCCGCTTGAAATTTTATACATATACTTCTTATTAGTGTAGGTCGGTTGGGATTGTAAATGGGCCATATCGGTCCATGTTTTGATATAGCTGCCATATAAACCGATCTAGGATCTTAACTTCTTGAGCCGCTAGAGGGCACAATTCGTATCCGATTTGGCTGAAATTTTGCATGACGTGTTTTGTTGTGACTTCCAATAACTGTGCTGAGTATGGTTGAAATCGGTTCATAACCTGATATAGCTGCCATATAAACCGATTTGGGGTCTTGATTTCTTGAGCCTCTAGAGGGCGCAATTCGTATCCGATTTGAATGAATTTTTGCACAAAGTATCTTGTTATGATATCCAACAACTGTGCTAAGTATGCTTCGAATCGGTTCATAACCTGATATAGCTGCAATATAAACCGATCTGGTATCTTGACTTCTTGAGCCTCTAGAGGTCGCAATTATTATCCGATTTGCCTGAAATTTTGTTCGACGGATCCTCTCATGACCATCAACATACGTGATTATTATGGTCTGAATCGGTCTATAGCCCGATACAGCTCCCATATAAATTAATCTCTCTATTTTACTTCTTGAGCCCCCAAAGGGTACAATTCTTATTCGAATTGGATGACATTTTACACAGGTTTCCAACATATAATTTAATTTTGGTTCAAACCGGACCATATCTTGATATCGCTCTAATAGCAGAGCAAATCTTTTCTTATATCCTTTTTTGTCTAGAAAGAGATTCCGGGAAAAGAGCTCGACAAATGCGATCCATGGTGGAGGGTATATAAGATTCGGCCCGGCCGATCTTAGCACGCTTTTACTAGTTTTATCTAATGATATATTGAATTGTTTAAGCACACTCTTAGTCAGTAGAAGAACACGTCTTACTCTCATGACGTTCATGAACGAACTCCACATTTTCATTTGGTTCATCATGAGTATTGTTTTTCCTGCTCTTATTTATATTTATGCGCTATTCAGTATAAATTATTGTATCGTAAATCCTTTAACTAACGTTAATTACACTTGCCATTTTGCAATTAAATTTATACCAATCAAATTGAAGATAATATTACCCCACACCTTTATGAACGCTGCTGATGCATTTCTCTCTTATCCGTATAACCTTAATCATGACGTTTAAGGCTTTTACAGACAGAGATTCCCAGAACGTTACCAAGAATCTCGTTAATATTTTGTCCAAGCAAAGAAGTGGCCTAATAAGAGGTTAATAAATAAAACGGATGAGTTTAGATACATTTTTGAGAAATCAAATATTGACATTATTTGTGTATCAGAAACATGGCTTTTTTCCGCTATCCCATATGCACTTATAAATTTGAAGGGTTACTCCGTTTATAGATCTGACAGGGAAAGTTGTGGAGATGGAGTTGCAATATTTTGCAAAAAATACTTTAAATGCTAAGTTCGTGTCAAAATCAAAAACTGGTGAAGAAATTTAACATATATTTATTCAACTTAAATAATTTGAAGATGTTTATAGGGTGTAAAGTTATTAGATAATCCCGTTTTGGCTAACAACATGCTATCATTGGCATACAGCATACAGTCAATCAAACTAGCCTCATTCATTTCACAACTACTTGCAATCGGTGCCGTTCTAGAACAGAACCATAATGGAGTGGGGCAGGCTCTTGGTTTCTTTTCCCGGAGGCTACGTAGACCTAAATGGATCTATAGTACTTATGACAGAGAATTGCTTGCCATTTATGAGATAAGAAAAAACTTTCAGCACGTTCTTGAAGCTCGCCATTTTGTGATAACGACCGATCACAAACTTTTAATGTATGCCTTTTCTCAAAGACAAGAGAAAGCATCACCTCAACAACTGAGGCACTTAGACTTTATGTCGCAATTCACATCTGAGATTATATAATTGGCAGTCGCATTTTCTTGCCTGCATGCGATATCGATGCCTACTTCAGTTTCTTTAATGGAACGAAGAGTTGGTAACTTTTTTAATTGGCGCTAATTTCGTACATTTCGATTCAACTTCAATTTATTGTGAAATCTCGACAGGAAATGATTCTAAATACGTTCCTGAGTCTTTACGTCAACAAACTTTTAACTCCATTTACAATATTTCACATCCCAGTGGACGTGCTAGTCTTCAACTGATTCGTGAAAGGTACGTTTGGCCTGGAATGAAGAAGCAAATTTTAAATTCGTCTCGTGTCTGTCTTTCGTGCCAAAGATCCAAGATTACCAGACATAACCGACGCACATACAAAAAAATATTCCCGATCATCGATTTGATCATGTCCACCTAGACATTGTTGTGATGGCCAGAATCAGTGCCTTTGAAAGACATGTCAGCACAAACCTAGGGTGTCCTAGGGTGATAACAAAAGATCGAGGGACTCATTACGAATATGGATTAATCGAAGCACTTGTTTATATAACTACAATAGGTCTAAACGAACGAGGACAAAAGCCTTTCATCCCAGATCAAACGGAATGATAGAAAGATGGCGTAGATCTTTTAAAACTGAGTTAATGTGTCACAGCTATTCGCTTTGGGTTTAAGTACCTCCTACGGTAATGGTTGGTTTAAGAACGGCTTTTAAAGAAGATCTGCAAGCTTAGCCAGCTGACCTTCTACATGGCGGTCATGTACGATTACCCCACTAGTTCTTCAGCCAATCAATCATTCCTGCAGAACCATCAGATTTTTTTAAAGATACTTCGTGATCTTTTCAATATCTTGCGACCAGTTCCAGCCTCGCATCACAACAAGAATAAAATTTTCATATTTAAGGATCTTAAGGATTGAACTCATATTTGTCTACGCACAGATGCTATTAGAACCACCTTATACTGGACCATTCGAAATAGTTCAAAGAATTTTAGATCGAATATATACCATCATGATAAGGGGCAAGAAAGTAACATATCCGTCGACCGTCCGAAACCAGCTTTCATCAATAATAATTCTGAACAACAGGTAAAAGAACATCAAGAACAACAGCTAACACAAGATGCAACGTCGAGATCTTAGACTATTTCATCATCGTCTCAAGACATGACATCATCTCAAAAACATGACATTACCATTATCTCAGTTCGAGATTCACCGGCGATTGATAATGAACTACTACACTACCTTCAAGCACACAACCATGTCCATTTTGCAAAAGCGTGTCGTTCCCAACACTTCCTGACTTGGTCACTGGCGAGGAGGTGGTTGTGGCTACCCCGAACTTGCAACTAGCAACCCTTCAGCTGCCAGACGGAGACGAAAGCAATTGCTAGTTGCTCGTGAGTTGTTCAGCTGTAGACTTTCATAAAAGTTAATCGAATTAATTGTCGCACAATTTTATATTAAATAAAGATACATATATTTCAATAGTTGTTAAGTTAAACTTGACTCTTTTATTGGAAATAACAACTTTAGTTATAAACTTATAGTTGTTATCGCGAACGAAATTAAGATTTGAATTTTTGTATAGAAGAAATACTTAAATAAATAAAATATTTTTCTACCATATATTTTAACTGCTAACAAGTAATATATTTTTATACCCTCCACCATAGGGGGTATACTAATTTCGTCATTCTGTTTGTAACTACTCGAAATATTAGTCTGAGACCCCATAAAGTAAATATATTCTTGATCGTCGTGACATTTTATGTCGATCTAGCTATGTCCGTCCGTCTGTCTTTCGAAAGCACGCTAACTTCCGATGGAGTAAAGCTAGCCGCTTGAAATTTTGCACAAATACTTCTTATAAATGAAGGCCGGTTGGTATTGTAAATGGTCCAGGTTTTAAAAAAGCTGCCATATAAACCGATCTGGGGTCTTGACTTGAGCCTCTAGAGTGCGCAATTCTTATCCGATTGGAATGAAATTTTGCACGACGTGTTTTGTTGTGATATACAACAACTGTGCCAAGTATGATTCAAATCGGTCCATAACCTGATATAGCTGCCATATAAACAGATCTGGGGTCTTGACTTCTTGAGCCTCTAGAGTGCGCAATTCTTATCCGATTGGAATGAAATTTTGCACGACTTGTTTTGTTATGATATTAAACAACTGTGCGAAGTATGGCGCAAATCGGAAAAAAAGCTGATATAGCTGCAATATTAACCTATCTTAGGTCTTGACTTCTTGAGCCTCTAGAGGGCGCAATTCTTATCCGATTTGAATGAATTTTGGCACGTAGTATTTTGTTATGATGTCCAACAACTGTGCCAGGCAATTCCTCTCCGGTTCATAACTTGATATAGCTGCCATATTAACCGATCTGGGGACTTGATTTCTTGAGCTTCTAGAGGGCGCAATTCCTATCCGATTTGGCTGAAATATTGCGCGACGGGTTTCGTCATGACTTCCAATAAATGTGCCAAGTATGGTTCAAATCGGTTCATAACCTGATATAGCTGCCATATAAACCAACCTGGGATCTTGACTTCTTGAGCCACTAGAGGACGCAATTCTTATGCGATTTGGCTGAAATTTTGTATGAGTAGTTTGGTTTTGATTTCCAAAAACTGTGCTAAGTACGGGTGAAATCGAAGCATATCCTGATATAACTGTCATATAAACCGATCTGGGATCTTGACTTCTTGAGCCCCTAGAGGTCGCTATTATTATCCGATTTGGCTGAAATTTTGTACGACGGATTCTCTCATGACCATCAACATACGTGTTTTTTTTTTTGGTCGAATCGGTCTATAGCCCGGCACAAATACTTTTTATTTGTGTAGGTCGGTTCGGATTTTAAATTTTAAATTAAAATTTTATTTTGATATAGCTGCCATATAAACCGAAATCAAATCGATTTATAATCTGGTATAGCACTCATATAAATCGATCTTGGATCTTGACTTCTTGAGCCAAAAGAGCGTGCAATTCTCATCCGATTTGGCTGAAATTTTGCATTAAATGTTCTGTTATGACTTCAAAAAACTGTGCTAAGTATGGCGCAAATCAGCACATAACCTGAAATAGCTGCCACATAAACCGATCTGGGATCTTGACTTCTTGAGCTTCTATAGGGCGCAATTCCCATCCGTATTAGCAAAAATTTTGTACAACAGCTTTTTTCATGACTTGCAACACACGTGTCTAATATGGTCTGAATCGATCATCGATCGAACTTGATAAAGCTCCCATATAAACCTGTCTCCCGACTTTGCTTCTTGAGCCCCTACAAGGCGTAATTCACAATGACTTCTACAATGTTAGGCATTCATTTATGGTGCGAATCGGACTATAACTTGATATAGCTCCAATGGCATAACGGTCCTTATTCAATACTAATTTCGTTTTGATATAGCTATATATATAATCGGTCCATAAACTGGTATAGCTGTCATATAAACCGATCTTGGGTCTTGACTTCTTCATCCTCTGGAGTGCGCAATTCTTATCCGATTAGAATGAAATTTTGCACCACGTGGTTTGTTTTGGTATCCAACAACTGTGCCAAGTATGATTCAAATCGGTTTATAACCTGATATAGCTGCATATAAACCGATCTGGGATCTTGACTTCTTGAGCCTCTAGAGGTGGCAATTATTATCCGATTTGCCTGAAATTTTGTACGAAGGATTCTCTCATGACCATCAACATACGTGTTTAATATGGTCTGAATCGGTCTATAGCCCGATACAGCTCCCATATAAATCGATCTCTCTATTTTACTTCTTGAGCCCCCAAAGGACGCAATTCTTATTCGAATTGGCTGACATTTTACACAGGTCTCCAACATATAATTTAATTGTGGTCTAAATCGGATCATATCTTGATATCGCTCTAATAGCAGAGCAAATGTTTTCTTATATACTTTTTTTGCCTAAGAAGAGATGCCGGGAAAAGACAAGACAAACTCGACAAATGCGCTCCATGGTGGAGGGTATATAAGATTCGGCCCGGCCGAACTTTGCACGCTTTCACTTGTTTTTTCTCTTCTGGAACGTTCTTCTGTTATTTGTGTGCACACACATTCATCAATTCTTCGAACTTCGCAACTGCTCATATAAATTTCTAAGGCTCACACGTTATAGCCCCAGGACGAGCCCCCAAATTGTAAGATTTTCCAAATAAAACACACACAATTTCGGTGCATTGTTAAAGTTTTGGAATTTATTAACGAGTAAAATAAAGAATCCATTGAGTTTATAAAATAACTTAGGTCTATGTAGTTCTTTAATGAGAGCTGTCAATAGACTGTCGTAAAATATAATCTTCATTGTCAACATCGCCGTCTAATATTTTTGTCCTTTTCTCACATCAGGTCCTGTACCTCGTTCCTCGTGTCACTAATTCAGAGCAACATTTCCTAGTAGTACCTAAACGTCCACTCCGCAGTACAGTCTGTACTGCAAACAACCAAATGACATATTTTATCTATTAATCAACCATTAACAACTATAACCACACAGGAAATATTTTATAAGCTCAAGAATGTAAAATCGACAAACTTACTAGCTGGCGATTCGGAGATGCCGCTTCCAAACTTCAATTGAGCCAACGATCCTTTGGGAGATAAATAGTTTCGACTTCTTTAAGTCGCCAGGCCCTGATGATGTATCACCTGTTGAATTACAAGCTGTGTTTAACAGACTGGCTTGGGAAGATATACTCTGTTTGTATCAGCATGTCGTAGTATATACCTATGGGATGGAGGGACACGAAGCTAATTTTCATTCCGAAAGCGGTATAACCCTATCATACGAGGCGAAAGATTTGCGTGCTATTAGTCTGTCATCCTTTATGCTGAAAAATCTCGAGAGGTTGATAGAACCATATCTTAGGGCAAAGATCACTGGAGATCGTCTGTCGCGGCAGCAGCATGCATATAGTAAAGCCAAATCCACTGAAACATCCCTTCACGACCTAGTCGCCTATATAGAAGGTTCTCTCGCTGTCAAGGAATATACAATGGTAGCATTTCTTGACATTGAAGTTGCTTGAATATTGTAAAACCGACGTCAATCATAGACTCCAAAGAGTTGGAGTTTCCAGGCATCAACTCTACCGTAAAAAAGTTTATTTATAACTTAATTACTAAAAGATGCATTACGGCAGGCCTGGGATCTCTAGATATAAAAAGATGGGTCAGCAGAGGAACACCTGAAAGAAGTGCACTGCCTCCTCTACTTTGGAACATAGCTATTATTCATGTATTATTGTCTCTGGAAGAAAAAGGTGTCAAAGTGGTCGCGTATGTTGATGACTTGGCAATTGAAGTTAGGGGAAAGTTTCCCAGCACTCTAAAAGATATAATTCCGGAAGGTCTACGTGCTACAGCAAAATGGGCTGCCGAAAGTAGTCTAGGTTTAAATCCGTGCAAGACAGAAGTAGTTCTTATCAGCAGGGGTGACAAGTTACAGTGGCATCTGTCTCCTTGGAAGGAGAGAATGTTCCATTTACAGCAAGCGCAAAATACCTGAGTGTTTTGGTGGAAAGGAAATTGAAATTCAAATCCAACATCATTCTGGAAAGGGCAAGAAAGACAACTCTTGTCCTATACACCTGCAAGAAAGCCATTGGCTAAAGTTAGAGGTTTAGACCGCATATTGATTGATTGATACAATTCATGATGTTCCATGCAGTGTAGATTACACCCTGCCTGAGCCGCTTTTTGATAAAAAGTACGGTACCACCATCCTGATTGAAATCATTGGAACTACGATATCCCTGGTAACAGAAGTTATATAGACTTCCATGTGGATGGTTCTAAACTAAACGACCAGGTGGGCTTTGGGTTGTACTCTAAAGAGATCCTTGCAATTAAGGAAGTGGTGGAATGGCTAAGATATAATGTCATTACGACGATTGGCCTAAATATCTTCTCAGACAGCCAGGCACCCATTAAATCCCTGGAGAACGTGTTTCTGAACACAAAAACCGGCATGGACTGTCGCAGATCTCTCAACGAGATGGTTGAACAGTTCAAATTCACTTGTTCTGGGTGCGTGCCGCAGACATATCCCATGGAGTTGTTGTTGTTGTAGCAGCAGTTTGTTGTGTTCTATCTTTCGTCTGCTTGATTCTGTTAAGTGTCAAGACCCAGGAACTCTGCGACTAAGATGGGGTACGTCCACAGGATCTGGGTCTGAGTCGAGTGGGTCTGGCTGGGCAGCTAAACAGGTGACGCGTATAGTGCGGTCTCTGGTTACAATCGGGACCTACATCTTGTACGTCGACATCAATCCTTGCTTCCGGCTACATCTGCCGGAACGTAATTGAGCCAGAACTACACTGGTTTGTCGGGGGTGGTCAATTTCTTCAGGTGCAATGGGAGGCGGTCGTTCTTTAAGGACTACATTCAGCCGGTAGCCATTTACCGCATCTGCTACCGTGTCTGCATGAATGTTGTCTAGACCTGCTTGATATGCCGCTTGATCTAGAGGTTCTCTCTTGTAGCGCTGAACCTCACGCTCTAGATCGTGTAGATCTACCTTAAGGCTTCTGGGCGGTGGGTATCTATCCACAAGATGATGATTTGGATGGTCTCTGCGATAACAGCCCAAAAGGTATTGCTTGGACAGCATGTAGTTATGTCTTCGCACTGGTAGGATCTTTGTCTCCTGATGGAGGTGGTCCACATGAGAACTGAGGAGACAGCCCGTCGCAGTTCGGAGGGCGGCATTCTGACAGATCTGAATATTATTCCACTGCCTGTCACAAAGTTGACGAGACCA
Organism: Stomoxys calcitrans; assembly: GCF_963082655.1. Classification (NCBI taxonomy): domain Eukaryota; kingdom Metazoa; phylum Arthropoda; class Insecta; order Diptera; family Muscidae; genus Stomoxys; species Stomoxys calcitrans. Next base: position 116,344,185 of record NC_081552.1, on the reverse strand, counting down.
CACTGACGCTGCATAACTTACCACAGACCGGCCAATTGCTTTGTACGTGGTCAATAAGGTGTCTTTGTCTAGATCTTATGCTGCCTGCACAAGTGCTGCCAGAAAATGACTTGAGGACCTTGTTTCTATTTTTGACTTTATCGCAAATTGCTGTGGCATGTAGGGAGAATGTGTAAGAGTTGTCAAATATGACGCCAAGTATTTTTTATTTCTTGCAGCGAAATATGAGGCAAGTTCGTTAAGGAAGACGTTCAACCGATGTCAACAATGGGTGAGGGGTCTGATGCCATGATCGTACAATCGCCCGCATATGATACGATCTCTATGCCGTATGGAGGGGGTGCAATTCCACAAATGACTGGCGACCACACAGATAATTCGCGACCCAGCGTTTCAGGCTTGGCTGGAGGGACGTGTTGGCGATGTCCTCAAATAATTTGGCATGACTGACCGTGTCGAATGCCTTCGATAGGTCCAGTGGCACGAGGACCGTCCTATCACAATGCCTGGGCTGATTGAAGCCATGGCAAATGTGTGCGGTGATGGCATGCAAAGCTGTTGTTGTGCTGTGCAGTCTTCGAAATCCATGTTGATGATCGGCGAATGGAAATTTTCCTACGAGGCTTGGGAGGAGTAATGCCTCAAGCGTCTTTGCCGCTGGTGAGAGAAGGGAGATCGGGTCTTTTCCAGGCTTCCGTAGCGGGATCACCCATTTTCCAGACATCGGAAACTATAAGAGTGTTCAAAGATAGGTTGAGGACAGTAGTAAGGTACTCAACTCCAGGTGAATCCAAATTCTTCAACATCAATGTAGAGATTCCGTCGGGGTCCAACGACTTAGATGATTTGGCGCCACGGATGACATTCGTAACATCGCCCACGGTAAATTGTGATGGCTGTTCGTCGGCTCGGAGACCACGAATACGGCGAATGGCTCTCCTCCTTGCCCTGTCTCTCTCGGGATGCACAATAAATTGACGGTTGAACAACCTGGCGCATCTCTTCGGATCAGTCATGGTTATTTCGCCAAAAGTGACTGAGGTCCTGTCATCCCATCTACCGGGGTTCGAGAGTGACTTAACAGTAGACCACAGTTTGCCTACACCGGTGTCTAAGTTACATTGCTCCAAGTGTTGCAGCCACAAATTCCGCTTATGTTCGTTGACTACCCTGTTTATTTCTAGATTCAGCTCGCTGATTCTGGGGTTAGTGGGGTCCATACCACGAATCCCATCACGCTCGTCTGCGAGTACCACTGCTTGCGCAGGGAAATTGGGCTGGTACAAAGCGAGCGGCTGCTGCGTTAATGATGTCTCGGAATTTCCTCTCGGCCACTAGAGCACATCAGGGGGGTAGCAGTTCACCAAAGCAGCGATTGGTATACTCTCTGAAGCCAGCCTTCTTATGATTGATAAACGTCCGGCGCTCAGAGGTTATGAAGTGGGTGGTCGGTCGATGGTGAGAATAATGGGGTGGTGGTCTGACCCCAAAGAGATGACGGCTTGTCAGGATACGTCACTCAAGAGATCAGGGGATGCAATGGAGATGTCTGGCGAGCTGCTGCACCTCCTCGTAATCCTAGTGGTGTCATCCTCATTCACCGTGCAAAACATGGAGCTTTCAATCTGCGCTATCAAAGCTATGCCACGCTGGTCGTTACCTAGGGAAGAATGCCATGAAGTGTGATGCGCATTAAAGTCCCCTAGAACCAGCCGATTGAGGCCAGATTGTGGGACACAGTTGCAGGTGTTGGTCAGCTTTGTCTCCTGGATCGCAGCGACCAATACATCTTTCCGACTCATAAAATCCACAATCTCATCGATCTTGCCACGGAGACCGTGGCAGTTTAGTTGCAAAAATTATACATTTACCGGCACTGGCCTGGCAATATTTTGGATGGGATGTTGCGTATATTACCGTATGGGAGAGGTCGCGGGGTCACATAGTCTGACGACGGGGACGCAGAAGGCGACGACGACGATGTTTGTGACTGCTGGCTATGTTCGCACAGCACCTTGCGACATATCCAGTATGACTATACTCCCGTAGTGAAGTAAGGCCAGAGCAAGATCGGAAATGTACCCTCTCCATGCACCGGTTACACCTCACCGACCGATGATGGAGGCGGTTTGGCAAACCAAACTGAACCAGGGTTCGGGTTTCATTTCAATCCCGGCCCGGACCTAAACGTGCAGAGAAGGCACTCCGGGATGTGCGTCTCCCATGACGAAGAAAGACGAACACGTACACTGAGGCGGCAGCCCTTGCCGATGAGGGTTCCATCGGGTCAATCCGGTGCGTACAACCGGCTGCCCAGAGAATTGTAAAGCGGACGACCTTTCGAGACCAGGAACAAACTTACACATTCCAGGGAAACTGGAATCTGTGGGTATGCCCCTAGAGACATGTAAGCTAAGATTTCAGGACCAGGTCCGAAAGACAAGGAATGATAGATGGCCACAAAGAGGGGGCTGTAAGCTAGAGCTGGCAAAATATCAAAGTCATCGATACTGACAATGTTTTGTTTTTTGTTTGAATATCGATCGATCTATCGCCAAAGTTATTTTTTTATGCAAAATCTAACAAAATTGAGCGACCTGACACTGAATGTATCCTATAAGACACATTGCGCCTATTAGGGCGCAATTTTCATCGGATTGGCCTAAAATTGTGTAATATAATTTCTCTTTTGACTTCAAACAGACTTATTAAATTTGGTTTTATTTGGTTTGTTCATTGATATTACTTCTATATAAATCGATCACCTGCTTTATACTTCTCATTTTCTTTTGAAACATAGGTGATAGGTAATTAACGATAGTATCGATACTATTGATATATATTGTTAGAAATATCGAAAACTTCGAATGTTGCGATTATCGATAGTTTGCCAACTCTACTCTGAGCATTCCAAAACTATGTGGCCTAATCTAGATTTGAAGAGGTCTACTGCTTTGCTGTCACTGGTTAGAACAGACGTTTCGGCCATTATGTCCGTCATGGCAGGTCATTGTCTAATCGGAAAACATGCTGACAGAATGAAGGTTGCCAGTAACGATTTTTGCATAAGCTGTGAGGAGATCGAAGAAGAAGAGACTATAGAACACCTTCTGTATGTGTGTCCCGCGCTAGCAGTCAGAAGGAGTTCCACTTTAGATTCTCATTTCTTTTAAAACCTGTCTGAATTAGCGGATGTGGGCATTCGCAAGTTGTTGGGCTTTTAAGGCAATCTGGATGGTTCAACGGTAGGAACTAGAAGACAGTTGTTGGAAGTCATTACAGAATACTATTTGAAAATTTTTAGCTAAATCCGACCAAAATTGCGGCTTCCATCGTCTCAAGAAGTCAAATCGGGAGAGCGATTTAAATGGGAGCTATATTCAAATCTTAACCAATCACTCCCATTTGCAATCCTCAATGGCCTACATTAATATTGTGTATCTGCCCAAAATTTCAAGGGGCTAGCTTAACGCGTTCGACCGCTATTATGATTTCAACAGACGGACGGATGGACGGACATGGTTAGATTGATGGTTAGAATGTAGAGACGATCAAGAATATATGAACTTTATAGGGTCTTAAGTCAATATTACTTACTTACTTTACTTTAATTGGCTATGACAGAATATTTGATCCACTATCCGAACGTAGAATATCGTTCCAAGCAGCTCGATCTTCCCATTCGCTCATTCTAAAATCTCTGACCCCAAGTTTCGAGGTATCTCCCACCACTTGATCTTTCCATCGGGCTTTTGGTCTTCCCGGTTTGCGTGTACCATCGTATTTGCCTTCAAACGACTTCTTTGCTGGAGCCTCTTCATCAATTCTGACAACATGACCTAGCCAACGCAGCCGTTGTATTTTGATGCGTGTAGCTATGCTATCGTCGTCATACAGTTCACACAGCTCGCGGTTCATACGCCGCCCATATTCTCAATTATCGCAAACTGGTCCATATATTTTACGAAAAATCTTTCCCTCAAATACTCCAAGCACTGCCTCACCTGCTTTCACAGCTATAGTATAGCTGACGCTTGGTGTTGTAGTGACGCTATTCCCAGTCAATCACACTTTCTGTAAGGCGGTAATATCTGCCTTTCACTTCTCTAATACATCCGCCAGGGCGTATACTGCACCTTCTCTATAAAGGGTGCGAACACTCCAGGTGCAGATCTGCAAATCATGGTCCTTTTTTCGTTTGCGTGGGTCGTCAACGATGGGGGGGGGGTCCGTTTTTACTATTCGCTTGTTACTTATAGTAGTTCTCACTGGCTTAGCGGCCCAACCGCGTGGGTTTTGTGGGATTGCACATGTATCCTTCGTTGTGGCGAACCGCTTGCTCCAAGATCCGACGCTCGCCTCTAGCCGCCCCCAACGCCATTAACTCGCCTTATCATCTCGAGTATCATTGGCACTCAGTATTTAAGAGCCAGTGCCACCTGACTCCTCACTGAGACTCTCCTCTCGAAAATCGCTGACTGCCCGGGGCCGCATTTGCAGCTACTTCGCTTAAAAACGGAGCTTTCCACCATCCGCATGATATGATAACGATGGACACCATACCCGAGGTGGTGGGTATCCATAGTTCGGCGCGGCCCGAACTTAACGCCTTTTTACTTGTTCTTTCTTAAGTATTCAACTATCCTCTAAATATTTCGTTTAATAAAATATCGTGACTGAGCAGAACCGTTTATAATATGAGGTATTTTGTATTTCAACTTTGATCTTTACCTACATTTGCACTCACCCACGATATTGCTTAAGACCATCTTTAAATAAAACGTCATATGAAGTCTTTAGCCGAAGCTTAAGCAATCGACTGACCTCCCTGTCAAACAACAACTGGGACCTAGGACATGAACATCACTCGCCTCCATAAGACCCTGCAAGTAAGCACTAGGGATTCCACAGTCGACTTTCGACTAACCGATTAGTCGACATTTCGTGTAAGAGAGTCGAAAAATCGAAGTAGATTTTCGATGAATTGTCGATTTTGAAGTCGAATATTCGAAAAGAAAGTTGCACAGAGATACAAGGTGGCTAGGATATATAGACCATTTTAGGCTTTAATTCATATACAAAAATAAGCGGGAGTGTGGAAACTTTTGAAATAAAATAAAAAAAAACATATTGGCTTAAACATAGCGGGGTGGTTGGATATAAAAATGCGCCAATTTTGTATTTAAAATTTTTCGTAATACCTCCCCTTTATGAAACAACAAAGAAATGATCTTATTTTAATGGCAAATGTTTCCGAAGTTTTAGGGAAATAGAAGTATTTTGTTTAGAAAATTTTCCAAATTTCTGACAAATAGATGAAACATCTAGCTTTGATTTTTTGATAAAGTCTAAAAGTCGAATTTTCGTCCCAACTTGGGATCCCTTGTAGGTACTCTGGATTAGTCAATCCATCGCAATCAATCTATCAATCTATTTTAGCAATTAGCGAGTAACGCGTTTTCTTTAATAGGTAGGTAACATATTTATGTTTGTATTTATATACATACATATTGTAGATAGATCCATCCTTCAACTATTTCGTTCATTGAATGCATGGACGGCCTAACACAACTCACTGCCTCAAATTTCAGCAAAATCGGACATTAAATGCGCCTTTTATGGCCTCAAAACCTAAAACCGAGAGATCGGTGTATATGGCAACTATATCCAAATCTGGACCTATCTGGGCCAAATTAACGAAGGATGTCGAAGGGCCTAACACAATTCACTGTCCCAAATTTCAGCAAAATCGGATAATAAATGTGGCTTTTATGGGCCTAAGACCCTAAATCGGAGAATCGGTCTATATGGCAGCTATATCCAAATCTGGACCGATCTGGGCCAAATTAACAAAGGATATCGAAGGGCCTAACACAATTCACTGTCCCAAATTTCAGCAAAATCGGATAATAAATGTGGCTTTTATGGGCCTAAAACCCTAAATCGGAGAATCGGTCTATATGGCAGCTATATCCAAATCTGGACCGATCTGGGCCAAATTAACAAAGGACATCGAAGGGCCTAACACAATTCACTGTCCCAAATTTCAGCAAAATCGGATAATAAATGTGGCTTTTATGGGCCTAAGACCCTAAATCGGAGGATCGGTCTATATGGCAGCTATATCCAAATCTGAACCGATCTGGGCCAAATGAACGAAGGATGTCGAAGGGTCTAATGTAACTCACTGTACCAAATTTCAGCAAAATCGGATAATAAATGTGGCTTTTATGGGCCTAAGATCCTAAACGGAGTATCGGTCTATATGGCAGCTACACCCAATGCTGGACCGATCTGTGCCAAATTGAAGAAGGATGTCGAAGGGCCTAATATAACTCACTGTACCAAATTTCAGCAAAATTGGGTAATAAATGTGGCTTTTATGGGCCTAAGATCCTAAACGAAGTATCGGTCTATATGGCAGCTACACCCAATGCTGGACCGATCTGTGCCAAATTGAAGAAGGATGTCGAAGGGCCTAATATAACTCACTGTACCAAATTTCAGCAAAATTGGGTAATAAATGTGGCTTTTATGGGCCTAAGATCCTAAACGGAGTATCGGTCTATATGGCAGCTACATCCAATGCTGGACCGATCTGAGCCAAATTGACGAAGGATGTCGAAGGGTCTAACACAACTCACTGTCCCAAATTTCAGCAAATTTAGATGATAAATGTGGCTTTTGTGGGCCTATGACCCTAAATTGGCCGATCGGTCTATATGGGGGTTATATCAAGATATAGTCCGATATAGCCCATCTTCGAACTTAACCTGCTTATGGACGAAAAAAGAATCTGTGTAAAGTTTCAGCTCAATATTTTTAAAGACTGTAGCGGTGTATATATTCGCATATTTAGGTACTAAAATGTACAAAAATGGTACTATCTTAACGAAGAAAGCAAACGCTCTCAAAATTGGGATGCAGCAAGACCTTGGCTATAAATTTTGGGCAAACGGAAGATTTTTTTCAAAATTGTTCATTTAGGTATCAAAACATAAAAATTCGTACTTTCCCTAGTAATATGTATTGGACGACTTAACGATTTGTCCGATGTATTGTTATTCTTGGTACAATATGGTACTTTCTTTACAGAAGGGGACGTATTTCTAAAATTTTATATCCAATTATTACGAATCTTTATAATCTTATAAACTGACTATCTAGGTTTTTGAAAGTCCTACACTAAAAATGGGGGTATCAAAAATTGGGCTACCGAAGCGGAGCTCCGGGATGGTAGTTGTATATAAATATAGAAGTGAAAATTAAAAAAGATAGCCAGTTATGTATGATTCAGTTCAGTTTAAGTAATTAATTGTGTGGCTATACTATGCACTCAAAGAACGAAATAGTTGGTGGACAGTTTAAAGAAGTTAGCAAGGGTATGCAGTATTTTGGAATGTGTGATGGGCACATTTTATTATGTAGAAAAAATTATTTATTTGTGTTTGTATGTCCATATAGACGACGTAATCTGTTTTCTTGAAATGTTCGCAGTAAATAATGATTCTGTGATGCAAAAACGGGATATGTGGTCGGTGGCCTTTCCACAAACATACCCAAAAAGTACATGTCCGCTTTGGAGTGGTTAGAAGTAATGGGACGAAAGGCGTGATCAAAGTAATATGGTGCCTCAAATGGACGGCATAGCGAATCTGACATAGAAATATGGCGTCAAGGGCTTCATCCCAGCCTCTTAAACCAACGATCATGACAACGTAGCATTCAATTGCGAAAACTTTAGAAGTATGGTATCCATCAAACATTAAATATGGATTCATCTTTCATCGAGCCTTAACCCTAAAAGGGCTTAACGGACATTTAACCTAATTATGAAATATGGGTTTCAAATTCAAGAAATATGGGGGCAGTAAACGAATTTGGCATCCAACTTTTTGGGCCAAGTATCTCAAGGGCCAATCTTGGTATCAAATGAGAAGTAGAGTGTAGTGTGTATATGTGTGAGACAATTGTCTGGCCTTGGTCATGATCATTGTCTGGTTTAGGTAATCTGATTCGCGCATATGGACACCCATCCGCGTTGCCGTGTGAATATACATACGTTGCATATTCACACAGGTGAGCAACCCAACAGCATTAGAACATGCTGGCTAGGCTTAAGCTAGCTTAGAAATATTTTGTTTAAATAAAATTCAATTTAAGAACAACAGCCAATTGAAGTGGTCCTCAATTTTTTCACATGGCGACCGTGAAAATAAAAAAAAAAATAAACCCTACTCGCCGCCATTTAGAGCACAGTGAAAAAAAAAACTAAAAACGATTTTTTTAATTATTCAACGGCAAAAACAACACATAGAAAATAAACATAAATGAAATACAAAAAACTCCATAAAAAAACTGAAAAAAAGCAAACAAAAAGAATTAAACAAGAAGAAAACATTAAAACACAACAGCAACACCAAAAAAGATGAGAACTGAAGCACAATAAAAAAGGATCTTTTTAAGCAAAATCAAGCAGCAATTATAAAATGAAACGCTGCACCAACAACAACAACCATCATTTGTTGCTAAACCAACAATCAGTTAATTGCATCTTTTCCAATCCTTTATTATTACCAACAACAAGTAGCAGCAACAACAATACAAATAGAGGGACCGCATCTACAACTTCCACCACCACCACAACCAGAAACGTAAAGATGTTCCAGCATAAGCTAATTCCAATTGTTAAAAATAGTTTAACTGATTCCATCGCAAAGAGTTTCGCAGGACAACAACAACAATAACGCATTCAAAAGTTAAGTAAAATCCATATATTAAATATACATATATGTATAGATTTTTTTTTTAAGGAGAAAGACTATTTTTGTCTCGAAAAAAAAGTAAAAATTTTAATTTATATTATGTACAAAATAAGAAAAGACCATGTTTCAGTTTATGTATTTGTGGACACAGTTTATTTTGTATTTGTATTTGTATTTTATTATGATAAAACCCATACAAAAGACAGTGTCTTATATAAAGCATGGGTTAGTAAATTGATAAATACAATGAGTTCAACAAGTTTTCATTTAAATAGAACAATAATTGGTACAAAATATTTAACAATTTAAGCAAAGTTACTGATACAATATTTAAGTTAAAAAAGGTTTAAACAAAACAAAAAAAAAAAAAGAAGAAAAAGAAACTTTAAAGAAAATTTAACAATTTAATCAAAGTTACTAATAAAATAAATTTAAAAAAAAATAGTTATAAAAAAAACAAAACAAATAATTAATTAAAATGATTATAAATCAAAGATTTGAACTGACGTTCATTACTTATAATTTGAATACTATTGGGAAGATTATTTCAGAGACGTATAGCATTAACAAAGAACTGTTGTTCAGATACACGATATTGATGACGTATTTGTATTACTTGTTTACCTCTTGTAGAGTTAGCAAAACGCAAAACAGAAGCCAGATATGACGGTTCATTGGTATAAATTATCTTGTGGATCATTTGCAACAAGCGTATCTTAAGGAACGAGTTAAAAGAGACACCATATACTTTATTAAGCCTCTTCTTACCGCCTTTGGTTGTTGACGCTGCACAAGTGATTCGTTCAACATATTTAGACTTTAATCGGCGTAATCATTTAAGAGTATAGTAATCATGGGTAGTACGGAATCAAAGATAGAGGATCCCAATGCCAATGTGATTAACGACATTGTTGTAAAGGTAGAAAGTCCTACCAACTACTTCTTAATCATAATTTGTTTATTGGCAGCCCAGCTATTGGTAACTCTTTACCAACTGCATAAGAGGGCTCTACGGAAGAATTATATAAGGGCCGCTTCTGTTGAAAACGATCTTGAAAAGGTATAGGAATCAATATGTCAAAAAAATAACTTAAAAAAAAATCTTGACCAGCCATACTAGCACAAAAAATAAATGAAAATCTTTAAATTTTAGAACTCACATGGACTGGATCGACATAATCGGTGTAGCCAGAATAATCAAAGAGCAGAACTTTGATAGGTCATACAAAAGTCTGAAAGTTGACAGACCGATAGGAAATGAGACATTAGGTCGACACCTCAAAATATTATTTGAAGCCCTGGAAAAAATTCTGACATTTTTAAAAGGGTACTACGATAATCTTACCCCCTCCCACAAAATAGCAGCAGAAGCATATTTTTTGGATGTACGAAATAAACTGGCAAATTTATTGGAATCTAAGGGCATAGGAAATAGATTGTCAGTGAGTTTCCATGACGAGGTCGTTTTCTACATTAAATTAGAGGAAGTTGGCGAAAACATTGATTGTGAATCACTTACCAAACTCTTTGACATTGCAAACGAGGCAGGAAACATGACACAATCGGTTACGGACTTTCTGGGTTTGGCCACAAGGGTCATACCGGATTTTAACGGAAGCTCCGAAAATCTGCAGTTTTCTTGATGCACTGGACCTTATAGATTCAGTAAAAGAAACTCATGAACAGATTGCAGTGAGAGTCATTAAGACAAAATTAAAAGGGACGGCGAGAAACCTTATCAGCTCAGAAGGGACCATCAAGGACATAATAATAACATTGAGAAAATCTGTCAAAGGCGAATCAACTGAAGTTATCACAGCAAAAATTTTAAATATTAGACAAGGAAATAAGACGGCAAACTCGTTTGTGAGTGAAATTGAGGAGCTTACGAAAGCACTGTCTAACGCCTACATTTCTGACGGACTACCTGTAGAATTAGCACAGAAGTACTCAACTCAAGTAGCCGTCAAAACGATGTCGAAAAACGCATCCAGCGATAGAGTTCGGCTTATAATGGAGTCTGGGAACTTTAGCACAATGAATGATGCGGTGTCGAAATTTGTATCATCTTGCACCGAGGGCATGTCCACCTTTGATGTAAGATACTACAATTCGAAATGGTATGGACGCGGAAATAGTCGTGGACGGGGTAATGGCCACTATAGAGGACGAGGTCGTTACTATAGAAACAATCGAGGACGTGGCTCCAATAACCACAATTTCGACAGTCGAAACAATAAAGGTAATAGGAACCGCAACGTGCGTATCCTTACCGAAGAAAATAATGATTCGGGAAACTTGAATCTTCCCTTGGGAGAACAATAGTCCAAAATCCAACTATACATCATATAAATCTAAGTCAGAGCATATTTGTGAAGGCAAAAAACAATTTTTCTAATAACATTCTCACATTATTAGTAGATACAGGAGCGGATATATCTTTATTAAAGCAATTTAATAAAGAATATAGTCAATTAATCAAGTCTAATACCACAATAATAAGTGGTATAGGTGAAGGAACAACCAAGTCATTTGGATCAATTGATTTGGATCTCCAAATTGAAAAATTCTTAATACCCCATGATTTTCAGGTGGTGGATAGGAATTTCCGTATACCTTGTGATGGTATTCTTGGCATGGATTTCATTAAGAAATACAACTGTATTTTGGATTTCAATGAGCACCATGATTGGTTGATTCTAAGACCTAACAACTTTCATTGTAATATTCAAGTCCCTATTATATTTTCTGACGTTAACCATAACATTTTGTTACCTGCTCGTTCTGAAGTAATTAGAAAAGTACATATAACAACAAACGAAAAAGAGTTTTTAGTGATGAATCAGGAACTTCAACCTGGTGTTTTAGTCGCTAGCTCTATAGTAAATGCTAAAAACACATTTGTTCGAATTTTGAATACAACTTCACAAAATGTTATACTAAACACCAAGAGTATTGCGACTGAGAGTTTGAAAAATTATGACTTGATTGAACAAAAATATCTACAAAATGACAGAAAAGAGGAAATTCTTTCAAGGTTGGAAAAGAATTGTCCCAAAGAGTTTAAGGATCAACTTCACAAATTGTGTTCTGATTACACGGATGTTTTTGGTTTAGAAACAGAACCAATCACAGCTAATAATTTTTATAAACAAAAGATAAAACTCAAGGACTCTGACCCGGTATATATAAAAAACTATAGGATTCCACATACACATAGAGCAGAAATAAACGAACAAGTAAATAAACTTGTGTCTGATGGTATAGTTGAACCGTCCGTATCAGAATTTAATAGCCCACTACTTCTTGTTCCGAAAAAGGCGCTTCCAAATTCTGAACAAAAGCGTTGGCGTTTAGTTGTTGATTATCGCCAAATTAATAAAAAGGTAATAGCAGACAAATTTCCCCTCCCGAGAATCGAAGATATTTTGGATCAACTCGGTCGAGCTAAATATTTTTCATGTTTAGATTTGATGTCTGGCTTTCATCAGATAGAACTGGAGAAAAAATCACGAGACATAACATCATTCTCCACGGACAATGGTTCGTATAGGTTCACTCGATTACCATATGGATTAAAAATTGCTCCGAATTCCTTCCACTTGCGTTTTCGGGACTAGAACCCACAAAAGCTTTTGTCTACATGGATGACTTGATTGTTATCGGATGTAGTTCGAATCATATGTTAAAGAATTTAAAGAATGTTTTCGAACAATGCCGTAAATATAACCTCAAGCTTCATCCTGACAAGTGTTCATTTTTTCGATGTGAAGTTAATTTTCTTGGTCATTTATGTACGGATAATGGTATTCTACCTGATAAGAGCAAATACGACATAATTGAAAAGTATCCTGTTCCAACCGATAGCGATAGTGCTAGAAGATTTATTGCTTTTTGCAATTATTATCGAAGGTTTGTCAGAAATTTTTCATTCTATTCTCGGCATATAACTCGACTTTGCAAGAAAAATGTAAAATTTGAATGGACATTACAATGCAATGAGGCATTCGAGTACCTCAAGAAACAATTGTTGAAACCTACACTTCTGCAGTACCCGAATTTTGAAAAGCAATTTTGTATTACAACGGATGCAAGCAAATATGCATGTGGAGCTGTGCTCAGCCAAGAGTATAATGGAAAAGAGCTTCCTGTTGCATTTGCATCCAAAACGTTTACAAACGGCGAAAGTAATAAATCAACAACCGAACAAGAGTTAATTGCAATTCATTGGGCAATACAATATTTCCGGCCGTACATTTACGGAACACATTTTTTAGTGAAAACGGATCACAAGCCCTTATCATATTTATTTTCGCTCAAAAATCCAAGTTCCAAGTTGACGAGAATAAGATTGGATTTGGAGGAATATGATTTTACCGTGGAATTTCTCAAGGGAAAACAAAATGTTGTAGCGGATGCTCTTTCCCGCATCACTCTTAATGAGCTAAAAGAGCAATATGAACAGACAGTTGGAGTATATAAAGTCGTGACAAGATCTGAAACTCGTCGAAATAGTCCAAACCACGTTTATGACGATACTCGTGGAAATATTTCAATCGAAGAGCCCAACGTTTATGACGTCATTAATTTTAATGATGTTAAAAAATTCGTAAAATTAAAGTTATCTTTAAACCAGTGTTGCTTAAAACATGGCAAAGTGATTTTAAAACGAATTCATGTTGTGGATTTGTGTGCTAATGGAAATTTTGATTTAGATCAATTTTTCCACAGGCTTAATAGAGAAGCTGGCTCACTGAAAATATCCCAACTTCAGATGGCACCAAGCGAACAAATATTTAAATTTGTTCCACTTGATTTATTCAAGAAAACGGGCAAGAAGATATTAAATAGGGTAAAAGTAGCGCTACTACCTATGGTGACCATTATAAACGGAAATAATGAGAAAGAAAAAAAAGACTATTTTGACAAGATACCATGATGATGCCGCTGAAGGAGGTCATGCTGGTATTACACGTACTTACGGGAAGATTAAAAGACACTATTATTGGAAAGGTATGGTTCGGGATATTACCAGATATGTTAAGGCATGCAAGAAATGTCAACTTTCAAAGGTAACCCGACATACCAAAACTCCGATGACATTGACACATACGCCAGCACAGCCCTTTGATATTGTGTTGATTGACACCATTGGACCCTTCCCGAAGTCCGAAACAGGCAATGAGTATGCAGTAACACTTATTTGTGATTTCACAAAATACTTAGTTGCTTTGCCAATACCGGACAAAAATTCCAAAACTGTAGCTAAAGCAATCTTTGAGTCTCATATATTGACTTATGGGCCTATGAGAACTATAGTTACTGACTTGGGTACTGAATATAAAAACAGTTTGATTGAACAGTTGTGCAAATATTTGAAAGTGAAAAACATTACTTCCACAGCCTACCATCATCAAACTCTTGGGACAGTAGAGAGGAACCATCGGACTTTCAACGAATATGTAAGGTCTTACATATCCATTGACAAGGACGATTGGGATGTGTGGTTAAGGTACTTCACGTATTGTTACAATACGACACCTTCAGTTTCTCACGGATATTGCCCCTATGAACTGTTATTCGGCAGGGTTCCGAACATGTTTCAGGTATTTAATCAAATTAAGGATATTCAACCATTGTATAATCCTGAGGATTACTCCAAGGAAGTAAGATACAGGATGGAAATGGCGTATAAAAGGGCAAGGCAATTGCTAGAAACGGCAAAAATAGAGCGTAAAGAAAGGCATGATAAAGGAAAAATCGAACCAATTTTCATTATAGGTGATACTGTGCTTCTTCGTAATGAAACTGGTCACAAATTAGATAGTAAATATTTAGGCCCTTATAACATAATTGACGTGATGAAAAATGGTAATTACGTTATAAAGGGCAAAAAGACTATTACTGTTCATAGCGATAGATTAAAAATATTTAGAAAATAGATTAGAGACAGGCCTGTTCACCAATTTATTTTCATAGTTTTTTTTGGTATTTCTTTTTAAATATATTCAAATTCGTGTACCTTAATTAAGTTAATTTTAGCATTTATTACTATTTTTTTTTTGTAATTTTGTTAAATGTATATCCTGTCACTTTGAGAAAATTAATCTAACTAACACATAACATTTAATTAAATTGTAGAATTAATAATTAATGTTTTTTTAAATTATTTTTTTTTATTCATAAATTTTGTTATAAATTTTAATAAATAATATAAAATAAAAAAAAACTTTTGTCATATACTTTTTTTTAAATATAAATGAATAATAAGGAATCTTACTAATTTTAAAATCCAATAATGTTTGTTTATATAAAAATCAAATTAATTTTATAACATAATTTTAAATATTTTCCTCTCCTTTTGTAGTAATAAATAAATATTAAGCCATTTTGTAATTCATACAAAACAAAAATTATTTAACTTTAAGATTTTATTAAAAACGTTTATATTTTCCATAAGAAATAATTATCTATTAAGTAATTTTGTACATATTAAAAAATGATTAGCAAGTAATCATTTTTTTGTGAAAAGGGAGATGTAGTGTGTATATGTGTGAGACAATTGTCTGGCCTTGGTCATGATCATTGTCTGGTTTAGGTAATCTGATTCGCGCATATGGACACCCATCCGCGTTGCCGTGTGAATATACATACGTTGCATATTCACACAGGTGAGCAACCCAACAGCATTAGAACATGCTGGCTAGGCTTAAGCTAGCTTAGAAATATTTTGTTTAAATAAAATTCAATTTAAGAACAACAGCCAATTGAAGTGGTCCTCAATTCTTTCACAAGAGTACGAACTGGCATTGGCCATATAAAGTCAAGTATCTTTGCACCCACCTCTCCGTAAATAATAAACGCACCTTTAAACCAATCACAACATTTTGTTTTTAATTAAACTCATTTTGAAGTGAGGACATAAACATTTTGGATTATGACCAGTAGAGTGCGAATTTCAGGAGTGGTTTACGATTAGCAATAAAAAATGATTAGAAAATAGACTCAGAAGAACCTATGAAGTCTTGAAAATATTTAGTCTTTAACCCAGAAAAGTATGTTTTCTGGTATCAGCACATACTCCTTGCTGATTTGATAACGAAATTTTTAAATATTGCGGAAAACGGTTTAAACTTTTTGAACTTCTAGGCAATAGTTAACGTATTTCCTACATATTTTTTCGCATTTGTGACAATTTTAGACGTACAATGAAACAAACAATTAAAAGAAAAGCAAAAATATAAAACTTCTCAAAGTATTTATGACATTTAACATATGAACACAGCAGAAAATATTTACCGTTTTTGCAAAAAATGTTTGTTTTTCCATTTCCAGCAGATTATCTGTTGTAACTCCAAAACTTTTTTTTCATTATTTTTTATTTTTTGTAAAAAAATTTTCTAAGTGCAACTATTTTGCAATATTGTACACAAAGCCAAGATGCAACCATGAACCCTAGAAGCTTAGATTTCAAATATAAGGAAAATTTTGTTTTGTATATTGTAAAAGAGGGCACAGCGGAGCGTGTCTTGATGGGCTAGCATAATTAAAACCACAAGGTACAATGACTTTTTGGAAATAAATAATCAAAGCAAACATGCATTAAGTGAGTTTTATTTTAATATCTTTTATATATATATATATATATATATATATATATATATATATATATATATATATATATATATATATATATATATATATATATATATATATATATATATATATATATATATATATATATATTGTCAGTCAGACAAAAGGCTGAATTTTTGACCACATGAAAAGAGACAGCCCTTTAAAATGAAAAGACAAAATTGTAGCTCTCCCTTCACAGTATATAAACAAACAAAAGGAAAATCCTTGTACTTTGTGCTAACAGACAAATTCTAATATGCAACATTTAGTCTCCTGTCCACAGATAAAGTTGCTGGAAACCAAATATCTGCCACAAACAAATTTTTTAAATATTTTGCAAAATTTGAAAAAAGAAAACCGGAAATACATTACTGGCTTTTTGGAAGTTTGCGACCTTTATCATTTCATTTAAAATTCTATATTATTAATTGACAAGTTTGTAATTATTGAGTTACTTTTTCTAATCGTTATACCAATAATTTAGTTATAAGAATAAATATCAAATAAATAAATAAAATTTATTTATTATAAGTCACTTCTTTGATTTTCCTAGTGCATATTGTCCGTTTTATTGGACGTTTTCATTTCTTACGCTACGTGCTCACTTATGTGAATATTTTGAAAAATCATATGGAAAAGAAGTTGGAACATATCACAATTCCCAATTGTTCTATAATTTTGATCAAGTTTCAATTTTAAAGTTCTTGTTTACTAACAAGAGGTTAGCATGTCCACCTATGACGCTGAACGCCTGGGTTCGATTCCTGGCGAGACCATCAGAAAAAACTTTCTGCGGTGGTTTTTCCCCTCCTAATGCTGGCAACATTTGTGAAGTACTATGCCATGTAAAACTTCTCTCCAAAGAGGTGTCGCACTGCGGCACGCCGTTCGGTCTCGGCTATAAAAAGTAGGCCCCTTATTATTGAGCTTAAATTTGAATCGGACTGCACTCAATGATATGTGAGAAGTTTGCCCTTGTTCCTTAGTGGAATGTTCATGGGCAAAATTTGCATTTTGTTTACTAAAAAAAATGGAAAAAATTAAAAAAAAACTTCTACTAAAGCAAGGAAAACTAACATGAAATAATGGTACGTTAATGGGATCAATATTTTTATGACCTCCACCATAGGATGGGGCTTTACTAATTTCGACATTTTGTTTGTAACACCTCGAAATATGCGTCTAAGACCCCATAAAGTTATATATTATTGATAGTCATGTCATTTTAAGTCAATATAGCCATGTCCGTCCGTCCGTCTGTCTGTCGAAAGCACTCTACCTTTTGAAGGAGTACAGCTAGCCGCTTAAAATTTTGCACAAATACATTTTATTAGTGTAGGTCGGTTGCTATTGTAAATGGGCCAAATCGGTCCATGTTTGATATAGCTACCATATAAACCGATCTTAGGTCTTGATTCTTGAGCCTCTAGAGGGCGCAATCCTCCTCCGATTTGACTAACATTTTGCACCTGGCTATATGCCATGTAAACCGATCTTGCGTCTTGACTTCTTGAGCCTCTAGAGGGCGCAATTCTAGTCCGATTTAAGTGAAATTTTGCATGAGGTGTTTTGTTATGACTTCATATTGGTATAGGTGTCATATAAACCGATCTTGGAGGTGTTTTGTTATGACTTCCAATAACTGTGCTAAGCATGGCGTAAATCGGTATAGCACCTGATATAGCTGCCAAATAAATCGATCTGGGATCTTGACTTCTTGAGCCTCTAGAGGGCGCAATTCTCTTCCGATTTGGCTGAAATTTTGTACAACAGCTTCTCTCTTGACCTTTAATACGCGTGTCAAATATGGTCTGAATCGATCAATAGCTTGGTACAGCTCCCATATAAACCTATCTCCCGATTTTGCTTCTTGAGTCCCTACAAGGCGCAATTCTTATCCGAATGAACTAAAATATTAAACAATGACTTCTACAATGTTCAGCATTCTTTTATGGTCCGAAACGGACTATAACTTCATATAGCTCCAATAGCATAACAGCTCTTATTCAATACTTTTTGTTTATATAAAAAGAGATACCGCGCATAGAACTCGACAAATGCGATCCATGGTGAAGGACATATAAGATTTGGCCCGACTGAATTTATCACGCTCTTGCTTGTCCGTTTTACAGCTGGTGGAGACCAATCCTAACAATTATGACAAAAATGAAGCAGATTGGCTTATGTTATGCGCATTCCCGGCATATCGTCCTTTGTAAAGACCACTCTCTAAAAATTATTTTTTCCACTTATATAAAAAAATATTTTTTAAAATCGGTCCTCATTTGATTCGAAAAAAATGTTTGATTAAACTGTGCTAGGGAGCTTAATGCACTAATGGGTTAAGCGAAAATTTAATACTTGTAAAATAATTACATATGTTTACAAATAAAATAATAAATTTCTTCGCTAGTAATACTTTTCAACTGCAATTTATTACACCATATGTGGGTAAAGTACTCCTGGGAACCACTTCTTCTACTACCTAATGCAAACAAAATTTAACTTTTGTTTATTCTCCTTTACCTCATATGTTGAAGTTAGCAGTCATTACATTGGAAAAAGAGAATACATTTTCAGAAAGACATCACTATTTCCAAATTTATATGTAATAAGCTAAGGGTTATCATACGACAAATTTGTTTGAAATTGGTATTAAAACACAGGATTTTTTTTCTATAATTATGTTACAAATCATGGTGATATTGAAAAAAAAATTAATTAAATTTCTAACTTCTTGATAATTGTAACCAGATTTTGGTTACTCGCAAATACTCAAAATAAGGAATTGTATTAACCAAACTGGTGACAATAAATCTTTGGCTTCAAATCATGATTAATTTTGTTACCTTTTAGTTAAATTTTCATTATTTTGGTGGTCACTTTTTTTTGAGTGTAGGACTGGTCTCTAGTATAGTGAAAGTTACCCGACTATTATAGTCTGTATCAAGCGAAAATTTTAGCTAGTTCAACAGTATTGAAATGCTCAAATTTCATGGATTCGGATTAACCAAGGGAAATTGAAGACCCTTCGATCCATCAACCATTGGTCAAATGCGTCTAAAGAGCTGGAATGGCTAAGATATAATTTCATAACGACGGTCGGCATAATTATGTTCTCAGACAGCCAGGCTACCATTAAATCCCTGGAGAACGTATTTCTGAACACAAAAACCGCCTTCGACTGTTGCAGATCTCTCAACGAGATGGCTGAACAGTTCAAAATTCACCAGTTCCAAAACCGATCCATATAAACCCATCTTGGGGCTTGACTTCTTGAGCCTCTAGAGGGCACAATTCTTATCCGATTTGAATGAATTTTTGCACGAAGTATTTCGTTATGACATCCAACAACTGTGCTAAGTATGGTTCAAATCGGTTCATAACCTGATATAGCTGTCATATAAACAGATCTGGAGATTTGACTTCTTGAGCTTCTAGAGGGCTCAATTCCTATCCGATTTGGCTGAAATTTAGCATGACGTATTTTATTCTTACTTTCAACAACTGTGTCAAATAACGTTCAAATCGGTATATAACCTGATATAGCTGCCTGGGGATCTTGACTTCTTGATCCCTAGAGGTCGCAATTATTATCCGATATGCCTGAAATTTTGTACGACGGATCCTCTCATGACCTTCAACAAACGTGTTTATTATGGTCTGAATCGGTCTATTGCCCGATACAGCTCCCATATAAATCGTTCTCTCTATTTTACTTCTTGAGCCCCCAAAGGGCGCAATTCTTATTCGAATTGGCTGAAATTTTACACAGGTCTCCAACATATAATTTAATTGCAGTCCGAACCGGACCATATCTTGATATCGCTCTAATAGCAGAGCAAATCTTTTCTTATATCCTTTTTTGCCTAAGAAGAGATGCCGTGAAAAGAACTCGACAAATGCGATCCATGGTGGAGGGTATATAAGATTCGGCCCGGCCGAACTTAGCACGCTTTCACTTGTTTTGTTTTCATAATGATTTTGCCCAGTGGTTCTGTTGTGATTATTCTTATGCTGTTTGTTATTTTTGACGTATGCCACTTGTAATTCATTTTCTGTTTTGGATGACAGTTTAATTTCCATTAGAAGAGCTTTTCGGATAGCACCTTCTCATCCTCCTCACATAAACGCTCAAATATTCTGCTGTTGAGACCCGTAACAAAACGATCTAAAATCAATGATGCCAAATTATCACCAAAATTGCAAGAGAATGCGAGTTTCTTTACTCTCGCATGCCAATCGGATACAGACTCATCAGTGCTCGAATTGCAGAGTAAAAGCTTTGAGCTCACGGAAAATAATTGTTGGTGGTGTATAATGGACATATTGCTTTCAAAAGAACTACCTTATTTGCATTGTCGTCAGTACATTTCATATCTGCAAGATGAATGTCCAACTTCTCTTTCCATAACATCTATGACACTTTGCGTGGTGAAAACTGGGGAACATTGTTTTGTTGGTAAATTGTAACAGTACCACTTTGCACATTGTCTTGGCTCGGATCCATTTTTGTATTGCGTTTAGGCTGGTACTAAGTTTTTTTTTGAGGAACATATTCCCTACATCGTTCTTTCGGTGGTTTGACGAGGTTACCACATTTGATTCTTTTGGGTTTCTTTGGCCATACATCTTCTTATATATAAAAATCAATTTGTGTTTGTTTGAATGTTTGTATGTTTGTGTGCTCCTTATAGACTCAGAAAAAGCTGACCCGATTTTCTTGAAATTTTCACAGATGGTGCATTTTTTGATATCTAAAGGGGGGCGGACCCTCCCCCTTACACTAATTTTCAGAAATGCCAGATCTCGGAGATGGGTGGTGCGATTTAAGCGAAATTCTGTGTGCTTTCCTATGGTACCCTAAAAATAAAAATTTGGTATCCAAATTTCGGATGGGGTATCTAGGGCGACTTCCACACCCCAAAAACCTACCAAACATATATTTAGACCAATCACGACAATATGGGACTCAAATGAAAGTTATTTAGGATAAGAAAACGTATCTGATATCCAATTGTCGGACCAAGTGCTAGGGGGACCACCCCAAGCCCCAAACACCACTAAATCGGACATATTTACCGACCATGGCAATATGGGACTCAAATGAAAGGTATTTGCGAGTAAAATACGAATCTGATATCCAAATGTGGGACCACGTTTCTGGGGGTTCACCCTTTTCCCAAAACACCCCCCAAACAAGACTTATTTACTGACCATGGGAATATGGGGCTTAAACAATAGGTACTTGAATTTAGAATACGAATCTGATATCCAAATATGGGACCAAGTGTTTGGGGGGCCGCCTCTCCCCAAAAACATCCCCCAAAGGGGACAAATTTACGGCCATAGCATTATGGGGCTCAAATGAAAGATCTTTGGGAGTAAAGCACGACTTTGATATCGTTATGCAGGAAAGTGTCTATGGGGCCATCCCACCCCCACAACACCACCCAAATAGTAAGTATTTTCTGACTATTGCAATATGAGGCTCAAACAAGAGGGGTTTTACAGTGGAACACGAATCCGATATATATTTTCAAAGCTAACTCACTGAGTGGCCGCCCATCACACAAAACACCCCCCAAGCCGGTCATGTTTACCGACTATGGAAATATGGGGCTCAAATTAAAGGTTTTTGAGAGTAGATCACGTATCTGATATCAACATTAGGGGCCAACTGTCAAGGGGACGTCCCACCACCATAACAACCCCCAAATAGGACGTATTTGCTCAAAGACAATTTGGGTCCTAAAGAGAGTGGAGCTTAATATTCATAGTTTTTAGGGCAATACCCCAAACCGGACATATTTGCTGACTTTTGCAATAAGGAGTTTAAATGAGGTTAGAAAACGAATTTAATATCCAATTTTGAAGGCAATGGCAATATGGGGTTCAAATAAATGATATATAGATATATGAGAATAGAGCACGTTGCTGATATATTTTCCGGGCTTAGTGTTTGGGCGACCACCCCAATTCCCAAAACACCCCAAAATCGGGCATATTTATCGACCATGTGGATGTCGAGCTTAAATGAAAGGTTTTGGGGAGAAGAGCAAGAATTGATACCCATTTTTGGGACCAATTTTCTGAAAGTCTAACCCTTTCCCAAAATTACCCACAAACAGCAATTTTTTAGTGACCATCGCAATATGGGGCTCAAATAAAGGTATTTGGGAGTAGAATACGAATTTGATATCCAAATGTAGGACCATGTATTTAGACCATCATCCTTTTTCAAAACACCCCCTAAAGGAAAAAATTTTTCGACTAGGCCAATATGTGGCTCAAGTGTAAGGTATTTGAGATTAGAAAACGATTTTGATAACCTATTTTGGGGCCATGTGTTTGGGGGACGCATCTTTCTGTAAATTCCTCTTAAGCCAATCGCAATATGAGGTTTAAATAAATGGTATTTGAGAGAAGAGCACGATGTTGATATTTTTTCAAGGCCAAGTATCTGGGGGACCACCTCTCCCCCGAAAACACCACTAAATCAGACATCATGAGAATATCGGGCTGAAATGAAGTATTTTAAGAATGGAGTACACCTTACATCCAAACTTAAATTCGTAGACCAATAAAGATCATATGGGATTCAGATAAAGGCACTTATATTGTTAAACAATTAGTCAAGCGATATACTATAATCGTAGCATGGTATTTCACTTTAAGATCTTTTATTATCGAAAATAAATATTTCAAGGAAACCTTTGTTGCATATAAGGTTAAAGAAGGCGCAGCGGAGTGGGCCCGGGTCAGCTAGTCTATAATATAAATATGAAATTGTTGCACTATGATTGTTTATTATACCCTCCGTAGGATGGGGGTGTACTAATTTCTTCATTCTGTTTGTAACTACTCGAAATATTCGTCTGAGACCCCATTAAGTATATATATTCTTGATCGTTGTGATATTTCATGTCGATCTAGCCATGTCCGTCCGTCTGTCTGTCGAAAGCACGCTAACTTACGAAGGAGTAAAGCTAGCCGCTTGAATTTTTGCACAAATACTTTCTATTAGTGTAGGTTGGTTGGGATTGTAAATGGACCATATCGGTCCATGTTTTGATATAGCTGCCATATAAACCGATCTTGACTTCTTGAGCCTCTAGAGTGCGCAATTCTTATACGATTGAAATGAATTTTTGTACAAAGTATTTTGTTATGATATCCAACAACTGTGCCAAGTATGGTTCAAATCGGTCTTTAATCTGATATAGCTTTCATATATGGGTCTTGACTTCTTGAGCCTCTAGAGGGTGCAATTCTTATCCGATTTGAATGAATTTTTGCAAGTATTTTTTTATGATATCCAACAACTTTGACAAGTATGGTTCAAATCGGTTCATAACCAGATATAGCTGTCATGTAAACAGATCTGGGGACTTTAATTCTTGAGCTTCCAGAGGGCGCAATTCCTATCCGATTTGGCTGAAATTTTGCATGACGTATTTTATTCTTACTTTCAACAACTGTGTCAAATAAGGTTCAAGTCGGTTCATAGCCTGATTGGGCCCCCGGTGAAAATGGGGTACTACATTTTTTTATATTCGAAGGGGGATATCAAATATCCCAATTTTCAAAAACGTTAGATCTCGGATATGCATATATGCCACCCCCAAAATCACCACCCAACAGAACACTTTAACCGCTTTGACCAATATGGGTATCAAATGAATTATATTTAGAATACAAATCTGTCACAAAATTTTATTTTTGTTGTCTGAGGGCCCTCCCCACCCCCCAAAACCACCCAGCGGACCAATTTACCGATTGGGACAATATGCATATCAAATAAAAAATATTTAAAGGTGGTGTCCACCGCTGATATAACAAGTAAGAGCGTGCTAAGTTCGGCCGGGCAGAATCTTATATACCCTCCACCATTGATCGCATTTGTCGAGGTCTATGCGCGGGTGAGAATTCCGCCCTCTAGAGGCTCAAGAAGTCAAAATCCCAGATCGGTTTATATGGCAGCTATATCAGGTTCTTTACCGATTTACGCCATACTTAGCACAGTTATTGGAAGTCATAACAAAACACCTCATGCAAAATTTCAGCCAAATCAGATGAGAATTGCGCGCCTTATTGGCTCACGAAGTCAAGATCCAAGATCGGTTTATATGACAGCTATACCAGATTATGAACCGATTTGAATCATACTTAACAGAGTTGTTGACCAAAACACTAAGGTCAGTTAAATCGGACGAGAATTGCGCACTCTAGAGGCTCAAAAAGTCAAGACCCAAGATCGGTTTATACGGCAGCTATATCAAAACATGGACCGATTTGGCCCATTTACAATCCCAACCGACCTACACCAATAAGAAGTATTTGTGCAAAATTTCAAGCGGCTAACTCTACTCCTTCGAAAGTTACGTGCTTTCGACAGACAGACGGACGGACGGACATGGCTAGTTCGACTTAAAATGCCATGACGATCAAGAATATATATATACTTTATGGTGTCTTAGATGCATATTTCGAGGCTAGTTCGACTTGAAATGTCACGACGATCAAGAATATATATACTTTATGGGGTCTTAGATGCATATTTCGAGGTGTTACAAACAGAATGACGAAATTAGTACACCCCCATCCTATGGTGGAGTGTATAATAATATATGAAGGTAGTAGAGTACACTTTTTACCCTCAAATTGGGATGCCAATCTTTAAGAATGTGGTATCCCATGTGGTCGCTTTGAAATAAGATTTTGAATGTATTGTAGATAACCAATACAAAAAATTAATTAGTGTAAATCTGAACAAAACCCTTGGGCTTGAATATTTTCATAGCCTCCTTCAAAATTCGTGACATTCTGGGGCTCAAACAAAACCGTGCTCTAGCACGATGCTGCCTCTAAACTCCCTTCAAACCGGTCATGACTGCCTACTATGGCGATAAATAATAGGTATTTGATAGTATTGGGTTGCCCAAAAAGTAATTGCGGATTTTTCATATAGTCGGCGTTGACAATTTTTTTTACAGCTTGTGACTCTGTAATTGCATTCTTTCTTCTGTCAGTTATAAGCTGTTACTTTTAGCTTGCTTTAGAAAAAAAGTGGAAAAAAGTATATTTGATTAAAGTTCATTCTAAGTTTTATTAAAAATGCATTTACTTTCTTTTAAAAAATCGGCAATTACTTTTTGGGCAACCCAAAAGAAAACGAATTTGATATCCAATTTTGAGGCCAAATGTTTGGGGGTCGTCTCACCCCATAAACTCCCCCTAAACCAATGGGAATTGAGGTTCAAATTAAAGACATTTGAAAGTAGGGCACGATGGTGATATTTTTTCAGAGCTAAGTACGTGGGTGGCCGCCCCATCCTTCATACCCCTTAAACTAGCCAAGTGTTTCAGGAAGGCCTCACCTTATAAACTTCTCTAAACCACACATATATACCGAATATAGCAATATGTAGCTCCAATGTGGCTTTTAGGAGTGGAATATGAATCTGATATCCACTTTCGGTGCAAAGAGTTTGGCTACTACAATCCTCCACCAAATCCAAGAGAATGAAGTAGATCTAACATCCAGACTTTAATGTGCGGTCCCTCCCCTTACCGTATTTTCAAAAACGCCAGATCTCGGAGAAAGATGAAGCGATTTAAGCAAAATTTAGTTTGTTTATAATAACTTAAATACAGAAATTTGTGTCATTATTTAGGGTGGGATATCTAAGGGGTCGCCCCACCTCCAAAGCCACCAGCCAAATGAAATATAAACCAATAACGACAATATGGGAGTCAAATGAAAGGTATTAAGACCAAAGCACGAA
Organism: Stomoxys calcitrans; assembly: GCF_963082655.1. Lineage (NCBI taxonomy): Eukaryota > Metazoa > Arthropoda > Insecta > Diptera > Muscidae > Stomoxys > Stomoxys calcitrans. Next base: position 116,317,994 of record NC_081552.1, on the reverse strand, counting down.
TCTGATGTATAGGGATCGGCCTCACCCCTAAAAACACCCCATACCGGACATATTTACCGACCATAGCAATATAAGGCTCCAATGGGAGAAGAGCACCAATATAATATCCACATTGGCGCGAAAAATCTGAAAGTCCGTACCAGCACCCCCAAACAGGACTTATTTCCTGATGTGACCGTATAGGGCTCGGATAAAATAAGAAAGTAAAAGAAGGCGCAGCGGAGCGGGCCCTGTCCAACATAAATAAATAATAAAACAGAAGACATCGACTATTTATTTGTATTTACAAGTTTACAAATTTTACGTAGTTTCTATTTCTGCACGTGTTTCGTTTTTATGCTTTTATATTAATATGTATGTACATATGAGTCGCTGAACACTTAAAGTTCTCATATCATGTGGTAAGTTACAATCGATGTTTTACGCAAATTATCGATATGTAACATTTATATAGCAGCCCTCAAACTATGTGATCGTATTTACTGATGTTGGATGTTTTTTGTTTTATGATGTTTTTCTTTTGCACTTCAATTTTTTTGTGTACTTTACATTCCCAATTTCAGCCAAATCGGTGCAAAATGGGGCTCGAAGCATTAAAAAAAGCCGATTGGGGCAAACGGGAAAATTTGTTATAGAAATTTTCATTTCTGTGTTGAAATCCATCCATCCATCCAATCCCATCACGCTCGGCCTTCTTTTGATTAATAAACGTTCGGCGCTCAGAGGTTATGAAGTAGGGTGGTCGGTCGTTGGTGGGAATTATGTGGAGGTGGTCTGATTCCAATGAAAGGATGGCTTGCCAGAATATATCACTCAGGAGATCAGGGGAATCTATAATCCTAGTGGGGGCATCCTCATTTACCGTGCAAAACGTGGAGCCCTCAGTCTGCTCTGCCAAAGCTATGGCCTGCTTCACAGTGAGAGAAAATCGAAAAAGATATAATAAAAAATATGCTGTGTGAGAACGGGTAGAGATATCTCTTTGAAATTTGTAATAGTTAGATTTGAGGTGTTAGCGAGTTTGTAGTCTGATTTTCAAAATTGCTTGTTTAGGGATTTGTTAGAGTCCTTTAGCATTCTATGGTATTTTAGGCGGTGTGACAAATGGAGAAAGTGTTCTAAAAACCGTATGCGAGCGCGAAAGGGAGATATACCAAATTCCAGTGATTCTTGATTGATTGTAAATTATTTTGACAAACCCGTCTGATTTCTTTTCCCAAAAATTACGTAATTGAACCAAATATGGCGTAGGTCAATAATTTTATATTACAAACATAGTAGTAGTGGTTTGTCCGTCGTCCGATGCATACGTGTTTGTTTGTCTGTGGTCCGCTTTTACGTATTATTCCATTACGTTTTTTCGTGAATTTGTGAAAAAAAAACATAAAAAAAAAACAATTACAATAATGTCACCTTTCAAAGTGCCAATAAAAAAACAGAATCTGTGTCCAAAACAATAAATATAATAAAAATAAACCAAACAACAATTCCATCTAAAGTTCTTAAGTGCAAGTGCATAAGTCAATAACAACCCGGTCGTCTAGTTTTTCGTCATAAAAAACAAAGACGAGAAACAATAACAACAATAGGCGCCTCAGCCTCTTCACCTGTTTAATAATACAGCCGAAACTACGACAATTACAACAATAAACCATCTATCGCTACCTGCGCCGGGGCAGACCGGCAGCACTCGCGAATCGTTTGATTTTTTTTCACCACACAAAGGGCTTTCATGTCTTTCTGCTTGTGGTGTATTCGTAGCACCTTTCCTTTCCCGCTTCGTGTGCAGTGGTTGACGCTCTTTTTCCCTTGTCACAGTCACCCCGCTGTTTAAGACATAACACCAAACAGTAGGGGTATTCACGACGATAAAAAATCAGGTTTGACTACACTGTACACACTGATTACGTTTAATATTTCTGATTGGCATAATGTTTGGTGAGTTTAGAATACATTTTGCCAACATACGAGGGAAACGTTCGAACTTTTTAGCGGTATATTCCCATGTCCATTATCATCCACCTGATATCCTGGCTTTATGTGAAACCCAGGTGGGTGAGAATTCTGATCCACAGGATTGTCACATTCCAGAGTATCACACACTCTATCTCTTTTTATCCCACACAGAGGCCTTGTGCTATATGTAAGTAATGATATAGTGTTCCATAGGCAGAAACACTTGGGCTCACAAGATCCGGAATTTAATTCCATTTGGGTTAATTTTATGATTGGAACACACGTACTTTACTTCGGGTTTATATATAGAAGTCCAAACTCGGATAGGGAGGTTTCTTTAAGTGGCTTTGACTCCCTTTCTGATTCAATTACTGCAATCTTAGAGGATTTTCCGGACAGTGAAGTCGTTTTTGCTGGCGATTTCAATGTCCACAACTCCTCTTGGCTTTCCCATTCGGAACATACGACTCCGGAGGGTCAATACGGCGAGCTATTCGCCGCGTAGAATGACCTGATGCAACTAGTGAATGAACCGACACACATTTCATGTGTCGAAGGGCTCCAACATAACACTCTTGACCTATTCTTAACTTCGCACCCTGAGCATTTTAATTGGAAACTTTGTTTTCTTAACGGTAACGTAAATGTTGCAGCCGAAATGGTGCAGGAATTAATATTAATAGATCGTTCATTCCGACTAAGAATTTATCGGTTAAATCAAAAGATAAAATTTGGTTTAACCGGGAATGCCGAGATGCTGTCAGATCAAAAGAGGATGCATTTGGGACTTGGACTTCTGAACAAAAATGCCAATACCGAAATGCTGCGCAAAAAGGCAAGAACTTCGTGTGCCAGAGTACTTAGACAAGAAAAGTTTGTTTACGAACAGCGTCTTCGTGCCAAAGTTATTGCTTCTCCGAGAGGAAGCAAGAGCTTTTGGTCATTCTTAAAAAGAGTAAAGGGCAACCCATCGGCAATCCCAACTCTTGTTAAGGATGATCAGGTATTCACTGACCCGGTTGATAAGGCTTATCTACTGGCTGAAATGTTTGCAGAAAATTCTTCCTTGCCGTTTAGCAATAAACCACTCCCGTGATTGATAGTTTACCTAGTTCGATGCCTCAGATATTCTTTCGAACACGTGGAGTTAAAAGGGTCCTTGCGGATCTCGACGTTAATAAATCCCGAACGGTATATTAACACTTGTCCTTTGTAAGTGTTCTTCGACGCTTGCTCGTCCATTACGCAACCTTTTTAGCCTTGCACGCTAAGCAAGGCTAAAAAGTGAGTTTTCCCGGCGCGTTGGAAGGTTGCGAACGTTCAGTCCATCCCCAAAAAAGGTGGGGCGAACAACCCTGCGAATTACCGGCCAATTGCGATATGCTCTGCGCTCTCCAAGATTTTAGAGAGTATGGTTAACCATCATCTTGTCAGATACTTAGAGTCCAATGGCCTTCTTAGCGACAGCCAGTAAGGGTTCCGCTGAAATCGCTCTACGGGAGACCTAATGGCATTTTTCTCGGAACGATGGAGTCGCTCTATCCACCAGTTTGGTGAGAGTAAGGTCGTGGCTCTGGATTTCTCCAAGGCATTTGATAGGGTCTGGCACGGTGCACTTTTATCAAAGCTTTTCATTTTTGGAGTCGGTACTAACTTCGTTCGATTTATATCAAGCTTTCTCAGAGATCGCACTATACGAGTTGTTGTCGATGGGTTTTCATCCGATGAGTATACATTAACCGCAGGTGTGCCACTCCTTTCCCATTCCCTTTTTCTTATTTTCATTGACGATCTATAGGGTAAGACTTCGAATCCAGTCTACTCATTTGCCGATGACAGTAGTCTGTGTCATTCATATTCATTCCAAAATCATCCTTGAAGCTACTTGACCGGGTTCAACGGAGAGCGATGGTGTTGATTGGGGACAGTAGGGTATCCAACTCTATTGCTTCCCTTGAACATCGTCGGAATGTGGGTAGCGTTGTATTGCTCTATCGTTATTTTCATGGCGTGTGTTCCAGGGATATTCGTCTTCTTATCCCTGACGTTCGGATGTTCACCAGGAATGCAAGACTTGCCAGGAGCTTACACCCGTTTGTAAATGATTGGCCAGTCGACCGGACCATGCATTACCGAGAAAATTCATTTTTCGCCCGATCCATTCGTATGTGGAATCGACTTCCGGCTAATGTCTTTCCCACTAACATTGATATTCAGAAATTTAAGACTAATATCAATAAACACTACTCCCTCTTTCGCCCCTTCAACCCTTAACTTTCCTAATTGCCAACGCAATGCACTGCAGGTGACATCCCCTGCGTGTTTGTTTACGTGAAAAAAATATATGTAATGAAAAAACTGCATCCCTTAATACACAGTTATAATTTCGAGACAACTTTTCTGTCATGAATGAATGCCAACATGAACGAGGTGTGCACATTGCGCATCGATTTTGGCCCACATAATAACATATTCATGCATACAAATTATACGTTTCTGGAAAGGTCAAGATGTGTGCTACAATAAATATTATTTGCGTAAAATCCAAAATAAGGCCAAAAAAAATAAACTTTTGTAAAAAATAAAATTCAAATTGAAAATATCATAAAACCAAAACTACTAAAGATATCGTTCTAATTTTTCACAAATTTGTAGATGAATATCTTTTTACAAAAATAAGTACAAATTTTGGCCACATTTCATGATGAAAACACTCAAAATCCCCACACTGGAGAAAGATGTTTGGAAAATTGGCTTTTTATACCCTCCACCATAGGATGGGGGGTATACTAATTTCGTCATTCTGTTTGTAACTACTCAAAATATTCGTCTGAGACCCCATAAAGTATATATATTCTTGATCGTCGTGACATTTTATGTCGATATATTAGTGTAGGTCGGTTGGTATTGTAAATGGGCCATATCGGTCCATGTTTTGATATAGCTGCCATATAAAACGATCTTGGGTCTTGACTTCTTGAGCCTCTAGAGTGCGCAATTCTTATCCGATTGGCATGAAATTTTGCACGACGTGTGTTGTTATGATGTCAAACAACTGTGCCAAGTATTTGTTGAAATCAGTTCATAATCTGATATAGCTGCCATATAAACCGATCTTGGGTCTTGACTTCTTGAGCCTCTAGAGTGCGCAATTCTTATCCGATTGGCATGAAAATTTGCGCGACGTGTTTTGTTATGATGTCAAACAACTGTGCCAAGTATGGTTGAAATCGGTTCATAATCTGATATAGCTGCCATATAAACCGATCTTGCGTCTTGACTTCTTGAGCCTCTAGAGTGCGCAATTCTTATCCGATTAAAATGAAATTTTGAACGACGTGTTTTGTTATGATATCCAACAACTGTGCCAAGTATGGTTCAGATCCGTTCATAACCTGATATAGCTGCCATATAAACCGATCTTGGGTCTTGACTTCTTAAGCCTCTAGAGTGCGCAATTCTTATCCGATTAGAATGAAATTTTGCACGGCGTGTTTTGTTATGATATCTAACAACTGTGCCAAGTATGGTTCAAATCGGTTCATAACCTGATATAGCTGTCATATAAACCGATCTTGGGTCTTGACTTCTTGAGCTTCTAGAGGGCGCAATTCCTATCTGATTTGGCTGAAATTTTGCATGACGTTTTTTTATTTTTTCTTTCAACAACTGTGTCATTACAAATAAGGTTTAAATTGGTTCATAACCTGATATAGTTGCCATATAAACCGATCTGGGATCTTGACTTCTTGAGCCTCTAGAGGTCGCAATTATTATCTGATTTGCCTGAAATTTTGTACGATGGATCCTCTCTTGACCATCAACATACGTGTTTATTATGGTCTGAATCTGTTTATAGCCCGATAGAGCTCCCATATAAATCGATCTCTCTATTTTACTTCTTGAGCCCCCAAAGGGCGCAATTCTTACTCGAGTTGGCTGACATTCTACACAGGCCTCCAACATATAATTTAATTGTGGTCTAAACCGGATCATAACTTTATATCGCTCTAATAGCAGAGCAAATCTTTTCTTATATCACTTTTTGCCTAAGAAGAGATGTGGGGAAAAGAACTCGATAAATGCGCTCCATGGTAAGGATATATAAGATTCGGCCCAGCCGAACTTAGCACGCTTTTACTTGTTTTTTAGTAAAATGTCCGTAGAGACCACAATCCGAAGATGGCGCAAAAATTTGTTTGCATGCTATAAGTTATTACATGGGGCTATGAAACTATGTTATAAAGTTTGGGGTCTAACCTTTGCGTTTTGAGAATTCAAAGGGTTCTCCCAGTTTTTTTTTAACAAAAAAACCCAAAAAACTCAGAGAACCCAGTGAACACAATTTATAAAAATTACACTTAAAACGCATCTACATCAAGTCTTCTTTACAGTACAGTAAGCAAAATTGATAGTGCTGGGCCAAGTTTTCTGTACAGAGACGAAACAATGAAATTACCTTTTTTACGGGAAAATACCAAAAATACCTTTTTCACATGAGTTGCAACTCGCATAAAGCAAATTTTATTAGCTTTCCAAATCAGTTAAAAAATTCGAAATCGGTTCAGAAATGCTTTCACAAGCAAGAAAATAAGAGAACAGCCTCTGCGAAAATTCCAAAATAAAACTTGGTAGTCAAATTGCTTGGACACTATAAAAGATATCCCGTACATTTAGGCCGAGTTGACCAACTTCGAAGGCTCACCAATGAGCCCCTGAGACTTATTGGGCCCTGAAATTGCATATAAACTGAAGGACACTTCCTCAATAACCATGTAAAATTTCATGAAGATATCTCTATTAGTTCCAAAATCACAGACTTGTTTCCACTTATTTTTTTCCCCCATCCCACTGTGCGACGGTTACATATCTCTCAACGAAATGGCTGAACTGTTCAAAATTCACCTGTTCTGGGTGCAGCGCCAAAGGGATATTCCGGGAAATTGTGCAGCAGATGAGTGATGCGAGTCTGGGAACTACACATATCATGGAAACTGGAATTTCATGACCAATCGTGTCAAATGTTACTTAATGGTTTACTAATGGCAAACACAAAATATTTGCCTCATCAGATTACTCAGATGTTCCGAATTTTGCTTAGATGTGAAACCCAGTTTACAGTCGATTTTCAGTGAACAGACAATTACCGTTACTCAAAAGTTTCTCAAACAGAACCCGAAGTATACATAAAGATACCGACGGAACAACTTTCGCATGTTTCCAAGATCATGAAGAACTTGACCTTGGGACGATGTCTAAGATGTATGGTAAAATATATAACAAAATTATTTGTAAAAACTTTGAATCAATTATTTCCGTGTGCCAAAAGTCATAAACTTTGTGAGCATTGTTTCATTAATTATACATATTTCGAATTTTCTTCGGTTTTAGCTAAGCTTAGTTAGTTAGGCCTTAGTTCAGTGGTGCCCAAAATTAAAATTTTCTTTACTTACGCTTATGCTCTTTGTTTCAGTCGTTGTTCAGACAGCAACGAATGAACATGCGCTTGGGTGTACGCAAAATTTTTGCAAAAATACTCGGCAACATAACCTGTTGCCATCAAACAATTACTTCAGGTTAGTTCTTATCGTTAATATGCAGCGTTCATATTTTATGATTAAGAATGCTTTTGGAAACATGCAATGCCTGGTTTGTTACAAGAATATTAAAATTTCATAATAAATTCTCTCAAGTTTTTTCTTCAAAATTTATTATTTAAAAAAAGTAGTGGGAAAATATTGATAATCATATTTAAATAAAAACAATTTCTTTCCTATAGATTTGGTATATTTGGCAACTACGTTTTACATAGTCATAATTTTCATACCGGAATTTCATTCCTTAACAAAAATCATAGTTTATCTATTACCAAAATATTTTTATTATTATTAAAAAAACACACATCCCTGACGTGTTTAAAGGTCGCTGTCTGTTTGACCACTGAATGCTGGCACAGAATTTCTTGCTGTGCACTTTCTGGGCACCACTGGCTTAGTTTTTTCAACTGGGCGTATTCAAAGCATTCTTACTTATTTTAATTTTATTTTTTTTTTGATATTTATATTATAAGCTACAACATTTGTTTCTCTTTCAGACACAATACCGAAAAGGTGATTTATTTTTTATTACTGGACCGTAAACGGAGACGTCCAGCATTGGAAGATGACGATGAAATTACTCAAAAATCTCGTAGTGAATTAGACTCTGTGGATCCGCCTCGAAAGCGTTTAGACACATGTCGCATTAATGGCACTAATTCAACCAGCTATGGCCAAATCTCAGAAGGATCTCCATTGACGCCAAGAAGACAAGCATTCAAGTGAGTATATTGAAAAGTGTTTGTGAGATTGTTTGAGCGTGAATGTTTGTGTTACTATCACAGAGTGTGTTTAGACAGGATTTAGTGTTTAGTGCCAATAGTGATTATCCCACAAGAGCCCATACCATGCAAACATTTTTGATCACCAAATAATCGTCCTCTGATCTTCTAGATGAAGGTTATGATCGCAGCAGAGTTCGTCTAGGTGTTGTAGACGAATTCCCCTCCTAATGCTAGCAACATTTGTCAGGTACTTTTATTTACTTTAATTGGCTATGACAGATCATTTGTTTCGCTAGCCGAACATAGAATAGCATTCCAAGCGCCTCGATCTTCTGCGCTCATTCTTAAATCTCGGAAACCAAGTTTCGAGGTGTCCCCCACCACTTGATCTTTCCATCGGGATTTTAATCTTCCTGGTTTACGTGTAGCTCATCAATTCTGACAACATGACCCAGCCAACGCAGCCGTTGTATTTTGATGCGTGTAACTATGCTATCGTCGTCATACATCTCGTGGTTCATACGTCGCCTATATTCTCCGTTATCCCACACTGGTCCATATATTTTACGAAAAATGTTTCCCTCAAATACTCTAAGCACTGCCTCATCTGTTTTCACAAGTACCCATGCTTCAGAACCACATAACAATACGGGTAGTATCAGTGTCTTGTATAGTGTAATCTTCGTCGGTCGAGAGGTGGCCTTGATTCTAAACTGCTTACTGTTTGCCAGTAGTATTCTTCGCTTAACCTCAAAACTGGTGTCGTTCGTTTCGGTTACGGCGGTGCCGAGGTAGATAAAGTTGCTGACTATCTCAAAGTTGTGGTTTCCAACTTTCTCCATTTTCTTTATCTGCTCGGTTGTGCAAGGCTTTTTGGAGTTGAAACCATCCATTTCGTCTTATCTCCATTTATTTTCAAACCCATTTTCACTGACTTTCTTTCGATTCTTTCAAAGGCTGCAGTTAATACTTCCGGTGAACGACCTATGATACAAATGTCGTCTACAAAGGCGTGTAGCATGTGTTCTCTTGTGATTAGTGTGCCATATCTATTCACATCTGCATCTCGTATTATCTTCTCCAGCAGGATATTAAAGAGATCACACGATAGGCTGTCTCCTTGTCTGAAACCTCGTTTGGTATTAAATGGTTTGGAGAGATTTTTTCCTATTCTTACTAAGGAACGCGTATCAGCAAGTGTCATCCTGCAAAGTCTTATTCATTTTGCAGGGATACCAAACTCAGACATGGCTTGAAATACCTTTGAACGTAAAGGAGTATCGAAGACGGCTTTGTAGTCAACAAAGAGATGGTAGGTGTTGATTTGTCCCTCTCGGGTCTTTTCCGGGATTTGGCGCAGTGTGAATATCTTTACCAGTTCTAAAGCCGCATTGATAGGGCCCAATTATCTCATTCACTATGGTTTTAATCTTTCACACAGTACGCTCGAGAGTACCTTGAATGCGATGGGGAAGAGACTTATTCCTCTGTTGTTTCGTCTTGTCTCCTTTCTTGTGTACGGGACATAGTATGCTGAGGTTCCAATCATCGGGTATGCGTTCTTCTAGCCAGATTTCGCAGATAAGATGATGCATACGCCTTTTCAGCGTGTCGCCTCCGGTCTTAAATAGTTCAGCGGGAAAACCGTCGGCTCCTGCTGCCTTGTTGTTCTTTAGTCGAGTCACTTCTACTTGGACATCATTCTGACTAGGAGGTAAACATTCTATACCATCATCAGGGATTGTTTCTGCGGTATCCTCTTCGCGGCCAACGTCGGACACTAGCAGTAGGGTAAAATGTTGTTTCCATATCTTCAGCATGTTATCTGTGTCAGATACCAGATTTCCTTCTTTGTCTCTGCAGGAGGATGTGCCTGCAGCAAAGCCATCGGTTTGATGTTAAATTCTTTGGTAGAATTTCCGGACTTCATTCTAACTCGTGCACATCTCAATTCGCTCACACTCACGTCTTTCCATTTCCTTTTTCTTTCTGCGGTATAGACGTTTCTCCTCTCTCCTTTTCTCCAGATATCTCTCCTTTATCTGGAGCGTAGCTACAGATTGCAGTTTTGCTCTATATGCCGCATTCTTGGCTTCAGTAGCATCTCGACACTCTTGGTGAGGCACTATGCCATGCAAAGCTTCTCTCCAAAGAGGTGTCGCAGTGCTGCATGCCGTTCGGAATCGGCTATAAAAAGGAGGACCTTTATCATTGAGCTTAAACTTCAATCGGACTGCACTCATCGATATATGAAAAGTTTGCCCCTATTCCTTGGTGGAATGTTCATGGGCAAAATTTGCATTTGTTGTGAAAGTTGTCCTCTTAAAACAAAACATTGAATACATGAAACAAATACAAATCCTAAGCACACCACGTTTGAAAATAAAAACTAGAACTCAAACGGAATGAGTTGTAAGAGAATCGTCGCGAAGAGTTGCTAAAACTTTCGCACACGCAATGATATCCGAAGAACAATTACGTTAAAATCTTCCAGAAGATTGTGTTATTCATCGCGAACGCTCTTTCAAAATTATGAAAAATGTTTGCAGGGTATTCGTACATCATGGTAGTGAATGTTGATGCACCTCAAAAGCCTCTACTGTAGGCATGCACATTAATAATACGTGTCTCATTGAATGTATGCGACACTTTATGCTAGGCAACACAACTTTTTTGCTAAACATCATATTATCCATTCTTATTTCTATAATTTTATTTTTGCCTGCATTTAGTATTCTAATGTCAGAAGATTTCTTTCAACAGCAAGGAAAACTTTGGACCGCCATCCTTGCTATCACCCTTTTTTGTTGAAGATTTAGAAATACTTACAATTACGCCTGTTTAAAGAAATGTTTGGCTTGTGGTAAAAGTCAGTAATTATAAGGTTGTTTCCAGTACATCTGTTTTAAAAGTGCAGGCCACCGGATCGAGGTGAATGCCATTGTACAAAGAAAGTAGAATAATGATAAATTTTCGTGCTGTCGCTTTTCATTGGAATTTAAATAAGGCCGAGAGAGAGAGAGAGAAAAAGTTAAAATACACCTTTTATGAATTAACTTAGCTTGATGTGTAAATAAAGCCTTAAGCGGTTGTCATTACCCGAACCACGATAGAATTCGATTACCAATGTGTCGGTAGTTTTATGCTAACATTCACGCTTAAAAATGTTATAGGGTCATGGCAATTAATTTGTTGGTTCTTTAAGTGTAATCCAAACAATGTCGTTGTTTTTCTTTTTTTCTGTTTTAAAACGTATAGAAACTTATTGGGGTTCAATAAGAAAATCTAATCTTAAACCATACTAGCTGACCCGGGCCCGCTCCGTTGCGCCTTCTTTTACTTTATATGGAACAAAAGTTTCCTTGGGATATTTATTTTCGACAATTATAGAGCTTTTAGTGAAATACCCTGCTACGAAAATAGTAAATCGCTTGACAACCAGTTTAACAATATAAGTGCCTTTATCTGAATCCCATATGATCTTTATTGGTCTACGAACTTTAGTATGGATGTAAGGTGTACTCCATTCTTAAAATACTTCATTTCAGCCCGATATTCTCATGATATCTGATTTAGGGGTGTTTTCGGGGGTGAGGTGGTCCCCCAGACACTTGGCCCTGAAAAATATCAGCAACGTGCTCTTCTTTCAAATACCACTTATTTAAACCCCATAATGCCATTGTTTTAGGGGATTTTAGAGAATAAGGCGTTCCCCAAACTTATGACCCCAAAATTGGTCATCAAATTCGTTTTCTAATCTCAAATACCATTCATTTGAGCCACATATTGGCATGGTTTAAAATTTTTTTTTGTGGAAGGGGTGATGCCCTAAATACATGGTCCTATATTTGGATATCAAATTCGTTTTCTACTCCCAAATACCTTTATTTGAGCCCCATATTGCGATGATCCATAAAAAATTGCTGTTTGTGGGGTATTTTCGGGAAGGGGTAGACCCCCAGAAAATTGGTCTCGAGAGTGGGTATCAATTCTTGCTTTACCTTCCAATACCTTTCATTTAAGCTACTCATTGTCATGGTCGGTAAATATGGCCGATTTAGGGGTGTTTTGGGGATTAGGGTGGTCCCCCAAAGGTTTAGCCCGGAAAATATATCAGCAACGTGCTCTATTCTCATATATCTATATATCATTTATATGAACCCCATATTGCCATTGGCCTCAAAATTTGATATCAAATTCGTTTTCTAATCTCATTTAAACTCCTTATTGCAAAAGTCAGCAAATATGTCCGGTTTGGGGTATTTGTCCTAAAAACTATAAATATTTGCAATAGTTCCAATCTCTTTAAGACCCAAAATGTCTTGGTGAGCAAATACCTCCTATTTGGGGGTTGTTATGGTGGTGGGACGTCCCCTAGACAGTTGGTCCCTAAAGTTGATATCAGATACGTGGCCTACTCCCAAATACCTTTAATTTGAGCCTCATATTTCCATAGTCGGCCAACACGACCGACCTCTGTGAGTTGGCCTTGAAAATGTATATCGGATTCATGTTCTACTCTAAAAACCCTCTTATTTGAGCCTCATATTGCAATAGTCAGCAAATACTTCCTATTTGGGTGGTGTTGTGGGTGTGGGGGGCCCATAGACACTTTTCCAGGATATTGATATCGGATTCGTGCTTTACTCCCAAAGATCTTTAATTTGAGCCCCACATTGCTATTTTTTGGGGAGAGGCGGCAGTTGGGTATCAGATACTTTTCTTATCCTAAATACCTTTCATTTGAGTCCCATATTGTCGTGATTGGTCTAGATATATGTTTGGTAGGTTTTAGGGTGGGGCCGCTCTGCTGCGTCCGATTATACTATGTTGGAGAGAAGTATTCTAAATTTGAACATTTATGCGGAATTGTAGTTGTAAATGTATTACAATTTTCCTGTGGATTTTTCTACACTCAAGTACCTCTTATTTAAACCCAACATTACAATTGGCAGTAAAAGTCCTTCTTTAGGTGTGGTGGACCCCCAGAGACTTGGTCCCAAAAATGAAAGTAAATTTCGTGCTCTATTCCCAAAGACCTTTCATTTAACATCCATATTGCCATGGTCGGTAAATATGCCCGATTTGGGGGGTTTTATTGTGGTGGGGTGACCCATGAAACACTTAGTTCCGCAATTGGGTATCATTGCTTTATATAAGACACTGTCTTTTGTATGGGTTTTATCATAATAAAAATACAAATACAAAATACAAATACAATTCGTTTTCTACTCTCAAATACCTTTAATTTGAATCTGATATTGTAGTGGTGGGTCTATAAATCCGTTTGCTGGGTTTTGGGGGTGGGCGGCTCTCCTAGGCATCCCACACCAGAATTTGATACCAAATTTTTTGCTTTTAGATCCTTCCTATGTTCCTATATTTTATTTTTCTTTATTCCAAGGACCGATAGGTTATAACAAAAATACATGCTGATGATTAAGTTATACCACTCTGCCCTCTTTCTGTTCATGTTGGCATGTTTTCAATTGGATCAACTAAATCCAATTGGGTCAAACAATTTCAGTTGAAGACTGCCAGATGACGCTAATTTAAATGTTAGTGCTACTCGCTTAGAGTGGATCATATGATATGGTGGTTGTCTATGAATAGTCATTCTGAATGATGAATGAACCATACCATATCACTACCTATTAAATAGTCATCATTTAGTATTTTTTATACCCACCACCGAAGGATGGTGTTGTCATTCTGTTTGCAACATACCAAAATATCCATTTCCGACCCTATAAAGTATGTATATTCTTGATCAGCGTAAAAATCTAAGACGATCTAGACATGTCCGTCCGTCTGTCCGCCTGTCTGTTGAAATCACGCTACAGTCTTTAAAAATAGAGATATTGAGCTGAAACTTTGCACATATTCCTTTTTTGTCCATACGCAGGTTACGTTCGTAGATGGCCCTTAGACATCTTTCGTTAATTTGGCCCAGATCGGTTCAGATTTGGATATAGGTGCCATAAAGTCCGGTCCGCCGATTAAAGGTCTTAAGCCCATAAAAGCCACATTTATTATCCGATTTTGCTGAAATTTGGGACAATAAGTTGTGTTAGGCCCTTCGACATGTTTCTTCAATTTGGCCCAGATCGGTCCAGATTTAAATATAGCTGCCATATGGATTAATCTCCCGATTTAAGGTATTGGGCATTTATTGTCCGATTTCGCCGAAATTTGAGACAGTGCTTTGTGTTAGGCTCTTCGACATTTTTCTGCAACTTGGCCCAAATCGGTCCAGATTTGGATATAGCTGCCATGTAGACCGATATCTCAAATTAAAGTCTTGGCCTCATAAAAGGCGCATGTATAATCCGATTTCACTGAAATTTGACACAGTGACTTATGTTAGGCTTTTTGACATCCGTGTCGTATATGGTTCAGATCGGTTTATTTTTAGATATAGCTACTAAAAAGATCACTAATTTGTTATGCACAAATGAACAATTGAATTGTTCTTATTAGTATTTGGTCCAAATCGGAACATATTTCGATATAACTGCTATGGGACATAAGGTATGAAATTTTCACCGAATATTGATGAAAGGTGTTTTACATATATACCCGAGGAGGTGGGTATCCAAAGTTCAGTCCGTCAGAACTTAACGCTTTTTAACTTGTTTTTAAATCATATTAAATTGCCATATTAAACTAATTTGCCAGTCTATATATTTGACAGTCTATATATTTGAACAAAAAAGTGTTGCCCAGCAACACGTCGTGTGGTCTCGTCTATCGGTGAGCTAAAAATGGTTGAAACTTTATCGATAAGGTTTACAACTCTTGCTTTAACGCTGAATGTTAAAGCAGTGTCCCGTTAGGTCATTATAATTGATCGACCGTTTTGGGGTGAGGTGGTCCGCTAAATATATGAGCAGAATAATGATATCAGATTCGCAGTACACAACCTTATACCTTTAATTTAACCTTATATTGTCATGATTGGTTTATACAGCCGTTTGGTGGAGGGCGTCTATGTGAGAGTTGTGCGCCACACTGCCACTTGAGCATAAACTTGAATGACGCACTCAACTCAAAAAAATCTATCAAATAACCTATTGGAGGCGATTTTAGGAGGTAAAACACCACCTAGGTTCTTGGACACAAAGTTTAATGTCATATTCGTAATCTGCTCTCAAATGCCTATCATTTGAGTTTCATCAACCTATGATTGAGTAATATTCTTATTTGGAGAGCGTTTTAGGGGATGGGGCGACTATCAATTAGTTGGACCTCGTTTTTTTATGTCATATTCGTAGTCTACTCCCGAATACCTTTCATTTGAGTCCTATATTGATATATACGTCCAATATGTCTATTTGGAGCAGACATATGGATACTTGAACCCAAGTTTTTATACCACATTCGCTTTCTGCTCTCCAATATCCTTCATTTGATACCCATATTGTCCCTATCGGTCAGCTTTTGGTTTTTGGGTGGCGTTTTTGTGGTAACGGTTGAGGATTCGTCCCCTTCCAACATCAACAAATTACATAGCCTATACCTCCTTCCTGACCATATTCGTAATCTACTCGCGAATTCGAGCCCCATATTGTCATTATCGTCCAATAAACCAATTTGGGGGTTTTGGGGTCGGGGCGGCCTCCCAATTACTTGGACTCAATTTTAAATGTGGAAATCGTACTCTACTCTTGAATACCTTTCATTTAAGTCCCATATTGTCCCAATCGGTCCACTTTTAGTTTTAAGTGGTACTTTTGGTGTAAGTAGGAGGGTCCACCCCCCTTGTGATATCAAAAACTTATATATCCTATTGCTCCTTCTGGACCATATTCGTAATCTACTCCCGAATACCTTTCATTCGATTTCCATTTTGTCATTATCGTCCAATAAACCTATTTTGGACCCAATTATTTACTTGGACCCAATTTTTAATATGGAATTTGTACTCTACTCTTGAATAGCTTTCATTTAAATCCCATATCGTCCCAATCGGTCCACTTTTATTTTTGGCTGGTACTTTTGTGGTTAGGGGGAGGGTCCGCCCCCAATGCGATATCAAAAAATTATAGAGCATATTGCTCCTTCCGGACCACTCCCCATAATCTGTGAAAATTTCAAAGAAATCGGTTTAGTCGTTTTTGAGTCTATACGGAACAAACAAGTTTACAAACCCACAAACAAACAAACAAACATACAAATAAACAAACAAACACATATTCATTTATATATATATATTGGGTTGCCCAAAAAGTAATTGCGGATTTTTCATATAGTCGGCGTTGACAAATTTTTTCACAGCTTGTGACTCTGTTATTGCATTCTTTCTTCTGTCAGTTATCAGCTGTTACTTTTAGCTTGCTTTAGAAAAGAAGTGTAAAAACAGTATATTTGATTAAAGTTCATTCTAAGTTTTATTAAAAATGCATTTACTTTCTTTTAAAAAATCCGCAATTACTTGTTGGGCAACCCAATAGAATATATAGATAAGACGGGAATATTAATCTACGTACCACTTTGATGAATAGTTATATCCTACACCACTACTGTGGTACATGGTATTATAACTTAGTGAATTAGTTTGTAACACCCAAAAGGAAGAGAGATAGACACATTCAAAAGTATTCCGATCGATTCAAAATCATTTTCTGATTCGACTTAGCTATGTTCGCCTTAGCCACCCCAGAGAATCTGTAGCCCCCTCAGAATTTTCGTTAATACGTATATTGTTCTAATCAATATGAACTTGTTTTGGCACATTTCTGTCGAAAATTGGGACAAAATTTATGACTTTTACTTGACGATTTGATGAGGTGTTGTATTTGCCTTAATAACAACACTTTTTAAGTGTTTCTATAAATAATGGGATTTTAAAAGCTCCACCAAGGGAAGGGTTCTACTCGACTTTTGGAATGAATTATCGATCGCCCCAATGAATTCTCAATCGCCATGACATTTTATGCTTCCGTATGCCAGTTGAAATCACACAATATTTTAATTGCAAACGAGCCGAGTTCAAACCGATTTTCCCGTTTGACTTCTTCAGCCCCCAGAAGGCACATATTTTATCCGATTTAGCGAAGCTTGTGCATAAAGGCTTCTGTTATAACTTCCAACTTCCAGATTTGACTTAGTGAGAACATCCATTGAGCTTTTCATTTCAGCTTAAAAATTAAAAAAAAAATTTCATTCTTGGTGGTGGGAGTTACATAAGATTCGGCTAACAAAACATAATCCGATTTTGTTGTAATACAAAATGAGGTTTTAGTATATTTACTCAAAATAGAAAACGATTTCCGTCCTAACGATCTGCAATTCTTTCAACTATTTCTGATGCGATGAAGCATATGCCGAGTAAACTAGATAACCTAGACATTTGAATTTGTATTCTGACGCCAATTAGACAATCGTTTAGAACCGACTTATCCGACCGATTTTGATGGCTTTTGCGATCGAATAGGTAATTTTTGCAACATAAGTATACGAATTATTTCATTCTTTTAAGAAAGCAAACATTTTTTTAAAACTTTTTTTTTGGTTGGAGAGAGAATTTAGATATTTCCAACTCTCTACTGATATGAAGGTAAAAAATCCTCTTCAGCGTCTTGGCAAGGAAAGAGGAGAGACTAATCGTTCTAAAATCTTTCGCTGAACTGTACTGCAGCTTTCCCTCTTTCGATATAAGAACTACCTTAAACCTCCTCCAAGATTTGTGAACATAGACAAATCTTACTCATGTCCTAAAAACTTGTACGTATTCATCGCATAGATGGTCGAAAGCCTTCTGCAGCATTTTCGGATAAATGCCGTCCAGCCCCGGGGATTTGAATGGTCCAAATGTGTGTAGTGTCCAACGAATACCTTTATGAGTCACTTATCTGTCGGCAACGTCCTCCGCGTCCATATATTCCATGGATATAGAAGACGAATTCCTATGTTCCGTGGGAAATATGACAGAGTGTCCCGGGGATATACAGTCCACTCTCTATTTGACTTCTGTAAGTTCCCCATGTACGGGCTTTCATTCGCCATCAGCTTCCGCAATCCGGAAGTTTCGTTTATATTAGAGAGTACCTCAATCAATCTGACAAAATCCTCACTTTCGGATTTTCTTAGCTCCCATAGTACGATGTTGCCATTACCCATTTCCACATTAAATGCCCGTCCGTCATCTTTTCTAAGTACCTTCGGCTCTTTGTTCCAACACCTTCTTCTTCTTCTTCTTATGTGCAGGCTGACAAAAAAGCAGATGTGAACCGTTCCTCCAAGTCCTGTACAACGTAATTAATGTCATCTACACTCCAGATATCACCCGGATCGTTATTTACCTTTCTTCCTTCTGATGATTTACAATCCACCCACTTTGTCCTCCAGGGTCTTATGGAGTTCAACTCTCTTTATCATGAATTGTATGCATTTATGATCCAAAAAACTTACCTCTGCTGATACAGCCCAACCGGAGATAGCAAATTCCTGCATATTTCCTAAAATGAGATCTAGAGCCTCCCTTCCGTTAGAAATCTAAAATGTGGCGTCCACCCCTCTTTTACATACACATAGACTATTCTCCAAAATAAATTCTAGAACACTCCCCCCAAAGATCGTGGCGAGCATTTGTGTCGGATCCCAATAGTAAGCCCTTATTATTCGTCTTACAAAAACGAATGAGATCCCTAACCACCATAGGGGAGGGAATCTGTCTATCATCATGTGGGACGTAAGCGGATGAAATAATCAGTTCCCTACCTTTACACGATAAGGAAACCACGGTTTGGTCCTTGATACAAAACTGGTTCACAATAAAACATGAGAGAGAACAGAGACCCGACAATTGAACCATTACCGACATTATAAAGATTCGAAGACTAGAATAGGCAAAGAACCTTATACGATGACATCATCAGGAGCCGTGGACGACACAATGCAAAGTTTCTGAACTGAACAATATAAACTACCAATTACTCTATGCTAACACTGGTACTCGGCCGAGGACCTGCTTTTTTGTGATAAAAATTTGAATTACATGTTTTCCCCAGAGATGTTGTCGCCCCATTTTTATGTGGAGATGGCGATCCTCGTCAAGCTCCTGTAGGTTAGCAAGCTCGTTCCGGTCTAAAGGACCGATCGACGCGGGAACAGGGTGGCCATTGGTTAGTTAAAGGCGACAATAACTAACCTTGTCAATAGCGGGTGCCGCCAGAACTCTTACTGAGACTCTCCGCTCGATACCGTTGATTGTCCGCGACTGCCGTTGCAGCTACTCCGCATGCGACATTCCCCTAACCGCAAACTGTGGACGCTCGCAGCTAAGCTTCTCGTGACAGCAATGAACACCACACAGATCAGACCTCCATGTTCCAGCCAGTGTGTTGCTTACAGCTCTCCCGTGCTGGGTACCCTGAATTGTCAATGTCGGATGCATCAGTTGTGAGACAGGAGGAGCATACCTGTTATCATTTTATATGCCTTTCGACTCTCCGACACCGCCACCCACGTTGGAGCTGCAACGGCTAGTGGAGAAAGCAAAACAGGCTGGAAACGAGGTACTAATATGGTCCGATGCGAACTCTCACCACATTTCTTGGGGTAGTACTACCCCATACTACCCCCAAGCCCTGGCAGAGTTCTTGAAAACTAACGACCTTATAACATTTAATATTGGTAATACCGCTACCTTTGGGAGGGAGGAGGTATTAGATGTGACTATATGTTTGGAAAATCTTATCGATGAGGTTTAGGATTGGATGGTCTCCATGAAACACTCTTTCTCTGGCCATCGCTGCATTAGGGTTAGCACGGCCAGCGCCGGATTCGATAAGCTTCCGGAATAAGTTGAAAACCAACTGGACAAAATTCGGAAGGCTACTCAGAAGAAGACTTGGGCAAGATAATTTAGATTGTCCAAGTATAGAAGACATTGACGAAAATGTCAACAGGATTACGATTGCACTCGTGAGGTCCTTCAAAGATTGTTGTCCTCTTCGGAAAAGGAAATCAGCCCAAGAAAAACCCTGGATGACTGGGGAGATTCGCAACATTGGGAAAGAGGTCCGCAGACTTTTAGCAGAACACATCGTAAAAAAGCGGAAGATTACCAGAGCGGCGAAACGTCCCTCCTGAAAGCTTTTCTGTGAACGGTCGACGTCGCCATGATAAAAAAAGTTTCACTCAAAAACCCATGTACAAACGAAACTTTAATAGGAGTGAGAGCTGAGACAACGGAGGACTTGTTGAGGCTTTTGATGAAAACCCATTTTCCACAGGGTAGGTTTATAATTACGGAATTTATGGTGAAGGATTCCTTGAGAAGCTTCAAACCATATAAGTCACCCGGACCGGATAGAGTATTTCCGGCGGAGACAGACTATCTGGCTCTCCAGCTGGCTAATATTTTCACAACATGCCTGGGAGTTGCATATACTCCGCAACCTAGCAGGAGGCAAGGGTGGTATTTATACCCAAGCCCGGCAAAGCAAGTTGTGCGACCCCAACGGCCTACGGACCTATAAGCCTTACGTCCTTTCTACTCAAAACCATAGAACGTATTGTGGACATCATAATAAAGAGTAGAACATCAAACGAACTGCTCAAGTACAAACAGCATGCCTATGTCGAGGGAAGGTCGTTGGAGCCTGCCATGCACGAGGTTGTACATAAAATAGAAGAATCCTTCGATGCCAAAACGTACACCCTGGCGGTATACATTGACATCGAGGGGGCTTTTAACAATGTGCGGACCGATCCAATCCACTGATCCAATCCTTAGACCAGTACCGGGTGGACCCGGTCCTTACAGACTGGATAAACCATATGCTAAGGAACAGGTGGATAAATTGTGTGTCCCATTGGTATAGCACAGGAGAGTGATTAGACCAATACTTACTTACGCCTCAGTAGATTGTTGGACTGCTATGGATAAAAAGTGCAGCATAAAGACCAAAAAACAGGCAGCCACTGCGGCTTTGAAACTTAAGGCAATGGGAGAATGGATTGAGGATGGGAGAAGCTCATACCACCGCGGTACAATTGAGGCGACGATTGGAAACCTGGAAGGAAGGGAAGAGTTTTCCGATCGGATATCTGAGTTCAACCTTGAGGACGAGTGCAAGGAACAGTCTTGGATTGACGGAACCCTAGTATTGCCATCTGGAAGATTATGTTGCACGGATGGATCAAACCTAGTAGACAGAGTGGGCTTGGGGGTCCACATTGAGAACCCAAGGACTGAGATCTGGTTCAGACTGCCTGACCATAATACGGACCTGCAGGCGGAGGTGGTGATAACGCGAGTACGTCGATTATGAACATATTTACGGACAGTGAAATGGCCATAAGGGCAGTAACAACCAGGACGGTAAGGTCACGAACAGTCTTGCAGTGCCAGAAGGAAATTAACGCCTTCTCTGAGGATGGCAAAATCCGAATCGTTTGAGTGCCGGGCCTTAACGGAGTAATGGGGAATGAAAGGGCAGACGATTTGGCGGTGAAGGCCAGAGGACTGCGGTCAATAAACTTTGTTAACACGAAGCCTTTCGGGTCGACGCATGCAACCCTGTGGAACTGCAAAACGGACAGTAGGACGGCAAAAATTCTGTGGGGTGATCCAGATCGTGGGAAGACGAGGCTATAACTGAAAAGTAAGAGCGCACAACAAGCCAATTACTGGCTTAGGTGTATTTCCATAGTGGCATGGAGGGGATTATTATCTGCACCCTCTTTTCAACCTAACCTATGACATTATGTCGTCAGTTACTATCATTAAATTTTGGGTTTAAAATGGTTTTAAGAAATATAGAAAACACATTACATTTCAAAAAAAAAAAAAAAAAAAGAAAAAAAAAAAAATATATATATATATATATATATATATATATTTTTTTTTTTAATTAATAATTAAATTATATATATATATATATATATATATATATATATATATAATTTAATTATTCATTAATTAGTCTTCTATAGTTCATCGCAATTTTAAGGAAACCCACAAAGTTTTTCCAGTCTGCAGTCCAACCTCCATCTAGTATTCGAAAAATGACATCCTGCGAAAGTTCTGCTGTTCCGAAAAAATCCCTTCTAACCGATTTGAAAATCGGGCATTTACCAAGGAAATTGTGTAAATGCCCGTTAGGTGCAATGTTTGCTTTGCTCATTTGTCGTTTCAGATATAAATATGGTTGCATTTAAATATATTGCCTCGCTTCTGCTTAAATATCCATGTTATTGCTGATTTGCCATATGAATCATTCATATAAAATGGGCCTCGCCTTATATCTAGGCGTTTATTTATGCGCGAGTTGCTTGATAATGCCTTCTCTACATTTATGTTTTTATTACATATACCTGATACTTAGTTCGTTTTTGGCGACATTTTTCGATTACTTTGTTTAGATAATAGAATTTGATGCAAAAAGACTTGCTGATTTCATTCAATAGGACCTTCCCTTATTACTTACGAAAAATCTTCATAAAAGTATTATGTTTTCATTGAGATTTTTGTAGTGTTTCAAAAAAGTAACTGTGAAAAAATACACATTTTCTACTGTGGAAAACGAATATAGTACCAGACTTTATGCATAAAATCTCTGTCAATTGGCCGAAAATTGCATAGCATTCAGACCAGGTTGCAACAGATTCTAGTGTTTGCAGATTAAATTTAGTGAGCAAATCATTGATAGCCCTTGCCCAAAACAGATTCTTCTCTATTTAGATTTAAGAGATAAAGTTTGGTAATCTTTCTTTTCCATGGGAAAACATCACTCTATATATGTATAGCAGGTGCAGTTGAAGAGTATATATATGACCGTCATCAACATTTGTCTCCAAGTCAAAAAAATAAATAGGAGTACATTCTGGCAGCTGCAGTATGCGTTTTAACCATTGAACCATTGAAACTTACCTACTTCGTCAAACTCATAATAATCCCAGACTTGAGCAGCATATTCCTGAATTGATCTATGGTTGCCCAAAAAGTAATTGCGGAATTTTCATATAGTCGGCGTTGACAAATTTTTTCACAGCTTATGACTCTGTAATTGCATTCTTTCTTCTGTCAGTTATCAGCTGTTACTTTTAGCTTGCTTTAGAAAAAAGTGTAAAAAAAGTGTAAAAAGTTTTATTAAAAATGCATTTACTTTCTTTTAAAAAATCCGCAATTACTTTTTGGGCAACCCAATATATTCTTGATCCGCGGAAAAATCTAAGATTAGCGTGTTGAAATCACGTTACAGTCTTTAAATATAGGATATTGAGCTGATACTTTGCACAGATTCTTTCTTTGTCCATAAGCAGATCAAGTTCGATGATGGGCTATATCGGACTATATCTCCAGATTTGAATATAGCTGCCATATAGACCGATCCTCCGATTTAGGGTCTTAGGCCTCATTCTCGTAAACTTTAAAGATGACCAAGTAAGAATAACTAACTATATAATATAGGGCCTTTCTTGAAACTTTGTCGAACGCTGCCCTAAAGTCTACGAAGAAGGCATATAGTTTTTATACCCACCACCGAAGGATGCAACAAATCGAAATATTCATTTCCGACCTTATAAAGTAGATATATTCTTGATCGTCGTAAAAATCTAAGACTATCTTTCCATTCCGTCCGTGTCCGCCCGTCTGTTGAAATCACGCTACACTCTTTAAAAACTGAGATATTGAGCTGAAACTTTGCAAAAATTCTTTTTTTGTTCATAGGCAGGTCAAGTTCGAAGATGGGCTATATCGCACTATATCTTGATATAGCCCGGCCGACACGAGATAACTATGAGCACCACACAGGCTGAAACTTTGTGCTCCGACTTATGTGGTGTCCATCGTTACCACGGGAAGCTTAGCTGAAAGCCACCGGGCGTGCCCACAGGTTGCGGATTATGGAAAGCTCCGTTTTTAAGAGGAGTAGCTTCAAATGCAGCCGCGGGCAGTCAGCGATCTTCGTGAGGAGAGTCTCAGCAAGGAGTCAGGTGGCACTGGATCTTAATTAAATACTGAGTACCAATGATACTCAAGACGACAAGGCGAGTTATTGGTGCCTTCAAATAACCAATAGCCAACATCATCGTCTGTTCCCAGGTTAGGGGCGGCTGGAGGCGAGCGGCTCGCCACAACGAGGGATACATGTGCAATCCCACAAAACCCATGCGGTTGGGGCGCTGGGCTAGTAACCCCTCCCCGGAAAGTTATGAGAACTTCAATGAGCTGGACATTGAAAAGCTGCAAACACAACAGATGGCAGCGGCATACTCCACTCGACTAACCCAACTGCTTGATGAAAGCACTCCTTGTTCCGATGATATAATGGCGCAGTGGCAAACTATTACCCGCTCCATGGAAAATGCCGCGAAATCCGTACTTAAGAACCGGAAGCCTCCTCCAAGACACCCATGGTACGCCAAGAGTGTCGAGATGCTACTGAAGCCAACAATGCGGCACATAGAGCAACCTTGCAATCAGTAGCAACGCTCCAGAAAGACTGAGTGTGAGCGATTTGAGATGTATAGGAGTCAGAATGAAGTCCGGAAATTTTACCAAAGAATTAAACATCAAACCGATGGCTTTGATGCAGGAACATCCTCCTGCAGAGACAAAGAAGGAAATCTGGTAACTGACAGAGATAACATGCTGAAGATATAGAAAGAACATTTTTCCCAACTGCTAGTGTCCGAAGTTGGCAGCGAAGAGGATACCGCAGAGCCAACTAATGAAGATGGTATAGAATGTTTACCTCCTAGTCATAATGAGGTCCAAGTAGCAGTTAACGGACTAAAGATTAACAAGTCAGCAAGAGCCGACAAGTTACCCGCTGAACTATTTAAGAACGGAGGCGACACGCTGATAAGGCGTATGCATCAGCTTATCTGCGTAATCTGGATAGAAGAAAGAATACCCGATGATTGGAACCACAGCATATTATTTCTCGTACACAAGAAAGGAGAAAAGACGGAATGTGCCAACTACAGAGGAATAAGTATCCTCCCCATCGCATAAAAGATACTCTCCAGCGTACTGTGTGAAAGATTAAAACCTAAAGTCAATGAGATAATTGGGCCCTATCAATGCGACTTTAGACCTGATAAATCGAGCCTGGACCAGATATTCACACTGCGCCAAATTCTGGAAAAGACCAGAGAAAGACAAATCGACACCTACCATCTCTTTGTTGACTACAAAGCCGCTTTCGATACCCCTTTACGTTCAAAGGTAGTTTAAGTCATGTCTGAGTTTGGAATCCCTGAAAAATTAATAAAACTTTGCAGGATGACACTTGCTCACACATGTTCCTCGGAAAGAATAGGAAAGATTCTCTCGGGACCATATAATACCAATCGAGTTTTCAGACAAGGAGACGTGTGATCTCTTCAATATCCTGCTGGAGAAGATTATACGAGATGCAGATGTGAATAGATATAGCACACTTATCACAAGAGAACACATGCTACTCGCCTATGCCGACGACATCGACATAATAGGTCGGTCATCGGAAGTGGTAAATGCAGCCTTTGAAAGAATCGAAAGAGAGTCAGTGAAAATGGGTCTGGCAGTAAATGGAGATAAGACGAAATGGATGGTTTCAACTCCCAAAACTCCTTGTACAACCTAGCATATAAAGAAAATGGAGAAAGTCGGGAACCACCACAAACGGGAAATTTCTTCCGTCCTACGAGAATTTTCTTTCATCATACGAGAATTTTCTTTCATAAATTTTCTGGAATTTTCTTTCTTTATTTTACGTATGTCGGCTGGCATTGTTGCGAAACTCACATCAGTTGCAGTTAGTTTCGAAACTTCCTCGCCGCTGACATCACCCCTTATCGATATATGGAGATCACCCTTACTGTCGAACTCATATGGCAATTTTACGGCACATATAACGCCACCGCATTATATACCTCTTGCTAGCTACATCGATGTTTCTAGAATACACAATCTGGTAACTTCGCGATAGGTCCTCTCTTGATCTCTGCTAAAGTTGACATTGGCATTGGCATTGACAAAAACAAACACACATACATAACATGATACTTAACAGGCAAACACATACACTTACATCTACTAAACATTTAAGTTAGGGGTGCAGCCAAACGAAAGAAACACAACAGACTTAATACGAGTAAGAGAAACAAGGAACATTAAAGAAATTCTAGAGAAAACTAGAAACAATGTGTGATGACGTAATAAGAAAACTGTTGCAATTTGAAGTTTAACGGAAATTAAACTTAAGGGACCTTGAAACTAATAAAGCACAAATGTACCAATATGGTCCAGATGGGACTTTTTTACATAGCTGCCATATAGACCGATCTCCGATTAAATGTAGAAAGAATGGGCCCAAATTGTACTTAATACCCGATATCAACGAAAATTCTTGAGTTATACATATTGCTTTTTTTTATCGAATTTAAGCCTGGCCGATCTTAACGTGTTTTCACTTATTTATATTCGGGGCTTTGGAGTAGACTGAAGTGGCAGAAACTGGGCTACTCCGCTCCCTTCGTGTCAAAGATATCAAATCAGTAATATTGTTCCGGATGTCCGATATGGGTTTATTGTTGACCACTGTACTTCCAAACTCTTTAAATTTGGGTGCAGTATTGTCGCCGTCGGCCAATACGCCTCAGACACTTAGCCCTACTTTTGAACAACCGATTCATAATATACTGTTCCTTGGTGGAATGTTCATGGGCAACATTTGCAATTTTGATTAATACTCTACTTCCAAATAAAAAACGTTTCAACATATTTTTTGCAATTTTGCTTAATTTGTGTAAGTTACTTGTGCCTGGCGAAAATAATGTAAGTGCACTTCGCTGTCGCAGAATTTATCTATTAAAATTAAAATTGCACTTCCATTAAATTTGGTTTTGTTGTAAAATCATAGCAGCTTGGATAATCGACGCAAAATTTTAACAGACGGTGGAAATAGTCGTCAGTTGTCGGTTTATATTAAAAAATTAAAATCGCAGAATTTGGCACTTAAATCTTTTTGGCGGTAAGGGGACGATATGACATGCTGATACAAGCAGAGTAAATCTCTCTTAACCAAGGAAACAGCCTGTTCTCCCTTCTTCTCGACAACTGACATCACCAAACTATCCCTAGCGATATTATCAAAGATTCTTGGACCCTATAATATTGCTATTGTTCGCCCTAGTTCTTTTAGGCATGGGAGAACCCCCAGGTGGCTGACTGCGGTGCAGTTTTCGAATCTAAACGTGTAGTCTTTGGGGTAGCCTGTACAGCGAATCCCCGAGCCTAATTTAGGGAGTCTCTCTCCCCCATTTAGTGAGAGGATCATTAGCACCAAGCCTCTGAATAAACATGAGAACGATACGGCCGATGGCCTAGGCAAATTATAGGCATAAGATATAATTGTTTCGGCTTTGTCCTTAAGACTCAAACCAGGTGTCTTCGTCAAAAGCCCCTGCTGACCAGTCGTCTGTTTCAGTAGCAGCCAACATGCTACGACCGGATACCACCACAGCAGCTGTTGGGTCTTTGGAGTCCATTCTAAGCCTACTCCCGGGAACTAATTTCAATTATAAAAACAATACCAACTATGATCTTATTTGAATATCATACGTGTTTGACACAATGAATTATCGATGGTAATTGTATAACAGCTACATCAATATTTTATATTTTACATTTCAATTTTAGTTTGGTTACTGGCTAATTTATTAGTAAAGAACCCCTTTTTTCATATCATAAACATCTGTGCATTAAAATGCTTTTTACATTACAAACATATAATGCTAATACACATTAATACTTATTTTCTATATTTTCATGTCAAAAAATATGATAATAATATAATTGTTCATTGTCATGTGTAAACTCATCTGCAAAATCCAAATTGCCATCATTTTACTCTAATATATCATTGAATGTAATCTGTGATGTATTGCATTTACACCTGCCTTGTTCAACACCACGTTGACATACATTAACATTGACATCATCATCAATATTGGCAATTTTAAAATAACAATTACGGAACGAAATATCAATCATGAATTAAAACTTCACACTGCCACCACAACATACAATTTACATCGTCATACCACACGACAACAAATGAAACTCGAAACCCATTAACCAACAGCTTCCGGTCCTACAGTAGCACACGAAACCATCAAAGGCGTTCTCCTACATCGGTTTCTACGATGCGCTCTTCATCATATCACAGTCCAACACGATGCAATTCTCCCATAAACTCGACCCAACAGCAGGCAAATGTATTGTCGAGACCTTCGTCGCCGGCGGCGTCATCGGGTCATTCATCTCGCCACTCAACATATGGTGATAGAGAGCGATCGTCTTCAGTCCATCATCCACCCAGCGGTCGAGCGTCAGCACACTCATCACAGACGTGTATTGATGGACACAATAGTGGTGGGGGTGGAGGTAGTGTGGGCAGCACTAATGAGGTTGTGGCTCGAGAAATTCGCGAGAGAAGGGAATCACGCAACGAACGGTCATCCACAGTACAAACGAGTTGTGTGCCCGGGAGCCCAGGTGGCAATTCTGCCACTGTGCACCAAAGGGCAAATTCAGGACCTACTATTGCTATTAGCATGTTCCACGATCCTGAGGCTAACAATGGTAAGTTACTACTATATATTTTTATTAACCACTTCCCCTGCCCATTTTCGCATTTATTACAGTAATGAATCCTACAACATCACCGTTGATGAACAATAGTACAGCTGCCATGCCAGGTTCACCCTGCAATGCTCCCGGTGGGCAACTATGGAAAACTAGACTAACCAATATAAAAAATAGCTTTTTAGGCAGTCCCAGATTTCATCGAAGAAAACTACAGGGTAAATACTATATAAATACTTAATAAATCATTTAACCCTTTAAATAAACCAACAATTTTGTATTTCTTCAGTTTCCGCTGATGAGGTTCATCTGACACCAGAATCATCACCAGAATTAACGAAACGTTCATGGTTTGGTAATCTGATAACAACCGAAAAGGATGAAACTTTTACGATTTTGGTCAAAGGCAAACCTATAGCCACAGTCAAAGCTCATTTAATACATGCATTTTTGTCGGTGAGTCTTTTCCGGGAATATCCCCATGAAGTGGCAAACGTTTCCTTTGCTACTTTAAATTTGGTTTTTATATATTGAATTCCTATTGCAGATGGCCGAATTGTCTCACAGCGTGGTTTCTCCCTCATCATTTCGAGTCGAATATAAGCGCAATGGCAACGGCCCAGTCATGTTTCAGAGACATGTTAAATTTCAGGTAAATTGAAATCGCCTTCAAAAAATGTGTTTTTGTTTTTCCTATAAAATAAAAATAAGTTTTAGACTTAAACCTAACCAAATTTTATTTGGAACTCTATAATATTTTGAAATCACCGCAACTGTTTATACATTATATAAAATGTTGACAAATTGATTTTAAACTTAAACATACACATACTTTCAATCCTAAATCCATATCTATGAAAAGATTTATCAGATTCAAGTAAATATTTAATTGACTACAAATACAAAAATGTTCTTGATTCTAACTACTTTTTTAATGCACACCGTTCACCGTGCCTCCTCATTACACATTCACAAAATGTATAGAGAGATAATTTTAGGTGGAAAAATACAATAAAGCTTGCTTCGTACATTTAAGTATTCTGTAAAGTACGACCGGGTACGAAGATAATGAGTGTCTTTCCGTTTGCTCTGGCGACGCACAGTGGGCCAATCAGCAAAAAATTGGAAATAAGTCCATAACTTTTTACTTGTTAATCTGAGCGGTAGCAAATGTTCTAGACATTTGTAGAGAAGGACAAAGGCTTTCAGGAAAGTGCAAAGTAGTAGGTATATAACTTTAATACAGGGTGTCAAAGTTGACCGCTTTCCACTTCTCCATTGATCTACGAACCCGATCGAAAAAACATACATAATGCACGGTAGTGCCATCGTATACAGGTAAGGAAGTTTAAATAGTTAATTTAAAAATATCAACATTTTTCCTCGGATATTTTCAATGTTTTCTCAATAATTAAAAATTTGGCGACCGACATTTTCTCGACAAAAATATATTCAAACCCATGGACGATTCGACCAATATTTAAATGAAGCACCCATATAAGTGTACATTGTAAAAGGAGATTTTTACACTGAGTTTAGTGAAGTCAAAATAAAATTTAGAGTATATAGAGTCAGAGTGTGGGAATGTTGAATGCATTGTTGGAAAGTTACGGCAATAAACAAGGCGATAGGTTTTCATGTGTAATGGTGACGGCAACAAAAAGTTTTGGAAATTTCTATTTTTTTTAAATGGTTACATTAAATCGTTTAGGATGGATATATTTTCATGATTCCTTCTGTGTTTTGTAGAAAAAGTGATACAGCAAAAAAGTTCCTTGCACATATGTGCAATAAAATGCGATGTAGTACTTGGAGTTTAATAGTGAAAATAGCACTACTTTAAAATTTACTTTTTCAGTACTTTGGCTGCCACAAACTCACTTATGGCTATATGTCGAGACATACCTTTGATTGTTGGCAACACTTCAAGCTTTAACCAAAGGTAAAAAAAGTAAAGAATCACCTTGAAACTTTTTGGCAAGTGTGGAACCATGAAATTTAGTAAATAAATTGGTCATATTAGTCTTGAGATAACGGGGTGGTTTGATATCGCAATGAGTCACTTTAGCATTTAAAACTTTTCTTAATACCTCCGCCTAATGAAAATGGAAAGAAATGATAATGCTTTACTGGCTAAGCTTTGCGAAAGCTTGGAAGGAATAGGAGTATATTTTTTTGGAAAATCTTGCAAATTTTTGAAAAAAAAATATTTTTTTATACAGAAAACGATGCCAGTTTTCTTCATCTTAAGATATTGACATGATTCTTTTTTTGTGCATACATACACTGGCACAATTTATGTGAATATGGCTTAAAAATGGACGAAGTTATTAAGAAAACCCCGAAAAACACCCAACGTAATATTTTGATATTTTAAACTATTCATATCTCCTTAACTGTATATGTGGCATGGTACACTATGTATGATTTCTTATAGAGCTGGCTCTTTCTTCGGAGTCATATGCAAATCGGTTTAGTAGAGCAAAAGGTATGGCCCCTTGAAGGTTGGAGAAGTAGAAAGTGGTAAGCTTTGACACTCTGTATTAAAGATATAGACCAACAACGCAATTTTCTTCAAAGCCTTAGCCCTATTAAAACCTCTACAAACGTCTAGAATACTTTTTACAGCTCAAATCAATAGGCAAAAAGTTTTTGACTTATTTCCTTTATTTTCGCCGTTTGGCACAGTCGAACTTCTGTATAATGAACTTCCCTATAACAAATTGTTCTCTATAACAAATAAAAATTGAAAACATTAAAACAAATTCACATATTTTAACCTCTCTATCACGAACTTCTCCATAACGAAAACTTTTCTGAAACATATTGCTTTATACCCTCCACCATGGGATAGGGGTATACTAATTTCGTCATTCTGAATGTAACACCCCGAAATATGCGTCCGAGACCCCATAATGTATATATATACATATATACTTGATTGTCATATTATTTTAAGTCGATCTAGCCATGTTTGTCCGTCCGCCCGTCCGACTATCTGTCGAAAGCATGCTAACTTTCGAAGGAGTAAAGCTAAGTGCTTGAAATTTTGCACAAATACTTTTTATTAGTGTAGGTCGGTTGGGATGGGCCAAATCGGTCCATGTTTTGATAGAGCTGCCATATAAACCGATCTTGGGTTTTGACTTTTTCAGCCTCTAGAGGGCGCAATTCTCGTCCGATTTGACTGGAGCCACTTCCAACAACTGTGCTAAGTACTGTTAAAATCGGTTCGTAACCTGATATAGCTGCCATATAAACCGATCAAGGGTCTTGACTTCTTGAACCTCTTGAGAGCGCAATTCTCATTTGATTTGGCAGACATTTTCTACAACGGCTTCTCCCGCGACCTTCAACATACTTGTCCAATATGGTCTGAATCGATCTATAGCTTCATTCAGCTCCCATATAAACGGATCTCCCGATTTTGCTTCTTGAGCCCCTACAAGACGCAATTTTTATCCAAATGAACTGAAGTATTACACAATGACTTCTACAATCGGACAATAACTTGATATAGCTCCAATAGCAAAACAGTTCTTATTCATTATTCTTTGATTGACTAAAAGGAGATACGGCGCAAAGATCTCGATAAATGCGATCCATGGTGGAGGGTATATAAGATTCGGCCCGGCCGAATTTAGCACGCTCTTACTTGTTAAATCTCAATCGCGCTCAATTGTTTAAGCGCAAACAGAAATTCCCCCACAAACTAAGCTTTCTATAACGAGATTCATTCAAAGTTTCAATATTGGAAAATAAACAATTTTATGTTTGGGAGTCTGTAGACGGCCCTATTACGCCTTCAATTTACATTTTTTTTATTTAAGATTATAAATAAATAAATACCCTTACAGACTAATAACAATATATTTACAAATGTATTAACCTAAGAATTTAAAAATAATATAATTTTCCTTTTTAAACTTTCTCGATTAGACAGATAGATCTATTATATCTTTCAGTAGATTAAATTGATAACATAGGTGTTGAAAAGGATAATTATTGGCATAGTTGGTTTTATAATAAGAAATTTTCAAAAGATCAAAATATCTGGTAGGTCTGGTAGGATCGTTAAAGAAAATTCGACTCAAAAGAAAGCAGGAATCTATTTGGCCATGAATTAATTTAGTCAAAAACGTAATGTTTAGCATGGTTCTACGACTTTTTAATGTAGGATGCTTTATAAGATTTAATCGGTACTCATACGAAGGTAATGAACTTCTGTCCCACCCATTTCGACGGTGACAAAATAGTAGAAATATTGTTTTTGAACTGATTCTATCACATCATAATGAATATTGTAGTACGGATCCCATACCACTGAACCGTACCCGAGATTACTTCTAATTAGCGACGTATATAAGTTTTTCGTCACAGAGAAATTATTAAGTTCTTTATTCCAGCGTTTCATGAAGCCAAGAGCACTACGTGCTTTGTTTACAACCATTGAGATGTGTTGACGGAAGTTTAAACGTTGATCTAGAAGAAATCCAAGGTCTTTAAAGCTATACACTACTTCAAGTTGATTGGGACCCAAAAAGTAGCTCGTATAAAAAATAAATTTATATTTACGGCAATGAAAAGGGCTAAACTTTTTCATATTTTAAGTACACATGAACTCGCCTGTAAAAAACGCTATCTGACCAAATGAGTTGCTGCTAATAATTTCTTTAAAAAAAAAAAAAATAATTTTGTGAATTTTTTCTAAAATGTCTCAAAATTGAACATAAAGTTTAAAGGTCAATAAATTTCCTTTGTATTAGTATATTATTTTGTATTAACCGATCTCCATTTGCCCCTTTTAAGCCCAAACAAAATATTTTGCAAAAAACCGTAATAGGCACTTTATCCGTTTTTACACCCTCCACCATAGGATGGGGGGTATACTAATTTCGTCATTCTGTTTGTAACTACTCGAAATATTCGGCTGAGACCCCATAAAGTATATATATTCTTGATCGTCGTGACATTTTATGTCGATCTAGCCATGTCCGTCCGTCTGTCTATCGAAAGCACGCTAACTTCCGAAGGAGTAAAGCTAGCCGCTTGAAATTTTGCACAAATACTTCTTATTAGTGTAGGTCGGTTAGTATTGTAAATGGGCCATATCGGTCCATGTTTTGATATAGCTGCCATATAAAATTTTGCACGACGTGTTTTGTTATAATATCCAACAACTGTGCCAAGTATGGTTCAAATCGGTCCATAACTGATATAGCTGCCATATAAACCGATCTTGGGTCTTGCCTTCTTGAGCCTCTAGAGTGCGCAATTCTTATTCGATTAGGATGAAATTTTGCACGACATGTTTTGTTATGATATACAACAACTGTGTCAAGTATGGTTCAAATCGATTCATAACCTGATATAGCTGTCATATAAACCGATCTTGGGTCTTGACTTCTTGATCCTCTAGAGTGCGCAATTCTTATCCGATTGGAATGAAATTTTGCACGACATGTTTTGTAATGATATCCAACAACTGTGCCAAGTATGGTTCAAATCGGTCAATAACCTGATATAGCTGTCATATAAACCGATCTTGGGTCTTGACTTCTTGAGCCTCTAGAGGGCGCAATTCTTATCCGATTTGAATGAATTTTGGCACGACGTATTTTGTTATGATATCCAACAACTGTGCCAAGTATGGTTCAAATCAGTTCATAAACTGATATAGCTGTCATATATAAACAGATCTGGGGACTTGACTTCTTGAGCTTCTAGAGGGCGCAATTCCTATCTGATTTAGCTGAATTTTTGCATGACGTTTTTTTATTTTTTTTTTTCAACAACTGTGTCAAATAAGGTTTAAGTCGGTTCATAACCTGATATAGCTGCCATATAACCCGATGTGGGATCTTGACTTCTTGAGCCTCTAGTGGTCGAAATTATTATGCGATTTGCCTGAAATTTTGTACGACGGATCCTCTCTTAACCATCAATATACGTGTTTATTATGGTCTAAATCGGTCTATAGCCCGATACAGCTCCCATATAAATCGATCTCTCTATTTTACTTCTTGAGCCCCCAAAGGGCGCAATTCTTATACGAATTGGCTGAAATTTTACACAGGTCTCCAACATATAATTTAATTGTGGTCCAAACCGGACCATATCTTGATATCGCTCTAATACCAGAGCAAATTTTTTCTCATATCCTTTTTTGCCTAAGAAGAGATGCCGGAAAAAGAACTCAACAAAGCGATCCATGGTGGAGGGTATATAAGATTCGGCCCGGCCGAACTTGGCACGCTTTTACTTGTTAAAACTGTGTGTGGCTATTCTTGGAAATTCCTCAACAAAGGTTATGGGCCCAGGAAGCGAAAAATAAAAGAAAAATATCTGTCCGTGAATAAATTGCAAATTAATAGAATTGTGTAACGCAAAATACAATAAAGCAAAATGCCATCAATATTTCAAATTGAAAAATTGGAGGGGACAAATTATGATGGCTGGAAGAATCACAAGCGTTCCGTGTTAATTCATGCTGATTTCTGGGATTATGTGAGCGGAGTTGTGCAAATTCCTCCTGATGATGCTGGACGTGCAATTTGGGAAACAAAGATCAAAAGGCTTTATCATCTATCTTACTAAGTATGAAGCGATCCCAGTTGAACATAATAAAACACTGCAAAGCATCCAGAAGAGCCTGTATGATACTGGAGGAGAAGTTTCAATCTAAATGACCTGCTCGTAAGATTTATTTATTCCGTAAACTATTGGCAACGAAGATGAAGGGAAATCAATCGATGTCAGAACATCAAACAAGTTTCAACGATTTCGTTGAGAAGCTGTCTGAACTTGATTTGAATATATCTCAGGATCTGTTGTCCATTATACTTCTGGACAGTCTATTTGAAGATTACGAGAACTTTGTTATCGCGATGGAGTCCACCATCTTTGGATGTCCTGAAAAATAAACTTATAGGAGAATATGAAAGACGTACAAACAAATCATTCGGAGAAGACATCCACATGCATTCATGTCGAAATCGAAAGATAAAAAATCCGGTAAGAAAAAGAGCGATTTAAGATGCGTTAGTTGTGGTAAAAAGGGGCACATGGAACGCAAATGTAAATCTGGACGACAAATGCAATGTTGAATGGAACCAATAACGGCGATTTCAAGAGAACGGGGTATTTGATAGCGGATCAACTAGTCACTTGTGTTGTGACAAGAATGCGTTTCACCAAATGCGAAAACATAAAGAGAATATTGAACTGGCTGCCGATATTTTCATATTTTTCGACTACGTGAAGTACTGTATGTGCCCAAACTAAAGTATAATTTTATTTGCGTATCAAAAGTGGCCGATGAAAAACTGTCCATAATTTTTGAAAATGGTAATGTCTATGTCCGAGAATAGGATGAAGGGATTTTGAAAGGAAAAAATTCCTGTCAGCTATACTTATATCAGCCTGATGAACAACTGCATCAAATAAACGCGGCGCAATCGAATGACGAAATGATGCTTTAGCATAATCGACTTGGGCACCTGAGTGCAAAAATTATGGGAGAAATGGCAAAACATAACTTGGTTCATGGTTTGAATATAAACAAGTAAAAGTGTGCTAAGTTCGGCCGGGCCGAATCTTACATACCCTCCACCGCATACCCTCTATCGCATTTACCGAGTTCTTCTCCCGGCATCTCTTCTTAGGCAAAAAGGATATAAGAAAAGATTTGCTCTGCTATTATTATATTATTACATGTTGGAGACCTGTGTAAAATGTCAGCCAATTCGAATAAGAATTGCGCCCTTTGGGGGCTCAAGAAGTAAAATAGAAAGATCGATTTATATGGGAGCTGTATCGGGCTATACACCGATTCAGATCATAATAAACACGTATGTTGATGGTCATGAGAGGTTCCGTAGTACATAATTTCAGGCAAATCGGATAATAATTGCGACCTCTAGAGGCTCAAGAAGTCAAGATCCCAGATCGGTTTATGTGTCAGCTATATCAGGTTATGAACCGATTTGAACCATACTTGGCACAGTTGTTGGATATCATAACAAAACACGTCGTGCAAAATTTCATTTCAATCGGATAAGATTTGCGCACTCTAGAGGCTCAAGAAGTCAAGACCCAAGATCGGTTTATATGGTAGCTATATCAGGTTATGGACCGATTCCAATCGGATAAGAATTGCGCACTCTAGAGGCTCAAGTCAAGACCCAAGATCAGTTGATATGGCAGCTATATCAGGTTATGAACCGATTTGAACTATACTTGGCACAGTTGTTGGATATGATAACAAAACACATCGTGCAAAATTTCATTCCAATCGGATAAGAATTGCGCACTCTAGAGGCTCAAGAAGTTAAGATCCAAGATCGGTTTATATGGCAGCTATATCAAAACATGGACCGATATGGCCCATTTACAGTACCAACCGACCTACACTTATAAGAAGTATTTGTGCAAAATTTCAAGCGGCTAGCTTTACTCCTTCGGAAGTTAGCGTGCTTTCGACAGACAGACGGACGGACATGGCTAGATCGACATAAAATGTCGCGACGATCAAGAATATATATACTTTATGGGGTCTCAGACGAATATTTCGAGTAGTTACAAACAGAATGACGAAATTAGTATACCCCCCCTCTTATAGTGGAGGATATAAAAATACTGTGCAGGAACTGGATTGTGATATTTGCTACAAGTCAAAAATATATGCTGAACCATTCCCTAAGAAAGCAACTTAGATTACCAAAGATGTCCTAGAATTGGTACTTACGTACATTTGTGGACCAACGCGCATAGATTCATGTGGTGAATCACGATATATCGCTTTGTTCATTGATGATTTCTCAAGGATGATTTTTGTGTATTTCTTGAAGATCAAAGGGGAGATATATAACGCATTCGTAAAATTTATTTCGATGGGTGAACGGCAAAGTCCTGCGTTGTGACAATAGCCGTGAATACTTAAGCACAAAATTTTTTACGTGTTTGGATAAATTTCGAATCCAGTGGCAGTTAATATTTTGTGGAAATGGCACGCTGTATGTTGGTCGGGTCTGGTCTGCATGAGTCATTATGGGGTGAAGCCGTAGGGACTGTTGTGTACTTGAGAAATCGTTGTCCAACCGCAGCAGTGGAAGTTGTATCTATGGAGCGTTGAAATGGAACAAAGCCGACTGTTGCTCATTTGAAGACGTTTGGATACAAAGCTATAAAATTAGACAAACGACCTGGTAAGTAAAAGTTCCAGGCGAGGGGAATAGAATGTGTCCTAACTGCATATTGTAGCGAGTCAAAGGCGTTGAGATGTAAAATTTATAGACACATCATCGATCTATCCAACCAACAAATATGATATGTTTGGAGAACCAAAGAAGGACGAAATTCAAAATACAGAACAGTTGAAGGCATCCGCACTTGTAGATAATACAAGAAATATATTATCTGGGGAAGCAAATCGTGTATTGGATGAACATATGAGTGAACCAACTTAAGCAGTTGAAGAAACTGAAGCCCCAATAGTGGTATCTGCTCCTAATGAAGATTTGATTTTCAAGGTATTGCGATGTGGAAGACAAATTAGGAAAAATCTCATAAAAACTGACATTAAAGACGATCCAAAAACTGTGGACGAAGCATCGTCAAGAAATGATCGCGATATGTGGATTCAATCGATGAAAGCCGAATACCAGTCTTAGTCGATAAAGGAACGTGGAAATTGGTGGATAGACCAAATGGAGTACCTATTGTATCACTCAACCCAATGTAGCACTCAAGAAGTAAGCATATCGACATCCGGGTGCATCATGTGAGAGATGTTTTCAAGGAAGGGAAGCTTGATTTGAAGTATGTACCATCGATCGAAAATCCGGCAGATAATTTGACAAAATCTCTAATGAAAAACAAGTAAAAGCGTGCTAAGTTCGGTCGGGCCGAATCTTATATACCCTCCACCATGGATCGCATTTTTTGAGTTCTTTTCCCGGCATCTCTTCTCAGGCAAAAAAAATTATATAAGATTTGCTCTGCTATTAGAGCGAGACCTGGAGACCTGTGCAAAATGTTAGCCAATTCCTATAAGAATTGCGCTTTTTGTGAGCTCAAAAAGTAAAATAGAGAGATCGATTTAAATGGGAGCTGTATCGGGCTATGGACCGATTCAGACCATAATAAACACGAATGTTGATGGTCATGAAAGAATCCGTCGTACAAAATTTCAAGCAAATCGGATAATAATTGCGACCTCTAGAGGCTCAAGAAGTCAAGATCCCAGATCGGTTTATATGGCAGCTATATCAGGTTATGAACCGACTTGTACTTTATTTGACACAGTTGTTGAAAGTAACAATAAAAAAACGTCTTGCGAAATTTCAGCCAAATCGGATAGGAATTGCGCCCTCTAGAAGCTCAAGAAGTCAAGTCCCCAGATCTGTTTATATGGCAGCTATATCAGGTTATGGACCGATTGGAACCATACTTGGCACAATTGTTGGATATAATAACGAAACACGTCGTGCAAAATTTCATTCCAATCGGATTAGAATTGCGCTCTCTAGAGGCTCAAGAAGTCAAGACCCACGATCGGTTTATATGACAGCTATATCAGGTTATAAACCGATTTGAACCATACTTGGCACAGTTGTTGAATATCATAACAAAACACGTCGTGCAAAATTTCACCCCAATCGGATAAGAATTGCGCACTCTAGAGGCTCAAGAAGTCAAGACCCAAGATCGGTTTATATGGCAGCTATATCAAAACATGAACCGATATGGCCCATTTACAATACTAACCGACCTACACTAATAAGAAGTATTTGTGCAAAATTTCAAGCGGCTAGCTTT
The DNA here is from genome assembly GCF_963082655.1 of Stomoxys calcitrans. Lineage (NCBI taxonomy): Eukaryota > Metazoa > Arthropoda > Insecta > Diptera > Muscidae > Stomoxys > Stomoxys calcitrans. The sequence continues at coordinate 116,278,308 of NC_081552.1, read as the reverse complement.
ACTCCTTCGGAAGTTAGCGTGCTTTCGACAGACAGACAGACGGACGGACGGACGGACAGACGGACGGACATGGCTAGATCGACATAAAATTTCACGACCATCAAGAATATATATACTTTATGGGGTCTCAGATGAATATTTCGAGTAGTTACAATCAGAATGACGAAATTAGTATACCCCCCATCTTATGGTGGAGGGTATAATAAGAACAAGCAATTGTCTGAGAAAATGGATTTAAAATAAAAACTAAGTTTTCATTAAGGGGTAGTGTTGAAATTACTTTGCTACGAAACAACTTAATAATTTGTATTGCACAAGTATGCTTTGAATTTGTATATTCATAATTATTGTTCTGGAAAGTGTTCTGTATAAATTTTTCATTCTCTCTATTTGCCCTTGTACAAAAAAACGAGTTTATAACTTTTCTTATATAAAACTGTGTGTGACTATTCTTGGAAATTCCTCAACAGGAATATAGTTTTTTAACTAGGTATTGGTCTTACTAGATATATAGGAAATCTGGGTCTGGTTCTAGTGTTACAAAAAAAAAAAAAAAAAAAGCATACAGTCTATGGGTTACATACACATCACTCGTTCGATGTGTCTCAATCGGAATGAACTTTGCCATTACATTAGTAATTTTTGTCTGTACGTAACTAAGTTAAATTTAATTAAACATGTTTCCACTTTACAGGTTGATATCAGTGCGATTTGTAAACAAGGCGATGTTGCTGATATGCTTTTTGCTTTAACTTTTACACTCTTGTCTGGTATGTGTAAGCGTATTTAAACAAATAGTAGAGGATTATTTGAACATTTTTTATTTCGTAACATTCTTAGGTAATATAAGACGCTTTAGGCGCATTTGTGAACATATACAGTCACAGGTATGTTCAAAACGTTTTCCAGGACCCAATAGTCCACCATCCGTACCATCTGTGACGCAGGCTGTATCGGAGAGTTCGTCATGTGGTTCAGTCTCCAGCGAACGACTTTCATACAAGCGACAGGTTAGCAGCGCGTTATTCATAATCTCAAACTTAATGTTGAATGCTTTTATTTGTATCATTTCTCGAAATAGATTGAAAACGATGTGGAAAATGATTCCATATTTACATATAAATCTGGCAGCAGCCGTCGTTCCTCAGCTACAAACAACAACAATGCCAATCCAATCGACATTCCAGGCAGTCCCATTGCAGTGAGATCCAAGTAAGTGCTCATTAGCGAAATGTCCCCCCAAAGTAGTGTTGTCACAAAAAATGTGAACAGAAACAATCTATTCTTTGTTAGCTCCGAATCGGCTGAACAGGAACGAACGCGTGACCTACAGAGCGATCGTCAGGCGACAACAATGTCCGGAAGTGCAATAGCATGAGAATTATTTCTCTGATTTGGTTATACCTTTATGCAACCGATTTATTTTCTACAATGCTCCAAAGTTCTTCTACTAAAGCACCATCTTTAAATAATCTTCGCCGCTGCCCCAGCGACCATCACCATCAGCTGCAAGAGCAGATCCAGAATTTTGAGCAACTCCAATAATTAAAAAATTAAACCAACATGAACTAACAATTTATCATAAACAGATCCTAACGTACGTATAACCTAACATCTTAATTGTTTTAACACTCTCAAAGAACACAAGAAAAAGTATTAAGAAATCAATGAAAAAGGAAATGTAAACAGAACAAAGCAATAACGAACAATTTCAACACTATTTGCAAAGTCACTTAAACACAAGCAATTGACAGCAAAAATTAAAACTTCAGCAAATCCGGTATATACAATGAGAAATACTATATGCATTTAGGAAAATTAATGTGTGCATCGACGATGATTCACAGAATATTTTTTTATATTAAAAAGTTTGCTTTTTAACTCCCTAAATATCGTCTTAGAATTACATCTAAATGCTTTAAATAAAAATCAAAATGGCCTCCGATTTATGCTTATATGAAAGTTTATACAAAACGTCATTCAAAAATGCATACCGACATTCGTACATACTAACACAAACACATAGAACTTTTTGTTTTATTTTACCGACAAATCATAGAAAGCTTGCGAACAACCTTTTTAGAAAACATTCCGTATATGCTTACATATGTAGGTACGTATTGCATATAAAAAATTAGTTTCCATTACGACCGATTTCCAATATTTCTTACAACTTGACAGCGTGATCGTTTTTGTGAAAAAAATCATTCAATTGCGCTTCATTCCCCAAAATTTAAGTATTGTTCAATGCCATTCGTCCTTTAAAGAAGATTAATATTGTTATGTGTTTTATTTCATTTAATTTTTAATGAGCCTCGTGATTTCAGAACTTTAACCTACAGTATTTAAGTTATCTATTATCCATATATAGACATTTGTTGCTCGAGTGGATATCTTGATAAACTATTGACATTACTCTACATCGACAAAAATAATTATAATACCAATAACACTTTAACAATAGTGACAAAATGTAAGTCTTAAACCGTGGAATAAAATAAATACTCCGTTTTTTACGCTTAAAAAGTGTTGTTCTTTTCAATATATGACCATGTATTCACTATTTTAAGTAGCCTTCGATACCCAAAAAAGTATGCATATCATGCAACCAACGTGTTAAGAAGCTCTCACTTGCTCTTTCACATTCTACAGAATTTGGTTTAATGAAAAACCAGTAAGGAAAGGCAAAAGTCGGACGGTGCCGACTTAACAATACCCTTCAGCTACCCTATAGGTACAAAGTGGGAGCTATGTCTAATTCTGAACCAATTTTGATGGACCTCGCCGGATGTTTTCAGATGGGTTATTAAACTATCCGTATGAAATTTCGAGCTTATATGTTCAAACTGTAATAACTAGAGTTCACAATTGACAACATTATTACAAATTACGCAAAATTTGATAATGTGGTACTCGTCGAGAAATGCGTTGTGCAAAATTTTGGCAAGATTGGTCAAAAAAAGCTGTTGCAGTGGCTCTAGAAGTGAAAATCGGGCGATGTACATATATAACAGATATATCTTAATCTGAACCGATTTCTATGAAATTCAGCAAAAATGTCGAAAAGCAAGAAAAGCCTGGCATATTTCGAGAGAATCGATGAACAAATGACCATTTGATTGCAATTATACTGCAAATCGGACCTGAATATATATATGAAAGATATGTCGAACCGATTTCGAGTAAACTTTACAGACATTGTGGAAGTCGTCGAGGAAAGCGTTGTACAAAATTTTGGGAACGCTTTCTTTGAAATTCACCAGTAATGTCGAAAATCATTAGAAAATCCTTCCTGCCAAATTTCAAAAGAATCGGGTAACAAATGACCATTTTATTGCATTATTACTGCAAATCGGGCGAACATATATATGGGAGCTATATCCAAATTTGAAGCGATTTTTTCCAATTTCAATAAACTTCGTCTCTAGGCCGAAAACATGCCCATACCAAATTATGAAGGCGATCGGACGAAAATTGCGACCTGTGATTTGTACACAAATTAACATGGACAGACGGACAGACAGACGGACATAGCTAAATCGAATCAAAAAGTGATTCTGAGTTGATCGGTATACTTATGAATGTGTCTGTCTCTCTTCCTTTTGGGTGTTACAAACTAATTCACTAAGTTATAATACCCTGTACCACTGTTGTGGTGTAGGGTATAATAAGCGTCTATCGGGTTCCTGCTGACTTCATATAATGTAAACCCTAATTAAAGGAATTTTGTGGTGTGGTGTTTATTTAGTAATTGCTGTTGTGTTGTTGAATTTATTCTCAAGGCTTCTGTTTTAAGTGAAGTTCGCTGGAATCTCCGATTCTCTCTGGTGCCCAAGCAGCGCATACAGTTGTTCCGCGGGGATTTTTTTTTTGTCACATCCAAATTATCGAGACTATTTTTTGGTTCCTTAAAAACTCCTTTGGAGAGTTCTTCTATCACGTTTGTGGCTGATTATATTTTCTACAGCTTCAAACATAACTTGTCATATTGGTTAGCCAATAAATCCTAGTTGTCGCACTAAATTTTTAAAACTGATTCACCAATAAGCAAATTGATGACGTGTGTTCTTGATTCTTCTTCGATGAGACTTATAAAGTTCACCAACGTTTCTATAACAGACACGATTTCTACCTTCCACAAACTCGTTGAATTAAAAAAACGAAATAATATTTTTATACCACATAGCACTTTCCACTTTTAAAAACTGTTGAACCATTGCAGCCGCCTCTTGTTTGGATATCAATTATCAGGTCTAATGAATTTTTCCATTGTTCCATCGCATACTTTTGCAAACAATCGTGCTTCTGTGGACTACTTTCAAAGATGTTATTGGCTTTCTTGTTATGAATTACAGCGTCCTTAAAAATGTGTGTTGTCTTACTATTGATGACATAGTGCTTCCACTCTTCATCCTCAATTGTTTCGTTTTAGCTGTTTGCATCAAATTTTAATTTTTTCTCCAAATGAATGGCATGATTTGAATGGAAAATCCACCTAATGGTTTTTCAGAACTAGCCATTTCAATATATTGGGACCGTCTGAAATGGTAGCTACTATGAGGTTTTCAAAACGTATTCTATATTCATGAACCTTTTCTTTTATCATTGCTCGAATAATAGATGCATTACACTTTTCAATAACACTGTACAACAACAAATACATACATTATCGATCCTCTTGACATTCGAAGACGATCTAGGAATTTCCGTCAGTTCGTCCGTCTGAGCAAATTACGATAGCGGTCGAACGAATAGAGATATAGGTTTGAAATTTTGCAGGGATTCTCTTTATTGATGTAGGTCGTTCTGATTTAATTCTGTTCTGATTTGGATAAAACTCCCATATATATCAGAGGCTACCGTAGCGCAGAGGTTAGCATGTCCGCCTATGACGCTGAACGCCTGGGTTCCAATCCTGGCGAGACCATCAGAAAGAATTTTCAGCGGTGATTTTTCCCTCCTAATGCTGGCAACATTTGTGAGGTACTATGTCATGTAAAACTTCTCTCCAAAGCGGTGTCGCACTGCGGCACGCCGTTCGGACTCGGCTATATAAAGGAGGCCTCTTATCATTGAGCTTAAACTTGAATCGGACTACACTCATTGATATATGAGAAGTTTGCCCCTGTTCCTTAGTGGAATGTTCATGGGCATGAGAAGTTTGCCCCTGTTCCTTAATGTAATGCTCATGGGCAAAATTTGCATTTATTGGTCCTTCGACTTGATTTCTGGAACCCTTAGAAGCTGTAATTATTATCCGATTGTGCTGAAGCTACACTTAGTGATCTGTTATGACTTCCTAGGATTGTGCAGGGTATGGTCCAAATCGGTCTATCACCTGATATAGCTCCCATGTGTACCGATCTCCCGATTTGACATTTTGAGCCCCAAACACCGCAATGTTCATTCGATTTTACTGAAATTTTTCGCGTGGTGTTCTATTCCGACTTCCAACGGTCATACCAAGAATAGTCCAAATCGGTGTATAACCTGATATAGCTCCCATATATACTAATCTCCCGATTTAATGACTTGAGCCACTGGAAACCGCAATTGCTATCCGATTTAGCTGAACTTTTGCACGCATTGTTTTTTTATGACTAGAAAATTCTCTTTGCACCCCACGGAATCATTCTTTATGCATTTTCGCACGTCCTACAAAATTTTCAATAAATGAAAAAGACATTTAATGCAACTAGAAATTCATATGTTTGCTGCTTGTCTTTGAAAAGAACGATCTACCTTCAGGCTTTTCTCTTTAGCTTTGCGTAAAGTTTCTTGGAGGATATTCCTATGTTTGGTGTACCTATTCTTCTATCTACAACATTGTACGCATGTTTTTAATAGTCGTATTTTTGTATAAAAGTTTATTAAAATCATTAATGCCTATGGATTACAACCCTCCGATGTACTTTGTATTGGGTTGGTCAAAAAGTAATTGCGGATTTTTCATATAGTCGGCGTTGACAAATTTTTTCACAGCTTGTGACTCTGTAATTGCATTCTTTCTTCTGTCAGTAATCAGCTGTTACTTTTAGCTTGCTTTAGAAAAAAAAAGTGTAAAAAAGTATATTTTATTAAAGTTCATTCTAAGTTTTATTAAAAGTCATTTACTTTCTTTTAAAAAATCCGCAATTACTTTTTGGGCAACCCAATATATTCAAGCAACGAATTTACAACGGAGTCGTTCTTGAATTGGCAGAATTCAAGTAGTTGTAACCAATTAAATGCGTAATAAGTTTGGCCCTTTATTTTGGAATTATGTAGCTAAGATCTATTACCATACAATTATCTATTCCACGTGATTAATTGCTTGTTTTTGGTGTATTCTTTACAATTGTATACAACAAACAAGTAAAAGCGTGCTAAGTTCGGCCGGGCCGAATCTTATATACCCTCCACCATGGATCGCATTTGTCGAGTTCTTTTCCCGGCATCTCTTCTTAGGCAAAAAAGGATATAAGAAAAGAGTTGCTCTGCTATTAAAACGATATCAAGATATGGTCCGGTTCGGACCACAATTAAATTATATGTTGGAGACCTGTGTAAAATTTCAGCCAATTCGTATAAGAATTGCGCCCATTGGGGCTCACGAAGTAAAATAGAGAGAACGATTTATATGGGATCTGTATCGGGCTATAGACCGATTCAGACCATAACAAACACGTTTGTTGATGGTCATGAGAGGATCCATCGTACAAAATTTCAGGCATATCGGATAAGAATTGCGCACGCTAGAGGCTCAAGAAGTCAAGATCCCAGATCGGTTTATATGGCAGCTATATCAGGTTATGAACCGATTTCAACCATACTTGGCACAGTTGTTGGATATCATAACGAAATATTTCGTGCAAAAATTCATTCAAATCGGATAAGAATTGTGCCCTCTAGAGGCTCAAGAATTCAAGACCCAAGATCGGTTTATATGGCAGCTATATCAGGTTATGAACCGATTTCAACCATACTTGGCACAGTTGTTGGATATCATAGCAAAACACGTCGTGCAAAATTTCATCCCAATCGGATAAGAATTGCGCACTCTAGAGGCTCAAGAAGTCAAGACCCAAGATCGGTTTATATGGCAGCTATATCAAAACATGGACCGATATGGCCCATTTACAATACCAACCGACCTACACTAATAAGAAGTATTTGTGCAAAATTTCAAGCGGCTAGCTTTACTCCTTCGGAAGTTAGCGTGCTTTCGACAGACAGACGGACGGACGGACATGGCTAGATCGACATAAAATGTCGCGACGATCAAGAATATATATACTTTATGGGGTCTCAGACGAATATTTCGAGTAGTTACAAACAGAATGACGAAATTAGTATACCCCCCATCTTACGGTGGAGGGTATAAAAATTTGCCCACGAACGTCACTTTAAGGAACAACGAATGACTTGTATGAGACATTGAGTGCTGTCCCATTTAAGATGAAGCTGGATGATAAGGAACCTAATTTTTGAAGTCAACCACAAAAGTCATGTTCCTGAGTCAGAATTTGAAACCAGGCTTTCAGTGTCATAGGCGGGCATACTAACCTAAGCACACCACTATATGCTGCATTACATATTTTTCCATGAACATTCCATTGAGGAACAGGGGATACTCATATGAAATAATGCTGTCCTTTTCAAAGTTTAGCTCGATGATATGGGGCCTACTTTTTTACCGAGTCCGAAAAGCGTGCTGCTTAGCGAAACAAAATTACTTGTCGCAAAACTATTTATACCCACCACCCTAGGATGGAGGTATACTTATTTAGTCATTCCGTTTGTAACACCTCGAAATATTGATCTAGGACCCCATAAAGTATATATATTTTTGATCGTTTCGACAACCTGAGTCGATCTAGCAATGTCCGTCCGTCCGTCTGTCGAAATCACTATATCGGTCGAACGCGTAAAGCTAGCCACTTGAAATTTTACACAGATACTTAATATTGATCAAGGTCATTGGGGATTGCAAATTGGACACATCGGTTTAGATTTGTATATAGCTGCCATATAAACTGAACTCCCCATTTGATTTCTTGAGCCCCTGGAAGCCGCAATTTTTGTCCGATTTAGCTGACATTTTGCACTTAGTGTTCTGTTATGACTTCCAACCACTCTGTCATGTGAGGTTTAAGTCGGTCTTTAACCAGATATAACTCCCATATTTTATCACAATCCATGGTGGTGGGTTCCCAAGATTCGGCTCGGCCGAACTAACCGCGCTTTTACTTGTTTTAATTCCGATTACTGTTTCATGATTATTGTATTTATTTCCGGTATTGTATGAAATTACTCTCTTGCTATCTGTTTAATTTCTATTAATGGCAGAGCAGAACCATAGCTCCACTATAGTGACGGAACTTGATTTAGTAGTTATTTGATATGGTTTACTCGTACTGAAGTGTTTTATACATTTGCCATCATTTCTATTGCATGCAGAGTATTTTCCGATTATGTTAGCCTTTTGGGAAATTATTGAACTTTGTATTTTTCTTCGGATTATTTTGAAAAGTTTGGTAAGAATATATATATGCATATAAAGGGTGATTTTTAAGAGCTATAGGAAAGATTTCAAAAAAAAAAAACACACACATAAATTTAGAAAAATTCATGAAATCTTTATTTCAGTCGATAGTACGGTGCATATAATTTCATGTTTGAAGATTTTTCATGCAAATGTTGACCGTGACTGCGCCTCAAATGGTCCATCCGCTTAGTCCAATTTTGCCATACTCTTTTCAACATTTCGGCCGGTATCTCACGAATAAATGCTTCAATGCAGTCTTTCAATGCGTCAATTGAAGCGGGCGTGTTTGTATAGACATAGCCCAAAAAAAATAATCTAAAGGCATTAAATCGCACGATCCAGCGGGCCAATTGACTGGTCCCCAATGTGAAATAACATGTTCACCGAACTCGCCTCTCAATTAGTCCATTGTTATGCCCGCATCATCTTTGAAGAAGTACGGTCCAATGATGTCACCAGCCCATAAACCGCACCAAACTGTGACTTTTTCTAAATGCATTTGTAGCTCTTCCAATGCTTCTGGCTGATCTTCATTCCAAAATCGACAATTCTGCTTATTTACGTACCCATTGAGCTAAAAAAGAGCTTCGTCGTAAAATGGAAGCAGCGCGCGATTAACTTTCTTAACAGAGCACTCATTTTCATAATAAAATTCAATAATTTGCAAGCGTTGTTAGATTGTAAGATGATTCGTGGTTGAATTATAGATCAAACTAAAGTTGTAGTTGCCAAAAAATAATAGCTAAAAATCACCCTTTATGTATACATACTAAGACGTCATTTGATCGAAGACAATGTTATTTCTAACTTAGACCTTGTGTATTTTGGAGATTGCTAAGCCTATGTAGACATATCATCAATAATTAAGGATTATGGAGCAGGGGCAAACTTTTCACATATTAATATGCGCAGTCCGATTCAAGTTCAAGCTCAATGACAGGGGGCGTCCTTTTTATAGCAGAGGTGCCGCAGTGCAACACTTTTTCGGACAGAAGTTTTTACATAGCATAGTTCCTCACAAATTTTGCAAGCATTAGGTGGGGGGAAGCCACCGCTGAAAAAAAACTTCTAATGGTCTTGCCAGGATTGGAACCCAGGTGGACATGTTAACCTCTGCGCTACGGTCCCTATTATGCCGCAGTATAAAAACCGACTACGCATACAGACATATTTCTTCAATTGGAAAAGTTAAGAGAGATATTAAAGAAAACGATTCATTGAAGTCGTTTAAGCATTTTCTAAGAGCGTTGTTTTTATTTAATATTTATTTTTGATACGCCACTGCTGGTTATGTAGAGTAAAAAAGTATGTTTTGCAAAAAGAAAAATAACATTTTCCAGAATTTTCGCAGCCTTGCGTATACAATTAGCATACGCAAATATAAACGCCACTTAATTCACTCAAACCAATAACACCACTTCACCACTTTGCCATTGTGTTTCTTTTCACCTAATTGAAATATCCCTAATTTCTTTTTAGTTAAACAGTTCCAACAATATTTTTGTAAAGGATAGACTTTTGAATAGTAAACTAAACCAAAAATATATCCAATCAACAAACCGTCCATTTTTATAAAAAAAAACAACTATTATTTTTCAAATTTCCCTTGAAACGACCATAAATGCACATACATTGAAAAAAAAATACACAGCACCAATTACATTAAATGGAAAAGCTAGACATAAAATTAAAATTATTTTTGCGTATTTAAATTATAAAATAACTCTTAATAATTACAAAGAAACAAAAGTATAAAAATAAAACCAAACAACATGTGACAATTTATACAAATCATAATAAAATGATAATTGTAAAGTGCAGAATAACTGGATACATTCAGTTCTCATTGGTATGTAACGATTTCACTTAGAAATCTTTATTTCTTAATTAAAACACAATTAAAAATAATGCTAATATTACACAGAAGAACTAAAATTAATTCATTTAAAATGAAAATGCTAAAATACTCATTCACAAAACCGAAACCTAGATGAAATTGCGTTTTAGAATTAAAAATTTTGACTAAAGTAACCAAAAGGAAGAATTAAATAACACTCATCTACTAAAACTTTAACTAAAACAAGGATACGCCTACACATTAACAAACGAAACGAAAAAATTCCAGATTGCAAAATGGCAATGAACGCTTAGAGATTATGCATAGATTATCGAACATTGAAAAACTAACCGAATAATTCAATAAGTGAACAGCAGCAACAAAGAAGAATATTACAATAACAACAAAAAGAGTTTTGAATTTTGAAACATTCCCATAAAAAGACAAATACAAAATAAAACTATCAGTATATAAATGATGTTGTGAAAACAAACAAACACTAAAATTGTATTAATCAAAGCGTAAAGGGATTTCCTAGGAAATCGATTTGAAACTTATCATGATCGCATAGTATTAAATATATAACACCACAAAATACATATACCTAAATCAATAAACAATATATACATATATATATATACACGAATGAATTTAACAACAAAATGAGTTATACTTATAGAGTATGTGTAATTCGGCACAAACTCCATTCAAATAATGTAATGGAGCAAGCAAATGTTTATTATTACTACAATCTCACCGTAAATGGGGTTTGTTGACATACGAATCCACCTGAGTCACATAAAGTTCCCGTAACACAAAGCGTTACAGTGATGGTGTCTATAGACTTCTATAAAAGGAAGCCTTGTGAAAACTTACTTAGGTGTTCCTCCAAATTTCGCGCATGTAAAAATTTACATAACTCAATATGCTGATTTTTTGAACATCTTCTAGCTCGAGATCAAATTCAATGCTTTCCTTTCAAAGAATAGCATAGAACCTATAAAAGTTGAGCAAGTATGTGTTGTTATTCAAAACACTTTGACTGGCGTGGTGGATCTTGATTTCTGATACGCCATGTATCTTCATTACCTTTGTCAAATTGATTAAGGTGCCAAAAAATTTATTTTTCGAAATAAGGATTTAACGAAATAAGGATTTTTTTCTTTGAACGTAAATAAAATGTTAAAATCCGTTTTCTTCCAAATCAACTATTTCGAATAATGCCACTATTCAAGTACACGACCTATATGTATGTGCATAAAGGTGATGACTTTTTTACAATCTTATATACCTGCTTCATATTTTGAAAAGCTTTTATGCAAGACTAACCGAACTGGGCCCGTTCCGCTGCGCTACTTTAACTCTCCAATATCTTTTTAGGGTGGAGACACTTCCCCCTGAATGTGTATATCGTACTCGTGTCATTATAGCCTATGGTGCTGAAACGCGTTCGAATCCTGGCGAGAACATCGAACAAAGCTGTGTTTATCCCTTCTAAATGTTGGCAACAATTGCGAGGCACAATGTCATGCATGGTAATTTAACAGACAGACACGAGTGAGGTGGAAGAGAACCTTCATGTCATATCTCCAGCCACCTGTTTCCTTAAACTAAGTTTCACCATTACTGAAGGCTCTTTTAATTCATCATAATTGCTCATCAAATCCTGCACAATGATGTACTCGATGTTTGGTAATCTAGTCAATCCATAAAGCTCATCGTCCATGACAACGCGAAGAACGCAATCCACCTCATGGTGCTCGCAACTGATGATCTCTGGTCTGGGGTGACCTTTCTCTTTCGAACTCTTTTTGCCGGTATTCACGCTTGTTGTATCGGCAACAATCATCATAACTGTTCCCCACAGGTTGAACTCATCTCACACATTCTGGGGTTCTTCTGTGATTGTTTGAGCTTTCCCATATTTTAATTTGAGCGCAGTCAACTTAAATTTCGGATTCATTCTTGAGGACCACGACCTGATATTAAACGCTTTCAAAGTGTTTGCCGTCAAAGTGGATGCTGCACTCCTCCAGATAAAGCGTACTTACTAAATACTCCTTCACCCGAGCAATTTTCTTTTATAAAACCACGTCGAAGCCTGATTGGCATGGGGTTGACATTTTAATGCTCTCAGCGAAAAGCTGGTGGCAGACCGTTGCTGCTCCGTGAGACGACGGCTTTGAGCTTGACACAAGGCGTTTTGCACTGCCTGTTGGTTTATTCTTCCTTTTTGTCGTTGAAGTTGCATTGTAATTCTCTCGAGGACTATCTATACGGTTGTCGAATGAGTCTGTGCTACATTCGGAACAATCAAGTATCGCTGAGTTGGTAAGTGTGGAAACAGTAGCTTCTATTGCCATCTTTCTCTTGAATAGATGGATAATATTGGCACCAGCAGGTTTGCCGCTGGAATAGCCAACTCGGCCTTTGCTCTCAACTTGTAGTTTGTAGAAGTCCTCATCTAACTTGCACGTCCATTTGCCTTTTACCTCGGTCATGTCAAACAATTCCTGCAATAATCAAAGTTTTGTTTTTTTTCCGCATCGCTCGTTGTCTTTCAGAAGTTTTGTTAGCTTTGCACAAATGGCTTGATATGCGGGAAGTTCAATGTTTTGCTCCATAGAGATTTTAGCTCTATAGCAATTAGATCGATCCTCTCTTTCTCCGTTCATGGTTCTCAAGACCACAGATTTTTCTTAGTTATTTTATTTACATTGGATGTAGGGAAGGAGACCACTGTCTCCTTTGACGCTCTACACTTGGGTTCGAATCCCGGCGAGAACATCGGAAAAAATATACAGCGGTGGTTAGTCCTTCCTAATACCAGCGACATTTGTGGGGTATCGCACTCTTTTATATGTGAGAAGTTTTCCCCTATCTCTTACTTTAATATTTATGGGCAAATTTTCATTTTTACTTACAATGAAATACACAATTACAATTAAAAGACTACGCATTCTGTGTCTATGCGGTATTGTCCAAGCCTGGGTTTCAGGAGTAAACGGCCAATGGAAGGCCCAAAATGGACTAGCTGATGTGAGGGCAAGTCTTATGCACATCAAAGTGAGATATGAAACAAATGAAAACGGGCTAAGCTCGACAGGTATATCCAAATCTGAATTGATATTACCCATATGCAACCCACAATAATAACGTGCTCAAGCGACACCATTGTGCAGCAAAATCTCTTTCTTATTTTGTTGCTTCCCTTGGCTTTCAAATTTCATTCATAAATATTGAGTGTAATGAGAGCGGAAAGAAGTAAGACGTATGTTTGATTGTGGTCTTCTCAGGTGGTCGACAAGGCAAACAAGCAAGTGGCGAGTTAAACCACACTACACACAGTAGTTGACAAACGGTTAGTCACATTTTGAGAGGCACCGCAAAAGTGTGCCTCAAGTTTTATATGAAATTGCATACCACTTCTTGAGGGCACACAAGACTCATTTCTTATCCGATTTTGATAAAATTGGAAAAGATGAGTTACATGAACTCCTGGTACCCGGTTTTAGGGCACAAATAAATTTCATTAGATTCGATTGCCATAAAAATCAAAGGAAGACTTAATTTCTGTATGGCACCAAGTGATTATTGTTCTGGTTTTTACTAATCCTCTTAACTAGCTATTTTCTACCCTAAAAGCACCATCCAAAATAAAAGTGGACCGATCGAGACAATAAAGGACTTAAATGAAAGGAATTCTGAAGTAGATTACAAATGTGGTCTTTAAAATGTTGGGTCCAAAAAGCTGGGGCCATGTCACCCCAAACCCCCCTTAAACAGTCATATTGACCAACCATGACAATATAAGACTCAAATGAAAGGTATTGTATAATAAAGTAGGCATATAGTACCGTTATTACAACATTGGACTCAAGCTAAAGGTATTTAAAAGAAAAGTACTAATTTGATATAAAACTGGCCCAGGAGACGTCTCACATCTCTGGAGATGTCTCAAGTCACTGGAGTCGCCTCACTCAACCCTAGGTGTCTGAGGGGACATCCCAGCCTTAAAAGCAAAACCCCAGCAGGACATGCAATATGGGTATCAATATTTGGAAGAGTATAAATCTGATGTACAAATTTGGCTCAAGATATTTAGAGGCTGCCAACTCCCAAAACGCACATGCCGATTCAAATTGTAAGGAAATTAAATGAATGGTTTTGGGAGTAGTGTACAACTTGATTTTATTATCATTTTGGACCAAATGTGTGGAAACTGATCTCCGAAAAATATCCCCAAACCGGCATGTAGGCCGAGCTTTTATAGCCGAGTCCGAACGGCGTGCCGTAGTGCGACACATCGTGGCATAGGTTAGGTTAGGTTGAAAAGAGGGTGCGAATATTAGTCCACTAATCGGCTGGTTGTGCGCTCCTAATACTAAAAGTAAAAGTAAAGAAAATTTTAAGTTAGGAATTCCGTGCTACTTACAAAATCCCTCATAGTTTTCCAGACCACTCTCCTAAGTTGGTTCATGTCTGGTATTGTGTCCCCACCTAAGTACCGGTGTCTTTGAACAGCGAAAGGCGGGCAATGACATAGGAAATGCTCCAAAATCTCATCGTCTTCTCCACATGCCCTACACATGCATTCACTTGTCGCACAGATTTTGCATAAGTGAGCTCGTAGTCCTATGTGTTCCATTATGATACCAAAACCTAAACTGACCTCCTTTTTACTTCCTTTCAGTAATAGCCTCGTCCTCTCACGACCCGGATCATCCCATAAGATTTACGCCATCCTAACGTTTGTTTCGCTGTTCCAAAGGGCTTCGGGCTGCGTTGACCCGAAAGGCTTCGGGTTAACTAAGTTTATTGAGGGCAGTCCTCTGGCCTTCATTGCCTCTGCTCTGCATTGTGTCTGCTCTCTCATTACCAGTTACTCATCTATGGCCCGGCACCCAAACGATGCGGATTGTGCCATCCTTAGAGAAGGCGTTAATCTCCTTCCTACACTGCAAGACTGTTCTTGACCTTACCGTCCTGGTTGTTATTGCCCTTATGGCCATTTTACTGTCCGTAAAGATGTTTGCATCATAGCATAGTTCCTCACAAATGTCACCAGCATTAGGAGGGGATAACCAACACCGAAAAAAATTTTTTTACACCATATTCGTAATCTACTCCCGAATAGTCCCATATGAAAATGGACGTCATTGTTGGAGGAGTTTTGGAGTGGAGGTGGCCCCTGGTTAGTTTAAACTTATTTTGTAATGCCATATTTTTATTCTACAATTCCACATATAGTCCCGATTGGTCATCTTTTGGTTTTGGGTGTTGTTTTTGGGGTAAGGAGAAGAGTCCACCCCCTTCCGATATCAAAAAATTCTATGGCTTTCTAGCCCAACCCACACAATCCGTGAAAATTTCAAGAAAATCGGTTCAGCCAAATTTTTGCAAACTCGGACAAAAATTGCAGCTTTACGGGCTCAAGAAGACATAATAAACATAGTCAAAAATAGTCATGTTAATTCCTTATGCATTCAATTCTGCTCTTTGCTTTAAATTATTTAGCAAAAAAGACATTTTAATCGGTTAACTAGTCTTAAAGTTATATCCTCCCTAAGGGGGATGAAAAATGCTCACCTCCAACAACCTATATTTCACCCTGTGTTAACTGTGGGGGCCAACAACAATTTTTTACTGAAAGCTTATGCCCTCCTCTACAAATGTTTAGAACATTTCGTACCGATCAGACGCGGTAGGAATTATCGATAAAAACTATGGGTGCGCCAAAACATAGTGAGTTGCTTCAACTTGGACAATTTCATTTGATTGAGGCTTGTTGCATTTTGCTTAAGACTTGGTGTGTTTTTGCTTAATGCTGAGTATGCACCTCTAGCGAAATTGTCGGTTGCAGCCAAGACATTTATGTTGCCACTCAAAAATAGCTGTGTAGCATACAAGAGGTGACAAAAATCGATTCATATTTTTGCCGAATTTTAATAATTTTTGGCTAATAAAATACATATGTGCTGTAATTTATCGCTTTTATTTGGAAATAACTGTATTTCATGTTGCATAGGGCTATTTAAACGTACATTTTCAAGAAAAAATTCATCAATGCCTATTATGTCACCCTGTTACGCAAAGAAAATTTCATTTGAGCTGCGTACCTGCAGGCGAAATTTTCGGTAACGGTACCTATAACGAAAACTTCGTTTAGGATATGTCAATGCATTTCTTATGGGAACGAAAATTTCGCCAGAGGTGCATACTGCGCTTAAGGATTGGTGTTTGTTGTCGTTGAGTGTGATGTGTACGATAGCAACAGAATAGTGACTTCGGTATGTTTGCAAAAACAAAGCACACACACTAGCTCGCTTCGTGAGTATCACACTAAACGCAACATTCATTTGTGTTTTTTTTTACACTCAGCATTTCGTAACTGCAATATTGCCTAACTATTGATTGATTTAAAGGCGGAGTTACATACTATGCGCACGCGTTTAAAATGCAACTCTGCAAACAAATCTCACAACAACGACGCACAAGAGTTTAAGAATTTTCAACTGTAACGTTTGAACTCGAGCGTCATTCTGAGTTGCCTTACGTGAAGTAGTGTTTTTAGGCGTCCATGTTAAAAATTACTTAAATGTTGCGCCTTATTAAAATTTTAATTATTTAAGCTTTAACCGTTAGGTGTAGTCATGTGCAGTTCTCTAATCCACAACGACCTGAATAAATTAGAAGTGACAAAGTGGAGGCCACCGTGGCGCAGAGGATAGCATGTCCGCCTATGGCGCTGGCGGGACCAACAGAATAAATTTTCAGCGGTCGTTTTCCCCTCCTAATGCTGACAACATTTGTGAGGTACTATGCCATGTAAAACTTCTCTCCAAAGAGGTGTCGCACTGCGGAGGACCCTTATCATTGAGCTTAAACTTGAATCGGACTGCACTCATTGATATGTGGGAAGTTTGCATTTGCAAAGTTTCATGAAGATTGCTTAATGAGTTCAAACGGCATAGGGATTTCAACAGACGGACATACCTTTCTTTGTTTTTACAAAGTAAAGTTTTTGGGCTAATTGTGGGATTTACTCATATAACAAGGTTAATGTTTACAAAAATTTATTTTCGTGAAAAAGTGAACATATCTTATACTCGTCATATAAGTCACTACAAATATCTAAAGATATTGAAATAATATATACTTTGAAATATGACTGAAGCAAATTTGGCTCCAAAAATGAAAAAGATATGTTAAAAATGACAACATACATACATATATAACCGTACATTCGTACAAATTTGAAATTATTCTTGCATCCTTATCCCCACAGAGGTAAAAAACCATTCTTCAATTAGCCTATGCGTTGTGTGAGCACAAACTGAGGAATAGTCAACAATACCAAGTTGTTTGCTAATGCGTAAATCAGCCTAAGTAAACTTCAGATTTAATTTTAATTCATGTTTTTAGATCATTTTATCTCAAGGTTATGTTAACTGAATAAACTACTTGTGGCCAAATTCCACATACTTCACGGCTTACTTTTGTGCTTGCTACTTAAAGACTTGGAATGGTGTTGTATGTGAAATGCATTCTACCTTTGAGTAACTCATTAATTTTTGTCAAAGATCACCGAAAACTATGTTGCAACATACCACATGATAAGTTTTTGTTTCGTTTTCATATATAAATACATACATATGGAAAATATAACGAATTACTTATAGTATTAATATTCATTGTATTCATATACTCATGCTCATACTCATACTCACATAAACATACTCATACGCTTGCAGGAAAATGTATTCGCTTATAGTGCGAACTATCAACATTAGTATACTTTATATATACAACATACATGCAAAGCTATCTTCTATCTGCAACTTATTTTTTAACATTCGCTCATATATGATCTATATACCTATACAAACAAACAAAAGAACATTCTAACCTGTCATTCGTAGCACTAGAAGCATATGATGATGAACTCATTTATTTACATGTGTACATGAGTTGAGGTCCGGATAAGAAAATAATGTAACATGCATTATGAACACTTCATACAATAATTCATTTAAGTGTAAAAATTTATATATCTAAACATAAGTACTAATATTGATATACAAGAGGACATGGACAGTAAATCGTAACAAACCGACCTTCAGACAGACGAACAGACAGACAGACAGACAGACCGATAGACTTAATTAAAACCACCAAACCAATGCCATTTGCAAATGATCACTTTTTGCCAGACCGAAAGTCTTGTAATAACTTGATAAATTATTAAAAGAAGAAAAGATAAAATACGGAGAGAAGATGGAACAAATTATTCTATATTTACATAGCAAATAATAAATAAATTGCAAATATTGTACATTGTTATTAATCTTTACAAAAGCAAGTTATTTTTTCTATTATCGTAAAACGGAATACCCGTAAGAAGAACTTAAACAAAGGAAAACAAACAAAAACGCTTTATACCAAATATTTGCTAAAATATGCGCACTGCACAGTGGTTCATTCATAATTTGTAGAAAGGTGTTATTATTACACCATAATATACACGTATAGATTTGTTTTTAATAATTCGAAAAATTCATCTATATTTTGACAATTTAAGAAGGTCTACAAGGTATTTCTATGTCCTTTCGTTTTTTCGTTTTTGTTTTTATATTAAGGCTTTAATTTTCTTCGATGACAATGACTTAAAATCAATATACTTCGTTATATAGAATTAATTTTTAGCACATTATTTACAGTTGTAAAATGTAGCCGCTGCAATCTGATTTCTCATAAATTTTGGTGGAATGCTTTTCATCCAATGGCAACTTCGATAACATATAATCCATAATTTCTGAAAATTACCGTATTGTGCCTCGTATGTACACAGAAAAAAATTTCACTCACATTATATGAATAACAATTTAACTGAATACTAAAATATTGTAGTTACAATCAAAAAATTGGTTCTCGTTTCATTTCTCTTTCGAGACGAATAAGTTCGATCGGAGAATTCTTGGAATGGAAAAGTAAAGTCAGAGGATACCACAACACCAACCATGGTATGGCTTCAAAGGTCGTACATTAGTGGATTGTACTCGAGTTCATTGCGAAAACGCCTTTCTATTATAAGCACGACACTAACCTAGCTCGACACCCTGTCCACGAGCTGTTTCTATTCAATGCATATGTTTGTGTTGCAGTGATGGATTTATTTCCCACACAACAACTAATTCCATGGCATAAACATGTTTTTGTGCATTTTTCGGAAGTTGTGTCAATAGCTCCAAACTCCAGACAACGGCAACGGGTCTCGCTATTGTTCCGAATGTCCAGGTTCGAATGCCGGCTGAGCTCCTACATTTTATTGCAAAAATTCTTCCATCATAAAGCTCGTCTCGAAAGAGAAATAAAATTATTATTATAAAAGTACAATGATCTTCGCCTGAAGACGAAAAACTTGCCTTTTTCCAATAAAATCTTATGTTGAAAATTAAAAACAAATTAAAACCATTTATTTTATGTGGATAACTGAAAATTTTTAATAATCTTTTAAATTATCATTTTCAAAAACAGTGATAGATATAACCATTTTCGGGATTGAAGCAGTCTCAATTAAAACATTAATTTGGAACAGTCATCAAATTTATTGGGATTGCGTTCCTTTTATTATTCGACCAAAAATAAAGTTCATTTAAAAGTTTAAGTTTAAATGTGTGCTAAGTTCGGCCGGGCCGAATCTAATATACCCTCCACCATGGATCGCATTTGTCGAGTACTTTTCCCGGTATCTCTTTATAGGCCAACAAAGGATTAAAGAAAATTATTGCTATGCTATTGGTGCTATATCAAGTTATGGTCCGATTCGGAGACCATAATCGAACTGAAATGACCATAGTAGAAGTCATTTTGCTCAAGAAGTAAGTAAGGAAGATCGGTTTATTTGGGAGCTGTATCAGGCTTTAGACCGATTCAGACCCCATTTAACACGTATATTGAAGGTCATGTGAGAAGCCGTTGTACAAAATTTCAGCCAAATCGGAAAATAATTGAGTGATCTAGAGACTCAAGAACTCAAGGTCCCAGATCGGTTTATATGACAGCTATATTAAGCTATGGACCGATTTAAATCATATATAACACAGCTTTTGGAAGTCATAACAAAACACCTCATGCAAAATTTCAGCCAAATCGGATAGGACTTGTGCCCTCTAGAGGGTCAAGAAGTCAAGGCCCTAGATCGGTTTATATGACAGCTATATCAGCTTATTGACCGATTTTAACCATACTTAGCACAGTTGATGGAAATTATAACAAAACACCTCATGCAAAATTTCAAAATTTCCAAATCGGATAAGAATTACGCCCTGGCTCAAGAAGTCAAGATCGGTTTAAATGACAGCTATATAAGAACATGGACCGATATGGCCCATTTGCAATCCCATCTGACCTACACTAATAAGAAATGTTTGTGCACAATTTCAAGCGCCTAGCTTTACTCCTACGAAAGTTAGCGTGCTTTCGACATACAGACGGAGGGACGTGGCTCGATCGACTTAAAATTTCATAACGATCAAGAAGATATATTTCTTATGGGGTCTTAGGCGAATGTTTCGAGGAGTTACAAACAGAATGACGAAATTAGTATAGCCTCATCCTATGGTGGAGGGTATAATAACAGCTAAAAATGCTCATGATGTAAATCTTTGTACTTTGTTGAATCTCATACTCACCCAGTCAAAACGTATGACTAAATTTCAGATAACACCCTTATTTGCGCCCTACTATCTATTAAAAATGATGAAAGCTAGAAAAATAAATCAAAAAATGTTTACGTACACAACCCACATCTCGATGCGTTTTCGCTATTTTGCGAGACTTTTGAGGAATTATATGACACTTGACATTGTCCGTAAATAGTACAAACGTTTTCTTCACAAATTCAATTTGTAGGACCAAGATATAGCTCAACATAAGTCCAGATGCAGAAATTTCACTGCAAAGCCTAGTACTGACTTCGACTTTTCACACGAATATCTGTTAAAACGCACTATAAAACCAGTAAGGAATGGCAAACGTCGGGTGGTGCCGACTTTATAATACCCTACACCTACCCTATTGGTACAAAGTGGGAGCTATGTCTAATTCTGAACCAATTTTGACGGACCTCGCCGGATGTTTTCAGATGGGTTATTAAACAATCCGTATCGTATCACATTTAGAGCAAATATGTTCAAACTGTAATAACTACGGTTCAGAAATGACAACATTATAAATTACATAAAATTTAATAATAAGGTACTCGCCGAGAAAAGCGTTGTGCAAAATTTTGACAAGATTGGTCAAAAAATGCTCTTGCGTTGGCTCTAGATGTGAAAATCGGGCGATATACATATATAACAGCTATATCTAAATCTGAACCGATTTCTATGAAATTCAGCTATAATGTCGAAAAGCAAGAGAAAATCCTTCCTGACATGTTTCGAGAGAATCGATGAACAAATGACCATTTGATTGGAATATTACTGCAAATCGGACGTGAATATATATATGAGAGATATGTCTAAATCTAAACCGATTTCGAGTAAGCTTTATAGACATTGGGGAAGTCGTCGAGGAAAGCGTCGTACAAAATTTTGGGAAGATTGGTCAATAAATGCTCTTGCAGTGGCTCTTGGAGTGAAAATCGGACGATATATATATATATATATATATATATGTGAGAGCTATATCTATATCTGGAGCGATCTCCATGAAATTCACCAGTAATGTTGAGAGTCACTAGAAAATCCTTCCTGCTAAATTTCGAGAGAATCGGGTTACAAATGACCATTTTATTGCATTATTACTGCAAATCGAACGAACATATATATGGGAGTTATATCCTAATCTGAACCGACTTCTATGAATTTCGCTTATAATGTTAAGAGTCATTAGAAAATCCTTCCTGCCAAATTTCGAGAGAATCGTTTTACAAATGACGACTTTATTGCAGTATTACTGCAAATCGGAGCTATATCCAAATCTGAACCGATTTTTTCCAATTTCAATAGGCTTCGTCTCTAGGCCGAAAAACATGCCCCATACCAAATTTGAAGACGATCAAATGAAAATTGCGACAGACGGACAAGCAGACAGACGGTCATAGCTGAATCGAATCAGAATTTTAATACCCTGTACCACAATAGTGGTCTAGGGTCCGTACAAGTCGTACTGAGTTCTACGAGCAAAATAGTAACGACATGTCGCTGCATCAGGATAAATTTCGCACAATTTTAATTGCAAATGGGCCGAATCAACTCTGCTTCAATACTGTTGTCTTTGTTGTGTGTTGTTGCTTGATTTTTGTTTGTGTTCTGACAAAGAAAAGAGTGCGTCGGATTTCACAAACATTTAACAGGCATTTTCGCTCTGAATGAAGTCAGTACTAGGCTTAAATGCGAAAATTATAAATCAAAATTCAATGGAAACAAGTAAAAGCGTGCTAAGTTTGTCGGACCGAATCTTATATACCCTCCACCATGGATCGCATTTGTCAAGTTCTTTGGTCTATTTCTGTTTGTAGGCAAACAAACGATAATGGATAAGAATTGCCATGGTATTTGAGCTATACCAAGATATGAACCGATGGGTTTGGCTGTTGGAGACCAAAGTGGAATTTATTGTGCACAATTTCAGCTAAATCGGTTCATAATTGCGACCTCTAGCGGCTTAAGAAGTAAAATCGGAGATCGGCTTATATGGGAGCCAAAAGAGGTTATGGGCCGAATCAGACCGTATTTAACACGTATGTAAAAGGTCAGGAGATTAGTGAAGTTTTCGGTATCATAACAGGACACATAGGACTACGAGCTCACTTATGCAAAATCGGTGCGGCAAGTGATAGCATGTAGGGCATACGGGGAAGATGATAAGACGTTGAAGCATTTCCTATGTCATTGAACTGCTTTCGCGGCAAACAGACACCGGCACTTAGATCGGGACACAATACCAGACATAATCCAACTAAGGAACGGGGTATAGAAAATAATTAAGGATTTTGTAAGTAGCACGGAATTCCTAACTTAGGTTTCCTTTTTCGAGGTTACTTTTTAGTATTTAGAGCGCAAAACAAGCCGATTACTGGCTAAGGTGTATGTCCATAGTGGCATGGGTCGGATTAATATCCGCACCCCTCTATTCAACCCAACCTTATATAACCTAAAGATCATACAAGAAGTCGTTGTGTACAATTTCAGCCAAATCGGTAAGAATAAGAGGCTCAAGACGAATAATCGGGAAAACGATTTATATGAGAGCTATATTAGGTTAGGAACCGATTTAGACCGTATTTAGCACTGTTGTTGGAAGTCAAATCCAAAACACTTCATGCAAGATTTCAGTCAAATCGGATAATAATTGCGCCCTCTAGCGGTTCAAGAAGTTAAGATCCGAAATCTGTTTAAATTAGAGCTTTATCAGGTCATAAACCGATTTGGACCATACTTGGCACAGTTAACGGAAGTTAAAGAAACACTTCATTCAAAAATTCAGCCAAATAGGATCAGTTGCAATTGCCGCCGCTGATAATTTTATCTAATGTTCTCGCCAGGATTCAATCCCAGACGTTCAGCGCCACAGGCGGACATGCTAGCCTCTGCGCTACGGTGGCCTACATTGAGATAAAAAGAGTTGTGATTTTAAAGCTATTATCTTTTTGGCAAAACTGGTTTAGAAAGCTCACGCACGTTTCGTGTTTTATTTCACTGTTAAACATCTTCAGCTTGGTCTATAATTTAACCATGAATCGTCTTACAAACGAACAACGCTTGGAAATTATTGATTTTTTTTATCAAAATGCGTGCACTGTAAATAAAGTTCATCGAGCGCTTCTTCCATTGAGCTACGAAGCTCCTTTTTGGCTCAATGGGTACGTAAATAAGCAGAATTGTCGATTTTGGAATGAAGATCAGCCAGAAGCATTGTTAGAGCTACCAATGCATCTAGAAAAAGTCACAGTTTGGTGCGGTTTATGGGCTGGTGACGTCATTGGACCGTACTTCTTCAAAGATGATGCGAATCGCAACGTAACTGTGAATGCCGAATGCTACCGTGAGATGATATCCAACTTATTTTTACCCAAAATCCAAGAGCATGACTTGCATGACATGTGGTTTCAACAAAACGGTGCCACATGTCACACAGCACGCATAACAATGGACTAATTGAGAGTCGAGTTCAGTGAACATTTTATTTCACGTTCGGGACCAGTCAATGGGCCGCCTAGATCGTGCGAATTAACGCCTTTAGACTATTTATTGTGGGGCTATGTTAAAGCTCATCTCTATACAGACGCATTGGAAAACAACATAGAAGTATTGATTCGTGAGATACCGGCCCAAATGTTGGAAGAATGGACAAAGCGGATGGACCATTTGAGGCGCAGTCGCGGTTAACATTTGCAATGTAATTAGATTTCGAGTTTTTTTTTTTGATTCTACGTTATTTTTTCTTTAACACAATGTAATTAGGTCGAAATTAGGTACGATAATTTTAACAGAACCCTGGGTACCCGGACTGAACATTGGTTAGATCGGACCATATTTGGATATAGCTGCCATATAGCCTATCTCTTGACCAAACTTCTTGAAGTCATTTAATAAGGGTTTTACCTTGTTTCGCTTTAACTTTTTATTTAAAGATATTTTTGCGATTTATATTCATGCCAACAATGCTTTTTTCTAGAGTTCAGGTTATGGACCGATTTGAACTATACTTGGCACAGTTGTCGGATATCATAACAAAACACGTCGTGCAAAATTTCATTCCAATCGGATAAGAATTGCGCACTCTAGAGGCTCAAGAAGTCAAGACCCATGATCGGTTTATATGGCAGCTATATCAAAACATGGACCGATTTCAACTATACTTGGCAAAGTTGTTGGATATCATAACAAAACACATCGTGCAAAATTTCATTCCAATCGGATAAGAATTGCGCACTCTAGAGGCTCAAGAAGTCAAGACCCAAGATCGTTTATATGGCAGCTATATCAAAACATGGACCGATATGGCCCATATACAATCCCAACCGACCTACAGCAATAAAAAGTATTTGTGCAAAATTTCAAGCGGCTAGCGTTACTCCTTCGGAAGTTAGCGTGCTTTCGACAGACAGACGGTCGGACGGACGGACAGACGGACGGACATGGCTAGATCGACATAAAATGTCGCGACGATCAAGAATATATATACTTAATGGGGTCTCAGACGAATATTTCGAGTAGTACAATCAGAATGACGAAATTAGTATACCCCCATCTTATGGTGGAGGGTATAAAAAATCGTTTTGTTAATCTCAAAATAGAAGTGCTTGCAAGTGCTGACTCAACTTAATGCAAGCACATATTTTCGTAGCATAACTTCGTTATTTGGAATAATCTATACCAGCATTGAAATGATTCTACAATTTTTGAGAAAAAATGATATCAATTCGAGCTATTATAAGGTCGAAGTTCAGCCGTTATCACCTACATGAAAAAGCGAGCATTTTTACGGCTTTTAGAACGAGTTTAACTATTTTTTTTAACTTTCACTTCCGAGGCTACCATCAGATATTACATTTATTTAGAATTTTCAAATTTAAATTTTTCGATACAATAGTTTTAAAATCCCGCAGATCCTTTCTGTATCAATTTTATTTCAAATTTGGATTTATGATTCTTACTCTACCATGAAATTCCTATAGTTGAGTCCCATATTGCCTAGATCGGCCTGCATGTCCGTTAGAGGGGTTTATGGCGGGCTGCAGATACTTGTCTCCAAATTCGGATATCAAAATTCTTCTGTTACTCAAAAATAGGTGAAGATATTTAAATTTTTTTTTTTGAAAATTGTGGTCTTTATTGGTTGCAGAAAATGACCCACCAGCGGTGACACTTCATAAAGTCAGAGCTGAATTTTGTACTGATTGCCAACACACTACTTATAGGCCGATTCTAATCTTTCAAAGCCTTCAAAGTGTTTAGGTTTATAGCGAAAGTTTCGGCGAATCAGCTTCAGTATTTTGATGAAAATTTGTCATTGCTCATTTTTGCTCTCAAACTGGTTGTATGATTTCAACAGGTTATTATTTGTGTTGGTCTATTGGTTATAAATGATGCAAGCTGAAAACATTAAGCAACTATAATTGTTAAATATTTCAAAAAATTAATGTTGACCAATTTTTACGGAGAACCATCCACATTTTTCTTAAATTATGTCGCTAATTTCTTCTTCGAACTTAATTCAAATCGATCGAAAATCCGTTTTTGGTTGAATTGCATCCAACTATTGTTGTATTTATAAGTCTTAAAGCTTTCGAAATTTATTGGAGATAAAATAAGAAAAGGTGACAGAACTGAAAATCAGAAAGACGAAGAGATTTCTATGTTATTACAGTTGTAAACTTTTTTTTTCTTTGCCCACTAAATGATGTCAAATGACCCGACAAAAGTAAATGTAATAGAAAAATTGCTCTCATAGACAAAATCTGCTGACTAATATTATTTTAGCAAATTTCCTCACTCAGGGTGGATATTAGGTTCATGTTTCACAGTGAAAATTACTAGCTTTACGACTAATTTTTGTAGAAGTAGTTTTGAAGCAAAAAGACTTTCTGATTTTATTCATTCCCATGGGCATTCCCATTGTTTATGATAACATTTTAATAAAAATGTTATGTCACCAGTGATATTTTTGTAGTTTTTAGAAAGTAATCGTGAAAAACTTGGGTATTTCATTGTAAAGTATGAATTTCATTAAAGGTTTTCAAAGATAACACATAAGGAAATCATTATTAGCAAATTCTTTTCTTTGTAAAAAGATTTTCTTGGAAGAAAGTCAAAATTTCAAAAAGGAAATTTAAAAACTGTTTTAAATAATATTTCATTATGCTCAAATCTACGGTCTACAGCCAACAGAACAGAACTAACCAATTTCTACTTGAATTTTCGTCCCTTAATCGCTATGAGCTCCGTATCAATTGCCTTAACTACTGTATTGTGAATTATGGAATTCCAAGAAACACCCCACGAAATGGTTTTATTTGAAATAATTAATTCTAAATGTAAATTTATCTGCGTGATTTTATCGGCGTTTTATAATTGTGTTTCCGAGTCCTTAAAATTTTTTATTTCAAATAATTTATAATTAAATATTACTTATTATTGTTTGGAAAAGTTTTTCAGACTAACAAGCCAAATATTTCATTTAAAGACATTTTTTAAATAACTTTTTCTACACACAAAAATTCATTTAAAGTAATAAAATGAGAATTAAGAGAAAACTCATATAGATTTATGTCTTAGAAAAACATTTAGTCTTTCAGAACCATTTTTATTAAAAAAATGTTGGCAAGAAAATTCTATGAAGATTTTGGCTAAAAAACTTTTAATAACTTTTAGCAAAACTTTTATCTTTTCAAAAAAATTATATTGCCAATCGTTCTTTAAAAAATTTGCATTAGTCCATTAACGACGAAAAATGCCCAAGAATAGAGCTGCCTGCGTAATGAAATTTTGAATTGGCGTAAAGTGGACAACTGAAACCAATTTTGGGAGAAAAAAATCAAAAATCAAACGAAACGAAAAAATTTCTTAAAATTCTTAGGAGTGAGATTTCTGAAATCCTTTTAATGTCTTGCTGCAATTGATTGTTTCTTCATTAAAAAAATAAATTCATGGCAACAATCCTACTTTTTTTTGACAGCAGGTGTGATTTTATTCCCAAATCATTAAATCTAGCTTTCTTCGCGAAATGGTCATAATGTGTTAAAATTTTGTCTTTAAAAATATTTATAAAAATTTGTCTACAGAAAAAAATTTAGAAAGATGTTGTTTGGGACAGATAAGCACAATAAAAATACTTTATAAATGTTTATGCAAAATGTGGTGTCGCAATATGCAAAATTTAAGTTTCGGCTTTAAAAAATAATCTCGAGTTTAGGTTATCATCGTAGAGTTTTTGGCTGAAATTAAGTTTAGAAAAAAATTTTATTGACATTTTTTTTATAAAAATTTTGTCTTTAGAAAAAAATGTACTAAAATATTGTCTTTAAAAAAATGTACTAAAATATTGCCTTTAAAAAAAATTTTTGAGAGATTTTGTCTTTAAAAAGTATTTTCGAGGGGGGTCCGGCCCGTGCTAAAGATTTGTCATTAGAGAATGTTACGCTGAAATTGTGTCTTTAAAAAAATTTCATTAAAATTTGTTTGAAAAATAATTTTAAATCGGCCCGGCCTCAGCAAAAGGTTGTCTTGCCGTAACTGATAAATATAAAATTTTGTTATTTAAAAAAATATTACTGACATTTTTTGTTTTAAATGAATCTAATTTAAATGATTCTGTAGACAAAAAAATTTTTTTTTTTTGGGGGGGGGGGGGGGGTGTTTGGCCCGAGCCCCTGGCCGCGTCCCCGGCTCCAATATTATAGCATTTTTTTTTTCTTTTATCCTTTGTTTGCCTATGAAGAGATATCGGGAAGAGAACTCGACAAATACGATCTATGGTAGAGGGACCGGCCGAACTTAGCACGCTTTTACTTGTTTCGGTTTAAAGTCAATAATATTCGAAGCTTTTCATATAGATTCACGTGCAAAGTTTACACAATAATTGTACACAATACACGACGAACCACTGTGCATATATACAACAAATTTATCCTACCATGGCACGTCTTAATGTCCAATCGATTATCTATTTTCAATGGAATACCAAAAACACAAAAATAATTATTTATAACCCAACAATAATATATTTCTACTTATGGTACAAGCTTTTCGTCAATCACAACTCATAATTAATTAAATACAATTCATTATCATTAATACACTAATCAACTGTCATTACCAATGCTGCTCTAAACTTCATATTGAATAATTATCACACACCCATGCATCTACACATACCTTCCTACCCATATACATGCCTCGACAAATACATGCACACATTTTCATTATCATGACTATCAGTTTAAAAGAGTTTATTATTCCCAGTAGGACGCGTCGTCAAGACGTCTTAAAAGAAGGGTGCATGACCATGTTAAATTGTTGAGGACATATAGCGGACAGCCCATACAAATCGTTGATGACATTTTCAGTAGTTGTCGCGAAAATCATGCATGACATTTTAAACGACATTGTGAATGAACATGTCACCATGTCTCATGACAATTCAAGTGACAGGTCTGTTACGATGTCCTTTAGAGATCGTCCGTTTTTCGAAGAAATAATAAATAACATTTAAAGTTTCTCAATTAATAAAAATTTTGCTGACATGTTCGTGGACACGGTTAGTGAATTCGTCAACAATTAAATTTTATAACAGACAATCCGCAAGACCCCTCAGCAGATATGCCATACTGGTGACGAATTCAAATTGTCTTAAAGAAGTCTTTGAAGACATTGTCATGATAGACGTTTGGACTGCTGAGTTAATAAGTCATTGTCCAAATTCATAGACAAGGATAAATAAGAGCCACACAAATCTACACAAAGCCACACACACACACAAGGCCATAGGAATAATAATATGTTTTATGAAATTGACAACAAAAATGCCTTTTCTCTCTCACCCGCATACACATTTCAAAGTCGTATCACTGAAACGCAATCGCCGCGCATTTATCTGTTTTTTTTTTTCATACGCATTTGCCTTCATTAGTCTAAATTCAACCTTCATACATTCATACATACAACATTTATACAATTATTTGTATAATGCACAAAATTATCAAGGGACATATGTTCTAAGCGAAGTTTACCCGTGATTAATTTATTGGACTCTGATTCCACTTGCTTTCGTAACTCTGACTGTTCAGGATCGAAAAAACCGCAATCGATTAGACCTCATGATTATTTGTTCTCTTAAGATTAGTTAGAACTGAACATAACATTAAGGGTTTGCTTTATTAGCTTATACACACATGAATATCATATAAATATTAATATACATACGTACATACATTTAGTTTTAATGTCATATATGGATACATTTACACATACCCACATACTTACTTACCATCTAAGTTCAATTTTAACTGATTTGTATTTCATTGTCGATTATATTTGACCATTTGAAACATTCATACAAAGATACACACACACATATAAATATACACATATGTAATATGATTTCTTTAGATTTTGTAAAAGTTAGTTTGTTATACATATATGTATGTTTATTATGTACATGCGGGTACAGGCATATGTACGTATATGGTGTATGTACATACGTAGTTAAAATAATAATTTCTATTGTTTGCGAAAATTATATATTTATACATATATATACATACATATATATATATATATATATATATATATATATATATATATATATATATATATATATATATATATATATATATATATATATATATATATATATATATATATATATATAGATATAGATATATATATATATATATATAGAAGAAATGAACGAAAAATGGAAAAACAACTAAGTTAAGATTAATAAAAATTTAATAATTATAAAAAAATGATGATATATGCAAAAAATGAAATAAGAATTAAATAAATATATTAAAATATAAATTGAAGACTTTTGACTTTTAAAAGAAATTCGTAGAACGCATTGTGAGATAGAATCACAAAAAATATGCCATTTGAAAACAGATAGAAATAACTCTTTGCAAGGCCCTAGGCATCTCTTGGAAGGGCCCTAAGGTTAGTCACCTGAGCATCTCGAGAAATAGTTCGGGCTGCCAAATTTTCATTTTTGGTCCGATTTTCAAATTTCTTTTTGCTGATAGTACTCAAACATCTTGCACAAATTTTCGCTGTAGGTATACTATATCTTCCCTGGGTTCGGTGATATCAGACTTTTAATTTTTATTTCTTGAAACTTTGGCTAAGTTTGGCTTTGCATTTTGCGATTTACGAAGGCTTTTATTGTTCGATTTTCATTTTAACGCATGATTTGGCGATTGAGTGATAAAGAATTATCTCTATCCGTTCTCAAATTGCATATTTTTACAAGTTTTTTTTCTATTCTATCCCACTGTGGAACGTGCGAAATAAACACTATGTTAAAGTGCTTCGAGGTAAGTTACGGCAAAAGTCAACAAGGAAAAAACGAGCCAAGTTTGGTTGGGCAGATTGTTGGGTACTCATCGCTAGTATGGTTGATGGAAAAAATAAAAGGGATAAACAACCAAATTCCAGCCTAACAGTGCAAAAAGATATATGGTCCCAATGCCTTTTGCAATCTTGAACATAGAATACGTTTTTATACCCACCACCATAGGTGACCTGACCTTACAAAGTATATACATTGCTGATCGTCGTCAAATTCTAAGACGACTTAACGATGTCTCTGTGTCTGTCTAAACCTCCATCCGTCTGTGTGTCTGTCTACACCTCGATTAGTCTATGCGTAACTACTATGCTACATCCCTTAAAAGTTAAGACATTAAGCTGAAATTTGGACCAGACCAAGAATATAATCCAAGACGCAGATTATGTTCTTTAACGGACTATATCAGAGTAGGGTAGGTTATGTCGATAATTTTGCATTAGTGTTTGGGAGATATTTGAAGGATTTCAGATACTTGTTCCCAAATATTCGTATTCTACATGTAAATATCTTTCTTTTAACTCCCATATTTTCCTGGGACCTTTATTTCAGTTTTGGTTCTTTTCTGTGTCGGGCGATTCCTCAGCCACTTAGGTTAGGTTGAAGAGAGGGTGCGGATATTTATCCACTATGGATATACACATAAGCCAGGAAGTCGGCTTGTTGTGCGCTCTAAATACTAAAAAGAAACCTCAAAAAATATAAGTCAGGAATTCCATGCTACTAACAAAATCCTTATTTGTTCTTCATACCCCCTAAGATGATTCCTGTCAATGACATAGGAAATGCTCCACCGTCACATGACCTACACATGCGTTCACTTGTTGCACCCTTTCTTTGAATAAGTGAGCTCGTAGTCCCATGTGTCCTGCTATAATAGCGTAAGCTATTTTGACCTCCTTCTTACTTCCTTTCAGTGATAGCCTCGTCTTCTTACGCTCCGGATCTCCCCATAGCATTATCGTCGCCTTACCGGCCGTTTTGCTGTTCCACAGTGTTACATGCCATCTCGTCGCCCTCGCCCTTAACTCGGACTACATTGCCTTGAAAGGCGTTTTTGGGGCATTTCTAGAAAATATTAATACAGTAAAGTTACTTTCAAAAGAAAGCCTTAAGGGAGCAGAATTCCCCAAAGTAAAAAACTTTTCTGAAATCGTTATAGAAATCGAGATATTGTGTTGTTAATGAAGGTCATACAAACCGCAGTCTGGACATTTCTGGAATGAATTTTTTTTTTAAATTTTCATGTGTATGGAAAAGTAAGGGGGAGTACCATTTCATCATGTAATCAGCTTTTCGGTAGCTGAAACATACACCTACATTTGTGTAGCCTTTGCGGGCCACATTTTGGACATTTCTGGAAGAGATTAAAAAAAGAAAAGTGGCTCTCAAATGAAAGCCCCACGGGAGCAGAATACGTCAATATATTGATGTTGACTCAACTCGTTATAGATATTGAGATATTTCAATTTTTCTGAATGGGCATGGGAGCTACCGTTTGAACAACTCTGGATGGAATTTTCTTAAAAATTTAAAATTTTTGGGCCTAAGACCCTAAATCGGAGGATTGGTCTATACGGCAGGTATATCCAAATCTGAACCGATCTGGGCCAATTTAACGAAGAAAGTTGAAGGGCCTAAGACAACTCACTGTTCCAAATTTCAGCGTAATCGGATAATAAATGTGGCTTTTATGGGCCTTAGACCCTAAATTGGAGGATCGATCTATATGGCAGCTATATCCAAATCTGAACCGATCTGAGCCAAATTGACGAAGGATGTCGAAGGGCCTAACACAACTCACTGCCCCAAATTTCAACAAAATCGGAAAATAAATGTGGCTTTTATGGGCCTAAGACCCTAAATCGGCGGATCGGTCTATATGGGGGCTATATCAAGATATAGTCCGATATAGCCCATCTTCGAACTTAACCTGCTTATGGACAAAAAAAGAATCTGTGCAAAATTTCAGCTCAATATCTCTATTTTTAAAGACTGTAGCGTGATTTCAACAGACAGACGGACAGACGGACGGACATGCCTAGATCGTCTTAGATTTTTACGCTGATCAAGAATATATATACTTTATAGGGTCGGAAATGGATATTTCGATGTGTTGCAAACGGAATGACAAAATGAAATCCAGAAATTTTTTATGGGGAACATATACAAGAACAATCGCCATTCACTCTTTGTGTGGTTGTTTGTGTATTATGAAAGCATCAAATTAATAGAACATCTAAATAAGAGAAAACAAGTAAAAACGTGCTTAGTTCGGCCGGGCCGAATCTTATATACCCTCCACCATGGATCGCATTTATCGAGTTCTTTTCCTTGACATCTCTTCTTAGGCAAATAAAGGATAAAAGAAAAGATTTTCTCTGTTGTAAGAGCGATATCAAGATAAAGTCCGGTTCTGACCACATTTAAATCATATGTTGGAGTTCTGCATAAAATGTCAGCCAATTCGAATAAGAATTGCGCCTTTTGGGGGCTCAAGATGTAAAATAGAGATCGATTTATATGAGAGCTGTATCAGTCTATACACCGATTCAGACCATAATAAACACGTATTTTGATGGTGATGAAAGAATCCGTCGTACAAAATTTCAGGCAAATCGGATAATAATTGCGATCTCTAGAGGCTCAAGAAGTCAAGATCCCAGATCGGTTTATATGACAGCTATATCAGGTTATGAACCGATTTGAACCTTATTTGACACAGTTGTTGAAAGTAAAACTAAAATACGTCATGCAAAATTTCAGCCAAATCGGATAGGAATTGTGCCCTCTAGAAGCTCAAGAAGTCAAGTCCCCAGATCTGTTTATATAACAGCTATATTATGAACTGATTTGAACCATACTTGGCAAAGTTGTTGGACATCGTGCAAAAATTCATTCAAATCGGATAAGAATTGCGCCCTCTAGAAGCTTAAGAATCAAGACCCAAGATCGGTTTATATGACAGGTATATCAGGTTATGGACCGATTTGAACCATACTTGTCGCAGATGTTGGATATCATAACAAAACCCGTCGTGCAAAATTTCATTCCAATCGGATAAGAATTGCGCACTCTAGTGGCCCAAGAAGTCAGGACCTAAGATCGGTTTATATGGCAGCTATATCAAAACATGGACCGATATGGCCCATTTACAATACCAACCGACCTACACTAAGTATGTGTGCAAAATTTCAAGCAGCTATTTACTCCTTCGGAAGTTAGCGTGTTTTCGACAGACAGACGGACGAACGGACAGACGGACGGACGGACAGACGGAAATAAAATGTCGCGACGATCAAGAATATATATACTTTATGGGGTCTCAGATGAATATTTCGAGTAGTTACAAACCGAATGACGAAATTAGTATATGGAGGGTATAATAAACTACAATAGATTCTAATAATAGAATAATCCTTACTTTACCTACTTTGATTGGCTATGACAGAACATTTGTTTAACTAGCCGAACATAGAATAGCGTTCCAAGCGCCTCGATTTTATGCGCTTATTCTAAAATCTTTGACACCATGTTTCGAAGTGTCTCCCACAACTTGATCTTTCCATCGGGCTTTTGGTGTTCCCGGTTTGCGTGTACCACCGTGTTTGCCCTCAAAAGACTTCTTTGCTGGAGCTTCTTCACCCATTCTGACAACTTGACCTAGCCAACGCAGCCGTTGTATTTTGATGCGTGTAACTATGCTATCTTCGTCATACAGCTCATACAGCTCGTGGTTCATATGTCGCCTATATTCTCCGTTAACGCAAATTGGTCCATACATTTTACGAAGAATCTTTCTGTCAAATACTCCAAGCACTCCCTCATCTGCTTTCACAAGTACCCATGCCTCAGAACCATATAACAGCACGGGTAGTATCAGTGTCTTGTATAGTGTAATTTTCGTCTTTCGAGAGGTGGCCTTGTTTCTAAACTGCTAACTTAATCCAAAGCAGCATCTGTTTGCCAGTATTATACTTCGCTTTATCTCAAAACTGGTGTAATTCGTTTCGGTTACGGCGGTTCCGAGGTAGATAAAGTTACTGACTATCTCAAACTTGTGGCTCCCACCTTTCTCCATTTTCTTTATCTGATCGGTTGTACAAGGCGTTTTGAAAG
Organism: Stomoxys calcitrans; assembly: GCF_963082655.1. NCBI lineage: Eukaryota > Metazoa > Arthropoda > Insecta > Diptera > Muscidae > Stomoxys > Stomoxys calcitrans. Next base: position 116,242,750 of record NC_081552.1, on the reverse strand, counting down.
TTGAAACCATCCATTTCGTCTTATCTCCATTTACTGCCAGACCCATTTTCACTGCATCTCATACGACCCTTTCAAAGGCTGCAGTTACTACTTCCGGTGACCGACCAATGATGTCGAGGTCGTCGTCATAGGGGAGTAGCATGTATTTTCTTGCGATTATTGTGCCATTAATTATTTAATGGTGTGCCATTTATATATTAATTTTGCATGGATACCAATCTCAGACATGGCTTGAAATATCTTTGAACGTAAAGGGATATAGATAGCTGTTTTGTAGTCAACAAAGAGACGGTAGTCGTTGATTTGTCCGTTTCGGGTCTTTTCCAGGATTTGGCGCAGTGTGAATATCTGGTCCAGGAAAGATTTATCAGGTCTAAAGCCGCATTGATAGGTCCCAGTTATCTCATTGACTTAAGGTTTTAATCTTTCACTCAGTACGCTTGAGAGTATCTTGTATGCGACGGGAAGGAGATGATGAAGGAGTCTTATTCCGTGTAGTTGACACATTCCGTCTTGTTTCTTTCTTGTGTACGAGACATAATATGCTGAGGTTCCAATCATCGGGTATGCTTTCTTCTAGCGTGATTGCGTTCACAAGCTGATTCATACGCCTTATCAGCATGTCGCCTCCGGTCTTAAATAGTTCAGCGGGTAACCCGTCGGCTCCTGCTGCCTTGTTGTTCTTTATTGGGGTCCCTGCTACTTGGAGCTTACTCTGACTAAGAGGTAAACATTCTATACCATCGGACACTGGCAGTTGGGTAAAATGTTCTTACCATATCCTCAGCATGCTATCTGTGCCAGTTACCAGATTTTCTTCTTTGTCTCTGCAGGAGGATATGCCTGGACCAAAGCCATCGAGTTGATGTTAAATTCTTTGGTATAATTTCCGGACTTCATTCGGCCATGGAGTGGGCAATAGTTTACCACTGCACCTTTATATCATCGCAACAAGGAGAGCTTTCATCAAGCAGTTGGGTCAGTCGAGTAGAGAATGCCGCTACCATCTGTTGTGTTTGCGGCTTTTCAATGTCCAGCTACCGTGCAGTGTTAGATCGTACTTTCCTCCCCATGTTCAAACGGTTGCGAACATTTGCTGCGACAAGGTAATGATCCGAATCTACAGTCGCTACACGGATCGATCGTACATCTTACACGCTGGACAAATGCCTTCCATCTATCACAGCGTAATGAATTTGGTTCCTCGTGTTTTGATCGGGTGATAGCTATGTGTCTTTGTGAATATTTTTAAATTGAAATCTGGTGCTACTAACTACCGTGTTTTTTACCGCGGCGAAATCTATCAGCTTAATCCTACTCATTGCTGGACGTTATCTTGTGGAGGCTAAACTTTCGGACTGTTGGACCAAAGATGCATTCCTTCCCCGTCTTCGCATTGAACTCTCCCAGAACGATTTTAATATCATGGGGGGGGGGGGGGGGGGGCGTAGCGGTCATATACGCTAGCGGCTAGGCGCTCGTAGAAAATTTGCTTGGTCTGCTCGTCCTTGTCTTCCGTCGGGGCATGGGCCCAAGTAAGGCTGATGTTGAAGAATTTGGCTTTTTTATGTGGATTGTGGCCAGCCTCTCATCCACCGGAGTAAAGCTGGAGACAAGGTGTTTCAATCTCCGATTTAGCACAAATCTACAGCCAAATTCATGCCTCGTGTAATGGCGGCTATGGTATAGTTGGTCACCGTTTGGTGTAGTGACGCCATTCCCAGTCCATCGCACTTCCTCTTGGACTGTAATATCAGCCTTGTACTTCTCTAATACATCCGCCAGCGCTTATGCTGCATCTTCTCTATAAAGAGTGCGGACATTCCAGGTGCAGATCAGCAAATCATGCTCCTTTTTTCGTTTGCGTGTGTCGTCAACGTTTTCACTATTCCTTTGTTTCTCATAGTTTTCCGGGGGCGGGTAATTAGCCCAGCACCCCAGCCGCATGGGTTTTGTGGGATTGCATGTATCCCTCGTTTGCCCCTAGCCGCTTGCTCCAAGATCCGACGCTCGCCGCCAGCCGCCTCTATCCTGGGAACAGACGCTGATATTGGCGATCGGTTATTTTAAGCCCCAAAAACTCGCCCTGTCATTTCGAGTATGAAGTTCCAGCCTGTGCTCCGTGTCAGCCGGGATAACCGAAGCTTATTCGACGAAACTTTCACAATAAAACTAAGATATTCGTAAACACAACAACACTTTGAAGGCTTAGAAAGATTACGATAGCCCTATAAATTGTGTTGGCAATCAGTACAAAATTAAGCTCTGACTTTATGACCAAATATCACAGTCGATGGGTCAGTTAGTGCTCCAATAGCGACCACGATTTAAAAAAAAAATAAATCTTTACCAATTTCAATTTCAAGAGAGTGCTGTGAGCATTCCAAAACTACGTGACCCAATCTAGACTTGAAGAGATCTACTGCTTTGCTTTCATTGGCTAGAACAGACGTCTCAGTCATTGTGTCCGTCAAGACAGGTCACAGTCTAATCGGAAAACATGCTGACAGACTGAAGGTTGCCAGCAACGACTTTTGCAGAAGCTGTGAGGACATCGAAGAAGAAGAGACTATAGAACACTTTCTGTGTGTGTGTCCCGCACTAGCAGTTAGAAGGAGTTCCACTTTAGGTTCTCATTTCTTTGAGAAACTGTCTGATTTAGCGGATGTGAACTTTCGCAAGTTACTGGGCTTTTTAAAGCGATCTGGATGGTTCAACGGTAGGAACTAGAAGGAATCTTCCTTCTTCTGTTCCTGTGGAATCACAATGGACGAAAACGTCTAAGTGAGTCTAATGGGAGACTGCCACTTAAACCTAACATAACCTTACCTTACCAATTTCACAGTAACAGAAGAATTTTTGGCAATTTGCGATTTTGAAAAAAATGCGGGCTGAAAATAGCCAACACTGTCTGCTGAATATTTGTAGTTAATTTTGCCGCTATTAAGGCAGTAGTTCTGCTATTACAGCAGTAGTTCTGTAATTTCAGAGCACCAGGCTGACTGCTGAAAATTCTGTTGTTTGCCGAAAATGACTGCTGCTTAATTATGAAGGGGATATTAGAAGACAAAAATAAAATACAAATTCAAATGTGTGCCTCAGTGGATGTTTATAATCACCACTGAATATATACCCTCCATAATATTGTTTCTTTAAATATAGAAACAAAAGCCCATGGTCGATGTACACATTAGTAGAGCAATAACAACAAATAAAAGCGTGCTAAGTTCGGCCGGGCCGAATCTTATATACCCTCCACCATGAATAGCATTTGTCGAGTTCTTTTCACGGCATCTCTTCTTATGCAAAAAAAAGAGATAAAAGAAAAGATTTGCTCTGCCATTAGAGCGATATTAAGATATAGTCCGGCTCGGACCACAATTAAATTATATATTGGAGAGCTGTGTAAAATGTCAGCCAATTCGAATAAGAATTGCGCTCTTTGGGGGCTCAAAAATTAAAATAGAGAGATCGATTTATATGGGAGCTGTATCGGGCTATAGACCGATTCAGACCATAGTGAACATGTATGATCCCAGATCGGTTTATATGGCAGCTATATCAGGTTATGGACCATACTTGACACAGTTGTTAGATATTATAACAAAATACTTCGTGCAAAATTTCATTCCAATCGAATGAGAATTGTGCCCTCTAGAGGCTCAAGAAGTCAAGACCCAAGATCGGTTTATATGGCAGCTATACCAGGTTATGCACCGATTTGAACCATACTTGAGACAGTTGTTGAATGTCATAACAAAACACGTCATGCAAAATTTAATTCCAATCGGATAAGAATTGCACACTCTAGAGGCTCAAGAAGTCAGGACCCAAGATCGGTTTATATGGCAGCAATATCAAAACATGGACCGATATGGCCCATTTACAATCCCAACCGTGGATCGCATTTGTTGAGATCTTTTCCCGGCATCTCTTCTTATGCAAAAAAAAAAAAAATGATAAAAGAAAAGATTTGCTCTACTATAAGAGCGATATTAAGATATGGTCCGGTTCGGACCACAATTAAATTATATGTTGGAGACCTGTGTAAAATGTCAGCCAATGAGAATAAGAATTGCGCCCTTTGGGGGCTTAAGAAGTAAAATAGAGAGACCGATTTATATGGGAGCTGTATCGAGCTATACACCGATTCAGACCATAATAAACACGTATGTTGATGGTCATGAGAGGATCCGTCGTACAAAATTTTAGGCAAATCCGATAATAATTTGGACCTCTAGAGGCTCAAGAAGTCAAGATCCCAGATCGGTTTATATGGCAGCTATATCAGGTTATGAAACGATTTGAACCTTATTTGACACAGTTGTTGAAAGTAAGAATAAAATATGTCATGCAAAATTTCAGCCAAATCGGATAGGAATTGCGCCCTCTAGAAGCTCAAGAAGTCAAGTCCCCAGATCTGTTTATATGACAGCTTTATCAGGTTATGAACTGATTTCAACCATACTCGGCACAGTTGTTGGATATCATAACAAAATACTACGTGCAAACAATTCATTCAAATCGGATAAGAATTGCGCCCTCTAGAAGCTCAAGAAGTCAAGACCCCAGATCGGTTTATATGACAGCTATATCAGGTCATGGAACGATTTGAACCATACTTAGCACAGTTGTTGGATATCATAACAAAACACTCCTTGCAAAATTTCATTCCAATCGGATAAGAATTGCGCACTCTAGAGGCTCAAGAAGTCAAGATCCCAGATCGGTTTATATGGCAGCTATATCAGGTTATGAAACGATTTGAACCTTATTTGACACATTTGTTGAAAGTAAGAATAAAATACGTCATGCAAAATCGGTTTATATGGCAGCTATACCAGGTTATGCACCGATTTGAACCATACTTGAGACAGTTGTTGAATGTCATAACAAAACACGTCATGCAAAATTTAATTCCAATCGGATAAGAATTGCACACTCTAGAGGCTCAAGAAGTCAGGACCCAAGATCGGTTTATATGGCAGCAATATCAAAACATGGACCGATATGGCCCATTTACAATCCCAACCGTGGATCGCATTTGTTGAGATCTTTTGCCGGCATCTCTTCTTATGCAAACAAAAAATGATAAAAGAAAAGATTTGCTCTACTATAAGAGCGATATTAAGATATGGTCCGGTTCGGACCACAATTAAATTATATGTTGGAGACCTGTGTAAAATGTCAGCCAATGAGAATAAGAATTGCGCCCTTTGGGGGCTCAAGAAGTAAAATAGAGAGACCGATTTATATGGGAGCTGTATCGAGCTATACACCTATTCAGACCATAATAAACACGTATGTTGATGGTCATGAGAGGATCCGTCGTACAAAATTTTAGGCAAATCCGATAATAATTTGGACCTCTAGAGGCTCAAGAAGTCAAGATCCCAGATCGGTTTATATGGCAGCTATATCAGGTTATGAAACGATTTGAACCTTATTTGACACAGTTGTTGAAAGTAAGAATAAAATATGTCATGCAAAATTTCAGCCAAATCGGATAGGAATTGCGCCCTCTAGAAGCTCAAGAAGTCAAGTCCCCAGATCTGTTTATATGACAGCTTTATCAGGTTATGAACTGATTTCAACCATACTCGGCACAGTTGTTGGATATCATAACAAAATACTACGTGCAAAAAATTCATTCAAATCGGATAAGAATTGCGCCCTCTAGAAGCTCAAGAAGTTAAGACCCCAGATCGGTTTATATGACAGCTATATCAGGTCATGGAACGATTTGAACCATACTTAGCACAGTTGTTGGATATCATAACAAAACACTCCTTGCAAAATTTCATTCCAATCGGATAAGAATTGCGCACTCTAGAGGCTCAAGAAGTCAAGATCCCAGATCGGTTTATATGGCAGCTATATCAGGTTATGAAACGATTTGAACCTTATTTGACACATTTGTTGAAAGTAAGAATAAAATACGTCATGCAAAATTTCAGCCAAATCGGATAGGAATTGCGCCCAATCGGATAAGAATTGCGCACTCTAGAGGCTCAAGAAGTCAATACCCAAGATCGGTTTATATGGCAGCTATATCAAAACATGGACCGATATGGCCCATTTACAATCTCAACCTACCTACACCAATAAAAAGTATTTGTGCAAAATTTTAAGCGGCTAGCTTAACTCCTTCGGAAGTTAGCGTGCTTTCGACAGACAGACGGACGGGCGGACATGGGTAGATCGACATAAAATGTCGCGACGATCAAGAATATATATACTTTATGGGGTCTCAGACGAATATTTCGAGTAGTTACAAACAGAATGACGAAATTAGAATATCCCTATCCTATGGCGGATGGTATAAAAATGCCTAAAGTAATCAAACAAGTAACAGTTAAACATTTTTGTCAGCAGATACTGTACTTAAAACAGCAGATATTTTTTGCTGATTTAGCTGACCTAAATGTTTTGCTAATACAGCAGCCCTGAAACAGCAGTCATAACTGCTTTCGCCTTGTCAGCAGACAAAAGCTGCTGTTTTAGCAAAAATTTTTGCTGTTTTGATTTACAAATTAGGTTGAGTGTATTAAGTGCGAAATGGGTCAAGTCTTAAAGAGTATCATGCACGCAAGTACATCACGCTTAAAAGTATACATGGTGTTCACTTAAATTTTTCTTTTGCTGGAACCTTTAAATAAAATCTTACAACAAAAATTTCCCTATAAATTAAAATGCGATATCGATGGTTGGATTGTGTTAGGTAATGCGAACTCTCACCACATTTCGTGGGGTAGCACCAACACTAATAAGCGGGGCCAAGTCCTGGCAAAGTTCTTGAATACTAGCGACCTAATAACACTTAATATTGGTATCACCGCTACCTTTGTTAATAGTATTAGGGAGGAGGTATTAGATGTGACGATATGTTCCGGAAATCTAATCGATGAGGTTCAAGATTGGAGGGTCTCGATCGAACACTCTTTCCCTGACCATCACTACATTAGGTTTAGAATATCACGGCCAGCGCCGAATCCGATATCCGGAATAAGTTGAAAACCAACTGAACAAAATTCGTAAGGCTACTCAGAAGAAGACTTGGGTAAGATAATAGAGATCCGCAGACTTTTTAACAGAGCACGTCCTAAAAAGGCGGAAGTTTCTTGGGATGTGTATTACACACGGCTCAAGGAATACAATAAGATTACCAGAGCGGCAAAACGTGCCTCCTGGAAGCTTTTCTACGAACAGGTCGATAGCGTTAATGACGCCGCCAAGATAAAAAAGTTTCTCTCAAAAACTCTTGTCCAAACTGAAACTTTAGTAGATGATATGGGAGTGAGAGCAGAGACAACGGAGGACTTGTTGAGGCTTTTGATAAAAACCCATTTTCCACAGGATACGACGGGACTCACGGAAACACCGGAGTCTTGGAATAATGACGTTGATGGAAGGTTTATAATAACGGAATTTATAGTGCAGGAATCCTTGAGGAGCATCAAACCATTTAAGTCACCCGGACCTGATAGGATATTTCCGGCGTTACTACTGAAGGAAGCAGACTATTTGGCGCCTCGTCTGGCCAAAATTTTCACAGCGTGCCTAGGACTTTCATATACTCCGAAAACCTAGCAGGAGGCAAGGGTGGTATTTATACCCTAGCCCGGCAAGGTAAGTTATGCGACACCAAAAGCCTACAGACCCATAAGCCTTCCGTCCTTTCTACTCAAAACCATGGAACGTATTGTATACACCATGATAAAGAGTATAATATCCAGCAAACTGCTCAAATACAAACAGCATGGCTATGTCGAGGGAAGGTCGGCGGAGACAGCCCTGCACGAGATTGTGCATAAAATAGAAGAATCCTTCGATGCCAAAACGTACAACCTGGCGGTTTGCATTGACATCGAGGGGGCTTTTAACAATGTGCGGACCGACACACTCATCCAATCCTTATACCAGTACCGGGTGGACCCGGTCCTTAGAGACTGGATAAACCATATGCTAAGCAACAGGTGGATAAATTGTGTGTCCAATGGCATAAATATAAGGGAGAAAGTGGCACAGTGACCGGTGGCCACCATAAATGACCTATTACGGATGCTGACTAAGGAGGGATTTGAACCCGTCTGCTATGCAGTCGATGTTATATTACTTCTAAGAGGTAAGCATCCGAACGAGCAATGCAGAAGGGCCGAAAGGGTCTTGCATACGGCATATGACTGGGCTAGACCCAGAGGTCTCAATGTTAACCCAGAGAAAACTGAAATATGCCTGTTCACGTGGAAAATGAAGGTGGGCGAATTTAACGCTCCACGTTTCCACAATAAGACGATTTCTATATCTGACAAGGTCAACTACTTAGGTGTGACCTTGGACAGGAAACTGAATTGGAAGTGTCACATTCAGGAGCGCACTAAGAAGGCTCACAGATGTTAGGCACTATGTCGACGGGCCGTAGGCTCGAAATGGGGCCTGAATCCTAGGATAGTCCACTGGCTCTACAGGAGCGTGATAAGACAAATACTTACTTACGCCTTAGTAGTTTGGTGGACTGCTATGGAAAAAAAGTGCAACATTAGGTATACAACAGGTTCATAGAACATGTTGTCTCGGCATAGGCGGAGCGATGAGGACCACGCCGACTAGGGCACTGGAGACTATTCTAGATATCCGACCCATTGACATACAGATTATGTGTGAGGCAGCCACTACGGCTATGAGACTTAAGGCGATGGGAGAATGGATTGAGGTTGGGAGCAGCTCATACCATCGCGGTATATTAGAGGCGACGATAGGAAACCTGGAAGTAAGGGGAGAGGTTACCGATCGGATACCTGAGATGAACCTTGAAGTCGAGTGCGAGGCATTGCTGCCATTGGCACAGTCTTGAAGTGACGGAACCCTAGTATTGCCATCTGGAAGATCATGTTACACGGGTGATTCAATGCTAGAGGACAGAGTGGGTCTGGGAGTTTACATTGAAAACCCAGGGACTGACATCTGTTTTAGACTGCTTGAACATAATACGGTCCTGCAGGTGGAGATCCGGGTGATTACGGAATGCGTGAAGTGGTGTGATGTTATCGTCGAGTCTGAACATCTTTACCGACAGTAAAATTGCCATAAGGACAATAAAAACCAGGACGGTAAGCTCACGAACAGTCTTGCAGTGTAAGAAGGAGATTAACGCCTTCTTTAAGGATCGGAAAATCCGCATCGTTTGGGTGCCGGGCCATAACGGAGTAAGGGGAAATGGAAGGGCAGACGATTTGGCGGTGAAGGCCAGAGGATTGCCGTCACCGACCCATTCCGGGTCGACGCAATCAGAGTTAAGGAAGTGGGCGATGAATGCGCATGCAACATTGTGGAAAAGCGAGACAGTCGGTAGGACGGCGAAAATCCTATTGGGGGATCCAGATCGTGAGAAGACGAGGCTATTACTGAAAGGAAGCAAGAAGGAGGTCAGTATAGCTATTGGTACCATAACGGGACACATGGGACTACGAGCTCACATGTGTAAAATCGGTGCGGCAAGTGATAGTATGTGTAGGGCATGCGGGGAGGATGATGAGACGTTGGAGCGTTACATTTGTCATTGCCCGGCTGTCGCGTCTAACAGATAGGTGGAGACACAATATCAGACATGAACCAACTTGGGGGAGTGGGATTGAAAACAATTAAGGATTTTGTAAGTAGCACGGAATTCCTAACTTAAAATTTTCTTTTTAGAGGTTACTTTATAGTTTTTGGAGCGCACAACAAGCCGATTACTGGCTTAGGTGTATGTCCATAGTGGCATGGGGCGCATTAATACTTGCACCCCTTTTCAACCTAACCTAACCTAACCTAGGTAATGGAGAAGCAGGGCACCGAAGCTGACCGGGGTTATGCTACACTCAACGAAATTTGTTATTCAAAATAGCAAAAATTTTCGCTAAAACAATAGTTTTTGTTTGCTCAAATGGGGAATCAGGCACTACTGCTGTTTCAGCAAACATAGTGCTGCTGTTTTAGCAAACATTTCGCACTGCAATTCCAGCAAACAAAATGTGCTATTTTAAATTCAAAAGTCCGCTAAAGTATTGGAATTAATATGTGCTGAAATGGACAATTTTTTCAAGTCTTTTGACTGTTAGGGCGATGATCATTAAATTTTACAATTTTTGTTTGTTTTTCTTTCAAGACGAGCTCAATGATCGGAGATTTTCTTTGCAAATGGAAAAAGAAAGCCAGAGATTGCAACGCACACCAACCACTATGGGACGCGTTTCGTCTTTGGTTAGAAGACGTTGATATGTTGTATTTGAATCGTATTAATTGCGAAAACGCCTCAATTAACACATTAACCCCGTTCGACTACCTTGTCTATTGGCTGTACTTTTTCCCAATGCATGCGTTTTTTTTGTTTCGTTTTATTTTATGCCATTATTTATGTTTTCATTTTATGGTCGGTCATGTTTTTTCCAAAGGGAGTCCACCCAGTGGCCTCTTTTAGGAGCCAATCCACCATCCGTCACAACTTCTCAAAATATGCATGCTATAACATATATTTTCAACTTATTTTCCCCTTGATCGAAAATGCTCTTACCCACTCAACTTCTCAAAATTGTTGTTTTAATATGCCTGCTTATCGGCTCCAAAAGGTGCGATACTCACTGCTCCTCCATTTCTCAAAATAGGGCAGAAACATGCCTCAATTTGAGCACATTAATATTCTACTCTTCTCTATATATAAATGTCACGCGTAATTTACTGACTGACTGATCACTGCCCAGCCTAACAGGCCACAGCTAGAATCGTGAAATTTTGCACGAATGTTGCTCTTAGGTCGTGGACGCGGAATAAGATTGGGTTTGGCGATATTCGTTCGGTAAGGTACAAAATAGTACCAATATAGTGCGAAATGATGCATGTTTGTGCAGTATGAACGGAAAGTGCTGGGAGAATGATTTTGGGATCAAATTAAAAAGCTCTTGAAAAACTAAGATTTAATGAAAAAAATCTTCCAAAATAGTTCCGGAAGTGGGAGAAATAGTACGTTTAGTGCTGCAATTGGTACTATTTGGTACTTTCTTTGCAAATTGAGATTGAGTTCTGAAGTTTGAAACTTAAGTACACTATGCCAAACTTAATTGGATGATTAGAAGAGTTTTTCGAAGTTTTTACATTTAGGTACTAAAACAAGTACCAACAATTTACGAACTTTGAAATTTGTCTGAAAGACCTCTGCTACAAAATTATGAGGATGAAAAAAAAAAAACAATGGATAAATAGTACTGGTTATGGGAGAAAACGTACGTTTAGTACCGCAATTGGTACCATTTGGTACTTGGCATGTAGGTACAACTAGGAAATAAATGATGGGTGACTAAATGATCTGTGAAAGCAGATAAGGCTGTGGTTGGAGTATTTGAGAGAAAGATTCTTTCATTCACTATGGACATACACCTAAGACAGTTTTTGGCTTGTTGTGCTTTTTAGATATTAGAAAGTAGCCTCGAAAAAGAAAATTTAAGTTCGGAATTCCGTGCTACTTACAAAATCCCCAATGGTTTTCCCTACCACGTCCCTTAATTGTGCCGGTGTCTGTTAACAGCGAAAGCCGGGCAATGACATAAGAAATGCTCCAACATCTCATCATCTTCCCTACATGCAGCGAGCGGGGCAGATAGAATTAAGCAACTTGATGCGAATTATCAGTCTTGACAAAAATACGATGTGTCGTAACAAATCGTACCAGAAGTGGAAGAAAATTTACTAATTGTGATGTAATTGATACATTGAAAGATTATTTTGCGCTACTAGAGACTTTCTTGAAAATCGTACATATAGGTACCTAAATTATCATAATGGTAGATTTTTTGAAAAACGTTCATTTAATTTCTAGAACGTAGAAAATGGTACTCATTTGCACAGTGGGCTAAAGCTCTAAAATTTGAGATGCAGTTACACCTTGACAGTAAATTGTGGAAAGGTTAGGTTGGGTTGAAAAGAGGATGCAGATATTAATCCGCCCCATGCCACTATGGACATACATCTAAGCCAGTATTCGGCTTGTTGTGCGCTCTAAAAACTATAGAGTAACCTATAAAAAGAAAATTTTAAGTTAGGAATTCCGTGCTACTTACAAAATCCTTAATTGTTTTCAATGCCACTCTCCCAAGTTGGTTCATGTCTGATATTGAGTCTCCACCTAAGTACCGGTATCTGTTGGACGCGAAAGCCGGGCAATGACAAAGGAAATGCTCCAACGTCTCATCATCTTCCAAGCATCCTATCACTTGCCGCACCGATTTTACATAAGTGAGCTCGTAGTCCTATGTGTCCCGTTATACTAATAGCTATACTGGCCTCCTTCTTACTTCCTTTCAGTAATAGCCTCGTCTTCTCACGATCTGGATCCCCCCATAGGATTTTCGCCGTCCTACCGACTATTTCGCTATTCCACAATGATGCATGTGCATTCGGCGCCCACGCCCTTAAATCGAAGCGTCGACCCGAAAGGCTTTGGGTTAACCAAGTTCATTGACGGCAATCCTCTGGCCTTCACCGCCAAATCGTCTGCTCTTTCATTTCCCCTTACTCCGTTATGGTCCGACACGCAAATGCGGATTTTCCCATCCTCAAAGAAGGCGTTAATCTCCTTCTTACACTGCAAGACTGTTCGTGAGCTTACCGTCCTGGTTGTTATTGCCCTTATGGCAATTTTACTGTCGGTAAAGATGTTCAGACTCGACATCCTCGCGTTAGCACCACACCACTTCACGCATTCCGTAATCACCCGGATCTCCGCCTGCAGGACCGTATTATGGTCAAGCAGTCTAAAACAGATCTCAGTCCCTGGGTTTTCAATGTAAACCCCCAAGCCTACTCTATCCTCTAGCTTTGTTCCATCCGTGTAACATGATCTTCCAGATGGCAATACTAGGGTTCCGCCAATCCAAGACTGTGCCAATGGCAGCAATGCCTCGCACTCGACTTTAAGGTTCATCTCAGGTATCCGATCGGTAACCTCTCCCCTTCCTTCCAGGTTTCCTATCGTCGCCTCTAATATACCGCGATGGTATGAGCTACTCCCATACTCAATCCATTCTCCCATCGCCTTAAGTCTCATAGCCGTAGTGGCTGCCTCACACATAATCTGTATGTCAATGGGTCGGATATCTAGAATAGTCTCCAGTGCCCTAGTGGGCGTTATCCTCATCGCTCCGCCTATGCCAAGACAACATGTTCTCAGAACCTGTTGTATGGTCCTTATGTTGCACTTTTTCTCCATAGCAGTCCACCGAATTACTGAGGCGTAAGTAAGTATTGGTATAATCACGCTCCTGTAGGGCCAGCGGACACTCCTCGGATAATCCAAAAAAAAAAAAAAAAATAACTAGTGGGCAACTAGAAGATTTTATTTTTAATTTCTGCGTTTAGGTACTAAAACGTACAATATGGCACTTTCCTTGTGTATTCAGCTGGTGCTCTGAAATTTGGGATGCAGTTACACTTTGACAGTATGTATTGAGTGACTAGAACATATTTCTGATATTGGTATATTTGTGTACTAATACGAACATTGAATTTTAATGGAGCTAGACTCTGCAGTTACACTATTTAGTTTTTAAAGCACGGGTTTTGAAATTTATAGGCTTAGAAGAAGAAACATTATTATTGTTGTTTTCATGAATGTACTAGCAGACCCGGGCCCGCTCCGCTGCGCCTTCTTTTAATTTATATGGAGCAATATTTTAATTGGAATATTTTTTTCGACAATTAAAGAGCTGTTAGTGAAATACCATGCTACGAAAATAGTATATCGCTTGACTAACTGTTTAACAATATAAGTGCATTTATCTGAATCCCATATGATGTTTTTTGGTCTACGAATTTAAGTTTGGATGCAAGGTGTGCTCCATTCTTAAAATACTTGATTTCAGCCCGTTATTCTCATGATATCTGATTTAGGGGAGAGATGGTCCCCCAGATACTTGGCCCTGAAAATATCAGCATAGGGCTATTTTCTCAAATACCATTTATTTAAACCCCATATTGCCATTGGTTTAAGGGGAGTTTACACCTCTTGGTGCCGCAGTGCGACACCTCTTGGGTGAGAAGTTTTACATGGCATAGTACCTCATAAATGTTGCCAGCATAAGGTGGAGAAAACCACCGTTGAAAATTTTTTCTGATGGTCTCGCCAGGATTCGAACCCAAGCGTTCAGCGTCATAGGCGGACATGGTAACCTCTGCGCTGCGGTGGCCCCCAACATTTTCCAAGATGGTCCCCAAACATTAAGCCCTGAAAATATATCAGCAACGTGGTCTATTCTCATATATCTAATATATATCATTTATTTGAAACGTATTGCCATTGGCCTCAAAATTGATATCAAAATCGTTTTCTAATCTCATTTAAACTCCTTACTGCAAAAGTCAGCAAATATGTCCGGTTTGGGGTATTGGCCCTAAGAACTAAAAATATTTAGTTTCACTGTCTTTACTCACCAAATTGTCTTGGTGAGTAAATACGTCCTATTTGGGGGTTGTTATGGTTATGGGACGTCCCCTAGAGAGTTGGTCCCTAATGTTGATATCAGATACGTGGTCTACTTCCAAATGCCTTTAATTTGAGCCCCAAATTTCCATAGTCGGCAAACATGACCTGATTGGGGGGTGTTTTTGGGGATGGGCGGCTACTCAGTGAGTTGGCCTTAAAAATATATATCGGATTCGTGTTATACTCGAAAATCCCTCTTATTTGAGCCTTATATTGCAATAGTCAGCAAATACTTACTATTTTGGTGGTGTTGTGAGGGTGGTGTGGCCCCATAGACACTTTCCCGAACATTGATATCAAATTCGTGCTTTACTCCCAAAGACCTTTCATTTGAGCGCCATATTGCTATGGTCGTAAATTTGTGTCCTTTGGCGGATGTTTTTGGGGAGAGGCGGCCCCCAAACACTTGGTCCCATATTTGGATATCAGATTCGTATTCTGCATTCAAATGCCTTTTATTTAAGCCGCATATTCCCATGGTCAGTAAATAAGTCCTGTTTGGGGGGTGTTTTGGGAAAGGGGTGGACCCCAGAATCGTGGTCCCATATTTGGATATAACATTCGTATTTTACTCGCAAATACCTTTCACTTGAGTCCCATATTGCCATGGTCGGTAAATATGTCCGATTTAGGAGTGTTTTGGGATTTGGGGTGGTCCCCCTAGCACTTGGTCCGACAATTGGATATCAGATACGTTTTCTTATCTTAATTACCTTTCATTTGAGTCCCATATTGTCGTGATTGGTGTAAATATATGTTAGATAGGTTTTAAGGTGGGGCATCCCCCCTAGGTACCTCATCCGAAATTTGGATAACAAATTTTTATTTTTAGGGTTCTATATGAGAGCACACAAAATTTCGCTTAAAACGCACCACCCATCTCCGAAATCTGGCGTTTCTGAAAATTATGGTAAGGGGGAGGGTATAGCTGTATCGCAATTTTGAGAGCTTAAGATCACTCTGTAAAGAAAGTGCCTTTCTGTATGTTTTTGTACCATTTAGTATGACCTAGTACCTAAATGTACGATTTTTAAAAAAATCTTCTTATCGCCCAAAACTTGTCGTCAAGGTATAGATGTATCCCAATTTTGAGAGCCTTGTCTTACAACGTAAAAAAATACTATTTTGTATGTTTGAGTACCTAAATGCACGAATAAAAATATCCTCTAGTCGCCAAATATATACTTTCAAGATACAAAATGCACCACAGTTAGTACATTTTCTTCCACATGTCGTATTTTGTGTCATGTTTCGTAATGTTTGTCAAATTGCTTAATTCTAGCTGTTTCCGTTCGCTGTAGGCAGAGATGAGCTCTTGTGTATTATTTTACACTTTCTGCTACAACAATGTACGAATCTTATATAGCTCATTTGGTCACCCATCATGTTTTTCCTCGTTGTACCTACATGCCAAATTTTAGACCTCTAGCTCCATCTGTAAAGAAATTATCAAATGGTACCAATTTTAGTAGCAAAATGTTCGAATTTCAAATAGATCATTTTGTCACCCATCATATTTTTCCTAGTAAAGAAAATACAAAATGGTACCAAAATATTCGAATTTTAATCACCCATCATATTTTTCCTCGTCGTATTTATATGCCAAATTTCGTACCTGTAGCTACATCAATAAAGAAAGTACTAAATGGTTCCAATTCTGTTACCACAATGTACGAATTTTGAATAGATTATATATTTTCTAGTTCTACCGAAACGCAAAATTTCAGACCTCTAGCTCCATCTGTAAAGAAAGTTGCAGATGGTACCAATTGTGGTACTACACGTACGTTGTCTCCCATTACCAGTACTATTTTTCCAAGTTTTTCTATTCAACAGATGTCTTTTAAGACAAACTTCTAAATTCTACCTCTATCCACTCGCCCTGTAAAAAGCTCATCCATTTCGTAAATTTTTGGTCCTTTTTAGTACCAAATGTACAAAGTTTCAAAAACTCTTCTAGTCATCCATTTAAGTTTGCCATGGTGTACCTAAGTTCCAAAATTCGGAGCTTAGCTCAATTTACAAAGAAAGTACCAAATAGTACCAATTGCGGCACTTAATTTACAATTTCTCCCACTTTCTATACTATTTTGGAAAATTGTTGTCACCAAATCTTAGTTTTTCAAGACGCTCTTTTATTTAAGCCCAAACTCATAATTCTAGAGCTATGTTGGAAAAAAAAACACACAATTTCGTACTTTTTAGTACCTTAACGTATGAATATCACCAAATTCCGTCTTATTCCGTGACTATAACCCAATACCCAATGCAAGATTTTATGATTCTACCTTCAGCCGTTTGGGCTGGGCGACGATTAGTCAGTCAGTCACGCTACTCTTTTATATATTTTGACAATGACATCTTCTTTTATGTAAAACGGAGCGGGCCCCGCTGCGCCTTCTTTAACTCTCTAATATCTTTTTAGGGTGGAGACACTTCCCCCTGAATGCGGATATCGAATTCGTGCCATTGTATCCTATGATGCTGAACGCTTTCGAATCCTGGCGAGAACATCGGACAAAGCGTTGTTTATCCCCTCTTAATGTTGGCGACATTTTCAAGGTATAATGCCATGCATGGTCATTTAAAAAATTTTCCCCAAAGAAGTGTCGCACTGCGGGACGCCGTTCGGACTCGGCTATAAAAAGGTTCCTTATCATTGAGTTTAAACTTGAATCGAAAAGCACTCATTGATGTGTGAGAATTTTCCCCTTTTCGATTCCTGGTGGTAATGTTCTTCCTTAGGGTAATGTTCTCATTAGGGGAGGGATGGCACCTCAGACATTTTGGCTCAAATATGGATATCAAATTCGTGCTGCGCTCCCAAATCCCTTTAATTTGAGCCCCATGTTAACATGGCCGTTAAACATGAACCGTTTGGAGTGTTTTGGGGCGGCCACCGGCACTTTGCACTGAAATTAGATATCGAATTCGTTCTTTATTTCCAACGGAAATGAAGTTCAGTTAAGGGGGTCTTTTTAGGAATACCCCAAAACACTTGGATCCGAAATTGGATATCAAATTCGTTTTCTACTCTCAAATACCTTTCATTTGAGTCCCATATAGTCATAATGGGTCTAATGACGTTTTGAGTGGTGGCGTGAATCCCTATACTTCGATCTGTTTTCGTATTTCAGATTCGAAATCTACTCCCGAATAACTTTCATATTGAAATGAACGTCCAATATGTCTGTTTGGGGCAGTTTTGGGGTTGGGGCGGCCCGATGAGCACTTAGACTCAAATTTTAACACCATATTCGTATTTTACTTTCCCATACCTTTCATTTGATATCTATATTGTCCCGATCGGTCCACTTTTGATTTTGGGTTGTGTTTTTGGCATAACGGGGAGGGTCCGTTTCCTTTCCGATACCGAAAAATACATACATCCTATATTTCCTTCCAAACCAACCTACACAATCTGTGAAAATTTCAAGGTAATCGGTTCAGCCGTTTTTGAGTCTATACGTTTGTATGTTTGTTTGTTTGTTTGTTTGTATGTTTGTTTGTTTATTTGTTTGTAAATTTGTTTGTTCCGTATAGACTCAAAAACGGCTAAGCCGATTTCTTTGAAATTTACACAGATTGTGGGGAGTGGTCCGGAAGGAGCAAAAGGCTATATACTTTTTGATATCGCATTGGGGGCGGACCCTCCCCCTTACCACAAAAGTACCAGCCAAAAAAAAAAAGTGGACCGATTGGGACAACAAGGGACTTAAATGAAAGGTATTAAAGAGTAGAGTACGAATATGGCCAGGAAGGAGCAATAGGATATATAAGTTTATGATATCGCAAGAAGGCGGACCCTCCTACTTACCCCAAAAGTACCACCCAAAGATAAAAGTGGATCGATCGGGACAGTATTGGACTTAAATGAAAGGTATTGAAGAGTAGAGTACGATTTCCATATTAAAGATTGAGTCCAAGTAATTGGGGGGCCGCGCCGACCCCAAAACCCCTCAATTGGTTTATTGGACGATAATGACAATATGGGGCTCGAATGAAAGGTATGCGCGAATAGATTACGAATATGGTCAGGAAGGAGGTATAGGTTATGTAATTTGTTGATGTTGGAAGGGGACGAATCCTCCACCGTTACCACAAAAACGGTACCCAAAATCAAAAGCTGACCTATAGGGACAATATGGGTATCATCGAAAACTGCTCCAAATAAACATATTGGACGTATATATCAATATAGGACTCAAATGAAAGGTATTCGGGAGTAGACTACGAATATGACATTAAAAATCGAAGTCCATGTAATTGATAGTCGGCCCATCCCCGATAAGCTCCCCAAATGGGAATACTTCTCAATCATAGCTTGATGAAACTCAAATGAAATGCATTTGAGATCAGATTACGAATATGACATTAAACTTTGTGTCCAAGAACCTAAGTGATGTTTTACCTCCTAAATTCGCCTCCAATAGGTTATTTGATAGATTATTTTGAGTTGAGTGCGTCATTCAAATTTGTGCTCAAGTGGCAGTGTGGCGCACAACCCTAATGTAGACGCCCTCCACCAAACAGCTGTATGCACCAATCATGACAATATGAGGTTAAACAAGTAAAAGCGTGCTAAGTTCGGCCGGGCCGAAACTTATATACCCTCCACCATGGATCGCATTTGTCGAGTTCTTTTCCCGGCATCTCTTCTTAGGCAAAAAAGGATATAAGAAAAGATTTGCTCTGCTTTAGAGCGGTTTGGACTACAATTAAATTATATTTTGGAGACCTGTGTAAAATGTCAGCCAATTCGAATAAGAATTGCGCCCTTTGGGGGCTCAAGAAGTAAAATAGAGAGATCGTTTTATATGGGAGCTGTATCAAGCTATAGACTGATTCAGACCATATTAAACACGTATGTTGATAGTCATGAGAGGATCCTTCGTACAAAATTTCTGGCAAATCGGATAATAATTTCGACCTCAAGGAGTCAAGATCCCAGATCCGATTTGATCCTTATTTGACACAGTTGTTGAAAATAAGAATAAAATACGTCATGCAAAATTTCATTCAAATCGGATAAGAATTGCGCCCTCTAGAAGCTTAAGAAGTCAAGTCCCCAGATCTGTTTATATGACAGCTATATCAGGTTATGAACCGATTTAAACCATACTTGGCACAGTTGTTGGATGTCATAACAAAACACGTCGTGCAAAATTTCATTCCAATCGGATAAGAATTGCGCACTCTAGAGGCTCAAGAAGTCAAGACCCAAGATACGTTTATATGGCAGCTATATCAAAAAGTGGACCGATATGGCCCATTTACAATACCAACCGACCTACACTAATAGGAAGTATTTGTGCAAAATTTCAAGCCGCTAGCTTAACTCCTTTGGATGTTAACGTGCTTTCGACAGACAGACGGACGGACGGACAGACGGAAATGGCTAGATCGACATAAAATGTCGCGACGATCAAGAATATATTGTATATACTTTATGGGGTCTCAGACTAATATTTCGAGTAGTTACAAACAGAATGACGAAATTAGTATGCCCCCCATCCTATGGTGGAGGGTATAATTAAAGCTATAAGGTTGTGTACTGCGAATCTGATATCATTATTCTGCTCATATATCTAGCGGACCACCTCACCCCAAAACGGTCGATCAATTATGATGACCTAACGGGACACTGTGTGATTTATTTAATGCGCAGGCCGCCATAGCCCCGAAATTATAACATTCAGTGTGAAAGCAGGAGTTGCAAACCTTAACGATAAGGTTGCAAACATTTTTATCTCACCGATATGCGAGACCAAATGACGTGTTGCTGGGCAACACTTTTTTGTTCAAGAGTTGTACACGGTAAGAACCATCGATACGGGATGACTATGAGCACCACACTGGATGGAACTTTGAGCTCCGACTTGTGTGGTGCCCATCGTTATCACGGTAAGCTTAGCTGAAAGCTACCGGGCGCGTCCACAGGTTGCGGATGGTGGAAAGCTCCGTTTTTATGCGGAGTAGCTGCAAATGCGGCCGCGGGCAGTCAGCGATTTTCGAGAGGAGAGTCTCAGTGAGGAGTCAGGTGGCACTGGCTTTTAATTAAATACTGAGTGCCAATGAGATGACAAGGCGAGTTATTGGCGCCTTCAAGGCGAGTTATTGACGCCTTCAAATAACCAATGGCCAACATCAGTGTCTGTTTCCAGGTTAGGGGCGGCTGGCGGCGAGTATCGGATCTTGGAGCAAGCGGCTCGCCACAACAAGGGATACATGCAATCCCACAGATCCTTGCGGTTGGGCCGCTGGGCCAGTAACCCGCCCCCGGAAAACATAGAACTACTATGGAAAACAAAGGAATAGTAAAAACGGACCCCCCCAACGTTGACGACCCACGCAAACGAGAAAAGGACCATGATTTGCGGATTTGCACCTGAAATGTCCGCACTCTTTATAGAGAAGGTGCAGGTGCATACGCGCTGGCGGATGAATTAGAGAAGTACATGGCAGATATTACCGCCTTACAGGAAGTGCGATGGACTGAAAATGGCGTCACTACAACACCAAACGGTGACGAACTATACCATAGCTGCCATAAGACGAGGCATGAATTTGGCTGCGGATTTGTGGTTAGTCGGAGACTGAAACACCTAGTCTCCAGATTTACTCCAAATTCTTCAACATCAGCCTTATTTGTGCCCATGCCCTAACGGAAGACAAAGACGAGCAGACCAAGGAAATTTTCTATGAGCGCCTAGAGAGAGAATATGACCGCTGCCCCGCCCATGATATTAAAATCGTTCTGGGAGATTTTAATGCGAAAATAGGGAAGGAAGACATTTTTGGTCCAACAGTCGGAAAGTTAAGCCTCCACGAGATAACATCCAGTAATGGGTAATGAGTGAATGAGTAATTAGGCTGATAGATTTCGCCGCGGCAAAAAAAAATGGTAGTTAGTAGCACCAGATTTCAACATAAAAATATCCACAAAGCCACATGGCTGTCACCCGATCAAAACACGAGAAACCAAATTGATCACGTTGTGATAGATGGAAGGCATTCATCCATCGTGTTAGATGTACGATCGATCCGTGAAGCGAATATAGATTCGGATCATTACCTTTTTGCCGAAAATGTTCGCACCCGTTTGAACATGGCGAGGAAAGTACGATCTGACACTGCACGGAAGCTGGACATTGAAAAGTTGCAGACACAACAAATGGCAGCGGCATACTCCACTCGACTGACCCAACTGCTTGATGAAAGCACTCCTTGTTCCGATGATATAATGGCGCAGTGGCAAACTATTGCCCACTCCATGGAAAATGACGCGAAATCCGTACTTGGGTACCGGAAGCCTCCTTCAAAAAACCCATGGTACGACCAAGAGTGTCGAGATGCTACTGAAGCCAAGAATGCGGCATATAGAGCAATCCTGCAATCAGTAGCAAGATGAAGGAGAGGTATCGGGAGAAAAGGAGAGAGGAGAAACGTATATTCCGCAGAAAGAAAAAGAAAATGGAAAGATGTGAGTGCGAGCGAATTGAGATATACAGGAGTCAGAATGAAGTCCAGAAATTTTACCAAAGAATTAAACACCTAACCGATGGCTTTGGTGCAGGCACATCCTCCTGCAGAGACAAAGAAGGAAATCTGGTAACTGACACAGACAACATGCTGATGATATGGAAAGAACATTTTACCCAACTGCTAGTGTCCGATGTTGGCGGCGAAGAGGATACCGCAGAACCAATCCCTGATGATGGTGTAGAATGTTTACCTCCTAGTCAGAATGAGGTCCAAGTAGCAGTAACCCAACTTAAGAACAACAAGGCAGCAGGAGCCGACGCTGAAATATATAAGACCGGAGGCGTATGCATCAGCTTAACTGCGCAATCTGGCTAGAAGAACGCATACCCGATGATTGGAACCTCAGCAACTATGTCCCGTACACAAGAAAGGAGACAAGACGGAATGTGCCAACTACAGAGTAATAAGTCTCCTCCCCATCGCATACAAGGTACTCTCGAGCGTACTGTGTGAAAGATTAAAACCTAAAGTCAATGAGATAATTGGGCCCTATCAATGCGGCTTTAGAGGTTGAGGTTCCCAACTATCTCCATGTTCTTTATCTGCTCGGTTGTACAAGGCTTTTTGGGAATGGAAACCATCCATTTCGTCTTATCTCCATTTACTGCCAGACCCATTTTCACTGACTCCCTTTCGATTCTTTCAAAGGCTGCTGTTACTACTTCCGGTGACCGACCTCTGATATCGATATCGTCGGCATGGGCGAGGAGCATGTGTTCTCTTGTCTCTTGTCATCTGCATCTCGTATAATCTTCTCCAGCAGGATATTAAAGAGATCACATCTTCTCCTGCTGGAGAAGATTATACGAGATGCAGATGTGAATAGATATAGCACACTTATCACAAGAGAACACATGCTACTCGCCCATGCCGACGATATCGATATCAGAGGTCGGTCATCGGAAGTAGTAACAGCAGCCTTTGAAAGAAACGAAAGGGAGTCAGTGAAAATGGGTCTGGCAGTAAATGGAGATAAGACGAAATGGATGGTTTCCATTCCCAAAAAGCCATGTACAACCGAGCAGATAAAGAACATGGAGATAGTTGGGAACCACAACTTTGAGATAGTCAGTAACTTTATCTACCTCGGCACCGCCGTAACCGAAACGAATGACACCAGTTTTGAGATAAAGCGAGGAATAATACTGGCAAACAGATGCTACTTTGGACTAAGTAAGCAGTTTAGAAACAAAGCCACCTCTCGACACACGAAGACTACACTTTACAAGACACTGATACTACCAGTTCTGTTATATGGTTCTGAAGCATGGGTACTTGTAAAAGCAGATGAGGCAGTGCTTGGAGTATTTGAGAGAAAGATTCTTCGTAAAATATATGGATCAGTTTGCGTTAACTGAGAATATAGGCGACGTATGAACCACGAGCTGTATGACGACGATAGCATAGTTACACGCATCAAAATACAACGGCTGCTTTGGCTAGGTCATGTTGTCAGAATGGATGAAGAAGCTCCAGCAAAGAAGTCTTTTGAAGGCAAACACGGTGGTACACGCAAACCGGGAAGACCAAAAGCCCGATGGAAAGATCAAGTGGTGGGAGACACCTCGAAACTTGGTGTCAGAGATTTTAGAATGAGCGCAGAAAATCGAGGCGCTTGGAACGCTATTCTACGTTCGGCTAGTGGAAGAAATATTCTGTCATAGCCAATTAAAGAAAAGAAGAAGAACCATCGCCACCGCACCGAATATATAGACTGGCAAATTACTTTTTTAACACAGAAAATCATTTAATATGGCAATTTAATATGATTTAAAAACAAGGAAAAAGGCGTTAAATTCGGCCGGGACGAACTTTGGATACCCACCACCTCGGGTATATATATATATATATATATATATATATATATATATATATATATATATATATATATATATATATATATATATATATATATATATATATATATATATATATATAAACCACCTTTCATCAAAATTCGGTGAAAATTTCATACCTTATGTCCTATAGAAGTTATATCTTAATTGGTTCCGATTTGGACCAAATACTAATAAGTACAATTCAATTGTTCAATTGTGCATAACAAAATAGTGAAGCTATATCTAAAAATAAACCGATCTGAACCATATAATACGCGGATGTCGAAATCCTAACAGAAGTCACTGTGTCAAACTTCAGTGAAGTCGGATTATAAATGCGCCTTTAATGGGGCCAAGACTTTAAATCGAGATATCGGTCTACATGGCAGCTATATCCAAATCTGGACCGATTTGGGCCAAGTTGCAGAAAATGTGGAAGAGAACACAAAGCGCAAAACCTTAAATCGAGAGATCAATCCATATGGCAGCTATTTTCAAATCTGGACCGATTGAAGATAGATTTAGAAGGGCCTAACACAACTCACTGTCCCAAATTTCAGCAAAATCGAATAATAAATGTGGCTTTTATGGGCCTAAGACCTTTAATCGGCGGACCGGTCTATATGGCAGCTATATCCAAATCTGAACCGATCTGGGCCATATTGACGAAGAATATCGAAGGCATATAAGCCGACCATGGCTATATGGGACTCAAATTAAAGGTACTAGGGAGTAGATTACGAACATAACATTAACATTTGCGTTCAAGTCTAGGTGGCGCTTTTCCTCCTAAAGAAACGCCAAATGGGTTGTTTGACCCATTATGACAACATGGGACTCAAATGAAAGGTATTTGAGAGTAGAAAACGAATTTGATATCCAATATTGGAGCAAAGTGTTGTGGGGTACGCCCAAATGCACCCCCTAAACTGAACTTCATATCCGTTGGAAATAAAGAACGAATTTGATATCCATTTTCAGTGCAACGTGCCGGTGGCCTCCCCGAAACACCCTCCAAACGGTTTAAATTTACCGGCAATGACAATATGGGGCTCAAATTAAAGGGATTTGGAAGTGCAGCATGAATTTGACATCCATATTTGAGTCGAAATGTCTGAGGTGCCATCCCTCCCTCATCCATCGCTCATTACCACCAGGAACCGAGAAGTGCTTTCCAATTCAAGTCCCGCAGTGTACCTCTGTGGGGAAAATTTTTTAAATGACCATGCATGGCATTGTACCTCGCAAATGTCGCCAACATTAGGAGGGGATAAACACCGCTTTGTCCGATGTTATCGCCAGGATTCGAACGCGTTCAGCGTCCTAAGCTACAATGGCACGAATTCGATATTCGCATTCAGGGCGAATGGTCCCCACCTTAAAAAGATATTAGAGAGTTAAAGAAGGCGCAGCGGAGCGGGCCCGGTTCGGCTTGTAGTAAATAAAAATGAATTTAAAAAGTGTAAAATTCACTTATAAAAATATTGATTCTTGAGAAATAGATAAAAAATTGCGCTAAAATTACTTTAAAGTAAAAATAAAACAGAACAAGTAAAAGCGTGCTAAGTTCGGCCGGGCCGAATCTTATATACCCTCCACCATGGAGCGCATTTGTCAGTTCTTTTCCCGGCATCTCTTCTTAGGCAAAAAATGATATAAAAAAAGATTTGCTCTGCTATTAGAGCGATATCAAGATATGATCCGGTTTAGACCACAATTAAATTATATGTTGGGGCCTCAAAAAGTAAAATATATGGGAGCTGTATCGGGCTATAGACCGATTCTGACCCTAATAAACACGTATGTTGACGGTCATGAGAGGATCCGTCGTACAAAATTTCAGGCAAATCGGATAAGAATTGCGCTCTCTAGAGGCCCAAGAAGTCAAGACCCAAGATCGGTTTATATGGCAGCTATATCAGGTTATAGACCGATGTGAACCATACTTGGCACAGTTATTGGATATCATAACAAAACATGTCGTGCAAAATTTCATCCCAATCGGATAAGAATTGAGCACTCTAGAGGCTCAAGAAGTCAAGTCTCAAGATCGGTTTATATGGCAGCTATATCAGGTTATGAACCGATATGAACCATACTTAGCACAGTTGTTGGTAGTGATACTAAAACACTATGTGCAAAATTTCAGTAAAATCGGATAAGAATTGCGCACTCTAGAGGCTCAAGAAGTCAAGACCCAAGATCGGTTTATATGGTAGCTATATCAGGTTATGGACCGATGTGAACCATACTTGGCACAGTTATTGGATATCATAGCAAAATACGTCGTGCAAAATTTCATCCCAATCGGATAAGAATTGCACACTCTAGAGGCTCAAGAAGTCAAGACCCAAGATCGGTTTATATGGCAGCTATATCAAAACATGGACCGATATGGCCCATTTACAATACCAACCGACCTACACTAATAAGAAGTATTTGTGCAAAATTTCAAGCGGCTAGCTTTACTCCTTCGGAAGTTAGCGTGCTTTCGACAGACAGACGGACGGACGGACGGACAGACGGACGGACATGGCTAGATCGACATAAAATATCGCGACGATCAAGAATATATATACTTTATGGGGTCTCAGACGAATATTTCGAGTAGTTACAAACAGAATGACGAAATTAGTATACCCCCCATCCTATGGTGGAGGGTATAAAAATGCCGGCCGCGGGAATCGAACCTGGGTTTGCGGTAGAATGGAGTCGGATTGTACATGAGCTTTATTACCCTTGCCGTATTGCATGCACCTACGTCTGCCTGCTAACTGCAATGAAGGGGTATGTTGTCCACTATAATTTTGTTGTTGAGTTAAAGTAAACCTTTTGCCGTTCATTACATTAATTATGTGGTGTCTGAGTTGGCAAAGTATGCGCTTTGCATTTGAAGGGTCCTGAGTTCAAATCACGCTGGCAGCAAAGGGTGGACTTCAAAAAAATGTTGAAGCGGTATGAAAATAATAATTAACACGGGAAGAGGGGCAAATAATACTGCCCAAAAATAAAAAAATGGTTCTTTCCATTTTTTGCTTTTTTAGGTCATACAAATATTCCATTTTTCGCAGTGCTGCAAAAACAGCTTTAAGAGCAGGCCTTATTTAATTGGTGCTGTTGGTTGCAGGCCAGTCTAAGGCACTGTTTTTGTAGGACTCGTAAAAGGACATATTTTGCAGGCCCTTCAGCAGGCGTATATCGAGCAATGAGAGGTGCATGACATTGAAATGATGTTTCATTTGTGTGGAAGTACTGGTAACTGCCTTTGCAGACATATGCGTATGCATGTATTTCGCCTCTTTCCGTTGCCGGGCAGTTAATGACTATGAGAAATCATGTTGGAAGGGAAGACTTTAATTTGTAGAATATCACTGAAAATTAATTACCTGGTCAACAATCAATAATCAAACGATCCTATTGTGCTGGGTGGACGTGTTATTAACTCGTTCTTGATAACCAACAAAGTTTTCACCTTTATACTTTTATACCTTTCATACTATTCCCCTATGGAGGCATTTCTGAATGTTGGCAGTTTTTGGCGCTGTTAATTCGTATTTTTCAAAACAAATAAAAGGAGAAAATATCACCTATTCTTCTGTTGTGTCTTTTGTGCGAGGTTCGAATCAACACAATCACGTATCAATAAGCTTTGACTAAGAGTTTTCATTGTGTCGGTCTTTCTGTTTTGTTGCTGTTACTACCAAACAAATCGAGAGAAACGCGGGTTCTTGAATGTGCTAAGGCCTTTTTATAAAAATATATTTTGCATACAGTCTTAGCGTTACCAACTTTTTAAGTGGTTGTGTACCTTGCTTAAAAAGCATACATCTGAACTTTGCTTATGTTCTTGCATTCGCTAATCTGTTAACCAGTAGTTTGGTTGCGACAATAGCTAAACTTTCTTACTGAAGTCTCCTGTTGCCAGAGATTCTAAATATCTAAAATGAATTGTTCAAAGATGATCTGTAGAAATGCCCTCTCTGATGATCAAATGGTTACTTGTTGGTTGTGTTTGGACTCGTATCGTGCGAAATGTGTTGAATTAGTTGCAAGTGCTGCTGATAATTTAAGAGAGGACAAAGGTCTACGCTGGTGTTGCACTAAATGCAGAGTTTTCGAAACACATTCTTCAAAAAAACACTTCCGAATTGCAGAGTATAAGCATTGAATTCTACTCACTGATAGATAAATTCATAAATAAAATATTGGGTTGCCTAAAATGTAATTGCAGATTTTTTAAAAGAAAGTAAATGCATTTTTAATAAATCTTAGAATGAATTTTAATCAAATATATAATTGCCATTTTGTTCGATAACCTTTTGCCATCTTCCTGCCAAATTTAGTATTCCACGCTCATAGAACTTCCGGCCTTTATCTGCAAAAAACTGAACCAAGTGCGATTTTATAGCCTCATCATTGCCGAAAGTTTTATCATTTAAGGAGTTCTGCAAAGATCGAAATAAATGGTAGTCTGATGGTGCAAGGTCAGGGCTATATGGTGGATGCATCAAAAGTTCCCAGCCAAGCTCACTCAGTTTTTGGCGAGTGACCAAAGATGTGTGCGGTCTAGCGTTGTCCTGGTGGAATATAACAGCTTTACGATTGACCAATTCTGGTCGCTTCTCCTTGATGGCTGTATTCAATTTGTCCAATTGTTGACAGTTAACATCCGAATTAATCGTTTGGTTCCTTGGAAGCAGCTCAAAATATACCACACCCTTCCAATCCCACCAAACAGACAGCATAACCTTCTTTTGGTGGATATCAGCCTTTGAAGTGGTTTGAGCTGGTTCACCATGCTTGGACCATGGTCGTTTTCGACTAACGTTGTTGTAAACAATCCATTTTTCATCTCCAGTTATGATTCGTTTTAAAAACGGATCGAATTCGGTTTATTAAATGAATTTCTTTCAATACATGTGGTACCTATATTAAAATTGACGCCCAACAAACAAATGTTAACAAAATTTCGCGCACTTTTTTTCTAAAGCAAGCTAAAAGTAACAGCTGATAACTGACAGAAGGAAGAATGCAATTACAGAGTCACAAGCCGTTGAAAAAATTTGTCAACGCCGACTATATTACTACTATATTACCGACAATTACTTTTGGGGCAACCAAATATAAAGAGATATTTTATAAAGCTTCCTATCAGTTCTTACACGCTGAGAAAAGATAGGATTTTATATGGTCAGCTTCTAGCATATTATTGTTGTGGCGACAAAGCCATGATTGTGGTAACAATGAATTGTGGTGGCTGATGAATATTGCTACAATGATGAATATTGCTACATTTTTTTTTCGGTGTATGGAATACATTTTTCTTTTATTCATGTTAAATTAAATTATTAAATTAATTATTAAATTATTATTAATTAAATTAATTAATTAATTAATTAAATTAATTATTAAATTATTATTATTAAATAGAAAAAAAGTTATTACATTTTTTTTTGGTAGCGGCTTTCATCAGCCACCCGTATATTGCACTTTGTATGATATAAATCAATTTCTGACCATATGAAACAACAACAACCTGCAAAATTTCAGAATATGGTCAAAATTTAACAAAATACTATAGCCGTCCTTTGCCATATTTAAATATTTTTTTTTGTTTCAAAATATGGTAAAGATTTAAAAAATTATTTTTAACGAAAAAATTGCTATACTATTATTAATATTGATAGTACTATTTTTAGCCTTGTGGTTAAACATCCTTTTTTGCAAGCCCAGGTTCGAATCCCGCAGCCGGCAAATGTTTGCATTTTTTAAACTGTTTATAACAAATTCGTCGTAAAAATATGTATTTCTTACAAAAAAAAAAGTGTTTTTTTACACTTTTTTATTTTATTTTAATCGACAAACTTGTTGGTGTGCAGTAATGCTTTATGCGTTGTTTCGTGATTAAGAAATTGGTGTCGATAGGCTAGATGTTGCGTATAAGACCACCAATCCTGAGATCAAATCTTCTCAACGACCGATAGATAAAACTAATGAAATTGTTCAAGTAGAGTAAAAAATACACCATGTTTTAAAATTAACATGTTTACTGTTCACATTTTAACATAGTGTGCACGAAAATTGGTAATACATATTGTATGAAAAATTCAAATACAATGGTTAAGTTTGACAATATTATTTAATTAATCGTCATTGCAATTTGACCAAATATCTAGTAGAATATTTTATATTATAAAGTGGTAAAAAGTGGCAATATACTTACAATATATATTATGCTGCCCAAATATGGTTACACCAACCATATTTTTTTTTCTCTCCGTGTAGAATCTTCATCCGACTCACTCCGCAAAAGAAAAAAAACGATTGTTACAGCTTGCGATAACCCAAATAATCAACCAAATTCTCAAATAACTCCCGTCATCAACATTCAAGATACTCCGTAAAAAATGTGTCCACATTAAAAATAACCGGAACTAGAGAGACATGAAGTAAATTAACACCACCAAACCCTCCTACCATACCGAGTGCACCAAACTCTTCTGGTCCATCCAATCTGAGGGTAATTGTACCCAAACGTACCGAAACGTCGGAATAAGATATTTTTGCTTACATAAAAAGTAAACGAAATTCAGTGTGTGATATAAAAGTCTTCAAATTTAAATATTTTGAAAAACGAAATAAGGCATCCTTTAAATTAGTTGTTCCCCAGGGTATTTTTTTGGTTCTGTTGTCAACTGCTGTACCACCGTTGCTAACTTTAGTCGAGTTTATCACAATGGTAGAGGTTTAAACACTAAATTATCATCTTGATTTATTGAAAGCTACGATTTCAATTACAATATTATTGCATTCACTGAAGCTTGGCTTCATAGCAACATTTACGACACTGAAGTTTTTTGTCAGAAGTTTCAGATATTTAGGCAAGATAGGGCTGATACTACAAAGAAGAGAGACGGTGTGGTTCTGCAGTGGTTTAGCAGTTTCTTCTTATTTGCCTACGGCGGAAATGTTCTTTCCCACACAGGTTGATATTGAAATGGTTGCCGTTAAGATCCGTATGAGACATTTGGCAATATTTATCACTTGTCCATATATCCCTCCCTGCTATATATATGAAGCATGTATACAGTTTTCAAAATCTAACGATATATTGATAGCTCTTGGCGATTTTAATCTGCCAAATATTAAAGGATTGAAGGTTCTGATATTGATTATTGATTTTTTACCCACTGAAACGAATGAAGATATAAGTCCATTATTAAGTCTTGGTCTAGAACAGATAAACAAAATCTACAACTCTTTCGGAACACTCCTTGATCTTATATTTGTAAGTCATCCTCACGATATCTTGATTTCTCGTTCGGACCCCATTACCACCCCTGAAAATAAATATCACCCTACTATTCATATTCAGATTCCTATATCCTTTCTCTCAACATGCTCTAGGAAATCCTTCCAAGAGTATTGCTTCTCGAGAACAGATTACCAGAAACTGATTTCCCTTTTGCGCTCAATGGACTCGTCTACTCTCCACTAATTAATTTGTTTAGATGAAATGCTATGCATGTTTTATCGTACATTGGAGATTAATATATCGAAGACTATTCCAAAGAGAGTATATTGTATATTAAGAATGTTGGTCATTCATGGAATACTCCAGCATTGTCAAAATTAAAGAATAAACTTTATAAGCAATTCATGAAAAGTTTTTCACATCTAGACTATACAAATTATTTGGTTAGAAGATTGAAGTATACAATATTGAATCTGTATACTCAAGATTGTATACTTCAATCTTCTTGCCGAATTTATATTACAAAGATGAAACGTTAAATGTTAAATAATAAACGTCGATCTAATGGGTTTCCAAAGGTATTGCAATTCGGCCAAGTTGCCGCAGACGATGATTTTGGGATATTAAATATTTTTGTATCATTTTTTGAAACCACTTATTTCACCAAAAGGTATGATAATACTTTCCAATACCCCTACCAGATTTCCGAATTCTCTAATATAAATATTCATGGGCCTAATGTTCAAACTGTTTTAGAAAACTTGAAAAAATGCCTTAAAAGTATAATAGTTCCTGGACCTTATGGGATCACTGCGTGCGTGCTGAAGCGCTGTGCAGAAAATCTTACGCTTCCTCTTTGAATGATTTTCAGCAAATCTATAGGTTCCGGATATTTTCCAAAGAAGTTGAAGAAATCCTATATCGTTCCTTTATTCAAATCCGGTAAAAGAATGGTTGTTTTCACCTATAAAGTTATCGCAAAGCTTAATGCTATATTCAATCTATTTGATAAAATGATTGCAGATTCATTGTGATTCTAAATATCTTCCATATTATCGAAATACCAGCATGAGTTTCGAAAACACCGCTCAACACTCACGAATCATAGAGCTCACTACGAGTGTGAACGAGGGGTTTAGAGAAAGATACCAGACAGACTGCATTTATACCGACATCAGTAAGGTATTCGATAAGACAAATCATGAATTGCTATGACATAAGCTGCATTGTATGGGTTTTAGTACTTTGTTATTGAAATGGATAGAATCGTACTTAGTTGAGAGGTCAAATATGGTTAAATTGGGTAAGGCGAAATTAATCAACTGCAGTCAGATCTCAATAATTTCTACAACTGGTGAAACGATAACCTACTGGAACTGAACATTAGAAAGTGTAAACCTTTGAAATCTTTCAGACTGAATAAGATAGACTAATGTTATAACATTGATGACCGCTTAATAGAATCAGTAACCACTATGAATGATCTTGGGATTCTTTCAGATCACCGACATTTCTCCTATTAGTAATAAGGCATATAACAGTTTGGCCTTTATTAAACGATGGAGTAAAGAATTCGCAGACCCATTAGTTACAGAACAAGTATATATTTCTTTTGTACGTTGTTAATTAGTGTATGGATGCAAAATATGGGATCCAGCTTATTCCATTCATTCGAATCGAATTGAATCTGCTCAAAAACCAATTTTATTATTCTGCCTTAGAAGTCACCGCTGGAACCAACATAATTTACCAAGATATGACTGCAGGTTAAATTTAACTAAATTACCAACTCTAAAAAGCCGTCGCACGGCGCTGAATGTAACTTTTCTATTGAACACTATTCATGGTAAAATATTATCAGATTTTACAACCTTATTGATCAATCTGAAAGCCGTGAATCAATAAAAAGAAAATTAATATTATAATTTAACAGTGTTTAAGCCTTAATAATATATTTTTTTTTATTTTTGTTTGCAAAGTCATATTCTGTATGTAAACTTATAAATTGTTATTACTAAAATCAAGTATTTTGTTGTACATAAAAAACAGATTACTTGGACACATGACCTCGCATCCATTTGTGGAAGGCTAAACTCGCTCCTCAACTTCATTGCACCGATAATGTACTCATAACTGTTGATGCTACTTATGGCTAATTTATATGAAAAATTAGTATGTAATGTAAATTGCCCCTGCTCCTTAATAGAATGTTCATGGGCAAGTTTGCATTTGCAAAAATTCACTTAGACACACATTTCCATTGGCCTACAGGTCAGCATTTCAATCATGAAACCTCCTTAACATTCGCAGGTCCAAAATATTTTACTTATATATATACCCTCGACCATGGATCGCATTTGTCGAGTTCTATGCGCGGTATCTCTTTTTAGACAAACAAGTTATATTGGATAAGAACTGTTATGCTATTGGAGCTAGGGTTGCCCAAAAAGTAATTGCGGATTTTTCATATAGTCGGCGTTGACAAATTTTTTCACAGCTTGTGACTCTGTAATTGCATTCTCCCTTCTGTCAGTTATCAGCTGTTACTTTTAGCTTGCTTTAGAAAAAAAGTGTAGAAAAAGTATATTTGATTAAAGTTCATTCTAAGTTTTATTAAAAATGCATTTACTTTCTTTTAAAAAATCCGCAATTACTATTGGGCAACCCAATATATCAAGTTATAGTCCGATTTGGACCATAAAGGAATGCCGAACATTTTAGAAGTCATTGTGTAATATTTCAGATCATTCAGATAAGAATTACGACTTGTAGGGGCTCAAGAAGCAACATCGGGAAACAGGTTTATATGGGAGCTGTATCAAGCTCGACAGACCATATAAGACACGTATGTTTAAAGACATGAAAAAGCCGTTGTACAAATCGGATGAGAATTGCGCCCTATAGAGGCTCAAGAAGCCAAGACCCAAGATCAGTTTTTATGGCAGCTTTATCAAAACATGGACCGATTTGGCGCATTTACAATTCCAACCGACCTACACTAATAGGAAGTACTTTTGCAAAATTTCAAGAGGCTAGCTTTAGTCCTTAGAAAGTTAGCGTGCTTTCGACAGACAGACGGACGGACATGGCTAGATCGACTTAAAATGACATGACGATTAAGAATATATATATACCACTTCCCCCACCCAGTAGGCGTTTTGAGATAAAAACAAGTAAAAGAGTGCTAAATTCGGCCGGGCCGAATATAATATATATAACCTTCACCATGGATCGCATTTGTCGAGCTCTTGCCACGGTATCTCTTTTTAGGCAAACAAGGGATAAAATAAAAGAATTACTATGTTATTGGAACAATATCAATTTATGGTTAATTTGGACCATAATTGAACTGAATATTGGAGACCATAGTAGAAGTCATTGTGTAAAATTTCAGCCACATCTAGTAAGAATTACGCACTTTAGGGGCTGAAGAAGTAAAATAGGGAGATCGGATTATAGGGGAGCTGTATTAGGCTATAAACCGATTCATGCCATATTAGACACGTATGTTAAAAATCATAAGAGAAGCCGTTGTACAAAATTTCAGCCAAATCCGATAATACTGGCGCCCTTTAGAGGCTCAAGAAGTCAATATCCCAGATCGGTTTATATGGCAGCTATAGGTTATGGACCGATGTGAACTCTTCTAAGAACAGTTGTTGAAAGTTATATGTAAACCAGATCGGTTTATATGGCAGTTATATCAGGTTATGGAACGATGTGAACTCTTCTTCGCACAGTTGTTGAAAGTTATAACAAAACACCTCATGCATAATTTCAGCTAAATCGGATAATAATTGCTCCCCCCAGTGCATCAAGAAGTCAAGACCCCAGATCGGTTTATATGGCAGCTATATCCGGTTATGGATCGATTTGAACTATTCTTAGCACAGTTGTTGGAAGTCATAACAAAACATGTCGTGCAAAATCGGATAAGAATTGTGCCCTCTAGCGGCTCAAGAAGTCAAGATCACAAATCGGTTTAAATATCAGCCAATTCGAATAAGAATTGCGCCCTTTGGCGGCTCAAGATTTATTATCGATTGATTTATATGGGAGCTGTATCGAGCTATAGACCGATTCAGACCATAATAAACACGTATGTTGATGGTCATGAGAGAATCCGTTGTACAAAATTTCAGGCAAATCGAATAATAATTGCGACCTCTAGGGTCTCAAGAAGTCAAGATCCCAGATCGGTTTATATGGCAGCTATATCAGGTTATGAACCGATTTTAACCTTATTTGACACAGTTGTTGAAGTAAGTATAAAATACGTCTTGCAAAATTTCAGCCAAATCGGATAAGAATTGCGCACTCTAGAGGTTCAAAAAGTCAAGACCCAAGATCGGTTTATATGACAGCTATATCAGGTTATTGACCGATTCCAACCATACTTCGCACAGTTGTTGGATATCATAACAAAACACGTCGTGCAAAATTTCATCCCAATCGGATAAGAATTGCGCACTCTAGAGGCTCAAGAAGTCAAGACCCAAGATCGGTTTATATGGCAACTATATCAAAACGTGGACCGTTTTGCAAAATTTCAAGCGGCTAGCTTTACTCCTTCGGAAGTAAGCGTGCTTTCGACAGACAGACGGACGGACATGGCTAGATCGACATAAAATGTCGCGACGATCAAAAATATATGTACTTTATGGGGTCTCAGACGAATATTTCGAGTAGTTACCAACAGAATGACGAAAATAGTATACCCCCAATCCTATGGTGGAGGGTATAAAATTGGCACTAAGTTCAGCCATAACAGCTTAATCGATATATGGTCCGATTTAAAACAAATTCGTCACGAACATTAAGTGGTCTAATAAATACAAGCAATTGTTCAATGAACAATGATAAACAAAATATTAGTAATTTTTTCAGCTATATCCAAATATAGACCGATCTGAATCATATAAGACACGTATGTTGAAAAGCCTAACATAAGTCACTGTGTCAAATTTTAGCGAAATCGGATAGTAAATGCGCCTTTTATGGGGAAAGATTTAAACCGAGAGATCAGTCTATATGGCAGCTATATTCATATCTGAACCGATCTGGTTCAAATTGAAGGGGGATGTCGAAGGGGCTAACACAACTCGCTGTCCTAAATTTCAGCAAAATCGGAAAATAAATGTGGCTTTTATGGACCTAATACCTTAAAACGAGAGATCGGTCTGTATGGAAGCTATATCCAAATCTTGACCGATCTGGACCAAATTGAAGAAGAGTGTTTCAGGGAACAACACAACTCACTGTCCCAAATTTCAGCGAAATTGGACAGTAAATGTCCCTTTTATTGTCCCAAGACCTTAAATCGAGATATTGGTCTATATGGCAGCTATATTTCTAATCTGGACCGATCTGGGTCAAATTGAACAAGTAAAATGGCGTAAAGTTCGGCCGGGCCAAACTTTGGATACCCACCACCTCGGGAATATATGTAAACCACCGTTCATCAAAATCCGGTAAAAATTGCATTCCTTATGTCCCATAGCAGTTATAACGAAATATGTTCCGATTTGGACCAAATACTAATAAGTACAAGTCATTGTTCAATTGTGTACAACAAAATTTTAATCTTTTCAGTAGCTTTATCTAAAAATAAGCCGATCTGAACCATATACAACATAGATGTCGAAAATCCTAACTAAGTCACTGTGTCGAATTTCAGTGAAATCGGTTTAAAAATGCGCCTTTTATGGGGGCAACACTTTAAATCCAGATATCGGTCTATATGGCAGCTATATCCAAATCTGGACTGATTTGGGCCAAGTTGCAGAAAAATTTCGGAGAGCCTAACACAACTCATTGTCCCAAATTTCGGCGAAATCGGACAATAAATGCACCTTTTATGGCCCCAAAACCTTAGATCGAGAGATCGGTCTATATGGCAGCTATATGCAAATCTTGATCGATCTGAGCCAAATTGCAGAAGTATGTCGAGGGGCTTAACTAAGCTCACTGTCCAAAACTTCGGCGACATTGGGCAATAAATGCGCCTTTTATGGGCCTAAGAACCTAAATCGGAGGATCGGTCTATATGGCAGCTATATCCAAATCTGGACCGATCTAAGCCAAATTAACGACGAATGTCGAAGGGCCTAACACAACTCACTGTCCCGAATTTCAGCAAAATCGGAAAATAAATGTGACTTTTATGGGCCTAAGACCCGAAATCTAAGGATCGGTCTATATGGCAGCTATATCCAAATCTGGACCAATCGGAGCTAATTTGACGAAAAATGTCGAAAGGCCTAACACAACTTACTGTCTCAAATTTCAGCAAAATCGGATAATAAATGTGGCTTCTATGGGCCTAAGACCCTAAATCGGAGGATCGGTCTATATGGCAACTATATCTAAATTTGAACCGATCTGGGCCAAATTGACGAAAGATGTCAAAGGGCCTAACACAACTCACTGTCTTACATTTCAGCAAAATCGGATAATAAATGTGGCTTTTATGGGCCTAAGACCCTAAATCGGCTGATCGGTCTATATGGGGGTTATATCAAGATATAGTCCGATATAGCCCATCTTCGAACTTAACCTGCTTATGGACAAAAAAGAATCTGTGCAAAGTGTCAACTCAATATCGCTATTTTTAAAGACTGTAGCGTGATTTCAACAGACAGATGGACAGGCGGACAGACGGACGGACATGTCTAGATCGTCTTAGATTTTTATGCTGATCAAGAATATATATACTTTACAGGGTCGGAAATGGATATTTCGATTTGTTGCAAATGGAATGACAAAATGAATATACCCTCATCCTTCGGTGGTGGGTATAAGAATTACATGTGTTATTTTTAAAAATGATTTTCATATGTTAGTTCCGTTTGTATCGCACTACATGTACAACTCAGCATGTGCTAAATTTGACATGTTGAAAGACAACCACATGCCGTGTAATAGAGCCTTTAGGTATCCGTTAAACGGAGAGCGCGTTGTTAATGTTGGCTTCTATAGCCGACTTTGAGAGAGATAGTGTTGAATTTATTGCCACACTAACAATGAGATCTGAGGGTTGACACTCTTTCGTGCGTTATAGTCAGTCCGACATTAAGAGTTCAGATACACTGAAGAAGAGAATACAACATGCTTATGGGTGTGCACCCAGGGATGGAAAATATTCATTTT
This sequence comes from Stomoxys calcitrans, assembly GCF_963082655.1. Classification (NCBI taxonomy): domain Eukaryota; kingdom Metazoa; phylum Arthropoda; class Insecta; order Diptera; family Muscidae; genus Stomoxys; species Stomoxys calcitrans. Next base: position 116,204,451 of record NC_081552.1, on the reverse strand, counting down.
GAAATGGTACTAAAAAAAGTACTTTTTGTCAAGCACAAAAAATTGAAAAATGTAAATTTTTGGCTGCTTATCGAGGATCATTTTTTCATGGTGTATTCATTTCTCCTTCGAGACAGGCTTAATCATCAAAAATTTCTATGGAATGGAGAATGAAAGCCATCCCAGAATTAAAAAATCTCTGGAAAACTTTTGCCTTACAGGTTACTCAGTACAACAGCCAATCAGAGGCATGGATATTCCCAATTATGGTTATGGAAATGGTGAAGCAAACTCCCAAAAGAGTTCTCAGGACAATCTGTTATGCGCCCTTTATATAGCACTAACCGATATGATCCGAGATTACATTACATCGACAACACCCGAATTGTTCGAAAAATTCGTTGTGCATGAAAACGTACTAAATTGGTCGCGGGGGTACTAGGCTACTCCTTGGATGGAAAAAATACCAAAGTACAGACACACTAAGGAAAGTGATTATTACCCATATGGACTGCTGAGTGTTGAACACGGCATTTGAATAAGGAAAATACAAAAAAATACTCTTGCTTTGTCCTTTGATGTGGTCCTCGAAATATTCGTCTAAGACCCCATAATCTGAGTCGTCCTATCCATGTCCGTCCGTCTGTCGAAATCATGATAGCGGTCGAACGCGTAAAACTACAGCTTGAAATATTGGACAGATACTTAATATTTATGTAGGTCGCTGGGGCTTGCAAATGGAATATATCGTTTCAGATTTTGATATAGCTCCCATATAAACCGATCTCCCGATTTGCCTTCTGGAGCCCCTGGAAGCCGTAATTTTCCAATTCCAATTTGGCTGAAATTTCGCGTGTAGTATTCTGTTGCGATTTCCAACATATGAGCCAAGTACGGTCCAAATCAACCTATAACCTGATATAGCTCCCATATAAACTGGTCTCCCGATTTGCCTTCTTGAGCTCTTGCAAGCCTCAATTTTCGTCCTATTTGGGTGAACTTTTGTATGCGGTGTTCTGTTACAACTTCTAAAAACTGTGCCAAATACGGCCCAAATCAGTCTATAACCTGATATATATACAGCTCCCATATGAACCGGTCTCTCGATTATCCCCGTTCGTTTCGTAGAAGCTTTAATTTTTGATGGTTTGGCATGTAGAATAAATTTATTTAGATGGGTTCCCAAGATTCGGCCCGGCGGAACTTAGCAAGCTTTCACTTGTTTTTCTATGTTTGTAGTCCAGCAATAAGATTCTATTTTTGGATATTAGATGCTGTTTTCATTAGTAGAGCGCGGTCCTAACCGAGGCATTTCCATAGACCTGTCTTTATCTTGTTCTCCGTTGATGACTGGGAAACCTTTACAGGCACATGTCATTACAATTTTTTCGCTGTTGTTTTATTAAGATTGTGCTTCGCTGTTAAACGGTGGTACTTATGGCATAAATAATTTCGCCCTTAATTGGAGGAATGTTAAATATACGACGAGCTGATTTTGATTGCTGATGACGAAAGACGGTACTAAATAGTGGCGGTCATGTGGTGCAATTTGTCTATTTGGGATATTTAAGTGCAGTTTTGGAACAACGGTGCACACACAAATGTATATTTGCTGACATGTACGTAAGCACGGTATAGAGGTTGTGTTGCTAAAATTTACACATTTACATGACACATGTACGCTGCAGCGATAGCAATCGATGACGACGTTAATCGATTGTCGATAGAAATACTGAATAGGATAAGGTTTGGCCGTACCTAGGCCCTACATCTCGTACGGTATATAACATTGCGATCGAGTGGTTATTTAGTTGAATATACTTTCTGATTTGATTTGTTCTAATTTCGTTTGGTAATCGGCCCAGCATTGAAAGTTTCGAGTCTTACCTACACGTAGTTGTGATTGTAATTATTATAGCCGGCAAAGAAGAATGTTATAGCCACCATTTAATTCATCAGTGGGCAGTAACGGAGAGATGCAAACTCATTTATTTGCGACAAAGGTGGCTTGTGGAAAGCAGAATGATTTTTCTGTATGATCGACTAATATAAGCAGCAATAAAAATTTCCGAGTGTTTTTATGGAAAACTAGCTGACCTGGGCCCGCTGCGCCTTCTTTTACTTTATATGGAACAGTTTCCTTGGAATATTTATTTTCGACAATTAAATTTTTTAGTGAAATACCATCCTAACTTGTCTAACAGTTTAACAATATAAGTGCATTTATCCGAATCCCATGTGATCTTTATTGGTCTACGAATTTAAGTTTGGATGTAAGGTGTACTCCATACTTAAAATAATTCATTTCAGCCCGATATTCTCATGATGTCTGATTTAGTGGTGTTTTAGGGGAAGAGGTGGTCCCCCAGATACTTGGCCCCAAAAAAATATCAGCATCGTACTCTTCTCTCAAATGCCATTTATTTAAACCCCATATTGCCATTGGCTTGAGAGGAGTTTATAGGATGAGGCGTCCCCCAAACACATGGCCCCAAAATTTGTTAACAAATACGTTTTCTAATCTCAAATACCTTTCATTTGAGCCACATATTGGCATGGCCGAAAATTTTTCCCTTTGGGGGTGTTTTGGGAAAGGGGTGATGCCCTAAATACATGGTCCTACATTTGGATATCAAATTCGTATTCTACTCTCAAATACCTTTATTTGAGCCCCAAATTGCGATAGTCACTAAAAAATTGCTGTTTGTGGGCAATTTTGGGAAAGGGTTAGACTTCCAGAAAATTGGTCCCAAAAATGGGTATCAATTCTTGCTCTTCTCCCCAAAACCTTTCATTTAAGCTCGACATCCACATGGTCGGTAAATATGCCCGATTTAGAGGTGTTTTGGGGATTGGGTGGTCCCCCAAACACTAAGCCCGGAAAATATATCTGCAACGTGCTCTATTCTCATATATCTATATATCATTTATTTGAACCCCATATTGTCATTGGCCTCAAAATTAGATATCAAATTCGTTTTCTAATCTCATTTAAACTCCTTATTGCAAAAGTCAGCAAATATGTCCGGTTTGGGGTATTGACCCTTAAAACTATGAATATTTAGTTCCCCTCTCTTAGCACTTGGTCGGACAATTGGATATCAGCTACGTTTTCTTATCCTAAATACCTTTCATTTGAATGCCATATTGTCGTGATTGGTGTAAATATAAATATGTTTGGTAGGTTTTAGGGTGGGTCAGCCCCCCTAGGTACCCCATCCGAAATTTGGATATTGGATATTATTTTTAGGGTACTATATGAGAGCACACCAAATTTCGCTTAAATCGCACCACCCATCTCCGAGATCTGGCGTTTCTGAAAATTAGGGTTATGGTTAGTACCCTGTGTTTTCACAATGGGGTCATTATGCACCGTCTGTGAACATTTCAAAAAACTCGGTTCAGCCGTTTCTGAGTCTATAAGGAACACACAAACATACAAACAAACACAAATTGATTTTTATATATTTATAAAATTGAAGGCCGAAACAGGTGTGATTGCACAAGATGGAATAACGTCCCATTGGAATATATACGAATTGTCATTTCTGATTATATTGACTGGGAAGTGATTTGGTATTCCACGTTGGTCTTTTAATCTTTAATTTGTACCCAGCATAATACACTAACAGAAATGTTCTTGCTTTACTCTGAACTTTGTGCGGCAAATTCACTTGAATGAATTTGTAATACCATTTTATTCTGAGGAGAATTGTTGTGGATTGGAACCCTAGGGGCACTTTACATTGGAGATTGAGTGATCTCGATTTAACTAAATCCAAAAGGAAATCCAGATTGTTTATTTTTGGTGTGATTTAAGTGACGTACACAAGCGTACATGCGTATACAAGTACATAGTCCATACACAGTTCTTGACCGTGGTTTTATCGATTATTTGGCCATGAAATCAGAATTATTTGGGAATTGGATTTATTTTTGGATGGTAACACATGTCAGAACACACAGGAACACACAGGATTTAGCACATAAATGAGTGAAAGCCATAAATCCGGATTTGATTGGCTATATAATCGAACTAAATATTCTGAAGTTAGTTATAAATTACGAAATATATTGTAGATGAGTGCTTTGGGACACTTACGTTTTGCTGACATAAAGTCGGTTAGGCCAGAAGATGAGTTGGAAAAGATTTATATTCTATTCTGACCAAGTAGTCACATTGTGCAGGATCACACCATTTCTGGAATCTATTATGGATCTTCTTTTAATAGAAAGACAGAAATTGGCAAAATCACAGACAGGCGACAAAAAAGACAGCAGGACGTATTGCCTGTCAAAACGTATTCTTTAAAAGTTGAATTTATTTCAAACCCATTCAAAGCGAGTTCGATTACCGTAACGACCTCTCCAAAATCTAAAAATTATCTCGTCAAATCTCATACTACGTATCGACTTTATCGCATTTGGCAAGAAACCCATGCTTTACGGCAGTCTTCAGAATTTAAGTCTATGTCTCTCACGGAGAAAAGGGAATCCATTTCAGATAACAGTATATGCGAGAATTGTTTGTAGTACGGACATACTGTTGCTAGCTGTAGGAATAAGAAATTATGTCAGGAATGTAATAAGACAATTTCATACGTTACTTCAATACCACTCCCCTAAGTTGGTGCATGTCTGGTATTGTGTCTCCACCTTCGCGTCTAACAGATACCGGATTAATATCTGCACCCTCTTTTTAACCTATCCTTTACCTTTTAAGAAAGAATTTGCACACGAAATATCGATAGGGTTATCTCGAACATCAGTCTTGGGCCAATGTTTTCGAATGGAAAAAACCTTAAAAAAACCACCTCTCCCCGAAGAATATACTCGAGTTCTTGCGGAATATTTTACATTGAGTCATATGACCGCAATCGCGGGAGACGAATTATATGGTGGTTTCTTATGTATGCCATTCTATATACCTCATTATGCGGTTGTAAAACCAGAGAGGACTTCGTCGAAAGTAGGAGTCATTTTTAATCCATCAAAAAAGAACGACACTCTACGATTGGGTGTTTCCAATACGTTTTTAATTGCGACATTCAAAAAATATACCGTCAGATATTGATAGATGAACGGGATCAATAATATCAGAGATGACTTTTCCGGAAATTACAAACCGAGCCCGTTAAAGACTTTGCACTAAAAACCGTAACATTCGGAGATAATTGTGCAACTTACCTAGCCATTAGAACTTTTATACAGCTCAGTACAGTTTCAACGAAAAACCATCAAGCTGCTTCCGAAATACATAAAATGAGGTATATGTGGATGATGTTTTGTCGGGTGGCTATTCTATAACAGAAGCAAACACAACTAAGCGGAACTGTGAATCTACTGTCATCCGCAGGGTTTCCTTTAAAAAAGATAACCGCCAATCACTATACAAACCGTTTCATCAGAAGATTTATTAGACGAAGATGTTTTTAAATTTGAAGATTCTAGTAATACAAAAACGCTTGGAATCACTTGGTGGAATGCAATGATAAATGCATTTTACTATAATGTCTACAAAATTAAATTTTACCGAACACCATCAATTCTTTCAATCGTAGCCAATCTGTTTGACCCTGCAGGTTAGTTAACACCGATAATAAAAACAGCAAAAATGCTTTTACAGTTTTTTGGATCGACGGTACAGACAGGGGCGAGAAGATGAAACCACATTCGCTAAAAAAATGGGAACTTTTCAGTAATTCTGGATAACAAGATACCTCGTTGGGTTGAGTATACGCCAAGTGACTCAATTCAATACTCGGATACAAGCAGAGGTTTCGAAGCGAAATTATTGCAGCTCACCTACAGAAAGATGTGTTTTTTCACCTGCCTTTGCGAATACTTCACAGGACCGTTTGAGATCACGACGTCCAATTTGCGAAATGCTAAATTGGTGAAAGGATATGCAGTGTTTTTTGTTGGCTTGGCCATGCGGGCCATACACTTGGAGAAGTGTTCTGCTCTCTCTTCTGAGAGGTTTTTTAGCCGCGTTTGACCGCTTCGTTGAAGCAAATCGTATACTTATCAATGAATACAAAAGGTTTTGGAAAATGCGGAGAAGGATTTAGTGGATAAATACAATATTCACGGTTTTTCCTGCATTTTATTCCCCCAGGCACCCCATAAGGGTGGATGAGGGAAGCGGGGGTAACAAGCGTCAAACACACATTTGAAGAAAGTAGCGGGAAATTTAAAGTTCACATTTGAGGAGTTTTCTATCTTTGAACTCACGACCAATTTCTCCGACAAGTGAAACCCCATCCAATTTGTTGGCATTGACACCAGGGCACTTCTTGAAGGGATTCCCCTTGGTTGTAATTCCTGAGGAATATTCGGACAACGTTTCCTTGATTATGGCAACGCCTGAAAGTTTTACAACTTCACTTTGCCAAACGTTGGAGTTACAGAAAATATATGAATAGAAAACTACGCAATCAAATATGAATGAAAACGATCTGGTTGTTATCAAGGACGATCATTTACAACCAACAGAAAGGAGACTAGGGTGTGCAGTCAAAGAATATACTGGGGAAGATTTCAATGTTCGAGTGGCGGACGTACGCAGCCAAAATGGAATTGTGCCTCGTCCACTTTTTAAACTCTGCATTTTGCCAAAAAAATCAATAGCACCAACTCACACTCAGTCCAATATCTTGTAGCAATGTTATCTTAACTATTACCATATAATGGCTCCCAAAAATGCAAGGTGTGCCAAGACAGACATCACCAGCGATTTAGTTTGATCTTCAAAAAATTACTGCTTAAGAACGTTTAAAGTTTGCAAAGGAAAAGGGACATTGCTTTAATTGCTTTTGTGGGTTTCACAGCAGGGAATGGTGCCGTTCTCGCAATGCTTGCGCAGTGTGCAACAGAAATCACCATTCAAAACTTCACGTTGATCGTACCAACGAGCACAAAAAGCAAGCCCACTGCAACAAGCCATATTCATACCAAAAACAGTCGTCACATGAAGGTCTATCATCTGCCACACAAAGGAAAAGACGACAGTCAAAATTCATCGCAGCAGAAATCAATGTCTCAATCAGAAGGATCTCAACTAAAACAACTGCGTTGGCCCATGCAATAACCATAGTTGGAGCAAACAAAATCCGTATTTTCTTAAACTCAGGAGCCACAGAGACTGTTATATTAAAGACATTTGTAAAATTCAACCAGACCACAAACAAGAATGGCAAAGATACTGTATGGTTAATTTACAATCATTTTACGACAGTGCCGTCAAAATACAAATCCATGGATTGGTACACGCAAAAAAAAAATTATATGGCCAGTTTTTAGCATATTATTGTTGTCGCGACTATGCCATGATTGTGGTAACAATATATATTGCGATTTGTATGACATTAATCAATATTTGACCATATAAAACAACAACAACCGACGAAATTTCGGAATATGGTCAAAATTTAACAAAATACTATTGTCGTTCTTTGCCATATTAAAATTTGTTTTTTTTTGTTTCAAAATATGGTAAAGATTTAAAATATTAATTGCAACGAAGAAATTGCTATAATTTAATAATTAATACTGATAATACTATTTTTAGTTTTGTGGTTAAACATCTCAGTTTAACTTACTTTTTTGTGAACCAAGGTTCGAAACCCGCAGCCGGACAATTTTTTTCTTAAAGCTATTTTTAACAAATTCGTCGAAAATAATATGTATTTCTTACAAAAAAACAAGTAAAAAGGCGTTAAGTTCGGCCGGGACGAACTTTGACGAACACCACCTCAGGTATATATGTAAACCACCTTGCATCAAAATCCGGTGAAAATTGCATACCTTATGTCCCATAGCAGTCATATCGAAAGGTGATCTGATTTGGACCAAATACTACTAAGTTCAAGTCATTGATCAATTGTGTGTAGCAAAATATTGGTCTTTTCAGTAGCTATATCTAAAAACAAGTAAAAAGGCGTTAAGTTCGGCCGGGCCGAACTTTGGATACCCACCACCTCGGGTATATATGTAAACCAACTTTCATCAAAATCCGGTGAAAATTGCATTCCTAATTCCCCATAGCAGTTATATCGAAATATGTTCCGATTTGGATTACGTATAAAAAAAATATTGGTCTATTTAGTAGCTATATCTAAAAATAAACCAATCTGAACCATATACGACACAGATGTCGAAAAGCCTAATATAAGTCACTGTGTCAAATTGCAGTGAAATCAGGCCAAGACTTTAAATAGGGATATCGGTCTACATGGCAGCTATATCCAAATCTGGACCGATTTGGGCCAAGCTGCAGAAAAATTTCGAAGAGCCTAACACATCTTACTGTCTAAAATTTCAGCGATATCGGACAAATTTCGGCGAAATCGGAAAATGAATGCGCCTTTTATGGGCCCAAAACCTTAAATCGAGAGATCGGTCTATATGGCAGCTATATTTAAATCTGGACCGATCTGGGCCAAATTGAAGAAGGACGTCGAATAGCCTAACACAACTCACTGTCTCAAATTTCAACGATATCGCACAATAAATGCGCCTTTTATGGCCCTGAAATCTAAAACCGAGAGATCGGTCTATATGGCAGCTACATAAAAATCTGAACCGATCAAGACCAAATTGAAAACGCACGTCGAAGGATCTAACACAACTCACTGTCTAAAATTTCAGCGATATCGGGCAATAAATGCGCCTTTTATGGCTCCAAACTTTAAACCGAGAAATCGGTCCATATGGCAGCTATATCAAAATCTGGACCCATCTGGGCCAAATTGGCAAAGGATGTCGAAGGGCCTAACGCAAATCACTGTTCCAAATATCAGCAAAATCGGATAATAAATGTGGCTTTTATTGGCCTAAGACCCTAAATCAAAGGATCGGTCTATATGGCAGCTATATACAAATCTGGACCGATCTGCGCCAAATTGATGAATGATATCGAAGGGCCTAATACAACTCACTGTCACAAATTTCAGCAAAATCGGATAATAAATGTGGCTTTTATGGGCCTAAGACCCTAAATCGGCTGTTCGGTCTTTTTGGGGGCTATATCAAGATATAGCCCGATATAGCCCATCTTCGAACTTAACCTGATTATGGACAAAAAAGAATCTGTGCAAAGTTTCAACCCAATATCTCTATTTTTTAAGGCTGTAGCGTGATTTCAACCGACAGACGGACGGACATGTATAGATAGTCTTAGATTTTTACGCTGATCAAGAATATATATACTTTATAGGGTCGGAAATGGATATTTCGATGTGTTGCAAACGGAATGACAAAATGAATATACCCACATCCTTCGGTGGTGGGTATAAAAAAATTTAAAAAGTGTTTTCTATACTTTTTATACCGATGGCAATATCTCGATTTATAGTCTTGGCCCCATAAGATGCGCATTTATAATCCGATTTCTATTAAATTTGACACAGTGACTTATGTCAGGCTTTTCGACATCCGTGTTGTATATGGTTCAGATAGGTTAATTTTTAGATATAGATACTAAAAAGACCAATATTTTGTTATACACAATTGAACAATGACTTGTACCGATTAGTATTTGGTCCAAATCGGAACATATTTTGATATAACTGCTATGGGACATAAGGTATGCAATTTACATCGGATTTTGATGAAAGGTGGTTTACATATATACCCGAGGTGATGGGTATACAAAGTTCGCCCCGGCCGAACTTAACGCTTTTTTATATGTTTAATTTAATTTAATCGACAAACTTATTGGTGTGCAGTAATGCTTATTGCAATATTTCGTGGTTAAGAAAGTGATGTCGATAGCCGAATCGATGAGAATCGAGATTAATCTTTTAAGTTACTGTAAACAACACAAATAGCGCTCAAATGTCAAAACATTTTGAGTACGTATAACCTCAAAAATGTCAAGCTTTACAATAGAGCTGTCAGTAGGCGGATTGAGACACATGGGTTGTCCCATCCCGAAATATAAAAGGCAACCCTCGCATAAGGCTAAAGTTGTATGTAATTTTTACCGGATATCTTTTCCATCAAAAACGGATTTTCGATCGATTTGAATAAGGCTGGAAGCCGTAATAAGAGGCAGAATTAAGGCAGAAAGTAGTGGGTCGCCGTAAAAATTGGCCAAAGTTATTTTTTTTTTTAAATACCTATTTAACATTTACAGTTGCTTAATTTTTCAATTCGTTCGCGTAAAATTTTGTAGAAATAAATGTCATTTAAAACCAATTGACCGACATAAACAGTAATCTGTTGAAACCATAAAACCAGTTTGAGAGCAAATTGAAATGAGCACAAAAGAAACAAGTAAAAGCGTGCTTAGTTGGGCCGGGTCGAATCTTGTATACCCTCCACCATAGATTGCATTTGTCGAATTCTTTTCCCGATATCTCTTTTTAGGCAAACAAAGGATAAAAGAAAAAATTGCTATAATATTGGAGCTGTATCAAGTTATGGCCCTATTCGGACCATAATTGAACTGAATGTTGGTGACCATAGTAGAAGTCATTGTGTAAAATATCAGACAATTTGAGTAAGAATTGCCCCCTCTAGGTGCTCAAGAAGTAAAATAGGGAGATCGGTTTATATGGGAGCTGTATCAGACTTTAGACCGATTCGGACTATATTTGACACGTATGTCAAATATGGGGTCATGGGGGAAGCCGTTGTACAAAATTTCAGCCAAATAGGATAATAACTACGCCCTCTGGAGGCTCAAGAAGTCAAGATGCCAGATCGGTTTATATGGGAGCTATATCAAGTTATGGATCGATTTGAACCATATTTGGCACAGTTGTTAGAAGTCCTAACAAAACATGTCATGCGATATATCACCCAAATCGGATAAGATTGCGCCCTCTAACGGCTCAAGAAGTCAAGATTCAGGATCGGTTTATATGGCAGGTACATCAGGTTATGAACCGATTTAATCAATACTTAGCAAAGTTGTTGGAAGTCATAATAAAATACCTCATGCAAAATTTCAGACAAATCGAATAAGAATCGTTCCCTCTAGGGGCTCAGGAAGTCAATGTACAGATCGGTTAATATGGCGGCTATATCAAAACATGAACCTATATAGCCCATTTACTATCCCAACCGGCCTACACTAAGAGAAGTATTTGCTCAAAATTTCAAGCGGATACCTTTGCTCCTTCGAAAGTTAGCGAGCTTTTGATAGACAGACAGACGTACGGACGGATATGGCGTCCGTACGTCTGTCATGTCTTAAAATGTCATGACGATTACCAATGTATATACTTTATGGGGTTATTGACGAATATTTCGTGGAGTTGCAAACAGAATGACGAAATTAGTATACCCCCATCCTATGGTGGAGGGTATAAAAATGTCATCAAAATACTGAAGCTGATTCGCCAAAACGATCACAATAAAATAAGATATTTGCAAAAACAATCACATCGGCCCATAAAGAATGTACTGGCAAGCAGTACAAAATTCAGCTCTGACTTTAACCAAATGTCAGCGCCGGTGGGCCAGTAGCTGCACCAAGTAGCAACCACGATTTTCAAAAAAGGGTTTGAGGTACCTTTACCAATTTTACAGTAACAGAAGAATTTTGGCAATTTTCGATTTGGCTAACCCCCCCCAATTTAAAACCCGGGCTACGTCCCAGATGGGAGCTATATCAGGTAATAGACCGATTCGGACTGCACTTAGCACAGTTGTTGGAAGTCATAACAGAATATTATGTGCAAAATTTCAGCCAAATCAGACACAAATTGTGGCTTCCATAGGCTCAAGAAGTCAAATCGGGAGATCGGTTTATATGCAAACTATATTGAAATCTGAACTGATATTGTCCATTTGCAATCCCCAACGCCATACATCAATATAAAGTATCTGTGCAAATTTTCAAACGGCTACATTAGTTCGACCGCTATCGTGATTTCGAAAGACGGACGGACGGATATGGCTAGTTCGAATCAGAATGTCGAAACGTTCAATAATATATATACTTAATGGGATCCTATATCAATATTTCGAGGTGTTACAAACGGAATGACTAGATTAGTATACCTCCATCCTATGGTGGTGGGTATTGAAATAACGAACAAATGGTGACTAGCAAAAAAATACACCATGTTTTAATTTCAACAGTAAACATGGTCAAATTTTAACATACCATGACGAAAATTGACAATGCATATTTAAACAAGTAAAAGCGTGCTTTCGACCGGGCCGAATCTTATATACCCTCCACCATGAATCGCATGTGTCCAGTTCTTTTCCCGGCATCTCTTTTTAGGCAAAAAAGGATATAAGAAAAGATTTGCTCTGCTATGAGAGCGATATCAACATAGGGTCCGGTTTGGTCCACAATTAAATTATATGTTGGAGACCTGTGTCAAATGTCAGCCAATTCGAATAAGAATTGCGCCCTTTGGGGGCTCAAGAAGTAAAATACAGAGATCAATTTATATGGGAGCTGGATCCGGAGAGGATCCGTCGTACAAAATTTCAGGCAAATCGGATAATAATTGAGACCTCTAGAGGCTCAAGAAGTCAAGATCCCAGATCGGTTTATATGGCAGCTAATAGGTTATAAACCGATTTCAACCATACTTGGCGCAGTTGTTGGATATCATAACAAAACACGTCGTGCAAAATTTCATCCCAATCGAACAAGAATTGCGCACTCTAGAGGCTCAAGAAGTCAAGACCCAAGATCGGTTCATATGGCAGCTATATCAGGTTATGGACCGATTTGAACCATACTTGGCACAGTCTTTGGATATCATAACAAAACACGTCGTGCCAATCGGATAAGAATTGCGCACTCTAGAGGCTAAAGAAGTCAAGACCCAATATCGGTTTATATGGCAGCTATGTCAAAACATGGACCGATATGGCCCATTTACAATACCAACCGACCTACACTAATAGGAAGTATTTGTGCAAAATTTCAAGCGGCTAGCTTTACTCCTTCGGAAGTTAGCGTGCTTTCGAAAGACAGACGGACGGACGGACATGGCTAGATCGACATAAAATGTCACGACGATCAAGAATATATATACTTTATGGGGTCTCAGACGAATATTTCGAATGGGCGAGTGTATAAAAAAAAATACTATGATTAAATTTCACAATATTATTTCTGCAGTTTGACCAAATATATTGCAGAATATTTCATATTATATGGTTAAAAGCGACAACTATTATGCTGCCCAAATATGGTTACGTTAACCATATTATTTTTCTCTGCGTGTGCAATCTAAGTTTACTTCGCCGCTTCCAGAAAAAGTGCAGGACAAGATACTGAAAAGTAATTACAGTCGCCTTCCCGATTTAGCTGACCCCCTATTCTATCACCTGATCAACATCGATGCTATCGTTGCAACGATGAGCTGGCGAAGGTGCTAAACGCTGGTCTTATCCAAGCAGCAAGTCATATACCTATAGCTGAAAGCACTGTGTTTGTATGGGTGATTTCGGGGGCTCGATATTATCAATGTTGCGAACAGCAAGAGGCCCCGCCATGTTAAACTGCGTTTAGCAGCAATTCAACTTTTATTGTTGAAAGCTTTTGCTCATGCAAATGAAGACTTCCCATGTTTGAGTTAAATTGTAATTTTGAAGTCTACACTTGCTAAATATAAATAATAATGGCTTCCCCGCTGTAGTTATGGTAGCTTCAACTTCACTTGGTATCCAAACACGGAAGCGGTTAGAACATAAAGGCTGCCATAACATCAAAACACAAAACATCTCCTTTTTATACCCACCGCCATTGAGTGGGGTATACTAATCTAGTCATAAGACCCCATAAAGATTACATATTCATGATCGTCTCGACGACCTGAGTCGATCTAGCCATGTACGTCCGTCTTTCGAAATCACGATAGCGAAACGTATAAAGATAGCCTCTTGAAGTTTTGCATAGATACTTAATATTGATGAAGGTCGTTGGGGATTGCAAACCGATGTCCCGATTTGACTTCTTGAGCCCTTACATGCCGTAATTTTTGTCCGATTTGGCTGAAAATTTGCATGTAGTGTTCGGTTATGACTTCTTATGACCTGCCAAGTACGGTCCAAAACGGTCAATAACCAGATATAGCTCCCATATAAACCGATCTACCGATTTGACTTCTTAAGTCCATACAATCCTCAGTTTTTTTTCCGATTTGGCTGAAATTTTGCATGCGATGTTCTGTTAATATTCCCAACACATGCGCCAAGTACGGTCCAAATCCGTCTATAACCTGATATATCTCCCATATAAACCGGTCTCTCGATCATCCTTCTGCAGTTCCTAGAAGCTTTATTTTGGATGGTTTGACAGAAGTTTGGTGTGTAGCATAAAAATAATGCCCTTCAACTAAATTTATTTTGTATAAATTTTTAACATAATCCATGGTGGTGGGTTTCCAAGATTCATTCGCCCCAGCCGAATTTTGCACGCCTTTACTTGTTGCTCTTTTATATTGGTTTTTTTTTTATTTACAATCTGTGAGAATCCGCAATAATACAGTCCACTTATACCACAGGATTGTGCAGATTGAGCTAAAGCTTTCAAAATTTGGATACAGTTAATCCTTAACATAATTTATCGGGCGACTAGAAGATTTTTTTGAAATTCATCATTTAAGTACTCAAACGTACACAATGGTGCTTTCTTTAAGAATAGAGCTAGAGTTCTGCATTTTTTTTGAAAAAAAAAAATATTTTTATTTCAAAAGCCCTTACTACAAAATAATATTTTATGACCATTTAGCAAAGAAAGCTGGATTTAATGATTTTGACATAAAACAACACCTGTGGTCAAAAGAAGTAGGATTATTGCCATAAATTTATTTTTTTTTTTATATAGAAACCATCAAATGCAATAAGAAATTAAAACGGATTCCAGAAATCTCACTGCTAAGAATTTTGAGACATTTTTTGATTGATATTTGGGATATAAAAAATTTCCGACTTTCGATATGCCAATTTTCCCCCAAAACATGAAGGGAAAGTTGTTGCAACTGGTTTCAGTCGTCCACTTTATGCCAATCCCAATTTCATTGCGATACCTCTTTCCTAAATCGAGCAAAATTTTTTCTAAGGCAGCTATATTCTTGGGTAGTTTTCGTTTTTTATGGGTTAATTCCATTTTATTTAAAGACCGAATCGCAATGTAACTTTTTCAAAAGATAAAATTTTTGTGAACATTTCATTCAAGTTTCATTAAGCTAAAATTTTCATGGAATTTTCTTGCCAAAAAATTTTTTTATAAAAATTGTTCCGAAAGACAAGCATTTAACAACATTTTTTCTATAACATAATTGTATATGAATTTTCTCTTAATTCTCGTTTTATTTTAATTGACATTTTATCTGAAAAAAAAAAAATATTACTGAAAAAATGTGTTTAAATGAAATAGTTTGCTTGTTAGCTTAAAAAAACTTCTCCTGTGAATAATAAGTAACTTTACATTTTGTTTCTCTATCGAGACGAGCTCACTGATCGAAGATTTTGGCAATGGAAAAGGAAAGCCAGAGATAACAACACACACCAACCACACTGGGACGCGTTTCGTCATTTGATTAGGCTTCAAGGTCCACACATTGGTAGGTCGTACTTATACCATACATACCGCGAAAACGTGTCTACGATGTAAGCACGACTCTAAAACAAGTCTAGCACCTTTCATATTAGTCTGACACTTTCACTATAAGACCAAGATATTCGCAAAGACGACCACACTTTGGGGGCATTGAAAGATTTGTGTGTTGGCAATCAGTGCACAATTCAGCCTCTACTTTATGACCAAATGTCACCGCCGATGGTCCCAATATCGAACAAAATTTAAAATAAGTAAAAAGGCGTTAAGTTCGGCCGGGCCGAACTTTGGATAACCACCATCTCGGGTATATATGTAAACCACCTTTCATCAAAATCCGGTGAAAATTGCATGCCTTACGCCCCATAGGAGTTATATCGAAAATATTGGTCTATTTAGTAGCTATATCTAAAAATAAACCAATCTGAACCATATACGACACGGATGTCGAAAAGCCTAATCTAAGTCACTGTGTCAAATTTCAGTGAAATCAGGCCAAGACTTTAAATCGAGATATCGGTCTACATGGCAGCTATATCCAATTTGGGCCAAGTTGCAGAAAAATGTTGAAGAGCCTAACACAACTCACTGTCTAAAATTTCAGCGATGTCGGACAAATTTCGGCGAAATCGAACAATAAATGCGCCTTTTATGGGCCCAAAACCTTAAATCGAGAGATCGGTCTATATGGCAGCTATATTGAAATCTGGACCGATCTGGGCCAAATTGAAGGATGAAGTCGAACTTCCTACCATAATTCACTGTCTCAAATTTCAGCGATATCGGACTATAAATGAGCCAAAACCTAAAACCGAGAGATCGGTCTAATGGCACCTATAAAAAAAAAATCTGAACCGATCAGGACCAAATTGAAGACAGACGTCGAAGGATCTAAGACAGCTTACTGTCTCAAATTTCAGCGATATCGGACAATAAATGCGCCTTTTATGGCTCCGAAACCTCAAACCGAGAAATCGGTCTATATGGCAGCTACATCCAAATCTGGACCGATCTGGTCCAAATTAACGAAGGATGTCGAAGGGCCTTATATAACTCACTGTCCCATATTTCAGCAAAATCGGATAATAAATGTAGCTTTTATGGGCCTAAGACCCTAAATCGGAGGATCGGTCTATATGGGGGCTATATCAAGATAAAGTCCGATATAGCCCATCTTCGAACTAAACCTGCATATGGACAAAAAATTAATCTGTGCAAAGTTTCAGCTCAATATCTTTATTTTTAAAGACTGTAGCGTGATTTCAACAGACAGACGGACAGGCGGACAGACGGACGGACATGTCTAGATTGTCTTAGATTTTTACCCTGATCAAGAATATATGTACTTTATAGGGTGGAAAATGGATATTTCGATGTGTTGCAAACGGAATGACAAAATGAATATACCCCCATCCTTCGGTGGTAGGTATAACAAGTAAAAGCGTGCTAAGTTCGGCCGGGCCGAATCTTATATACCCTCCACCATGGAGCGCATTTGTCGAGTTCTTTTCCCGGCATATCTTCTAAGGCAAAAAATTATGTAAGAAAAAATTTGCTCTGCTATTAGAGCGATATCAAGATATGGTCCGGTTTGGACCACAAACAAATTATATGTTGGAGACCTGTGTAAAATGTCAGCCAATTCGAATAAGAATTGCGCCCTTTGGGGGCTCAAGAAGTAAAATAGAGAGATCGATTTATATGGGAGCTGTATCGGGCTATAGACCGATTCAGATCATAATAAACACGTATGTTGATGGTCATAAGAGGATCTGTCGGAAAAAATTTCAGGCAAATTGGATAATAATTGCGACCTCTAGAGGCTCAAGAAGTCAAGATCCCAGATCGGTTAATATGACAGCTATATCAGGTTATTGACCGATTTGAATCGTACTTGGCACAGTTATTGTATATCATAATAAAACACGTCGCGCAAAATTTCATTCCAATCGGATAAGAATTGCGCACTCTAGAGGCTCAAGAAGTCAAGACCCAAGATCGGTTAATATGGCAGCTATATCAAAACATGAACCGATATGGCCCATTTACAATACCAACCGACCTAATAGGAAATATTAGTGCAAAATTTCAAGCGGCTAGCTTTTCTCCTTCGGAAGTTAGCGTGCTGTCGACAGACAGACGGACGGACGGATGGACGGACGACAGACGGCCGGACATGACTAGATCGACATAAAATGTCGCGACGATCAAGAATATATATACTTTATGGGGTCTCAGACGAATATTTCGAGTAGTTACAAACAGAATGACGAAATTAGTATACCCCCATCCTATGGTGGAGGGTATAAAAATCATAAAATCTTAATTTAAA
The DNA here is from genome assembly GCF_963082655.1 of Stomoxys calcitrans. Taxonomy (NCBI): domain Eukaryota; kingdom Metazoa; phylum Arthropoda; class Insecta; order Diptera; family Muscidae; genus Stomoxys; species Stomoxys calcitrans. Next base: position 116,186,602 of record NC_081552.1, on the reverse strand, counting down.
TCGTCCATATAATAAAATATTTAATGATCATTTTATGCAAATTTTGACCGTGACTGTGCCTCAAATGGTACATCCGCTTAGTCCAATTTTAGCATACTCTCTCTCCAATATTTCAGCCGGTACCTCACGAATAAATGCTTTAATGTTGTCTTCCAATGCGTTAATTGTTAATTGTAATAGACACGAGCTTTAAAATAGCCCCATAAAAAATAGTCGAAAGGCGTTAAATCGCACGATAATGCAAGTCAAGCTCTTACATTGTGGGCAAAAAAGTTAGATATCATTTTACGGTAGCGCTTATCATTCATAGTAAAGTTACGATTCGGATCATCTTTGAAGAAGTACGGTACAATGTTGCCATCAGCCCATAAACCGCACCAAGCTGTGACTTTTTCTGAATGCATTGGTAGCTCTTGCAAAATTTTAAAATGGAAGAAGAGCGCGATGAACTTTCCTAACAGAGCACGCATTTTGATAAAAAGAAATTCAATAATTTGCAAGCGTTGCTCCCTTGTAAGACGATTTATGGTTAAATTATAGGCCAAACTGAAGATGTTTGACAGTGAAACAAAACGCGAAGCGCGCGTGAGCTGTCTGTTTAAACCAGTGTTGCCAAAGAGATAATAGCTAAAAAATGTACTTAACTAGCTGAATCGTGCCCGCTCCGCTGCGCCTTCTTTTACTTTATATATATTGTATTTATATATACTTTATTGGTCCATGAATTTGCTCGAAGTTTTTTAGTTTATATGTTAGACTCTTAAAAGACTTTATTTGAGCCCGATATTCTCATGATGTCCGATTTGGGGGTGTTTTCGGGGGTGAGGTGGTCTCTCAGGCCCATAGCTCTGAAAACATATATATAAGCATCGAGCTCTACTCTCAAAAACCATTTATTTAATCCTCATGTTGGCATAGGATTAAGGCAAGTTTATGGGATGAGGAATCTCCAAACACTTGGCCGAAAATTTGGTTATCGAATTCGTTTTCTAATCTCCAGTACCTTTTATTTGAGACATGTATGGCCACGGTCGGTAAATTTGTACTCTTTTGGGGGATGTTTTGGGGAAGGGGCGGTGCCCCAAGTACATGGTCCCACATTTGTATATCAGATTTTTATTCTTCTCCCAAATACCTTTGTTTTAGCACCATATTTCGATGGTCAGTAAATAATTGCTGTTTGTGGGTGTTTTGGGAAAGGGGTAAAACCCCAAAAAATTGGTCCCGAAATACCTTTCATTTGAGACCTACATTAACGTGGTCGGTAAGTATGCACGATAGAGGGGTGTTTTGGGGAGTGGTCCCACAAACACTTAGCCCTTTCATTACATTTACCTTTAATTTAAACCCCCTATTGCAAAAGTCAGCAAATATTTCCGGTTTGGGGGGTGGCCCAAAAAAATATCAATTGTGGGGGGTGTTTTGGGGAATGGGTGATGCCCTAAATACATGGTCCTATATTTGGATATCACATTCGTATTCTACTCCTAAATACCCTTATTTGAGCCCCATATTGCGATGGTCAGTAAAAATTGCTGTTTGTGGGGTATTTTGGGGGAAGGGGTAGATCCCCAGAAAATTGGTCCCGAAAGTGGGTATCAATTTTTGCTCTACCCCCTAATACCTTTTATTTAAGCTCCACATTGACATGGTCGGTAAATTTGATTTTGGGGTGTTTTGGGGATTGTATAAACCCCAAGCCCAGAAAATATATCAGCAACGTGCTCTATTCTCATATGTCTATATATCAATATGTCCCATATTGACTTTGGCCTCAAAATTAGATATGAAATTCGTTTTCTAATTTCATTTAAACTCCTTATTGGAAAAGTCAGCAAATATGTCCGGTTTGGGGTTTGACCCTGAAAACTATAAATATTTAGTTCCACTCTTTAAAGACCCAAATTGTCTTGGGGAGCAAATACGTCCTATTTGGGGGTTGTTATGGTGGTGGGACGTCCCCTAGACACTTGGTCCCTAATGGTGACATCAGATACGTGGTCTACTGCCAAATGCCATTAATTTGGGCCCCATATTTCCATAGTCAGCAAACATGAATGGTTTGGGGGTTATTTGGGGGATGGGCGGCCACTCAGTGAGTTGGCCTTGAAAATATATATTGGATTCGTGTTCTACTCTAAAAACCCTCTTATTTGAACCTCATATTGCAATCGTCAGCAACTACTTCCAATTTGGTTGGTGGTCGAATTATACACTCAAATACCTTTTATTTAAGCCCAATATTCCCATGGTCAGAAAATAAGTCCTGTTTGGGGGGTGTTTTGGGGAAGGGGTGGACCCTCAGAAAGGTGGTCACACATTTGGATATTAGATTCGTATTCTACTCGCAAATACCTTTCATTTGAGTCCCATATTGCCATGGTCGGAAAATATGTCCGATTTAGGGGTGTTTTGGGATGGGGTGGTCCGAGAACACTTGGTCAGATACGTTTTCTTATCCTAAATACCTTTCATTAGAGTCCCATATTGTCGTGATTGGTGTAAATATGTGTTTGGTAGATTTTAGGATGGGGCTGCCCCCCTAGATTCCCCATGGACAAGATATAGGCCGATATAACCCATCTTCGAAATTAATCTGCATATGGACAAAAAAAGAATCTGTGCAAAGTTTCAGCTCAATATCTCTATTTTTACAGACTGTAGCGGGATATCAACAGACAGGCGGATAGATGGACGGACATGTCTAGATCGTCTTAGATTTTTATGCTGATCGAGAATATATATATTATATAGGGTCGGAAATGGATATTTCGATGTGTTGCAAACGGAATGACTAAATGAATAAAGGATGGGGATCCTTCGGTGGTGGGTATAAAAATGTCAACGATTTTGCTGCAAATGATTTTGTATATGAAGTTTATGGTAAAGTTTACAGAAACAAGTAAAAAGGCGTTAAGTTCGGCCGGGCCGAACTTTGGATACCCACCACCTCGGGTATATATGTAAACCAACTTTCATCAAAATTCGGTGAAAATTATATACCTTATACTCATATACCTCATACCGATCTGAACTATATACGACATGGATGTCGAAAAGCCGAACATAAGTCACTGTGTCAAATTTCAGTGAAATCGGATTATAAATGCGCCATTTATGGGGCCAAGACTTTAAATCGAGATATCGGTCTACATGGCACCTATATCCAAATCTGGACCGATTTGGGCCAAGTTGCATAAATATGTCAAAGAGCCTAACACAAAGCACTGTCCCAAATTTCGGCGAAATCGGACAATAAATGCCTTTTTTATGGTCCCTAAACCTTAAATCCAGAGATCGGTCTATATGGCAGCTATATTCAAATCTGGACCGATCTGGGCAAAATTGAAGAAGGACGTCGAAGAGCCTAACCAAACTCACTGTCTCAAATTTCAGCGACATCGGACAATAAATGCGTCTTTTATGGCCCCAAAACCTAAAACCTAGATATCGGTCTATATGGCAGCTATATCAAAATCTGGACCGATCTGTGCGATATTGCAGAAGTATTTCAAGGGGCTTAACTTAACTCACTGTTCCAAATTTCGGCGACATTGGAAAATAAATGAGCAATTTATGGGCCCAAAACCATAAATCAAGAAATCGGTCTATATGGCAGCTATATCCAAATCTCTACCGATCTGGACCAAATTAAAGAAAGATGTCAAAGGGCCTAACACAACTCACTGTCCCAAATTTCAGCAAAATCGAATAATGAATGTGGCTTTTATGGGACTTACACCATAAATCAGAGGATCGATCTATATGGCAGCTATATCCAAATCTGGACCGATCTGAGCCAAATGAACGAAGGATGTCGATGGGCCTTACACAATTTACTGTCCAGAATTTCAGCGAAATCGGATAATAAATGTGGCTTTTATGGGCCGTAGACCCTAAATCGGAGGATCGGTCTATATGGCAGCTATATCCAAATCTGGACCGATCTGAGCCAAATTGACGAACTATGTCGAAGGGCCTATCACAACTCACTGTCTTAAATTTCAACAAAATCGGATAATAAATGTGGCTTTTATGGGCCTTAGACCCTAAATCGGAGGATCGGTCTATATGACAGCTATATTCAAATCTGCACCGATCTGGGCCAAATTGACGAAGAATGTCGACGGGCCTAACGCAATTTACTGTCCCGAATTTCATCAAAATTAGATAATAAATGTGATTTTTGTGGGCCTAATACCCTAAATCAGAGGATCGGTCTATATGGCAGCTATATCCAAATCTGAACCGATCTGGGCCAAATTGACGAAGGGTATCGAAGGGCCTAACACAACTCACTGTCCCAAATATCCGCAAAATCGGATAATAAATGTGGCTTTTATGGGCCTTAGACCCTAAATCGGAGGATTGGTCTATATGGCAGCTATATCCAAATCTGAACCGATCTGAGCCAAATTGACGAAGGATGTCGAAGGGCCTAACACAACTCACTGCCCCAAATTTCAGCAAATTCGGATAATAAATGTGGTTTTATAGGCCTAAAACCCTTAATCGGCGGATCGGTCTATATGGGGGCTATATCAAGATATAGTCCGATATAGCCCATCTTCGAACTTAACCTGCTTATGGACAAAAGAAGAATCTGTGCAAAATTTTAGCTCAATATCTCTATTTTTAAAGACTGTAGCGTGATTTCAACAGACAGACGGACGGACATGTCTAGATCGTCTTAGATTTTTACGCTGATCAAGAATATATATACTTTATAGGGTCGGAAATGGATATTTCGATGTGTTGCAAACGAAAAAACAAAATGAATATACCCCCATCCTTCGGTGGTGGGTATAAAAAGAGAAAGATTATTACGCCAACAATGCCATCTCAATCTTCGAATTCAGCCGATTTTTCACGGTCCCTCGACCCTGAAAGCATTAGCATTGAGGAATCAAGAGGAACCATGATAGCGTTTTACACCGTACATTGGTTGATAACATCATAAAGATACCAAGGCTCTTTGACTCTCCACTTCGCTTGATGCAGATATTAGATGACCGTTTTGAGAAGCTAAGCGATAGAATCGAAGATCGTATGAAATCATTGTTTAAAGAATCTGAAAACCGAATCTTTAATGAACTGGATAAAAGATTATGCGAGTTACGTGCAGACATTGTTGATATCAGAGATAAAGTAATGAAACTAGAGACTGCAGTATGTGAAATCGATGTTCTCAAACTGGAATTAAAAGAGATCAAACTCCAAGTCTTACGTCAAGAAAATGCTCCGGTTGCTGCAGATCTTAGTATAAATGGAATCCCTTGCAATGAAAATGAAAACCTAAACAACATTTTCACAAAAATCTGCACAAGCTGTAATATACCGACTCCAAAACTGAAATCTATACACCGGCTAAGAAACAGAAACAACACTAAAGAAAGAAATTCGCCGGATGCAGTAATTATTGCTACATTGATGTCTCCGTATGACAAAAATTTCCTTTTGAAAGGACTATCTGAATTTCGGAAGAGAAACAATACCACCTTATCTCTCAACCTGATTGGATTTGACTCAACTTGTCAGTTCTATATAAATGAAAACATTTCGAATTCAAACTATAGAATCTTACAAGATGCCGTTTCCCTAAAAAGAAAGAAACTTTTACACTCAGCTTACACTTTCAAAGGACTAGTGTATGTGAAGCGTGATCCCAGCGACGTTCCGGTACGCATTGAAAATTCTGATGCTTTAAATGGGTTTCGTCATACTAACCACACACAAAATCCTACTACTAACATCATCTCATAAACCACAACTAATCTCATGTCATTTATGTTATCCTATATTTAGTTCTTTTGCCATGCATTTCTTACATTTTTATTATAGTATCTTATCATTCATCAAAATTAATTTATCTTCACCCATAACATTTATCATCTTCCAAGTTGCTAATTAAATCTTTTTACTTCTTTAAATATGACTGCTACAACCAATACTAGAGATACAACGGCGAATATGATCAGGATATTGTCTAGGCAGCATAAGGGATTAAATATCAAGCTTGACGAATACAAGATGATTTTTGAGAACCCTGACATTGATATAGTGTGTGTATCGGAGACGTGGCTGAATCAGTCAACACCTGATGCGTTTATTGATCTTTCAGGATATAGTGTGCACAGAGCTGATAGATTACGTCGTGGGGGCGGCACCGCTCTGTATGTGAGAAACTACCTGTATACTCAGTTATGTATAAAGTCTAACCCAGGTGGCCCCATTTGAGTATGTTTGTGTTGAGGTGTCTGCTGCCGATAACAAGCTCCTAGTGGGGTGCGTTTATAGACCGAACAACCGTACGGGTACGCGAGATTTTTTCTCTGATCTTGAACCTCTCTCTCTTGCTTACTCAAACATTGTGGTTGCTGAGGACTTCAACCCTGACGTTTTACAGGACACGGGCTTGACGTTTGAAATGTCTTCCTTGGGGATTTTGCCTGTCAATTCAACAATTCCCACGCATTTTCCGCATCCTTCAGCACGCTTCTCGATGTGTACTATGTTAGTGACATTTCTAAAGTCCTCCTATACGACCAACTGTCAGCCTGATGTTTTTCGAACCATGACTTGATCTTTTTATGTTATGAATTTCAGCTCATCAGGACTAGGGAAACTTATACATATAGAGATTTTGCCAGCCTCGACCATGATTTTTTGCTTTCGAGTGCTGTGCTCATCGACTAGGATTTGATATTTCGTATAGAAACTATCGATGAACAAACTGACTTTCTGCAGAGGAATATTTGTGACCTACAGGAACTTACGGTTCCACTCAAGACTAGAGAAGTGTCCTCCAGATCGAAACCGCGGTTCTACCAGGATATTCGTTCGGCTATTCATGAGAGGAATATGACGCATCGCAGGTGGAGACGTCTCAGGATGCCAAGAGAACGTGGAAGGTTATTCGAGACATAGGAATTGGGAATGATTCTAATAGATGTTCAACAAACTTGGACATCAATGGGCTTAATGATGCCTTTGTTAATGTCCCACAGATCCCAGTTGATCCCAATTTCTATGGCTTCAATATCTCCCCCTCCCTCGATGACGACCCTGGTTTTGGCTTCAGCTGTATTGGTCCCACCGATGTTCTTGAGTGCGTCGCGACTGTAAAGTCTAACGCTGTCGGATCTGATGGCATTGATCCTAGATTTGTAAGACTCTTGCTCCCCCTTATTATCCCTAATGTAACCTATGTTTTCAACAGGATTTTGACCACGAGTTACTTTCCATTAGCGTGGAAACATGCCAAAGTCATCCCACTGCCTAAAAATTCTAAGAAATATAGACCAATTGCGATTCTTTGTTACTTGTCAAAGGTCTTTGAGAAATTGTTGTATTTGCAAATGTCGTCTTTTGTCAACGAGAACTCTTTGTTATATGTGAGACAGTCCGGGTTTCGACCCAACCACAGCTGCGTAACTGCCTTGGCAGAGGTCACTGAGAGGATCAGGGTCAATTTGGAGAATGACAAGATAAATTTCCTTGTTCTTCTTGACCATTCTTAGGCATTTGACACTGTGGACCATTCCTTGTTATATGATAAGATGAGACATCTTTACAATTTTTCTTCTACGTCCGTTCATCTTATTTTGTCGTACCTGTCACACCGCACTTAGTCCGTCAGTTATAAGTCTGCTGTACCGTCACCTCTGCTTGTTTTAAAAGGCGTTCCTCAGGGATCAATTCTGGGTCCTCTTCATGATCTGTCAAGAGTCAGCACGTAGGCGAAAGCCAATGGCCTGTGTCTCAACCCTGTAAAGTCCAAGTGTGTTGTTATAAGAAACAGGCTGTCTCGTTTTTCATGTGATGTCGGTATATTCATTAACTACTCTAGATTGGAAATCGTTCCTCATGCAAAGAACTAGGGTGGGCGTAATCATATCGACTCTGTCGTTGGTCAGGAATATTCAAAATTGCGTGCTCTCTGGGCCACTCAGTCGGTTACTCCGCTGCGGGTTAGGTCTTTCTTGGCAACGACTTATTTTGTTCCTGGCATATTCATTAACTACTCTAGATTGGAAATCGTTCCTCATGCAAAGAACTTGGGTGGGCGTAATCATATCGACTCTGTCGTTGGGCAGGAATATTCAAAATTGCGTGCTCTCTGGGCCACTCAGTCGGTTACTCCGCTGCGGGTTAGGTCTCTCTTGGCAACGACTTATTTTGTTCCTGGCATTCTCTACGGCTGTGAGTTGTTTGCTAACTGCGACTCGGTAAGTAGACGTAAGCTCAACACCTTTTTTAATAGCGTTACTCGTTATGTATTTGGCTTGAGACGGCGCGACACCATCCTCGAATACTCTTTATCCCTGTATGGCGTCTCCTTATAGCACTTGTTGTAACTGAGATCGCTTTTTTCCTGCATCGAAGGCTTATTTCTGAATGGCATGTTTTCATATTCGCTGTACCTCTCTGGAACTCACTTCCTAACGATCTGCAATTACTGAGTAACTCGGCAACATTTAAAACCAGAATTTGGAAACATTTTACTGCATTAAGTTGATGAATGTTAAGACTTATTATACCCTCCACCATAAGATGGGGGGTATACTAATTTCGTCATTCTGTTTGTAACTACTAGAAATATTCGTCTGAGACCCCATAAAGTATATATATTCTTGATAGTCGCGACGTTTTATGTCGATCTAGCCATGTCCGTCCGTCCGTCTGTCTGTCGAAGGCACGCTATCTTCCGAAGGAGTAAAGCTATCCGCTTGAAATTTTGCACAAATACTTCCTATTAGGGTAGGTCGGTTGGGATTGTAAATGGGCCATATTGGTGCATGTTTTGATATAGCTGCCGAATAAACCGATCTTGGGTCTTGATTTATTGAGCTTCTAGAGGGCGCAATTCCTATCCGATTTAGTTGAAATTTTGCACGACGTGTTTTGTGCCAAGTATGGTTCAAATAGGTTGATAACTTGATATACCTGCCATATAAACCGATCTTGGGTCTTGACTTCACGGCCCGGCCGAACTTAACACGCTTTTACTTGTTAAATATATGTTTCTAACATTAGAAATTTAATTTCATTAAATTACCTAAAAATGTAAAAACTTTTACTTCTTCGATATTTGGACACCATATAAGTTTCTTTGGAATCATTGCGCTTCACAGTGGGAGAAAATCGAATAAAAGTAGTAAAAAATATACCATATGAGAACGGGTAAAAATATCTCTTTCAATAAATTCAAGGCCACTGGTGGCCCGCGCGCCTCTTGACTGGCCCCTTAAGTTGGTTACCTCGGCATTTCGAAAAATTGTTTGGGCTGGCAAATCTTCATTTGTGGTCCGATTTTCAAAATTCTTGTTTTTTCTAGATAGATAGATACTCAAAAGTATTTTACATTTTATAATTGTATTTTTTGACTTCCGAACTGTCACATATTCAAATCACGCATAAAAATGAAAATCGAAACTCAAATGCCTTCGCAAATTGCAAAATACGAGGCCAATTTCGGCCAAAATTTCAATAAATTAAAATTAAATCTCTGTTATCCCCGAAACCAGTGGAGATATTGTATACCTCTAGCTGACTTTTTATAGGGATTTTTGAGCACTATAAGGCAAAACTAGAATTTTGAAAACCGAACCACAAATGAAGATTTGGTTCGGAAAATTTTTCGAAAGGTCGACTTTAGTGGCGCCCGGACAACCTAGGGCCTTGAAATTTTGCATACGATCTCGCTAATACCTCCGCTTTAAACGTTTCAAACTTCAAAGAGTTATCTCTATGCGTTCTCAAAAGGCACATTTTTCACTACATTTATTTTTTTTATTTCCTCCCACTGTGCGATGGTGGATCTCTAGAAATCCATTGATTTCATGCCTAGTATCAAATCAATTATCTTATAGTCTTTTTGGTAGAAGAATGGTCACGCCTAAAAAATTTCGCTCAACAGAATTGTGCGTCTACATGTCGATGGTGGATGATGCACTACCTGGACCGTCATATTTAATAATGCCGGCCAAAATGTTCCACACCAAACTCCGACCTTTGTGTTGGCCAGACGGTAGTTTTCACTTTCAACAGTGTGTAGTTTTCACTTTCAACAGCCACACTTTCAGAATTTTTGTCCATTTCAAAATAGTAAACTTGCAAGTGTTTGTTATTATTTTAAGTGCACTTGCACCGAGTTGGATAAATGTGCGTAGAAAAATCAATTGTCCCGAACAAACTCGAATGGAAACAAAAAGTTCATTCAATTCAAGATAGCTTGTTTGATCATCCCTCGTTATTGAATGAAACGAGCGAGTACGAACATTCATTACTAATGAAGTGATTCGAACTGAATGTTCGGTTCGAGCAAATACGATAGCAATCACTCTCCATTCAGCCACCCAAACAAAAGCATCAACATAAATCGAGTTGCTGAAAATGTTGCTTCTTGCTACAATCCTCTCTGTATTCCGCAGAAACAATAAGGAAATGGAAAGAAGTGAGTGTGAGCAAATTAAGATGCACAGGAGTCAATATGAAGTTCAGAATTTCTACCAAAAAATTTAACATCAAACCGATGGCTTTGGTACAGGCACATCCTCCTGCATTGGTAAAGAATGAAATCTGGTAACGGATACAGATAATGTGCTGAGGATATGGAAAGAACATTTTACCCAGTTGCTAGTGTTCGACGATGACGGCAACGAAAATACCGCAGGACCAATCCCTGACTTTGGTATATAATGAGGTCCAAGCAGCAGTGACCGAACTGAAGAACAACAAGGCAGCAGGAGCCGACGGGTTGCCCGCTGAGCTATTTAAGACCGGAGGAGACACGATCTGGCTAGAAGAACGTATACTCGATGATTGGAACTTCGGCATACTATATACCGTACACAAAAAGGCAGAATGTGCCAACTACAGAGGAATAAGTCTATTTCCCATCGCATAAGATATATAAATTAATAAGACTCTGCAGGATGACACTTGCTGATACATGTTCCTCACTAAGAATAGGAAATATTCTTTCCGAATCATTCAATATCAAACGAGGTCTCAGACGAGGAGACAGCTTATCGTGTGATCTCGATCGAGATGCAGATCAAAGACTGCTTAAGATCCTTTATTTGGCACTCAATAGACACTTATGAAAAACAGTGACAATTATGTATACCACCACAAAAATAAGTAACACATATCTTAAAATTTAAGTTATAATTATTAAGTTATATAAGCTGGTTAAACCAACAGCAAAATGGAATCATTTTGTGACCAATCTAAGAAGCACGAAAAAAATGGAAGTTATAACTTAATATTTAAGTGGCATACTATTTTAAATTGTAACTTAAAAACTAAGTTATAACAATAGTTTAACTTTTGGGTGGCATGCGAAACAAAATATTAGTGTCTATTGAGTGTTTTTCATAAGTGTCTATTGAGTGCCAAATATTGGGTCTTATGCAGATCTCTGATGTAGATGTGAAAAATTGTGAAAATTGGGAACCACAACTTTGAGATAGTCAGCAACTTTATCTAGCTCGGCACCGCCGTAACCGAAACAAATTACACTAGTTTGAAAATAAAGCGAAGAATAATACTGGCAAACAGATGCTACCTTAGATTGAGTAAGCAGTATAGAAAGACGAAGATCACACTATACAAGACGCTGATACTATCCGTGTTGTTATATGGTTCCGAGGAAAGCAGACGAGGCTGTGCTTGGAGTGTTTGAGAGAAATATTCTTCGTAAAAATTATGGACCAGTTTACATTGACGGAGAGTATCATCGTCGCATGTTCCATGAACTGTATGAGCTGCATGACGACGTTAGCATAGTTATACGTATCAAAATACAGCGGTTACGTTGGCTATGTCATGCTGTCAGAATGAATGAAGAAGATCCAGCGAAGAAGTCTTTTGAAGCCGATCACGATGGTACATGCAAACAGGGACTGCCAAAAGCCCGATGGAAAGATCAAGTGGTGAGAGACACATCGAAGCTTGATGTCAGAGACTATAGAATGAGCGCAAAAGATCGAGGTGCTTGGAACGCGGTTCTACGTTCGGCTAATCATACAAATGTTCTTTCATAGCCAATTAAAGTAAGGTTAAGTACTCCAATTGAAAATGAAGGTCATAAATATATAGTCATAGTATATATTAGTCTGCAAGGATTGTTTTTTATCTATAGACTTAAAAATTAATAAAAAATAAATAAACAAGTAAAAAGGCGTTAAGTTCGGCCGGGCCGAACTTTGGATACCCACCACCTCGGGTATATATGTAAACCACCTTTCATCAAAATCCGGTGAAAATTTCATACCTTATACTCATATACCTCATACCGATCTGAACTATATACGACACGGATGTCGAAAAGCCGAACATAAGTCACTGTGTCAAATTTCAGTGAAATCGGATTATAAATGCGCCTTTTATGGGGCCAAGACTTTAAATCGAGATATCGGTCTACATGGCAGCTATATCCAAATCTGGACCGATTTGGGCCAAGTTGCATAAACATGTCGAAGAGCCTAACACTAAGCACTGTCCCAAATTTCGGCGAAATCGGACAATAAATGCCTTTTTTATGGGCCCTAAACATTAAATCCAGAGATCGGTCTATATGGCAGCTATATTAAAATCTGGACTGATCTGGGCAAAATTGAAGAAGGACGTCGAAGAGCCTAACCAAACCCACTGTCTCAAATTTCAGCGACATCGGACAATAAATGCGTTTTTTATGGCCCCAAAACCTAAAACCTAGATATCGGTCTATATGGCAGCTATATCAAAATCTGGACCGATCTGTGCGATATTGCAGAAGTATGTCAAGGGGCTTAACTTAACTCACTGTTCCAAATTTCGGCGACATCGGGCAATAAATGAGCATTTTATGGGCCCAAGACCATAAATCAAGAAATCGGTCTATATGGCAGCTATATCCAAATTTGAACCGATCTGGACCAAATTGAAGAAATATGTCAAAGGGCCTAACACATCTCACTGTCCCAATTTTCAGCAAAATCGGATAATGAATGTGGCTATTATGGGCCTTACACCATAAATCGGAGGATCGATCTATATGGCAGCTATATCCAAATCTGGACCGATCTGAGCCAAATTAACGAAGGATATCGATGGGCTTTACACAATTCACTGCCCCGAATTTCATCAAAATCGGATAATAAATGTGGCTTTTGTGGGCCTAAGACCCTAAACCGGAGGATCGGTCTATATGACAGCTATATCCAAATCTGAACCGATCTGGACCAAATTAAAGAAACATGTCAAAAGGGCCTATCACAACTCACTGTCCCAAATTTTAGCGAAATCGGACCATAAATGTGGCTTTTATGGGCCTAAGACCCTAAATCGGTGGATCGGTCTATATGGCAGCTATATCGAAATCCGGGCCGATCTGAGCCAAATTGACAAAGGATGTCGAAGGGCCTAACACAACTCACTGTCCTAAATTTCAACAAAATCGGATAATAAATGTGGCTTTTATGGGCCTAAGACCCTAAATCAGCGGATTGGTCTATATGGGGGCTATATCAAGATATAGTCCGATATAGCCCATCTTCGAACTTAACCTGCTTATGGACAAAAAAGAATCTGTGCAAAATTTCAGCTCAATATCTCTATTTTTAAAGACTGTAGCGTGATTTCAACAGACAGACGGACAGACGGACGGACATGGCTAGATCGTCTTAGATTTTTACGCTGATCAAGAATATATATACTTTATAGGGTCGGAAACGGATATTTCGATGTGTTGCAAACGGAATGACAAAATGAATATACCCCCATCCTTCGGTGGTGGGTATAAAAACTTCAATCTTTGATTGGCGATGAAGCACCATCTAATAGCACTGCGAGCAGTGTTCGTCGCTCGCCCAATGAGAAGGAAGCGTCCTTGGCCATTTCTTCCACCAGCATACATTCAATATTGCATGAGCAACTTGCCGCAAAAACGGTTTGTTCTCGTTGGATTCCGCACAATTTGACAATCGCTAAAAGGCTAGTGTCGATTAGTGCAAAGAAATGTTTAAAATATGCGATCGCGATGCTTTAAAATACATACAATATCGTCAAAGGTGGCGAATCGTGGTTCCATGCGTATGAGCCCGAAACAAAACAACAAAAGACCGTCTGGTTCTTCGTAGTCGAGCCAAATCCAACTAATGTTGTTCGAGAAAGAAGATTTTCGAGGTAGAGTGATTTTCCGCTCACGAGAAAAAATATTATCAACGCACTCGACTCACTTTCACGCACGCTCACGAGACAAAAATTGTTCTCAGGCGCGACTCACAAGTCGCGGTTATATAAATATTTTCCCATAAAACGAATAATATTTTTCCCCATGTGTCTCAAATCATACAGCATTTGATTGTACGAATATTAATGTTCAAATTGTATCAGCCCTGCATAGATTCGTGCGTAAAATTCGTAAAATTGAGAGCATTCCAAATATTTCGATTTCTTTATTTATTTTTTTTTTAACTTTAGTAGTGATAGGGTCGTGACCATGATGTTACTCACTTACGCATGAAAAATGTTAATCCAATCACGAACACGCACCATCACGTGATTGAATTTGGATCTAACTCACGAATCACGTAACTTAAGCATGATTCACTCGTGACACGACAACCCGCGACTAACGTGCACACCTCTACATCGTAGCAAATGGTCGCCGGTTTCTTCATTAAAACTGGTCATGGGGCGACTGCTCCGCTTGAGCAACATTAGAGATCAATTCTGAGTAGTACATCTAAATTTGATTGCGTGAAGTCTTGCAAGAATTTCGAAAAACGAACAAGAGATGACGAATCATTGTTTACCATGACAATGCGAGCTCTCACACATCGGCTCAAACCAGCGCCTTTTTCGGCCGGCCAAAACGGGTCATCCGCCGCGCAGCATTGTCCTAGCACCCAACGACTTTTTTTATTCCCGCACATAAAGATTAAAATGCGTACTCAATGATTTTCGTCGGCAGAAAATGCTTTTGAAGCGTTAATTAACTAATTTGAAAGTGTCTCAAAGTGGTTGCAGCTCAGGTTAAATTGTAAAAATCATGCTGGAGAATACTTTGAAAAACAATAAAACCGTTGTGATGATAAAATTTTGCATTTTCATTATTACGCCAGAAATCTGTATAGCAGCCCTCGAAGCCCTTTTTGAGTGTTAGTCCGATTTTGAACAATATTTCAATAATGTAGCCAGTTTTCAACCGACCGTCATGAAAATTGTCATGTATGAAATTTATTCATATTTATGTGTTCACATTTATATGTGGATTTTATTTAAATTGATTCCTATTTAGATATAGCGACTAATTTACACCTATGGAACCACATAGTTATTACAATTGTGATCGAAATTTGGCACGGAGTTGCTTATAACCCATTTGAAAACCTCTGCACAAGTCCATGAAACTCGTTTTAAAATTAGATAAAGCGTCAATATAGTAATCTTGCCCAAAGTCTTCTTAAATGAAGTTATATAGTCGGTACGGCCCGACTTTCGTATTTCCTTAGTTGTTTAATTTGTATTGGACAGGATTTTAGTATTGGATAATGAAAGCTCTTTTAAGAAAATATATGATTTTGTTGTAAATTTCGTAAAAGCAAAACAAGACATGCAGGTTGATTAGCAAGTTTTAATGTCATTCTTGTTATCTGATTTTTGCAAAACAAAATGAAGATTTGGATTTTCTTTGTTTTCTTATGTTGTTAAAGCTTATATTGTTCGTTTGCTTTGTTTCCTTTCTTATTTGATTATGGACAATTTCAAGTAATATTGTCATTATTTGAGTTATTATTTGTCGAAATTTGTCCTCCGGTCAAAGCAATGGGCCACGTGGTGTCAATTAGAAAATTGAATGGCCGCTCAATGTGTTTGACTTTACTGCTGCACCGTGCCCAGTTTGCCGGCATGGACATGTTACTAATACCATGCCATGTTACTAATACGCACTGGAGGACTCGCACAATTTTCACCACACACAAACGAGCACACACTACAACGCGATTACTCATACGCACTGGCGACTAGAGGTGAGTGAGGTAGTCGATAGACTCATCACTTTGTCTTTATGGACTGTTTGTTGAAAGCTAAAAGGAGTGAGAACAACACAACGATTTACAGTAAGCAAGTAAGTTTGTGTGTGTATGTGCTCGTTTGAATGAACACATTGGGAGGAGGTAAGGGATGACATCATTAAGCTTTCGGAGAGTTGCATTTCCATAATGAGTGTGAAGGAATTTTGACACGCGACTCAATCCAAGTTGAGTTGGGGAGCAAAGCTTTCACTTTCATATGATTGCACTGTATGTGTTAGGCTCTAGTTCAACGTACTATCAAATTAGGAACATGTTGAATAATGGTGGCAAAAAGTTGAGACACACACATACATTGATTGTTATGAATGCCAAAAGCAAAGAGACACAATAACAAATGTAAGGACAGTTGGCTACGAGAAACATACTACATATATGTAAATGACGTCATTGTAAACTATATTGTTTACAAACTTCTTAGGGGAAATAAATATCTCAACCCAGATGTTCTACATTTAATGTGGCTCAAAGGTCATCGTGCAAATACGAATGAGAGATATGGGGGGTGGAAAGGTATCATGAAAACTACTTTTTAAAATGCAATTACAGAATTCCTGAATTTTGCTCTAAGCGTTGCAAGTTCCCAACTATGAAGTAATTTTTTGAATGTCGTAGTTTGGAGCAGTTTTTCGATTTAAATTTTTTTCTATGGAAGCTTTTTTATTGCTTTATTCAATGTTTACTATGCGGCAAAATATAAACATAAACAAACACGTTATTGTTGACATGCTCTGGTGAGAGTCTCCATTCTTCTTCTCTTCCACGATTGTCGTGGTCGTTAGAATCATCGTCGTAGTCGTTGAAATTATTTTGGTTTTATTTTTCAGTGCGAGAGTTTTAGTCTCACAGATTTCTTTGCTCACTCTCATAGTTTACCCAATTTTGGCTTTGGCATTTACGTTCTCTGATTCAATGCGGCACTGCGAAGATGATAATGATGATAAAGACGATTATGAGGAATGTGGCGGCACATGTTTGCAAAGGAATTTCCCAAAACAATATTTTACCATCGCATTACATTCATTGAACAGGCCGTGAAAGCTTTAAGCTTTACTATGTCTGAAAGCTATGGGGGTATTTTTTCGGACTCGCTCCGAAAAAGCCCTCGCATCTGCAGCAGAAATTTACCAAAAATGCGTACTGCACTGTATGAAAAGAAAAACTTGGTCAATTTTCGTTTCAGTACGGGACGGGTTTGCAATTCAACAACACTTCTAAACGGATAAACCAACCACTCGCGAAGCGAAGCATAGGAGAAAAAATAAAGTAGAATTATTATTATATATGTTCAGCGCATAGCATATATATTTAAAAAAATTCAACTATTTCTATAATAGATGGAATAGAAATTTTCTACTAACACACCAAACCAAACAAGAAAAACAAGGCAAAAATTGCAAAAGAACCACGCGTTCTCAAGGCACAGCCAATGCTAACAGAGAGTTCAATAAATCAAGAAAATTATTGAAAAAGTTATAGTGTTTCAAATATACTAGAAGTTCCAAAAAATAATATATAGCAAGAGGAGAAGAAAGTTATCTGAATGTGAAGCTTCGGGCGGTTATGTAAAGTGTTAAAAGAACGAACTCCCCTGACTGAAAGCGAAAAAGAACAACTCCACGAGCAGGAAACCCTTCGTTGTCAATCCCTCCTCACCTCATCTAATTACGGGCAGAAGCAGATACAACGAATCAAACAAAAGTAATAAATAAATAATTCATATAAATAATTTATATATTAATATAAAAAAGAAAAACAAAAAAAAAAGAGAGAAAATCAAAAACCAAAGAAAAGAAAATTGAATGAATAAATCTTTTATACGAGTGTTGCTTCTTTGCAAAACTTTTTTTTATTGTAAAAATGCTAAAAATAATTTGTGAGAGAATGTGTGCCAAGGCTCTAATTAAAAATAATATTAACACTAGTCTTTAACAAATCGATTTGTGGGCTAACCAAGAAAATCGCATATATGTAAGTTTTGAAACTTCCAAAAAAAAAAAAAGAAAAACAATAGTAGTAACGTTTGTGTGTGTTCTTGTCTGTCTTATGGGAGTATTATGGGCCTATGTTAAAAGGATTTGTAATGAGAATGATTCATTGCAGTGAAATGGCCGAGTGTAGAGTTATTTCTTCGCTTCGTCTTCTCTGTTTGGTGTTCTTTTTTGTGTTTTGTACCTCTTTTCCACTCTCCAATGACGTCCATTGTTTAGAAATGGTATTGTGATAGTTGTTGCCGTTGCTGCCAATGGTCTTGACTCGACCATGCTAGCCATCGAGCGACCTAGCCACTCGAAGCTATTAAAACCGTGTGACACGTTTTCCACGATAACGCTGTTGAAGTTGCTGTTGTTATTGTGTCGTGCAAACCAGGGGCCACCACCAGCCTCGAGCTCCTGACAAACCTGTGAATGTTCCATGAATTAAGGTCTGCCTCATTCACTTCATTCAATGTTGTGGATATCCATCATGGTCTGCCACCGCTGCTTAGAGCCTTTCGTGCTTTCATTTGATTTTTGTCCATGTCGTTGCGAGTGGTTTTAGTTGTAGGTAGTTAGGGAATAAGCGCTATCAAGGTTTCCTTGTCGCGACCCATATTTGCTCGAATATTACGAATTACACGCAAGGCACATACTCTACTCATACTTGGCAAACAGTATGTGAATCTCTCTGCGAGTGTCTGTTTGAATATCACTTATTTGAGTTTGTTTTTTTTTCCTTTGCCCACAAATATCCCCAGACATGCCAGTACACACACGTACTTATAAAAAAAAACAAAATGTTCTTGCATAGCCGAACTATAAGAAACCTTTAGACCTCTAATAGCGTCGTCTACTGCCGCCCTTCTTTATTTTCATACCCTTTGCCATCATCCTGTGTTGAGCGTACCAATGGCGAATCAAGCATAATCTAAAATTGTACGCCTGCCACTGCCACAAAATGACGGTGAAAGCAAAACCCCCTGCGAATGTCCCAGCAGCTTCTACCTTTATGCTGTTGCGGCAAGTGGCTCCCCTTAAAATAATCTATGTCACCAAACACTTGATTTCTTCATTTGCTCTCTGCGGCCGGCCACTTTACATGCATACATCGGTCCAATTTCGGTGAAATGCTTCTCTTGTTGACCAACATCGCTGAGGCACCAGCATCGTTGAAACAGCATGAGAATATTGCCACTGAGATCGCCGGTGTCGGTGATTGGCACCGCTTACACCACATACCCACATCCATATGTATGTATCCAAACTTACATCAACACCCACACGAGTGCCTATGTTCTTTGTAATTTGGCAATAAATTCTTGTTTAGCTCAAAATCTGAACAGAAAGTATACTTTGCGTCATTAATTCAAAGTTGGACATTGTAAATTAGTAAAGTATACAGGTGGCAACACTGTATAACGAACATTAAATGTAAATACAAATATGAGTGTGGCTAGAGCTAGAGCTGTGCGCAAGTCATCTTATAAGAAGTCTTGTGATGATCTCCAATGCGAAACTATGCCTGAAAATTTTTGACTTTTAGATTCTTCACGTCAATTTGCATGTTAATTTGCTCGGCAGCTGCATACGACAAGTCTCAAAGCGAATTCTTCATTCTCTATTTTTGTCATAGTTTTTTGACATCATAGTACATATTTTCCCTTTTCCGCTTTCATACATCAAGTTTTTTGCTTTTGATGAGATGAATAATTGATATCTTGAGTGTTACAAGTTTTTAACAGAGATGGCAAGTTGGCGTATTTCTTAAGAAATTTGAGATTTTTATATAAAATTTAAAGCTAGCCGCTTGAAATTTTGCACAAACACTTCCTATTAATGTAGGTCAGTTGTAGTGATTGTAAATAAATGGGGCAAATCGGTCCATATTTTGATATAGCTGCCATATAAACCGATCGTGGGTCTTGACTACATGAGCCTCTAGAGGGCGCATCTCTCGTCCGATTTGACTGAAACTTTGCACGTAGTGTTATGATATTTTCATTTTCAACAGCTGTGCCAAGTATGGTTCAAATCAGTTAATAACCTGATATAGCTGCCATATAAACCGATCTTGGGTCTCGGCTTCTTGAGCTTTTAGAAGGCGCAATTCTTATCCAATTTAGCTGTAATTTTACACGTGGTCCTTTGGTATCACTTCCAACCTTTGTGCTTAGTATGGCGCAAATCGGTCTATAATCTGGTATGGGTGCCATATAAACCGATCTTGGATCTTGATTTCTTGAGCCGCTAGAGGGCGCAATTCTCATACGATTTGGCTAAAATTTTACATGACGTGTTTTGATATGACTTCCAAAAACTGTGATGAGTATGGCAAAATTGGAATTTATCCAAATTCTGCGTTGAAATTTTAATTTTTCCTTTTTATTTATTCGAAATTTTTTAAAGGAAATTTCATTCAAATTTTTTTTTTTTCAGAAAATTTCACATAAATTTTTTCTTCAGAAAAATGTACCTCATTTAAATTTTAACTCAAACCGGTTTTTTAAAAAACCCCATTTTTCGAACCCGACCATAATTTTCAATTAAAATTTTAAGGTATCGTTACCAATTTCATAGAAAATGAAGAACTTCGCCCTTTTTTCAATTTTGAAAAAAATTGTAAAAATTAAGTTTATTCTAAACAAAAAATGTCAGTAACACTTTTTAAAATTACAAAATTTCATATTTCATTCTAAGGACTAAATTTGAATGAAGTTTTTATAGACTGAATTTAAGCGAAATACTCTCTATAGACAACCTAACTTCGTGATTTTTAAAGCCAAAATTTCAATATAATTTAGTATTTCGTATCAGGAAAATTTCATTAAATAAAGGGTGATTTTTTTGAGGTTAGGATTTTCATGCATTAGTATTTGACAGATCACGTGGGATTTCAGACATGGTGTCAAAGAGAAAGATGCTCAGTATGCTTTGACATTTCATCATGAATAGACTTACTAACGAGCAACGCTTGCAAATCATTGAATTTTATAACCAAAATCAGTGTTCGGTTCGAAATGTGCAGCTTCAATCACAAATGATATTTCAATACATACAAAATGAAACTAAAATATTTCAGACATAGAAACAAAAATTATTCTTTATTAAAAGTCAGACTTTTGTAAAAAATGAGACCAGAAAAAATAACATGTTAATTCAGTTAACATAGATCTGAAATAAGTCTTCGAATTTCATTTAAATATATTTAAAGATATTTTCGGGAGTGATTGAAAATTGTATAATTCCGTCGTCAATGTTAAGTAGAGCCACATCTACCTATCTTGGTTCACTGTGGATCTTAGCCAAGTTTTCATTCGTCGAATTGCGGAAATGCTTCCTTCTAATTGGAAGGCTTATAGCAACTTGTTTATTAATATTTGGATGTATATTTTTATTAATGTTTTCCCGAAGCATAGCAATGTCGATATGATCGTTGTTATTTAGCATTTTTAGACGATGTCTCATAACGAGGAATTCCGCTGAAAGAGAATCTGCATCAATGTGTCAACATTGCTTATAGTTGCCAATAAATTCGGAAGCTTCTTGCAAATTCAAATTTCCAAATGCATTTACGGATTTTGCAAATGGGAAGCTTTTGAATCTATATTCCAAATTTGCTAAAATGTTGTCAATTATAGGAAAGCATATAAGTATAATTGTTTGTTTCTCTTTCGAGGCGGGCTCAATGACCGGAGATTTTCTTTTCAAATGAAAAGCCAGAGATAGCAACACACACCAACCACTTTGGTTGGAAGACTTTTCAACCATATTAGGTGTAATGGCTTCAATGCATGTGTTTTTGTGTAATGAAAGAATTTTTGTTTTTGCAGAGACTCGAACCTGGGCACAAGCATTGCTAAAAATTACAGCTAATAGTCGAGCGTGGTTAATGTGGTAATTGTAGCATAGAGGCGTTGTTTCGCAATTAATACGATTCAAATGCAATATACCAACGCACGGTCCTTGAAGCCATCACGATCCATAGTGCTTGGTGTATGTTGCTACCTCTGGACTTCCTTTTCCATTTTCAAAGAAAATCTTCGATCATTGAGCTAGAGTCTAGAAAGAGGAACAAACAAAAATTGTAAAATTTAATGATCTTCGTTCTAATAGGCAAAAAACATGAAAAATGAAAAAAAAAAAACAAAAATCGGCAGAGCTCGGCCATGATTCGAACCTGGGCACACGGAGCAAAAGCCAGAGCCTTTGCCTTTGTCTAGCGTACGAAGTCATCAATACATCTTCCAACAGATGCACAGAATCATGTGTACTATGAAAGTAGTGTAATTGTCGCAGAAAAGAGTCTATCATTACACAAAAACACATGCATTGGGAAAAAGTACAGCTAACAGACAGGGTTGTCGAGCGTGGTTAATGTGGTAATCGTATCATAGAGGCGTTTTCGCAATTAATACGATTCAAATACAATATACCAACGCACGGCCTTGAAGCCATCACACTTAATATAGTTGAAAAGTCTCCTAATCAAAGACGAAACGTGTCCTATAGTGGTTGGTGTGTGTTGCTATCTCTGGCTTTTCTTTTCCATTTGCTCGTCTCGAAAGAGAAACGACAAAAATTGCCCTAACAGGCAAAAAATTTATAAATATTTGCTTTCCAATATTCCAATGCGGAACTGCCTTCTTTCAC
The DNA here is from genome assembly GCF_963082655.1 of Stomoxys calcitrans. Taxonomy (NCBI): domain Eukaryota; kingdom Metazoa; phylum Arthropoda; class Insecta; order Diptera; family Muscidae; genus Stomoxys; species Stomoxys calcitrans. The sequence goes on along the minus strand of NC_081552.1, from coordinate 116,163,888 downwards.
ATTAGTGTATTGAAGTCTTCGAGTCGTTGATTTTACTTGCAAGTCTTCACTGAATGTACTGACCTTTTTTCGCTTCGAAACTTAAGCGGATCTAATGACATTTCGTTTAATATTTAATGTCTTTCCATATATCAATGAAATTGTTTCTATACTTTTTAAACATATCAATCATTGAAATCATTGTGTCGAAAGCCTCTCCAATAGTTGACGATTTTGATTGAAAGAACATGGTTGGAGTATGTACAGATTTAATGCAAAATTGAAAGTATATTAGTTGACAACAAAATCAGACTTTGGGATTATATTAATTAATCTGTTAGTTATATTAATTAATTTGTTTGAATTATTTCTTTGCAATTTTCATATCTACAGCTCCATCTAGTTGTACTAAGGCTTTGCAGAGTGTAGTTTTTAGCTATGGTTTCCAGGCTTTGAAAAACGGGAATATAATATCTCAACTGCATTGAAAAATCTTGAGGCAGTTTGTTAGTGTGGCAGACAGTGAATGGAATCTATTGGTGGATTGGATTCTATGATTTTCATTTGTTATCTATTTTCATAACCGGGCATCACATTAGCACCATTGTGTGATTGACCAACTATCGGAATATTTTCCAAGTTTTTCTTTTGCAAAAACTCGGTTATTAGATTTTGTAAAGATGTGGCGTCCCGACTAACGGAATAGTCAACCAAACCAAGAAACTGTTCTTCGACTTCCTAGTCGGCAGATAACCGTATAGTAATGGATAATTGCTTTTCCTTGAAGCACCTAGCTTCGCCTACCATCAATGAAAAGAATCCACATGCTTACACTTCATTAACTATAACATTGGTTACTACGTTTGTTTAAAGGTGGATAATTTCGTTTGAATGTCTGGTTTATAGATATGCTTAAATTAGATTTATTGGGTTGCCCAAAAAGTAATTGTCGGTAATATAGTAGTAATATAGTTGGCATTGACAAATTTTTTCAACGGCTTGTGACTCTGTAATTGCATTCTTTCTTCTGTCAGTTATCAGCTGTTACTTTTAGCTTGCTTTAGAAAAAAAGTGCGCGAAATTTTGTTTACATTTGTTTGTTTGGCGTCAATTTTAATATGGGTACCACATGTATTGAAAGAAATTCATTTAACAAACCGTATCAACGCGAGATGAAAAATGGATTGTTTACAACAACGTTAGTCGAAAACGATCATGGTCCAAGCATGGTGAACCAGCTCAAACCACTTCGAAGGTTGATATCCACCAAAAGAAGTTTGGTGGGATTTGAAGGGTGTGGTATTTTTTGAGCTGCTTCCAAGGAACCAAACGATTAATTTGGATGTTTACTGTCAACAATTGGACAAATTGAATACAGCCATCAAGGAGAAGCGGTACTACATATTCGTTGATGGTGATGAGCACCACCAGCATAATATAATGATATTGGCATAAAATCAATCCTGTTGTCAAAAGACACTATAGAACCAACAAAAGCAACAAGACATTAAAACGGATTCCAGAAATCTCACTGCTAAGAATTCTGAGAAACTTTTTCGTGTGATTATTGAGGTATAAAAAATTGATGACTTTCGACCCAAAACATGTAACCGGTTTCAGTCGTCCTCTTTACGCCTATCCAAATTTCATTACGATACCTCTTTCCATACTCGAACTAGAAATTTTCTCAGGCAGCTCAATTCTTGGCTATTTTTCGTCGTTAATGGGTTAATGTATTTTTTCTTTTCGTCAATTTTGCTCAGATCGGTCCAGATTTGGATATAGCTGCCATATAGACCGATCTGCCGATACACAGTGTTGCCTCTTCATACATTCGTTGGACAAAAATAGTTAGAGTTAAGATAGAGCTCTAAAATTTTAAATACATGTATATTTGACTTAAATTAAGAAAAACATTAAGTATGGACCAAATCGGGCTATATCCTGATATAGCTCCCATATAAACCGATCTCCCGATTTGACTTCTTGAGCTCCTGGAGGTCGCAGTTGTTATCCGATTTCGCTGAAATTTTGCACAAAGGCTACTGTTATGACTTTCAACATCCATGGTAAGTATGGTTCAAATCGGACTATGTCCTGATATAGCTCCCATATAATCCGATCTCCCGATTTGACTTCTTGAACCAATGTAAAGCGAAATTTTTTTCAAATTTATTTTATTTAATTTTTTATTTCATATTTCTTATAAAACAACATAAAACATAATAACACTTCAAAAAAGGTATCAACATTTCTTTGTATGGTTTTCAATCTTGCTCAATATAATATTGAATATCATTTAAGTTTTCGGAGATATTTCTATTCTTTTGACTTAAAACACTAATGGATGGCTCTGAGTGTAAAATCATATATACAAACAAATCTTTATTAGTTTTTTCTCTGTCGCACTTTCGTGTATGCTCTAGTCTTGCCTTTCTGATTATTTTATGGCATGACTCCATTGCCTCCTCTGACAAAATTCCAATAGGAATTGAGAAATATTTTATGAATCCTATTCCATGGACAAGTACTTTGTGCACCGTAGCTGGCATGAAATACCAAGCATACTTGCTTAAATACAAATCCCTTGTTTCCTTCAAGAGCGTATCGAAATTTTCTATATTTATTTTTGATCCACTTGAAATAGTTCGCAGTATTATTGAAAAGTTTCGTATTAAATTGTTATCAACTCCAGTTATTTTCGATGCAATTTCAATATTTGAGAAAAATGTTCTGGCGCTATTTCCATCGTTTGTTGTGCCATAACCATTTTTAACTTTATCTACTATTAATCCTAATTGTTCTTTAATTTTTTTTTGAATCTGTGACTTAGTTTCAGAAACTACTTGTTTCTCCTGTTCTTTTGAAACCCTCCATTTTCTCACTTTTAACTTATACGCAATATGGAGTATACATTCAAAAAACTTAATTCTAGCATGCAGCGTCGAGAGTCCATATTTATAATGCTCTTCATTTACATCGCGTTCAGACACTGCAGTTGAGTTCATTTCGGTAGGCTTCGCCCCACAAATACAACAATTTGAACTGCTTTTATTATTCGTAAGAACATTTAAGACAGCGCCATCTATCATAGTTAGCTTCATAGAAAAACTAACATTTACGTTTTTTTCTTCATGGTGAAAGCTGTTCAAGCTTTCGATTTGAAGTGAAATATTCCGTTCCACATCTCTCACCAAATCAGGGTTTTCTTTCATAAACATGAATTTTATTGGTCGACAATATCTGGGTGAGGAATGGCGATCGTTTTCCCATAATGTTGTGGAGGTTTTAGGATCAAAAAATCGCAATGGTACCAGAGATGCCACAAATATAAACTCATCATTAATTCTTGGGTTCGAAAATTTTTGTTTATATACGCTGTGGTTCGAACTTCCATCGAACCCCCATTTACATTCTAATGTAATATCTTTTTTGGGGCACAAGTTATGGGAGTCCATCAAGCTTTTTGCGGTTTGATTTAATAGAGACTGCAATGGAATTTCTGCAGAGCTCTCTGTTACCTCGATATCATGTGGTATAAGTTCTTGTTTAGATTTGAATAAAGCCTTATACGATGGGAAACAATCCTTATGAAATGAATTTACTAAATTTCTCATCATATTGTATGTTCTATAGGACAAATCCATATCAACGTACAAGCCCAAAGCCTCTTTAACTGATATGGTGCTTTGATTACTCAGGATAGTTAGCTTTTCCGCAGCTTTTTTAATTAATTCTGATGAATTCGATGTAACTAACTCATCCACTCGCCTTCTCTTTGTTCTATTGCACGATTCTTCAAAGGACTTTCGTGGTCTTCCTCTACTGCCACTAGTACTTGGTTCCTAATTTTAAATATTTTTGGTCATAGTGGTGATAAGCTTTAAAAAAAATGTTTTAATTACCTCAAAGAAATCATTTACGCCCAGACGCATGTCGGTATCCAGCCAAATATTATTGGATGATTCAAACCTTAGTTTCATACGGGAACATTTAACCCATTTTTTGTTGAACTTCTTTAAAGTTGATTTTATTTTTTCTTTGTCTTGTTCATTCAGTAACTTGTTGCCATTGCTTTCGATTTTGTTTATTATTACTTTGTTTACATGCGTTGGGTTTACTGCTTTAACAGACAACCAAATATTATACAACTCACGCACTTTCATTTTAGCTTTAATATAATATAACACTATATACGCAAATGGTGCAAGTTGGTGCAGCTGAAATTTAGCCTTTTTGATTCAGGACACTTCACTGAAGAACGCTGAAAAAGAGTTAGCGTGGTCCCAGTTGGACTTTTTTAGATCCACTCTGCTGAAAATTTCACTTTTGACAGTAATTGCTTTATTTTTGCCTCTTATTTAAAAGTAACGGTACTAACCATATGTTCATGTCAGTGACACCTTACGTTGACAAATGTGCTGTCAATTATGTCCTCTTTAAGATCTTATTCTATTTTGGTACCCCAATAAATAAAAAATCAATTTTGTTTACATAAACAGAAATTTTAATTTTTGGGAAAAAATATGCATCATCCATTTGTTAAAAAACCTTCGTACGAAAACGCCCATTAGATGACGAGGAACTTCAAATATAATTATTTTTTTTTAAATTCTTCATATTTGAAGTGTTTTCTAAAAGATTAGTAAAAGATTTCATAAAAATTTTCATTTCCGATTTTTGCATTTTTGTCCACCGGGGCAACACTGTGCGATATAGGGTCTTAGGCCCATAAAAGCCACATTTATTATACGAATTTGAAATTTGGGACAGTGAGTTGTGTTGGGCCCTTCGACATCCTTGGTTAATTTGGCCCAGATCGGTCCAGATTTGGTTATAGCTGCCATATAGACCGATTTAAGGTTTGAGACCCATAAAAGCCACATTTATCATCCGATTTTGGTGAAATTTGGGAGATGGAGTTGTGTTAGGCCCTTCAATAGCCCCCTTGAATTGGCCTAGATCGGTTCATATTTGGATATAGCTGCCATATAGACCGATCTACGGATAAACGGTCTGAAGCCCATAATAGCTTTGCTTTTTTATTCGATTCCGTTGAAATTTGAAACAGTGAGTAATTTTAAGCCCCCCCAACATCCGACCTAAATATGGTTCATGGTCCGATCTTAACCATGATTAGGTCAGATATCGAGAGGCTTAAAATAAATCACTGTTTCAAATTTCAGAGAAATCGAGTACTAAGGACTTTGTAAGTAGTCCGATATGAACCAAATTTGGATCAGATGTCGGGGGGCCTAAAACTACAAACTGATTCAAATTCCAGCGGAATCGGGTAACAAAGCATTTATTGGCATTAGACACTTATCAGCTATATCCAAACTCTGTCCTCTAGCTTTGATCCACCCGTGTAACATGATCTTCCAGATGGCAATACTAGTGTTCCGTCTATGCCAAGACAACATGTCCTCTGTTGTCCTTACGTTTCACTTTTTCTCCATAGCAGTCCACCAAACTACTGAGTCGTAAGTAAGTATTGGTGTAATCTCGCTCCTGTAGAGCCAGTGGACTATCCTCGGATTCAGACCCCATTTTGAGCCTACGGCCCGTCTACACAGTGTCCAACATCTGTGAGCCTTCTCAGTACGCTCCTGAATGTGACACTTCCAATTCAGTTTCCTGTTCAAAATCACACCTTAGTATTTGACCTTGTCAGATATCGAAATCGTCTTATTGAGAAAACGTGGTGCGCTAAATTGATCCACCTTTGTCTTCCTCGTGAACAGGCATATTTCAGTCTTCTCTGGGTTAACATTGAGATCTCTGGGTCTAGCCCAGTCATATAGCATATAGCCTCTTCTGCATAGCTCATTCGGACCCTTACCCCTAAGAAGCATTATAATATCGTCTGCGTAGCAGACGGTTTCAAATCCCTTCTCAGTCAGCATCTGTAATAGGTAATTTATGGTGGTCACCCATAGGAGTGGCAATAAAATGACCCCTTATATTTATGCCATGGGACACACAATTTATCCGCCTGTTCCTTAGTAAATGGTGTATCCAGTCTCTAAGGACCGGATCCACCCAGTACTGGTCTAAGGATTGGATGAGTGTGTCGGTCCGCACAGTATTAAAAGTCCCTCGATGTCAACGCATACCGCCAGCGTGTACGTTTTGGCATCGAAGGATTTTTCTATTTTATGCACATCCTCGTGCTGGGCGGTCCCCACCGACCTTCCCTTGACAAAGGCGTGTTGTTTGTATTTGAGCAGTTCGCTGGATGTCATACCTTTTATCATGGTGTTCACAATACGTTCCACGGTTTTGAGTAGAAAGGACGTGGGGCTTATGGGTCTGTAGGCGTTTGATGTCGCATAACTTGCCTTGCCGGGCTTGGATATAAACACCACCCTTGCCTCCTGCCAGGCTTTCGGAGCATATGCAAGTCCTAGACACGCTGTGAAAATTTTGGCCAGACGAGGCGCCAGATAGTCTGCCTCTCTCTGTAGTAACGCCGGAAATATTCCATCAGGTCCGGGTGACTTATGGTTTGAAGCTCCTCAAGGATTCCTTCACCATAAATTCCGTTATTATAAACCTTCGATCAACGTCATTATTCCAAGATTCAGGTGTCTGCGTGAGTCCCTTTGTATCCTGTGGAAAATGTGTTTTCATCAAAAGCCTCAGCATGCCCTCCTTGTCTCTGCTTTCACTCCCATGTCGTCTGCTAATGTTTCAGTTTGGACATGGGTTTTTGAGAGAAACTTTTTTATCTTGGCGGCGTCATTAACGCTATCGAACTGGTAATCATATAGTATTCCTTGAGCCGTGTGTAATACACATCCCAATAAACTTCCGCCTTTTTACAAAGTGCTATGTTAAAAAGTCTGCGGACCTCTTTCCCAATATTGCGAATCTCCCCGGCCATCCAGGGTTTTTCTTAGGCTGATTTCCTCTCCCGAAGAGGACAACTATCATCGAAGGACCCCACCAGTGCAATCGTAATCCTGTTGACATTTTCGTCAATGTCTTCTGTGCTTGAACAATCTAGATTATCTTGCCCAGATCTTTTTTTGAGTAGCCTTACGAATTTTGTCTACTTGGTTTTCAACTTATTCCGAAAGCTTATCGGATTCGGCACTGGCCGTGCTATTCTCAACAAAATGTAGCGATAGTCAGAGAAAGAGAGAAAGAGTCCATAGAGACCCTCTAATCCTGAACTTCGACCATTAGATTTTTCGAACATATCGTCACATCTAATACCTCCTCCCTAATCCTATTAACAAAGGTAGCGGCGTTACCAATATTAAGTGTTATTAGGTCGTTAGTATTCAAGAACTCTGTTTGTTTTTGGGTCTTTCGCCACTGCACTGCCCGATATTTTAGTATTAGGATCATTGCTTCTCCTAGTCTTTTCAATATTGAAAGATGCCGTGATTGTCTCGTTGTCGGCCCCCTGGTTGTTGCGTGGTGTTAAGTCACCTGCCACTGCACTGCCTGATATCGCAAAATGAAAATTTCTGCATATCTTAGTCTTCCCAATCTTGAAAAACACAACTTTGCTCCCGTAGTGCGCCATGCCTTTAGTCTTATCCAAACTTGTCACGGAGACTTTATCAATGCCAACCACAAAGATAGTTTCTTCCTTCCTCTGCGACCAAACCTTCGTTTTGCTTGTCCAAGAATCCCAACATGCGTTCCACGGCAAATTTACTGCCCCATCCCTCGATGAAGACCATAGCCTTTGTGAGCTGGGAGATATCCATCTTTCTCACCCGATCGACCTTTGCGCCCTCCCAGGGAGCGTGAATACCTCTGACGAGCTGTTTGACGGTATCAATACATTCCGCCGACGCAAAACGCAGCGTAAAGATGTCCCCTCTAAACTCGGTGGGATTCCACCGATAATCTGGTGGAATCCTACCGGATGCACAGCCGATTTTGATGACTGCATAAGTCAGCTCATCTCTGTTGGGCTTCCTTGCCACTCTGGGGTAAGAGAGCGGCTTCTTACCATTCTCAGCAACCATATTCCCCTTTCGTGATGGCTGTTGCCACCTATTGGAAGTCACAGTCCTCCGTGAAGACTCAGGGGCGGAGCGCGATTTCTTCGTTCCTGTTCCGACTTTGCCTACTTCAGCTGGAGTCTCCATTGCGAGATGGCTAACTTGGATTTCCCAGAGTACTTGAAAGCGGGGAGCTCTTTTTCTTCTTCAGTGTTTTAGCTGTGTTATGCTCTTCGGAAGACCTGATTCTTTTTCCAGCTTCCGCAGAAGTGTTTGGAATGTCAGTTCTATACCTTCCAGCATCCTGCACTTTCGTCCGATTACGCTGCCGGTACATACTCCTCTGTCTCCTTCGTCGTGGACCGGATCGCTTTCTCGGTCTGCTTGTGAGCTTAGCAAAGCCATCGCCCACTTCTGCCGTCATCCCGATGCCCTCTCGATTCGGCTGCGATGGCTGTTTCATTGACACAGTCGCTGTGTGAATCCGAATCAAAAAAACCACCTTTAATTAGAGGCTGGAGACGAACTGTGCATCCCTCTGGTTTATCCGTCTCTTCCTCATTAATTAAAAAGACGACTAGTTGTGCGCTTGAAGCATTTCTCTCGACTACAGGGGCCAAGGCAGAGATACGGATATATATATTTTTTTTCTTTGAGGAGTGAAATAAAAACACGTCCGCTCCACTCAACGGCTACAAAATAAATAAATTTCGGGGTAACAGAAGAATTTTGTGGTATTCATCGATATGATACTCGATATGACGAGGAGCGTTTATGGCACTTGTAAATAACCAATGGTAATAACGTTTCCGCGACTTTCGGTCCTTTCTCACATATGGAGCTTGACGAGGATCGCTACCCCCACATACCAATGTACAATAGCTACAACAACATCATACTAAAAAAATTAAAAATTAGGTTCAATTAAGAAATTTGTAAATTTAATTAAAAAAATTACTGAAATAGATTCTATTGAGGAATTTGTATTATTGACCAAAAATTTTGCAATTTTATATTTAATTTCTTTATTTATATTCTTTTACTTTATATGGAACAAAAGTTTCTTTGGAATATTTATTTTCGACAATTAAAGAGCTTTAAGTGAAATACCATTCTACGAAAATAGTATATCGCTTGAATAAAAGTTTAACAATATAAGCAGTTTTATCTGAATCCCATATGATCTTTATTGGTCTACGAATTTAAGTTTGGATGTAAGGTGTACTCCATTCTTTAAATACTTTATTTCACCCCGATATTCTCATGAGACACTTGGCCCTGAAAAAATATCAGCATCGTGCTCTTCTTTCAAATGCCATTTATTTAAACTCCATATTGCCATCAGTTTAGGAGAGTTTAAAAATATGTTTACCCTTTTTCCCTGGGAAAGGGGTGATGTCCTAAATACATGGTCCTACATTTTGATACCAAATTCGTATTGTACTCCCATATACCTTTATTTGAGCCCCATATTGCGATGGTCAGTAAAAAATTGCTGTTTGTGGGGTATTTTGGGGAAGGGGTAGATCCCCAGAAAATTGGTTCCGAAAGTGGGTATCAATTTTTGCTCTACGCCCCAATACCTTCCATATAAGCTCCACATTGACATGGTCGGTAAATATGCCCGATTTTTTTTGTGTTTTGGGAATTAGGAAATCCCCAAGCCCAGAAAATATATCAGCAACGTGCACTATTCTCATATAACTATATATCATTTATTTGAACCCCATATTGCCATTGGCCTCAAAATTAGATATCAAATTCGTTTTCTAATCTCATTTAAACTCCTTATTGCAAAAGTCAGCAAATATAACCGGTTTGGGGTATTGGCCCTAAATCTATAAATATTTAGTTCCACTCTCTTTAAGACCAAAATTATCTTGGTGAGCAAATACGTCCTATTTTAGGGTTGTTATGATGGTGGGACGTCCCCTAGATAGTTGGTCCCTAATGTTAATATCAGATACGTGGTCTACTCCCATATACCTTTAGTTTGAGCCCCATATTTCCATAGTCGGCAAATATGACCGGTTTTGTGGTGTTTTGGCGGATGGGCGGCCAATCAGTGAGTTGGCCTTGAAAATATATATCGGATTCGTATTCTACTCTAAATTGAGCCTCATATTGCATATTTGGGGCGGGGTGGCCCCATAGACACTTTTCCCGAATATTGATATCAGATTCGTGCTTTACTTCCAAAGACCTTTCATTTAAGCCACATATTGCTATGGTCGTAAATTTGTCCCCTTTGAGGAATTTTTTGGGAGTGGCGCCCTCAAACACTTGATCCCATATTTAGATAAGAGATTTAAATACTACACTCGAATACCTTTTATTTAAGCCCCATAATCCCATGGTCAGTAAATAAGTTCTGTTTTGGGGAAGGAATGGACCCCCAGAAACGTGGTCCCACATTTGGATATTAGGTTCGTATTTTACTCGCAAATACCTTTCATTTGATTCGCATATTGCCTTGGTCGGTAAATATGTCCGATTTAGTGGTGTTTTGGGTGTTAGGGTGGTCCCCCTAACACTTGGTCCGACAATTGGATATCAGATACGTTTTCTTATCCTAAATACCTTTCATTTTAGTCCCATATTGACGTGATTGGTCTAAATATATGTTTGGTGGGTTTTAGGATGGGGCGGCCCCCCCTATTTACCCCATCCGAAATTTGGATACCAAATTTTTATTTTTAGGGTACTATATGAGAGCACACAAAATTTTGCTTAAATCGCACCACCCATCTCCGAGATCTGGCGTTTCTGAAAACTAGGGTAATGTGGAGGGTCCGCCCCCCCCCATCAGATATCAAAAAATCTGTGAAAATTTCAAGAAAATCGGTTCAGCCGTTTCTGAGTCTATAAGGAACACACAAACAAACAAACACAAATTGATTTTATACCCTCCACCATAGGATGAGGGTATACTAATTTTGCCATTCTGTTTGTAATTACTCGAAATATTCGTCTGAGACCCCATAAAGTATATATATTCTTGATCGTAGTGATATTTTATGTCGACCTAGCCATGTCCGTCCGTTTGTCCGTCCGTCCGTCCGTCCGTCCGTCTGTCTGTCGAAAACAAGCTAACTTCCGAAGGAGTAAAGCAAGCCGCTCAAAATTTAGCACAAAAACTCCTTATTGGTGTAGGTCGGTTGTTATTGAAAATTGGCCAAAATTCTAAGAAATATAGTTATTTATGTATTTGGCTCTCAAATACTAATTACCGAACAAGCAACAGGTACTGCTGATAGGGGACTGTTTAGAAATGATCGTGTTTCTTGCGTGTAAAAAAGAATTTGCACCACTAAAAATTCACATGCCACTGGTAAATTCGCAAAACCAGGTTCGGTTTTTCTTTTATCTAATTTTAGAAAATTCGACGTAATTTTTTAATGATTTCTCATAAATTTTTTTAATGGTTTCTAAATATTTTACATTTAATTTAATTAAGAGACTTATTGCTGTGCAGTAATGCTTATTGCGTTATTCCATCATTAAAAAAGTGATGTCGGTAGGCCAGAGGATGCGTAGAAGACTACCAAACGTAAGATGATGAGTTAAAATCTCCTTGCTACCGCTGACAAAACTTACAAAATTGTTTAAGTGAAGAGAAATAAAAGATATTTTTTCAAACATAGACAAATGTCATAATAAATCTATTACAGAACTAGTTTGTTAGCAGAAGTACTAGTTCCAGGGTCAACTGGTTAGCCCAATGACAAACCCATGTTAAATTCACCAGTTGTTAACACTAAAAGTAAAAAAAAGTGAAACAATTGGTGTTAATGATAAGCCATAGATGTAATATTAGTGGTGAGAGTAAAAGGAGCAAATGGTGCTAGAGAAGAGGATCACTATTGAGGTGAGGGTGTTGTGGTGTGATGTGCGTAGCCCTACTTGCTAACTTTTGCGAGCCATTTGCATTTGTTGTTGTTGTTTGAATATATATGGAGAGCCTGCAGTTGGTGGGTGGGTGTCATTTATATTATATATCATTCCGGCGGTCCGCTTCGCTGGCCCCGTTTTTAAGACCCGCTTATTAGTGTAGGACTGCCAGACCTAGGTAGTCATTCGGTTTATAAGGTCTGTCCCCTTCCGTAACGAAAGTATCAAATAGTGCCTAGAATGACAATATATCGGAGAAATCATTAAGTTGTTTAATACACATTGTCAAGGTGTAAAAGAATCTGAATTTCGTGCTTTAGAGCTGGTCACCCACAACTTATGGTGTGTAGCTGTTTACCAATTTTGAGAACTTAAGATCACTCTATAAAAAAGCACTATTTTGAAAGTTTTAGTACCTTAATGTGCGAATTACAAATAAAGGTAATGTCAATGTGTATCCGTATCCTAATTTTGAGTGCTAAAGAATGTGCCACTTTGTAGTACGTTTGAGTACCTAAATGAACGAATAGAAAATATCTTTTAGTTGCCCAATATATATTTATAAGGTACCAATTAGTACGGTTTCTTCCACAAAATGTACCTTCATGCCAAATATCAGACCTCTAGCTGTTTCTGAAAAGAATGTACCAAATGGAAAAAAATGTTGGTACCAAATTGTACGAATTGTGAATAAGTCACTTAGTCACCCATCGTTTATTTCCTCGTTGTACTTTCATGACAAATTGCAGACCTCTAGCTCCATCTATAAAGAAAGTACTAAATGGTAAAACGTACGTTTTCTTCCGTTGCCAGTAATATTTTCTATTTTTTTTCTTTCCACCCGTATTATTATGCAGCAGATGTCTTTATAATTAAGTTTCAAAATTCTAGCTCCTTTCATCTACCCTTTTAAAATTTCACCCATTTCGCACGTTTTGGTACTTTTGTAATACCAAGATATACAAATTTCCAAAAACGCATTTGCTTCTTCATCTTAAGTTATCTCAGTGTACCTAAATACCAAACATAAGACCTCCAGCTTAATCCGTAAAAACAGTACCAATTTCTGCACTAAACGTACTATTTCCCACTATCCCACTGCCGGTACGATGTTCCAAAGGTTTTTTCTTCAAACCTTATTCTATCGAGACGTTCTTTAATTCAAGACCAAAAACATTTTCCATTCCGTACGCTCTGAGTAAACATGCACTATTTTGTACCATTTTGGTACTTTTTAGTACATAAAATTACGAATATGACCAAACCCATCCTTATCTGGCGCCTACGACCCAGGACCACCATTCGTGCGAAATTTCATGATTCTAGCTTTAACCGTTTGGATCACAAATTTTGATAATAAAATTCAATGATTTGCAAGCGTTGTTTGTTTGTAAGACGATTCATGAATAAATTATAGACCAACAAGTAAAAAGGCGTTAAGTTCGGCCGGGCCGAACTTTGGATACCCACCCACCTTTCATCAAAATTCGGTGAAAATTTCATACCTTATGTCCCATAGCAGTTATATCGAAATATGTTCCGATTTGGACCAAATACTAATCGGTACAAGTCATTTTTCAATTGTGTATAACAAAAAAATTGGTCTTTTTAGTGGCTATATCTAAAAATAAACCGATCTGAACCATGTACTATATGGATGTCCAAAAGCCTAAGTCAATGTGTCAAATTTCAGTTGAATCGGATTATAAATGCGCTTTTTTCGGGGCCAAGACTTTAAATCAAGATATCGGTCTATATGGCAGCTATATGCAAATCTTGATCGATCTTGACCAAATTGCAGAAATATATGGATTGGCTTTACCTAACTGCCACATCGGACAATAGATGCGCCTTTTATGGGCCCAAAACATTAAATCGAGAGATCGGTCTGTATGGCAGCTATATCAAAATCTGGACCGATCTGTGCCATAATGCAGAAGTATGTCAAGGGGGTTAATTTAACTCACAGTCCCAAATTTCCGCGATATCGGACAATAAATGCGCCTTTTATGGGCCCAAAATCTTAAATCGAGGGATCGGTCTATATGCCAGCTATATTGACGAAGGATGTCGAAGGGCCTAACACAACTCACTGTCGCAAATTTCAGCAAAATCGGATAATAAATGTGGCTTTTATGGGCCTAAGACCCTAAATCGGAGGATCGGTCTATATGGCAGCTATATCCAAATCTGGACCGATCTGAGCCAAATTGACCAAGGATATCGAAGGGCCTAACACACCTCACCAAAATTTGAATTCCAACTCACTGTCCCAAATTTCAGCAAAGTCGGATAATAGATGAGGCTTTTATTGGCTTAACCCTAAATCGGAGGATCGGTGTATATGGGGGCTATATCAAGATATAGAACTATAAAGCCCATCTTCGAATTTAACCTGCTTATGGACAAAAAAAAAAGAATCAGTGCAAAGCTCAAGATCTCTATTTTTGAAGACTGTAAAGTGATTTCAACAGACAGACGGACGGATCGTCTAGATCGTCTTAGATTTTTACGTTAATCAAGATTTATATACTTTATGGGGTCTGTTGGAAATTTATGTATTTTTACTCTATTTTTTTTTATTTTATTTTTTGATATATCTTTTTATTGTTTCATTTATGTATTTACAAATTTATCATTTTATATTAATCATCTATTTTGTCTGTAATATTTAATCTAATGATTCTAACAATAAGAACCACCTTAATGTCCGATGGTACATGAGGACCTAAGAATTCTCTGTTGCTTTGCTGATGTTCTTTTTGTTATATGTCTATTATGCTAGTCTATTTGTTGCTATCCATGGCCAGTTATTGTCTGCCAAACACTTATGATTTGTTTCTTTTTCGTTGCTGTGGCGGCTTTCATATGTTCACTGAACTTTTAGCTAGGGTTCTGTATGAAACATTTTGTTTATATACTTAAATGCAGGTAGCAGTATAACACTAAAATTTAAGTGCATATGCACTGACTTTGCCTTGAAATGCAAATGATTGAAACAACAGTCTGGTTTTAGCTCTAGTCGCCTATATAACTGCCTTGCTGTACAAATAAATGATATATATCTACATAAGCTAAGATTAGCGAACTTAATTATTATATATATTTTTTTTTGTGATTATTATCAAATAAATTTTGTGTGCTTATTGTAACGTTGTGAATGAAAAAAAAAGAACTGATTTTAATTTTGTAACTTAAATAAAAAAGAGAAAAAAACTCCTACATTAAATTTGGTGCCGAAACCCGGGAAAGTTAAAGACATATTTCCTATATGAAAAGAAGAAACATATAACTTTATATAAAAAGATAAAAAGGCAAGAAGTAAATTAAATTTAATTAAGAGACAAGCAACTAATTGATTACTTTGTGACACAATGCCGGATCTTGACCGAGCTATAGAGGACCAACGTCTACTAATTACGAGGTTGTCTCGTTTTATGGATGAATATGAGAAACTGCCCACTATTTCTAGAACCCGTGGAATATCGCAGACCGTTTTGGATAAGATTGAGGAAATAAATAGATTGTTCGAAAGCAACCATGAGAGGATATACGATTATATTCGCGACAGTTCAATTTCGACAAGTGATGTTCCATATTTGTCTGAGGATGTTTATTTTGCTTTTTGTCATGATTTTATGATAGCCAAAGGTAAATTGCTGGATGCTATGGTTGAATTTAATGCCACTATTTCGCCTACCCTACATTCTAGTACGTTTCATGCTTCGTCCCATAGAGGTGATAGTTCTTTGAATGATGTTCGCCTTCCCAAGATAGATATCCCGGTTTTTTCTGGAAATTATTTGGATTGGATATCCTATAGAGATATGTTTGTTTCAGTGGTACACAACAACCAGGGTCTGTCTGATGTTCAGAAGTATTATTATCTAAAGGGTTCGTGCAAAGATACACCATTGTCCATTGTGAACGACTATCCTGCTTCTGATACAAGTTACCAGCTGGCTTGGTCAGCTCTTACTAGAAGATATCATAATAAAAGGAAGATTTCTGATACGATTTTCCGGAAGCTATTTGATATTAGGAAATCTGATGGTTCATGTGATAGCATAAAGAATATTCTTGATTCGACTAGGACGTGTATTGCTCTTTTTACTACATTGCAGATAGATTGTGGGAATTGGGGTCCTATTCTCATCCATATAACTGTTTCTAAACTGGATATTCAGACCTGTAAGGAGTGGGAACGGTCATTGAAGGCATCGACGGAGATACCTAAGCTTGAGGAGCTATTTTTATTTTTGGAAACCACGTTCCGTACGTTGGAGTCTGTTAACGACCATGATCTGTCTATGGTTAGGCCCACTGTGAAACCTTTTAATAACTCTTTCAGGCCTTTGCAGACACGGAGGGTTCATTTGGTATCAAGTCATGATGACAACTGTCCTTGCTGTGGGAAAAGACATCTTTTGTATAAGTGTTTCCAATTTGCTGCTCAGTCCTCCACGGCTAAGCGCGACTTAATTTTTTCCAAGAATATTTGTAGGAATTGTTTGAATGTTGGCCATTTTTCTAAGGATTGTCGTTTACATACTCGTTGTCATATTTGCCAACTGCCTCACCACACGATAGTGCACAATGAGTTCTCCAATGACAGGCAGTTGGCGAGTTCTTCGTCTGCTTCCACTTCTGCTGCATCAGCTGATATTGCTGATGTTGTCGAGTCAGCCACCCCAGACCTTAACTGCCACTTGTCCGTATTGAATTCGATTGTCATGCCAAATGTACTGCTTGCCACGGTGCGTGTCATAGTTCAGACCCATTTCGGGGATTTTACTCTACGAGCGATTTTGGATCAGGGTGCCCAGGCTACTTTAATCACGGAGAGTGCGGCCCAGCTTTTAGGACTCAGGAGGAGTAGTACCCATGTTCGTATTAATGGAATAGGAGGGGAGTCCATCGTTGTTCGGAGCTATGTCAACTTTTGTCTCATTTCTTCATATGAGAAAGGGTTCAGACTTGAGAGCAATGCATTTGTGATGCCATCACTGACATCTTATCATCCAGGTCCTATTGGTCGATGTCAGTTGCCAGATTTGGAAGGCTATCACTTAGCCGATCCTCAATTTTATGGTAATGATAAAATTGATTTATTGATCGGTGGTGACCTATATGGCGACATATTACTCCCACAGCAGAGGAAATTTAAAAAGGGTATATTTCTTCAGCTTTCTCATTTTGGTTGGGTTGTTTCTGGTCCAACAGCTTCCCCAGGGTTTTCCTTTGATGTGAATGTGAACATGTGTTCTCTGGATAGTTTGCTGAAGGCATTTTGGGAGCAAGAAGAATTGGTGGAAAAGAGAGCATCTACGCAAGAGGATAATTTGTGTGAAGAATACTTCAGGAGAACTTACAGTCGTGGAAAGGACGGTAGATATACGGTGGCGCTACCTTTTAAGTCTGAGTTATATGGGAAGGAGGCTCCTAAGTTCAGTCATACTGATTTTCTTGCACTTAAAAGACTGAAAAGTATGGAAGACCGCTTCGATCGAGACAACGGTTTGGCTCTGCAATACAGGAGTTTCATGGCAGAATATGAGTCTTTAGGGCACATGAGAAACATTGGAATTTATCCCCAGGCTCTCCGACAACACGGTTACTTTCTGCCACATCACGGTGTTTTAAGGGAGAGCAGTTCCACCACCAAACTTCGTGTTGTATTTGACGGAAGCAGCAAGAGGCCACCATATTCCTCACTTAATGATGAGTTGTGTTCTGGGCCTGCCCTTCAAAATGACTTACCTACGATTATAACTCGTTGGAGGCGATATAAAATCGGTTTCCGTTCTGATTTGGAAAAAATGTTTCGACAGATCAAGGTAATAGATCGCCATCAACCTTACCAACAAATTTTGTGGCGTGGGGCAGACTCGTCCATAAATATTTATGAACTACAGACCGTGACATACGGTACCAGCCCTGCTCCCTATCTCTCAATTAGAGTATTACATCAACTGGCTAAGGACGAATATCACACATATCCCGAGGCGTGTGACATTGTGAAGACGGATACTTACGTAGATGATGTCATTTCTGGTGCTGACACTATAGGCGAGGCAAAGAGTCTTCAGGAAAGATTGGTAAAATTATTGGCTTCGGGTGGTTTCAATTTGAGAAAGTGGACCTCAAACTCAACCGAACTTATGGAACATATACCCGACGAATTCAGAGAGAAGGTGGATTTGATCGCTTTTGAAGAGCAGAATTTAGTCAAGGCTCTAGGACTAGCCTGGGACATCAGAGGCGACTCTTTTACATTCAAGGTCAACTTCCAAAGTCAAGATGAAGTTACAAAGAGCAGCCTTCTATCAGACGCTTCGAAACTCTATGATCCTTTAGGCTGGTTGGCGCCAGTTACTATTAACGCTAAGGCCACCTTTCAGAAACTTTGGTTGGAAGGTATTGATTGGAAGGACAGGGTTCCTTTTGCTATTCAAACTTATTGGACTAAATACATCGCCGAATTGATAAATTTAGAGCGCATTAGGATTCCGCGCAGGATTGGATGCTTCAAATATAGCAGAATTGAGCTACACGGCTTCTGTGATGCTTCACAGACTGCTTTTGCTGCTGCTGTCTATGCAAAAGTTCTATGTAATGAGAAGCCTACCGTACATCTTTTGCAGTCGAAGACTAAAGTCGCCCCCTTAAAAGTTTTGTCGATACCCAAGTTGGAGTTGTGTGGAGCTAATCTTTTGGCAAAGCTTATGCACAAAATTAAGAATCAGCTGGATCGCGAAATTAGTAAAATATTTTACTGGACTGACAGCATTACAGCCCTATGTTGGATAAGGGGCGAATCAGCGAAATGGAATGTCTTCGTTGGCAATCGGGTGGCCGATATTCAGCGATATACCAATATTTCTGAGTGGTTTTATGTATCAACGCACGATAACCCTGCCGATTGTGCTTCTCGAGGCATCCCAGCTACAGAATTGGTGAACCACGAACTGTGGTGGTCCGGGCCTGAATGGCTACTTCTTTCTCAATCTGAATGGCCTCCACAACCTACTAGCTCGTACGAAACTGATCTAGAAAAACGGAAACAAAAAATTGTTATCAATCTCGTGACAACACCTGATTATCCTGAATTGCTCAGTAAATTCGCTTCATTGACACGACTGGTGCGAATCACTGCAGTTATATTAAGATTCTACCATAACATTAAAACAGCAACACAACATCGAATGTTTGGTTATCTTAAAACGAAAGAATTAGATGGTGCACTGAATCTATTAATATTTTTGTCTCAACGTGTGGATTTTGATGATGAACTTACTTGCCTGCAGAAGGGATATGAGTTATCGAAGGCCAGCGGAATTGCAAAGCTGTGTCCATTTATTGACGAAAATGGAATTCTCAGGGTTGGAGGTCGATTACAGAAAGCTAAGTTTAACTATGAATATAAGCATCCTATCTTATTATCCAAACACAATCCTCTTTCTCGCTTGATTCTTTCAGATGCTCATGTGAAGACGCTTCATGGCGGACTTACTCAGATGCAGGCATATGCAACGCGGAAATTTTGGATTATATCGGCCCGTAATATAGCTAAACAGGTGCAAAGGAAATGTGTAACGTGCTTCAGGTATAAAGCAAAAACAGCTGAGCAAATAATGGGTGACCTTCCAACCGTTCGCCTGCAGCCAACACGCCCATTCAAACATAGTGGAGTAGACTATGCGGGACCAATCACTATAAAACAGTCAACCGCTCGCAATTCTGTCACGACGAAGGGTTACATATGTCTCTTCATTTGCATGGTAACGAAAGCTCTGCATCTGGAAGCAGTTACAAGTTTGTCTACGGATTCATTTATAGCTGCTTTTCGAAGATTCACCTCTCGCCGTGGAGTGTGTACGGACTTGTACTCTGATTGTGGTACAAATTTCATTGGGGCAAATAAAGAGTTAAAGATTCTGCAGCGGAGAAGTCGTGATTCGGTTCCAGAAGAGCTCTATGAAATACTGGCAAACAATGGAACGAAATGGCACTTCATACCACCAGCCTCCCCCAATTTTGGCGGGTTATGGGAAGCAGGGGTGAAGTCAACCAAACACCACTTAAGAAGAACCATGGAGAACCGTATTTTAACCTTTGAAGAGCTCACAACTCTGCTAGCCCAAATTGAAGGATGCCTGAATTCACGACCCTTGTGCCCATTATCTCCTGATCCCAATGATTGCACCGCTCTAACACCAGCACATTTCATTGTGGGTGAGCCTATCTTATCAATCCCAGACGAAAACCTCCTTGATTGCTCAATTGACCGTCTCACTCGATGGAAAGTGGTTGAAAGACTAAAACAACAGTTCTGGAAGCGTTGGGTTAGTGAGTTTGTGAACCGTCTTCAATCGCGACCAAAATGGCTTAAACCACAAAACAATCTTGAAGTTGGAGACCTGGTTCTAGTGTTTGATGAGCGTTTACCCCCTGGCCAGTGGCCCTTGGCTCGCATTTCTGAAGTACATCCGGGTTCAGATGGTCGAGTACGTGTTGTTTCAGTTTTCTCAAATGGAAAAACATACAAGAGACCAGTTTCAAAAATCGCACTTCTTCCTATTAAAGATAATTTTCAAGTAACTACAAATTAACAAAAATGAGTTGCTGTGAGTCGAGGCATAGCACGGTGATCTCGAGAAAAACCGAATAAAACACCTCAAACCCCTTATTTAACTTTGTAAAGAACAGTTGTTCTTTGTGCGGGGGAATGTTGGAAATTTATGTATTTTTACTCTATTTTTTTTTATTTTATTTTTTGATATATCTTTTTATTGTTTCATTTATGTATTTACAAATTTATCATTTTATATTAATCATCTATTTTGTCTGTAATATTTAATCTAATGATTCTAACAATAAGAACCACCTTAATGTCCGATGGTACATGAGGACCTAAGAATTCTCTGTTGCTTTGCTGATGTTCTTTTTGTTATATGTCTATTATGCTAGTCTATTTGTTGCTATCCATGGCCAGTTATTGTCTGCCAAACACTTATGATTTGTTTCTTTTTCGTTGCTGTGGCGGCTTTCATATGTTCACTGAACTTTTAGCTAGGGTTCTGTATGAAACATTTTGTTTATATACTTAAATGCAGGTAGCAGTATAACACTAAAATTTAAGTGCATATGCACTGACTTTGCCTTGAAATGCAAATGATTGAAACAACAGTCTGGTTTTAGCTCTAGTCGCCTATATAACTGCCTTGCTGTACAAATAAATGATATATATCTACATAAGCTAAGATTAGCGAACTTAAT
This sequence comes from Stomoxys calcitrans, assembly GCF_963082655.1. Lineage (NCBI taxonomy): Eukaryota > Metazoa > Arthropoda > Insecta > Diptera > Muscidae > Stomoxys > Stomoxys calcitrans. Next base: position 116,142,775 of record NC_081552.1, on the reverse strand, counting down.
TATTATATATATTTTTTTTTGTGATTATTATCAAATAAATTTTGTGTGCTTATTGTAACGTTGTGAATGAAAAAAAAAGAACTGATTTTAATTTTGTAACTTAAATAAAAAAGAGAAAAAAACTCCTACAGGGTCGGAAATGGATATTTCGATGTGTTGCAAACGGAAGGACAAAATGAAGATACCCGCATCCTTCGGTGGTGGGTATAAAAACTGACGATTTTGACAATGAAACAAAACACGAAACGTGCATTAGCTATTTAAACCAGTGTTGCCAAAAAGATAGTAGCTAAACTATCACCCTTCATTTAGATAAAATTTCGTTTTTAGATGAAATTTCACTGAAATTTTGTATTTAAATAAAATTTTAATCACATAATTTTACTGACATTTTGGGGAAATCTTAAGTTTATCTAACGAAAATTTTTTCAATTAAAAATTTAATTGAAAATTGAAATGTTTTCAATTAAAAGATTAATTAAATCAATAATGTTTTTAATGAATCCGGATTTATTTTCAATTACGATCGTATTGAAATTTAAGCACTTTTCAATTAAACAATTAATTGATTCAATAATTTTTTTAATTGAATCTGATTTTTTTTTTCAATTGGGTTCGCGATTGAAATTGTTTAGTATTAGGATCTTTACTTATACTAATCTTCCCAATATTGAGAGAGTCTGTGATTATCTCGTCGTCGGACCCCTGTCCGTTAGTCAGTATTGAGTGCCCCATGACTGCACCGCCTGATGGCTCAATATGAGGATATTTGCTTATTCTTGTCTTCCCAATCTTGAAAAGACGGCTATGGCCCCGTAGTACGTCATGCCTTTAGTCTTAGCTAAACTTGTCACCGAGACCTGATCAATGCCCACCACAAGGAGAACTCCTTCCTGCTTCTCTTCCCTATGGAAAACCTCACATTTCTCCACAACCAAGTCTTGGGTTTGATTGTTTTACTCTTACACATCCTTGGTGAAGATCGTCGCCTTTGTGAGCTGTGGGATGTTCATCTTTCTCACAAGGTTGAGCTTTGCGACCTAGGGAGTGTGGATACTTCCAACGAGATGTTTGACGGTATAGATATATTCTGCTGACGCAAAGTGCAGCGTTAAGATGTTCCCTTTATACTCGCAGCTCATAATTCGTATGGGCGGACCCCCTCAGAGTTCAACACATGTTTGACAACCCATTCGTTTACCAAATGTCTCACCTGGGACCGACGTTCTGGTGGAATCCTACTGGATGCACAGCCGATATCGATGACTGTATAAGTGATCTCATCTTTGTTGCACTCCGACTTAAGAGGTCGGCTCCTTACCTTTCTCCGCGACCATTCCCCTTCCGTGATGGTTGTGGCATCCTTTTGGAAGTCATTGCGGTGGTTTGGTTTGGTCTTCCCAGAGTACTTGAAAGCGGGGAGCTCTAATCTTCTTCAGCGTCTTGGCCTCAGTCTCCTGTTATGCTCCTCGGGAGATCTGATTCTTTTCCAGCTTCCGTAGGAGTGCTTGGAAAGTCAGTTCTCTTCATTCCAACATCCTGCACTTTCGCCCGATTGCGTTGCCGGTACACACTCCTCAGTCTCCTAACTCGTGCACGGATCGCTTTCTCGGTTTGCTTATGAGCTTAGCAAAGCTATCGCTCACTTTTGGCGTCATGCTGCTATCCTCATCTCTCGAGTCGGCTGCGACGACTGTCTCGTTGTCTGCATCTGAATAGGAAACCCCACCTTTATCCAAAGGCTGGGGACGAACTGTGCATCCCTCTGGTTTATCCATCTCTTCCTAATTTTTTTGTATGAGGACAGGTTGTGCGCTTGAAGCGTTACTTTCCACTACGGGCGCCAAAGCACTCAAACCTATAGGAGGGGAGGACAACTAAGGCCTAATGCCTCCACCGCAGCTGTTGGGTCATTGGAGTCCATTTTGAGCCTATTCCTGAAAGGCTTTAAAATTTTTCGCATTAGGTACCTATTCCGAGATACGGACTTTTTTCTTCGAGGAGCGAAATGAAAACCAGTCCGCTCCACTCAACGGTTACTACATTAAAGTTTCAGAAAGTTTGTGCTTTAACATTTTCGGACACGGCCATCATTCAGTTGATGGGACTAGATCTTCAATCGAGAAATTGTTACGTAAACTGCTACTCTTTATAGCAAGTTTGATTTGTCATATAATGCGAAATTTCAATCAAATGACTCAATTTTATTAAACCTCAACTTGCATTTGTTATTCATTTTTCTGACAGAATTATACTGTTACTTTATAAGTCAGCGTATGCTGATTGAGATATATTAAAGAAAGGCTGTAATGGACCGGTACCACATTAGCATTGTAAGGTACATCTTTCTCAACTAGTGCCGTGCCTCAATTAGTTGTTTGATTTACTCTATTCTAGACCGAGTAATGATTTACTTGGGCAACAAAGTTACGGGGACATTTCAATACCCTCCACCATAGGATGGAGGTATACTAGTTTCACCATTCTGTTTGTAACACTTTGAAATATGCACCTAAGACCCCATAAAGTATATATTGGGTTGCCCAAAAAGTAATTGCGGATTTTTCATATAGTCGGCGTTGACAAATTTTTTCACAGCTTGTGACTCTGTAATTGCATTCTTTCTTCTGTCAGTTATCAGCTGTTACTTTTAGCTTGCTTTAGAAAAAAAGTGTAAAAAAAGTATATTTGTTTAAAGTTCATTCTAAGTTTTATTAAAAATGCATTTACATTCTTTCAAAAAATCCGCAATTACTTTTTGGGCAACCCAATACATCTAGCCATGTCCGTCCGTCCGTCTGTCTGTCGAAAGAACGCTACCTTTCGAAGGAGCAAAGCTAGGCGCTTGGAATTTTGCACAAATACTTTTAATTAGTGTAGGTCAGTTGGGATTGTAAATGGTCCAAATCGGTCTATGTTTTGAAATAGCTGCCGTATGAACCGATCTTGGGCTGCCATATAAACCGATCTGGGATTTTGACTCTATAGGGCGCAATTCTGATCCGATTTCTCTTCAACATACGTGTCCAATATGGTCTGAATCGATCTATAGCTTGATACAGCTGCCATATAAACCGATCTCCCGATTTTGCTTCTTGAACCCCTACAAGGCGCAATTCTTATGCAAATGGACTGAAATATTACACAATGACTTCTGCAATGTTCAGCATTCGGCCTATAGCTTGATATAGCACCAATAGCATAACAGTTCTTATTCATTGTTCTTTGTTTGTCTATATAGAGATACCTCGCAATGAACTCGATAAATGCGATCCATGGTGAAGGGTATATAAGATTCGGCCCGGCCGAACTTAGCACTCTTTTACCTGCTATAATTATTCTCATTACCAGAAGGCTCAGTAGAATTAGTCATTAAATGATACAATTTCATTCACACACAGCTACACCTGAATATTTATTCAAGTTACTAGACGAACAAAATATTATTCAGCTGTATTTCAAGAGAGGCAGCAACAACACCAAGTACGCATCACCAAGACAACGCGGAAAATATGTTCACTTTCCCTGAAGGAAACATGCCCTGAGGTTCCTAGAATGTAAAAACATGTGTGTGTAGTTTCCAACTTGGTGTTTTCACTCCATGGTGGGGTGACCTACATTAAAGCTTACCTCAATTTTGAAAAGCATGTTTTATTAATAGTTAGTTCATAAGAAGCATTAATAAGGCATTCCTTTCAGCAGGGAGCCGCAGAAAGAAACTTACAAAATTCTAAATAGGCTGTAGAATTTAATAGAAACATTTCCAGTATAATTGGAACCTACTTTTTGTGCACAACGTTTTTAGGACAGGACTCCAAAGAAATCTGCGGTAATATCTAATAACACATAAAAACTTGCTAAATTCGGCCGTGCCGAACTTGGGATACCCACCAACATGGATATATTAATCATACATAATTAAAACAATTCACTATTTCAAATTTCAACGAAATCGGATAATGAATAAAGCTGTCATGGGCTTCAGACACTTAACCGGCAGTTCGGTCTATGTGACAGCTACATCAAAATATAGTTCGGTCTTAACCATATTTGGGTTCGATTGCGGGAGGCCTAAAACAACACTCTGATTAAAATTTAAGCAAAATTGGGTAATCAGTAAAGCTTTTATGGATTTCAGGCCCTTGATCGGCAGATCGGTCTATAGGACAGCTATGTCTATATTTGGGTTGGATGTCGGGAGGCTTTAAAAAACTCACTGTTTCAATTTTCACTGGATTGGGAAAAAAATAAAGCTTTTATGGGTTTTTGACCTTTAATCGGCAGATCGGTCTATATGGCAGCTATATACAAATATAGTCCGATCTAAACCATATTTGATTCGGATGTCGGGAGGCTAACAAAAACTCACTGTTCCAATTTTCAGAGGATCGGGTAAAAACATAAAGCTTTTATGGGCTTCAAACCCTTAACCGGCAGATCGGTCTGTATGGCAGCTATATCCAAATATGACCTGATCTGAACAATATTTGAGTCGGATGTCGGGAGGCTTAAAACCACTCACTGTTTCATATTTAAGCGAATTCGTATACAAATGCAACTTTTATAGACTTCAGACCCTTAATCGGCAGATCGGTCTATATGGCAGCTATATCCAAATATTGCCTGATCTGAACAATATCTGAATCGGATGTCGGGAGGCTAACAAAAACTCACTGTTTCATATTTTAGCAAATTCGGATAAAAAATGCAGATTTTATGGGCTTCAGACCCTTAATCGGCAGATCGGTCTATATGGCAGCTATATCCAAATATAGTCCGATCTAAACCATATTTGATTCGGATGTCGGGAGGCTTAAAATAACACACTGTTTTAAATTTCAATGAAATCGGGTAATTAATGAACACTTTATGGGCTTTAGTTATTTTATCAGCAGATCGGTCTATATGACATCTACTTCCCTGGATGGGATTTTATTTTGAAGGGCCAAAAAATTCTTCTGCTACTGTGAATTCGGTAAAGACACCTCAAATTTTTTTTTCAAAATTGTGGTCGCTACTGGGTGCAAGAACTAACCCATCGGCGGTGATATTTGGTCATAAAGTCAGAGCTAAATTTTGTTTGTAAATAGTCTCGACGAATCAGTTTCAGTATTTTGATGATTTTTTTTTTTTGTTTCTTTTGCGCTCATTTCAATTCAAATCTCAAACTAAATTTATGATTTCAAGAGGTTATTGTTTGTGTCGGCCAATTGGTTATAAATGACTTCTATTTCCATAGAATTTTACGCAAACAAGCCAAAAACATTATTCAACTATAGCAACTATGATTGTTAAATATGTAAAAAAATGTTAGACAAATCTTTACGCAAAAAATATTTCGTTTCATATAAAGGAAATTTTTGCAAAATAAACTGATTTTTTGAAAAACATTGGACTTTGTTACCGATTAAGGTACATATTTGTTTGCGATAAATTCTTGCGAAAATATATGGCAAATATTAAGCTGTTTTTACCCTGGCAACACCTTTCAAAGTAAAGTAAAGTATAAATTAATTTAAAGTCATGCTTATGTACATATATGTATATTCTTTTTCATTTTAAAATAAATTTTGCTTAACGAAAATGATAGTTTGTTTACAAATGAAAGGCAGATCTCAGATGGTAATTCAATCTCTCTAATAGTTTATCTGGATTTATTTCGATGTTATGAAGCACAATTATATTTAAGGCCCTCCAGTTTCGAACATCATATAGTCTTGTATAATGTTCTGCTGTATTCGTCATGATATTAATAAAACAAAAACTAATTATGGGAGTTGTTGTTTTCGCACATTAAAATGCCAGCTTTGGGATTGATACGTCTATAAATATTACCAAACATTGTATGTGCCTTAGAAATTCTTGTTGGTGTTTTTTGGTACCTGGCAGCCATTTGTGTGTTGCTCTAATGATTTTTGTCATTGAGCATACCAATATTTTTGTACCTTAGGCGAAACTTTTAAAATTGTCACTTTCCGAGCTAACCAAGCTGCTCAATATACTGACTGCTATTTGCTCAGTCAAAACAAGAAAGGAAAAAATAATCTGTGTGCGAATGAGTCTATACCAGCGACGAGCACAAAACTGCAATTATTTGGAAGCCCATGGGCCTGCTTGGGATAATAAATTTTTTGTACGTACGCAATAGCGTGAGTATTTTTGCTCACCACTGGTCTATACACCCAAATACTCATCCTTTCTCTCTAGTAGGAGAGGCACAAGAGAAAATTATTGATCCGCTACACAAATAATTTTATGTGGCTATGGACCCAATTTTGAAATTAAAAAGTTTTTGGTATTATAACAAAAGATAGGTCCTTTTAGCGTAGGCGAAGGCGTTAAAGTATTAACAATAAACAAAGCTAGTTACGTTCAATAATCCTACGTTTATGGCTAACGTTTGATATTTTGAAGCGAAACGTTACACGTTTAGAATAAAAGAAACGCCTTGTGATACAAGTATTTTGTTTGTCGTAAAAGTATCCTAAACGTTCCATTTTTCACATGTACATTCTGCTTATAAGATGTCAGTAAATTTTCCTTCAAATTTTAAAATCGATCGAAAATCTGTTTTCGAAGGGATGTTTGGGGAAAAATGCATCCAACTATTGTCGTATATAGAAAAAGTCTGTTGACTAATAGGATTTAAGAAAAATAATTTTTACTTGAGTCAACGATGCTTGCAATTGACTGATAGATTTCGATCCTTAATCGCTGTGAGCTCCGTATCAATTGCGCTAAATACTGTACTTCATTTGAAAAAAATTATTTTAAAATGTAAATTAATCATGGCTATCATTTCGTGGTTTAAAAATAATGCTTCAAAGTTTGCATTTCATTGCTGATACAATCAAATAATTTATAGTAAAATTTCACTAATTATTCTTTGGGAACCATATTTGTTGTAAAATAAAGTTTTTCAGACTAACATAAAATATTTTAATTAAAAACAACGTTTAAATATTTTTTTTAACGGATAAAATCTAAATTAAAATAAGAAAATTCGAATTAACAAATTTTTTCACTAAAATTTTTAATATATATTGAAATTTGTCTTTAGAATTCCATTGAAATCATTCTTTTAGAAAAAATAATTTCGAGGGTGCCCAGGCCTGAGTAACATTTGCCTTTAGGCAATATTTCATAGAAATTTGGGCTTTAAAACAATTTTTTTTTTGACAAATGTAGTTAATTTTTTTACCAAACAAATGTAGTAAATTTAGTCATTAGAAAAATTTTCATTAAAATGTTGTCTTTAGAGAAAAATGTCTTTCAAGTTTTATCTTTACATATATAAAATTACATATTGTGTTCAAATTGTGTCCAAATTAGGCCAATGGGTTTTGTTTTTGTTTCTATTAACAATAGAAAAACAAAAAAAAAGACCATGAAGAAGTTTAGACAAAATGTAGTATACCAAAATGCATTGAGCTGGCACAACAATTTTCAAATTTAGGCCTTTAAAACTAATTTCGAGGTAGGCCCAACTGAAATTTAATCTTTAGAAAACAACGTAATTGAAATTTAGCCGTTAGATTAAATTGTATTAAAATTTTATCTGTAGAAGAACATTTATAAAAATGTAGTCTTTAAAAAATTGTAATGAAATTATGTTTTTAAAAAATAATTTCGAGAGGGTTCGGCCATAGCTGAAGTTTTGTCGTAAGAGAATACTAGCTGAACCGGGCCCGCTCTGCTGCGCCTTCTTTAACACTCTAATATCTTTTAGGGTGGGGACACTTCGCCCTGAATGCGGATATCCAATTCGTGCCATTGTAGCCTGCGACGCTGAACGCGTTCGAATCCTGGCGAGAACATCCGACAAAGTGGTGTTTATCCCCTCTTAATGTTGGCGACATTTGCTAGGTACAATGCCATGCATGGTCATTTAAAAAATATTCCGCGAAATGGTGTCGCACTGCGAAACCCCGTTCGGACTCGGCTATAAAAAAGGTCCCTTATCATTGAGTTTAAACTTGAATCGAAAAGCACTCATTGATATTTAAGATTTTGCCCCTTCTCGATTCTGGTGGTAATGTTCTTCCTTAGGGTAATGTTCTCTGATTTAAGGGTGTTTTCGGGGGTGAGGTGGTTCTTCCAGACACTTGGCCTGAAAAAATATCAGCATCGTGCTCTTCTTTCAAATACCATTTATTTAAACCCCATATTGCCATTGGTTTAGGGTAGTTTACACGATGAGGCGTCCCCAAAACACATAAATGCATGGTCTTACATTTGGATATCAAATTCATATTCTACTCCCAAATACCTTTATTTAAGCTCCATATTGTGATGGTCACTAAAAAATTGCTGTTTGTGGGGTATTTTGGGAAGGAGTACACCCCCAGAAAATTGGTCCCGAAAATGGGTATCAATTCTTTCTCTACCCCCCAATACCTTTCATTTAGGCTCCACATTAACATGGTCGGTACATATGCCCGTTTTGGGGATTGAAGTGGTCCTCCAAATACTAAGCCCGCAAAATATAACAGCAACGTGCTCTATATTCGTATATTTATATATCATTTAATCGAACCCTATATTGCCATTGGCCTCAAAATTGGATATAAAATTCGTTTTCTAATCTCATTTAATCTCCTAATTGCAAAAGTCGGCAAATATGTTCGGTTTGGCGTTTTTGGCCCTAAAAACTATAAATATTTAGTTCCACTCTCATTAGGACCCAAATTATCTTGGTGAGCAAATACGTCCTATTTGGGGGTTGTTATGGTGGTGGGACGTCGCCTAGACACTTGATCCCTAATGTTTATATTAGATACGTGGTCTACTCCCAAATACCTTTAATTTGAGCCACAAATTTCCATAGTCGGCAAACATGATTGGCTTGGGACGTGTTTTGGGGGATGGGCGGCCACTCAGTGAGTTGGCCTTGAAAATATATATCGGATTCGTGTTCTACTCTAAAAACGTTCTTATTGAGGCTCATAGTGCAATAGTCAGCAAATACTTTTTATTTGGGTGGTGTTGTGGGGATGGGGTGGCCCCGTAGACACTTTTCCCGAATATTGATATCAGATTCGTGCTACTCCCAAAAACCTTTCATTTGAGCCCCATATTGCTATGGTCGTAAATTTGTCGCCTTTGGGGGATGTTTTAGGGGAGAGGCGGCCCCCTAAACACTTGTTCCCCTATTTGGAAATCAGATTCGAATTCTACACTCAAATACACTTTTATTTAAGCCCCATATTCCCATGGTCAGTAAATAAGTCCTGTTTGGGGGGTGTTTTGGGGAAGGGGTGGACCCGTGGTCCCACATTTGTATATTAGATTCGTATTCTACTCGCAACTACTTTTCATTAGAGTCCCATATTGCCATGGCCGATAAATAATTAGGAGAGTTTTCTGGGTTGAGGTGGTCCCCCTAACACTTAGTCCGACGATCAGATACGTTTTCGTATCCTAAATACCTTTCATTTGAGTCCCAAATTGTCTTGATTGGTCTAAATATATGTTTGGTAGGTTTTAGGGTGTGGCGGCACCCCTAGGTACCCCATCCGAAATTTGGATATCAAATTTTTATTTTTTGGGTACTATATGTATATAGCATACAAAATTTCGCTTAAATCGCACCACCCATCTCCGAAATGTGGTGTTTCTGAAAATTAGGGTAAGGGGAAGGATCACGTATATAAGACTACTGATATAATAACCACTAGCATCCTGGTGGTCTGCTTCGCTATCCCCGTTTTTGATATCCCCTTTTAGTGTAGGACTCTGTTTATAAGACTACGAAGTTTTGTAATAATAGCGTATAAAATTTCAGAAATCTGTGCCCCCTGTAAAGAGAGTACCAAATAGTACCAAGAATAACAATACATCGGAAAAATAATTAAGTCGCCCAATATATATTGTCAAGGTACAAATGAATCCCAATTTTGAGCGCTTTAGAGCTGGTCACCAAAAACTTATAGTCAAGGTGTAGCTGTATTCCAATTTTGAGAACTTGAGATCACTCTGTAAAAAAGTACCATTTTGAAAGTTTTAGTACTTTAATGAACGTTTTTGAAGAAATCTCCTACTCGCCCACAATTTATAGTCAAGGTGTAGCTGTATCCCGTCTGTCTGTCGAAATCACTCTTTCTTTCTAAGAAGTAAAGCTAGCCGCTTGAAATTTTGCACAAATACTTCCTATTAGTGTAGGCAGGTCTTTGGAATTGTAAATGGGCCATATTGGTCCATTTTTTGATATGGCTGCCATATAAACCGAGATCGGCCGCTAGAATACGCAATTCTTATTCGATTTGTCTGAAATTTTCCACTTGAAGTTTTGGTATGATCATAATCGGTTATACCTGACTAGTTGCCTTATTAACTGAACTCCAGATTTGTCTTCTGTTAGAGGCTCTCAACCAGGCGCAATTACCACCCGAAATTTTGCATGTAAAGATTTGATATGATTTACAACAGCCCTGCCAAGAATGATTTTTGTCGGTTCATGACCATATAAACCGAGCGACCAATTTGATTTCTTGAGCCTCTACACACAGAGAAATGTGTGCCAAGTATGATTCAAATCGGTTAATAACCTGATATAGCTGCCATATAAACCGATCTGGGAACTTGACTTGTTGAGCCTCTAGAGGTCGCAATTATTATCCGATTTGCCTGAAATTTTGTACGACGGATTCTCTCATGACCATCAACATACGTGTTTATTATGGTCTGAATCGGTCTATAGCCCGATACAGCTCCCATAAAAATCGATCTCTCTACTTTATTTCTTGAGCTCTCCTTATTCGAATTGGCTGACATTTTACACAGGTCTCCAAAATATAATTTAATTGTTGTCCAAACCGGACCATATCTTGATATCGCTCTAGTAGCAGAGCAAATATTTTCTTATATCCTTTTTTTCAATAAGAGGAGATGCCGAGAAAAGAACTCGACAAATACGATCCATGGTGGAGGGTATATGAGATTCGGCCCGGTCGAACTTAGCACGCTTTTAATTGTTTACAATTTTTTTTCTCCCACTGTGCAGCGTAAAGATTCCAACGAAGCTTACATACATTTTTAATGAATTCTATGTCCAAAATATCGAAAAAGTAAAATTTATAAATTTTTAGTTAATTTAATGAAATTAAATTTCTAATGTTAGAACTAGGCCATACAACCAAATGAAATGAAAGGATTTTTTCTTATTAAATCTGTGTTAATTTATTGAACCGAAGGGCAATTTATGTAGCATGGTTCCAATCGGACTTGTTCATTTGCACTTTAAACAAATCAAATCAGATACAACAAACAGAAAAATCATATCAAGCACGAGCTTTAAAATTGTGCATCCCGCTCAGCAGAACCATTCACAGACTCCAAAAGAAGGGAAAGAGCACGCTCTATTCGAAAAAAATTACTTGTGCTATTTTGAAAAGTGATTTTCACATCTTAGTTCCATTTGTATCACACGACATAAACAACTCTACATGTGCTAAATTTTACATGTCATAAGACCATATCTACCTGCCGTGTAACAGAGTCTTAACCAAAACAAGCATGTGAGTTGTTCGATTGGAACCTAGTGGTTCAATCAATTCGTGTTGAGTTGAATTGACTGGTTTCACTTGCGCACAAAATTGATTTTACTCGTTTTTCAAAACAGATAATCAAGCCTGCACAATCATACTCGTTGCAGCTCTCTTTTTTCTCATGTTTGTTTGTTTGTCGGTTTGTTCCGTATAGACTCAAAAACGGCTGAACCGATTATATTGAAATTTTCACGGATTGTGTAGGTTGGTCATAGGGAGAAGGAAACATAGGCTTTATAATTTTTATACCCTCCACCATAAGATGGGGGGTATACTAATTTCGTCATTCTATTTGTAACTACTCGAAATATTCGTCTGAGACCCCATAAAGTATATACATATATTCTTGATCGTCTTGACATTTTATGTCGATCTAGCCATGTCCGCCCGTCCGTCCGTCTGTCTGTCGAAAGCACGCTAACTTCCCAAGGAGTAAAGCTAACCGCTTGAAATTTTGCACAAATACTTCTTATTATTGTAGGTCGGTTGGTATTGTAAATGGGCTATATCGGTCCATGTTTTGATATAGCTGCCATATAAACCGATCTTGGGTCTTGACTTCTTGAGCCTCTAGAGTGCGCAATTCTTATCCGATTGGGATGAAATTTTGCACGACGTGTTTTGTTATGATATCCAACAACTATGCTAAGTATGGTTTAAATCGGTCCATAACCTGATATAGCTGCCATAAAAACCGATCTTGGGTCTTGACTTCTTGAGCCTCTAGAGGGCACAATTCTTATCCGATTTGAATGAATTTTTGCACAAGGTATTTCGTTATGATATTCAACTACTGTGCCAAGTATGGCTGAAGTCGGTCCATAACCTGATATAGCTGTCATATAAACAGATCTTGGGCGCAATTCCTATCCGATTTGGCTGAAATTTTGCATGACGTATTTTATTGTTACTTTCAACAACTGTGTCAAATAAGGTTCAAATCGGTTCATAACCTGATATAGCTGCCATATAAACCGATCTGGGATCTTGACTTCTTGACCCCTAGAGGTCGCAATTATTATCCGATATGCCTGAAATTTTGTACGACGGATCCTCTCATGACCATCAACAAACGTGTTTATTATGGTCTGAATCGGTCTATAGACCGATACAGATCCCATATAAATCGTTCTCTCTATTTTACTTCGTAAGCCCCAATGGGCGCAATTCTTATACGAATTGCCTGAAATTTTACACAGGTCTCCAACATATAATTTAATTGTGGTCCGAACCGGACCATATCTTGATATCGTTTTAATAGCAGAGCAACTGTTTTCTTATATCCTTTTTGCCTAAGAAGAGATGCCGGGAAAAGAACTCGACAAATGCGATCCATGGTGGAGGGTATATAAGATTCGGCCCGGCCAAACTTAGCACGCTTTTACTTGTTTGATATCGGAAGGGGGGCGGACCCTCTCCCTTGCCCCAAAAGCACCACCCAAAAATAAAAGTGTACCGATCCAGACAATATGGGATTCAAGTGAAAGGTATTCAGGAGTATAATACGAATTTCATATTAAAAATTTGGTCCAAATAAGTGGGGGGTCGCCCCAACTCCAAAATCCTCTAAAGTAGGTTCATCGGACGAGCATGACAATATGGGATTCAAATGAAAGGTATTCGGGAGTAGATTACAAATATGGTCACGGAGAAGAAATATGCTTTAAAATTGGTTATTATCGGAAGAGGGCGGAACCTCTCCGTTACCCCAAAAATACCACCCAAAATCACAAGTGGAATATGGATATCAAATGGAAGGTATTGAAGAGTAGAATACGAATATGGTATTAAAAATTGGGTCCAAGTACCAACGAAGTCGCCCTATCCCCATAATGTCTAAAAGCAGACAAATTGGTCGTCCATATCAATATGGGGCCTAAATGAAAGGTACTCGGGAGTAGATTACGAATCTGGCATACAAAATCAGATCGAAGTGTAGGGGTCACCCCACCACCCCAAAAACTCCTCAAATGGGCATATGACCCATCATGACTATATAAGACTCGGTTTGTTTGTTTGTTCCGTAGTATCAAAAAAAGGGAAAATAGGTAATATATTTTTAGATATCGGATGCTGGCTGACCCTCCCGCTTACACCAAAAAACGCCACCCAAAACCAAAAGAAGACTGATGGGCACAATATGGGTATCAAATGAAAGGTGTTGGAGACTAGCAAATGAAAATCGTATTAAATTTTGGGTCCAAATACCCAGCAGACCGCCCCAACACCAAAACTCCTCTAAACATATATATTCGACGTTCCTATCAAATGAAAAGTATCCGGTAGTATATTACAAATATGACATACAAACTTAGGTCAATGTAATGGGAGGTCGCCTCACCCCCAAATGGGCATATCAGCCGACCATGGCTATATAGGATTCAAATAAAAGATATTTGGGAGTAAATAAAAAATATGACTTTAAAATTTGCGTTCAAGTCAAGGTGGCTCTTTTCCTCCTAAAAATACGTCGAATATGGGACTCAAATGAAAGGTATCTGAGGGTAGAAAACGAATTTGGTATCCAATTTTGGAGGTACGCCCTAAATCACACCTTTAACTGATTTTTATTTCCGACTATAGCAATATGGAGCTCAAATCAACGGTATTTGGGGGTAAAGAACGAATTTGATATCTATTTTCTGGGTCCAAGTGTCGGTGGCCTCCCCAGCCGCAAAACATCCTCCAAACGGTTCATACTTACCAACCATGACAATGTGGGGTTCAAAGTAAAGGGATTTGGGAGTGGACACGAATTTGATATCCATATTTGAGGCGAATTGTCTCCCCTAAAAACCACTTCTCATTATGCTTATTTCAAAAATACCACATCTCGGAGATTGGTAATACGATTTTTGCAGTCTAACAATCACCGAAAAAAAACATGGTTTCTATTGTTGGGGACGGGTGCCGAGGGGACCGCCCAAAACCAGCCAAATGGATATATAGGCCAATCACGACAATATAGAGTCCCTATTATATAAAAGCTATATGGGGGAAATTTATTGATTTTCGGGAAATTTATATTCATTTTCGGGACAAAGACCCTGGTATCCACCCCACCGTCAAACACAAATTATTTACGGATCATGCCATAATGGGACTTATACGAAATGTGTCTGAAAGTAGAGCACGAATCTTATATTTACTTTAATGGCCAAGTGATCACCCCCGAAATACTCCCAAACCCCGAAATATTTACCAATACGGTAATATAGGACTCAAAAGAAAGATATGTAGGAGTAGAGTAAAAATTTGCCCAGGAACCGAGCAGGAGCAAACTTTCCACACATCAATGAGTGGTTTCCGATTCAAGTTGAGTTTATCAACGATAAGGGACCTTTTTTATAGCCGAGTCCGGACGGCGTGCCGCAGTGCGACACCTCTATGGGGACAATATTTGACATGACCATGCATGGTATGGTACCTCGCAAATGTCGCCAGCATTAAAAGAGGATAGCCACCGCTTCAAGTTTTGTCCGAAGTTCCGGCAGGATTCAGGCGTTCAGCGTCATAGGCGGACATAGACATTCAGGGCGAAGTGTCCCCACCCTAAGAAGATATTAGAGAGTTAAAGAAGGCGCAGCGGAGCGGGCCCTGTCCAGCTAGTTAGACATATATTTGACTCTTCCGCGTTGTTTTTGTGTTATATATGTGTGAAAGGGAACATAATATAATTTATACTATTAAATAACAATTTAATTCGTACAATTAAAAATATGTTTAGCTTATGCCTTCTTTACCAATCACATGCAGTGATACATAAAATATCTAATTTCGATGTCAAACATTATTAAAGCAGTTAACACCTTGTTTGAAAAGATTTATATAAGACTATATGTTTATATAAGACTATGATTAATCCGTTAAATTTAGGTCTATATTTTTTCTGTGTATATATAAAAAGGACGCGTGATTGACTAACTGATAACTGACTGACCACTGCCCAGCACAAACGGTTTGGGTCGTGAGCTTGAGATAAGACGGGATTTAGTGAAATTCGTACGTTAAGTTACCAAAAAGTCCCAAATAGTACGAAAATGGGGACTATTTGCTCAGGACGAAAGAATCATATGATTGGGCTCAAAGAGCATCTCGAAAGAAAAAGAGTTGGTGACAAAAATTTCGTAAGATAATACCGGAAGTGGGAAAAATAGAACATTGAGTGCCGCAATTGGTATTTTTTTTTTTTTTTTTTGTAAAGTGAGCTAGAGCTTTGAATATTATGTGGGTGAATGGGTTTTTGGACTTTTGGTTATTAAGGTACACAATAGGTAAACGTGGTACAGGGCGAGCTAGACCTTCGAAAAATGGGGATGGAGAGAATGAGTTTTGAAAAATAGTTTCCGAAAAGGGAGATAACGTAAAAAAGTACTAAATATAATGAAATATGGGCCATATTTGTATACATCGAACAGCGACAGTTAGAATTAAGCAATTTGGTAAAAATAATAGTAGTCTTGACAAAAAAACGATAAGTTATTCCAAATACGAAATGTTGTAGTCTAACCAGATTTGGAAGAATACGTACTTATAGTGCTGTAATTAGTACTATTTGGTACTTTTCATACAGATTTTGCTAGAACTCTGAAATTTGGGATACAGCTCTCAAAATTTGACATTAGTTGTAGCAATGTCAAAGGGTAGGGAAGCGAAGCGGACCGATCTTATGTTATCTCTATATATAAATGAGACGCGTCGCACAGTGGGCCAAATGGCAAAAAAATTGGAAATAAGTCTACAACTTTTTATCTGTTGATTTTAGCCATACAAAATGTTCTAGACATTTGTAGAGGAGGACATAGGCTTTCAGAAAAGTGCTGTTGTTGGTCCATATCTTTAATACAGGGTGAGCTACAGGGTGTCAAAGTTGACCACTTTTGACTTCTCCAAGCTTCTGGGGGCCATAACTTTTGATCTACTCAACCGATTTACATGATTTAGGACTCTAGAGAAAGAGCTTGACAAGATCTAAAAAACTTATGCATAAAGTACCATGCCATCGTGTACTGTTAAGGAGTTATGAATTGTTTAATTTTAAAATATGAAAATTTGGCCTTGGTTTTTTTCAGTGTTTTTTAAATAACTCCGTCAATTTTAAAGCTATAAACTTCATACTTCACACAAATTATGCCAGCATATGTGTGCATAAAATACAAAAGGAATCACGTGAATATCTTTGGCGGTTTAAAAATGGCATCGTTTTCAATATGAAAAATATTTTTTTTGTCAAAAAATTGCAAAATTTTTCAAAAAAGATACTCCCATTTCCTTTAAGTTTTCGCAAACTTTGGCCGTCAAAGCATTATCATTTCTTTCCATTTTCACAAAGTCGAGGTATTAAGAAAAGTTTTAAGTGCTAATTTGGCTAATTTCGATATCAAACAACACCGTTATCTTAAGACCAAAATGGCCAATTTTTTTACTAAACTTCAAAAGTTTCTCACTGGAAAAAAAGTTCCACGGGGATTTTTTCGCTTTTTTTGAACTTAAATGAAAGCTTAAAATGTTCCCAACATTTTAAGGTATGTCTCGCCATATCCTAGCCATAAATGAGATCGTAGCGATCAAAATACTGAAAAAAGTCAATTTTCAAGTAGTGCTATATTCATTGCTAAAAAACAAGTATTACGTCACATTTTATTGCAAAGATGTTAAATAAACTTTTATTTGGTAACACTTCTTCTACAAAACACAAAAAGAATCATGGAAATATCTCTATTCTATTCCATTTTATGGAACCGGCAATAAAAAAGTCAATTTTTCAAAAAAGTCGAATTTCCCAAATTTTGTTTTTGTTGTCCTAATTGCACATGACACACTATAGCCATATTTACGCAACATACCTTATCGTAAAGGAAATTTTCATACCTTTCCAACAATGTATAAAACATTTCTCAACTCGGATTCTATCTACTCTAAAATTCATTTACACTTCATTAAACTCTATATAAAAATGTCTATTTGTGAAATGGAACCTTATATGGGGCCTACACTAAAACATTGATAGATTTGCCCAGGGTTTACAATACAAATGTGTTAGAATAAAAAAAGGTCTCCTGCCAAAGTTTAAAAAAATTGGAATAAAAATATGTGTTTTAGAGCGAAAACACTTCGCATCGGCGTGCGTTTATATGTATATTAGCTACTCCCAAAATAAAAAAGCATTTTAGTTTTGTATTATTTGATTTTATTCTCTACCAAATAATCTAAGGTATCAAAATTTAAAAGCTCTTTAATTTGAATGGCATCGGGATCGTCCTTATCTATATCGTCACATATTTTTGGTAGCCATTTAGTTCTGATGCTGTATAGTACCGGATCAGACGATAACAATAAATATTGAAGTAAATCATAATTTTGGTTAAATTTGGTGCTCTTTCGGGTATTGAAAAGCCGGAACTGTTTAACATCTCTATTACGGGATTCCTGAGCTTCTTCTGTAAGTTCTCCTAACGGAAGTATGTTGTATTCCACAATTTCCTTGCCATGATGTAAGACTTTATGTACTGTCGGTGTTAAAGCTTTCCACGAATATAAATCAGATAAAATGTTTTTTGTGTCATTACTATAAGCTTCAAATTTGGTTGAATTTATCATCTTTTTGCTATTGATTACAGCCAAAATCACTTTGAATCGTCTTAGCAAGTGTTCATCAAGACCGGTTATTTTAGATGTCGATACGGGGTCCTCAAAAAACCGCCTTGCCGAGTTGCCATCATTTGTGCTTCCGTATCCGTAAAGAGGTTTATCTATTATAAGTCCCTTTTGTTTAAACTCCAACTGGATTCGATTCTTCTCTTCCTGCCTCATTTTGTGAAGATCTTGGTTGTTTCTAGCAGAGACATCGCGGTTTCCAGGGCTAGTCCGATATTTAAGGTCATACGATAAATGCAAACAATACTCCATGAATCGAATTCTACAGTGCAGGGGCGAAATACCGAAATTGAGCGCATTTTCGTTTACTAAATTTTCATCAGACTTGTCCTCGAATTGCCCATTCTTCTTGCCACAAATATTGCATCTCCAATTGGACATAACGCCAGTTAATGCGTTTGCCACCTTTCCATCGATCATAGTGAGTTGTAGTTGAAACGAAACTTTTATATTTCTTCCCAATTGGTTTATAACAATCATGGGTAATGCAGCAATTTCTTCCTTTATTTCGTTCACCAAAGATCGTGTTGTGTTCCGGTCTTCCTTTGTATACTCAAACCGAATTGGGCGACATAAATATTTTGACCCAGGTGTTCTATTTATCCATATATCTTGAAATGCATTTTCTTTCGATGATGAAGATTGGTCCTTGTACAATCTCATTCTCAATGGTACTAATGATGCCATGAAAATTGATGCGAAGTTGGTATCTATTTCTGTTTGTTGCTTATATTCGGAAAATCCAGATGATCCATCACAACCCCATTTGCTGATCAAAACCACTTCGGAATTATTACATGTGTTCAACTGTTCTTCAGTAAAATTAGAAATAATTCTAACAGCTGTATTTTCAACAAGATCAGCAAGTTTCACTCTTGCTTTTAATTCGTCCACGTATATATTTGATGGCACCATTTTCGTCCTGGTGTTGTACAATTTATGTTTTGAGGGTAAACAACCCCATCCTTTTTCACGAAGAGCCTTCCTCATTGTTGAGTATTTGTTTCTTGAGAGGCCTAGGTTCAAAATCAGGGCCAGTGCATCTTCCTCCGTGAATTCTGTAGTCGATTTTGGAGTTGGAATACTTTCTACCATTCTCTTTACCCTTTTCGGAGATGCTAATGGTAAAACATCGACAATTCGTCCAACATTTTTTGGTTGTGTTTTTAACAATGCTGTTTTGAACGTATCTTTTATTAAATTTGGCGGATGTGCCGCCAATAGTTCCTCTTGTTTTTTCTTTTTGGTTTTCTCCGTAACTTCGTCGTATGCTTTGCTAGGCCGGCCGGGAATCAGCGGTTTAATTTCAATAAGTAGATCCGATTTCAGCCACTTCTCATACATTTTGAAAAACTTGATTTTTGCGAATGAACATTCTGGCAACCTTCTCTCAAATGATTTGTAGAATTTTTCAAGTTTGTCTAAAGCGTCTTTATTTAGCCTTATTCCATATATGTGGTCCAAAGTGTAAACAAGTTCCTTAAATGACTCCGTGTATGATTTGGAATCATTTTTGATGTCCCATACAATTTTCGAAAGAGTGGAATACTTCAGTATGACTTCCATAACTTATAAATGTCCTTTACGCCTCTACAAAATATAATGAAGAAAATTTGGATTTTGTTCAAATATTTATGCAATATATTCACAATTAATGACCCATTTCAGGTATCAGACGCAATCGTAAAAAGGGGTCCAAAGTGCCTCTTTTTACTTACTCTTCTATAATTATTTACCTGGACTCGAATTTGGTTAAAAAAAATGACAATGAATTTTTTATGGGTAGGTTTTTTCACATTCATTGATACGGTGGATTTCCTGGGAATTCGACATAGCGAAACAGGTAACATTTGTCTGCATCAAATCTTAACACAAATATATATATATATGCAGGTATATTTCTAGGTTACTTTTTATTCAAAAATCATCAGCTTACATTAAAAATAGATGTAGGTACTATACAAACGCACGCCGATGCGAAGTGTTTTCGCTCTAAAACACATATTTTTATTCCAATTTTTTTAAACTTTGGCAGGAGACCTTTTTTTATTCTAACACATTTGTATTGTAAACCCTGGGCAAATCTATCAATGTTTTAGTGTAGGCCCCATATAAGGTTCCATTTCACAAATAGACATTTTTATATAGAGTTTAATGAAGTGTAAATGAATTTTAGAGTAGATAGAATCCGAGTTGAGAAATGTTTTATACATTGTTGGAAAGGTATGAAAATTTCCTTTACGATAAGGTATGTTGCGTAAATATGGCTATAGTGTGTCATGTGCAATTAGGACAACAAAAACAAAATTTGGGAAATTCGACTTTTTTGAAAAATTGACTTTTTTATTGCCGGTTCCATAAAATGGAATAGAATAGAGATATTTCCATGATTCTTTTTGTGTTTTGTAGAAGAAGTGTTACCAAATAAAAGTTTATTTAACATCTTTGCAATAAAATGTGACGTAATACTTGTTTTTTAGCAATGAATATAGCACTACTTGAAAATTGACTTTTTTCAGTATTTTGATCGCTACGATCTCATTTATGGCTAGGATATGGCGAGACATACCTTAAAATGTTGGGAACATTTTAAGCTTTCATTTAAGTTCAAAAAAAGCGAAAAAATCCCCGTGGAACTTTTTTTCCAGTGAGAAACTTTTGAAGTTTAGTAAAAAAATTGGCCATTTTGGTCTTAAGATAACGGTGTTGTTTGATATCGAAATTAGCCAAATTAGCACTTAAAACTTTTCTTAATACCTCGACTTTGTGAAAATGGAAAGAAATGATAATGCTTTGACGGCCAAAGTTTGCGAAAACTTAAAGGAAATGGGAGTATCTTTTTTGAAAAATTTTGCAATTTTTTGACAAAAAAAATATTTTTCATATTGAAAACGATGCCATTTTTAAACCGCCAAAGATATTCACGTGATTCCTTTTGTATTTTATGCACACATATGCTGGCATAATTTGTGTGAAGTATGAAGTTTATAGCTTTAAAATTGACGGAGTTATTTAAAAAACACTGAAAAAAACCAAGGCCAAATTTTCATATTTTAAAATTAAACAATTCATAACTCCTTAACAGTACACGATGGCATGGTACTTTATGCATAAGTTTTTTAGATCTTGTCAAGCTCTTTCTCTAGAGTCCTAAATCATGTAAATCGGTTGAGTAGATCAAAAGTTATGGCCCCCAGAAGCTTGGAGAAGTCAAAAGTGGTCAACTTTGACACCCTGTAGCTCACCCTGTATTAAAGATATGGACCAACAACAGCACTTTTCTGAAAGCCTATGTCCTCCTCTACAAATGTCTAGAACATTTTGTATGGCTAAAATCAACAGATAAAAAGTTGTAGACTTATTTCCAATTTTTTTGCCATTTGGCCCACTGTGCGTCGTTGACTGATTGGCTGATTGACTGATCATTGCCCAGTCCAAACGGCTAAAGCTGGAATCATGAAATTTGGCGTGTATGTTGGTCTTGGGTCAAAGGCACGGGATAAGGCCGGATTAGGTAAAACTCATAAATTAAAGTACTAAATGGTACCAAATAGTACTAAAAATGTGACTATTTGGCCCGGAACTCGGCTCGGCTCGACCAAATTTAAAAGCGTTAAAAAAAAGGTTAAGTAAAAAAAAATTCACAAAATCGTACTGGAATGGGGAGAATGATGTTTTTGGAAATTTGTACATATAGGCAGTAAACATAGCAGGAGTGGAAGAAATCGTTTCTTAAGTGCTGTAATTGATACTATTTGGTACTTTCTTTAGAGATTGAACAAGAGCTCTGAAATTTGGGATGCAGGTACATATTGATAGTATGTATTGGGCGACTAGAAGATTTTTCGAAATTCGTACATTCAAGTACTAAAATGTACAAAATGGTACTATCTTTACGGGTTGAGCTAGAGTTCTGAAATGTGAGATACAAGAATATTTGATAGTATATATCTTGAAACTGGGAGTTCTTTTTTGAAATTCATACTTTTTGGTACTGAATCGTACAAAATGGTATCTTCTTTACAGATTGAGCTACAGCTACAGGGATACATGACACCTTGACAGTATATATTGGGAAACTAAAAGATTTTATATAATTTCGTTATTCCGCTTGTAATACCTTGAAATATTCGTCTAAGGCCCCATAAAGTATATATATGCTTGATAGTCATGACATTTTGAGTCGATTAAGCCATCCGTCTGTCTGTCAAAAGCACGCTGACTTTCGAAGGAGTAAAGCAAGGCGCTTAAAATTTTGCACAAATATTTTCTTATTAGTGTAGGTCGGTCGCGCTTGTAAATGGGCCCAATCGGTCCATGTTTTGATATAGTTGCCATATAAACCCATCTTGGGTCTTTACTTCTTCAGCTTCTACAGGGCGCAGTTCTTATCCGAGTTGGCTGAAATTTTGCATGAAGTGTTTTGTTATGACTTTAAGCAACTGTGCTAAGTATGCTCCAAATCAGTCCATAACCTGATATAGCCCCCATGTAAATCGATCTCCCGATTAGACTTCTTGAGCTTCTAGAGGGCCCAATTCATATCTGATTTGGCTGAAATTTTGCATGCGGTGATTTGTTATGACTTCCAAAAACTATAAATCAGTCCATAACCTGATATAGCTGCTATATAAACCGATCTCCCGATTAGACTTTTTGAGCTCCTATATATGGCGCAAATCTTATCCGATGTGGCTGAATTTTTGCGAATATCGTTTTGCTATGACTTCCAACAACTATGTAAGCCGATCTCCTAATTTATCTTATTGAGTCCCAGACGGCTCAATTCTTATCCAGTTTGGCTGAAATTTTGCATGTGTCTTTTTGGTATGACTTCCAACAACTGTGCCGAGTATGGTCTAAATCGGTTGATAACCTGATATAGCTGCCATATAAACCGATCTCCAAATTTGACTTTCTGAGCTTCTTGAGAGCGCAATTATTATGCAATTTGGATGAAAATATCGCTTGTCGATTACGCAACCTTTTCTACCTTGACTACCGTGCGAGAGTCTTCCCGCCGCGTTGGAAGGTTGCGAACGTTCAGCCAAGACCCAAGAACGGTGAGGCAAACAACCCTGCGAATTATCGGTCAATTGCGATATGCTTCGCTCTCTCCAAGGTCATGAAGAGCATGGTTTATCACCATCTTGTGAGTTATTTAGAGTCTAATGGTCTTCTTAGCGACCAACAGTATGAGTTCCGCAGAAATCGCTCTACGGGCGACCTCATGGCACTTCTGTCGGAACGTTGGAGTCGCTCAATCCACAAGCTTGGTGAGAGTAGGGTTGTGGCTCTGGATATCTCCAAGGCATTTGATAGGGTCTGGCACGGTGCACTACTTTCAAAGCTTATCGCATTTGGTGTCGGTAATGGCTTCGTTCGATTTATTTCGAGCTTTCTCAGAGATCGCTCTATTTGAGTCGTTATAGGCGGGTTCTCATCCAATCAGCACAAATTGACCGCAGGTGTACCCCAGGTGTCTGTTCTTTCTCCTTATCTTTTTCTAATTTTCATCAACGATCTGTTGGGTCAGACATCGAATCCGATCTATTCATATGCGGATGACAATAATCTCTGTCATTCGTACTCATTTGACCATAGGCCGAGTCTATGAGAGATTGAGGACAAGAGGCGGGTTATGGACGATACACTCTGCCAGGATTTGCTGGCCATTACTGAGTGGGGTCGACTGAATCGAGTAGATTTTAATGCGCGGAAGACACAGTGCTGCTTGTTGTCACACAAACGATTCGCTGACCCATTACGATCATCTTTGTCTATCAACGGTGTAGATGTTGAGCAATCAGAAGCTCTTGATGTTCTATATAGACCGATCAGCCGATTTAGGGTCTTAGGCCCATAAAAGCCACATTTATTATCCGATTTTGTTGAAATTTAAGACAGTGATTTGTGTTCGGCCCTTCGACATCCTTCGTCAATTTGGCTCAGATCGGTCCAGATTTGGATATAGCTGCCATATAGACCGATCCTCCGATTTAGGGTCTAAGGTCCATAAAAGCCTTATTTATTATCCGATTTTTTGTTAGGCCCTTCGACATTCTTCGTCAATTTGGCTCAGATCGGTCCAGATTTGGATATAGCTGCCATTTAGACCGATCCTCCAATTTAGGGTGTTAGGCCCATAAAAGCCACATTTATTATCCGATTTTGCTGAAATTTGGGTCAATGAATTGTGTTAGGCCCTTTGACAAATTTCTTCAATTTGGCCCTGATCTGTTCAGATTTGGATATAGCTGCCATATAGACCGTTCTCTCGATTTAAGGTTTTGGGTCCTTAAAAGGCGCATTTATTGTCCGATTTCGCCGAAATTTGGGACAGTGCGTTGTGTTAGTCTGCAACTTGGCTATGGGACATAAGGTATGCAATTTTCAAAGGATTTTGATGAAAGGTGGTTTACATATATACCCGAGGTGGTGGGTATCCAAAGTTCGGCGCCGGCGAACTTATCGCCTTTTTACTTGTTCATAGCGTCTTTTGTCACGATTCAACATGTTACTTCATTCATCAATTACAACGAACACCAAATAAGTAAAAGCGTGCTAAGTTCGGCCGGGCCAAATATTGGGAACCCACCACCATGGATTCTGCTAAAATTGTATACAAAATAAATTAAGTTGTAGGGCATACTTTTGTTCTATATACCAAACTTCTGTCAAGCCAGCAAAAATTAAAGCTTCTAAGAACCGAACAAGGATGATCGAGAGACCGGTTTACATGGGATCTATATCAGGTTATAGACTGATTTGGGTCGTACTTGGCACAGTTCTTGGAAGTTATAACAAAACATTACATGCAAAATTTCTGCCAAATCGGACAAAAATTGCAGCCTTTAGGGCCTCAAGAAGTCAAATCAAGAAATCGATTTATATGGGAGCTGTATCAGGTTATAGACTGATTTTGGCCGTACTTGGCACAGTTGTTGGAAGTCATAACAAAACACTACATGCAAAATTTTATCCAAATCGGACAAAAATTGCGGTTTGTAAGGGCTCAAGGAGTCAAATCGGGCGATCCGTTTATGTGGGAGCTATTTCAGGTTATAGACTGATCTGAACATAGCTAGATCGACTTAAAATGTCATGGCGATCAAGAATATATATTCTTTATGGGTCTTAGACCAATATTTCGATGTGTTACAAACGCAATGACGAAGTGAGGTTAGGTTTAAGTGGCAGTCTGCCATCCGACTGACTTAGACGTTTTCGTCCATTGTGATACCACAGGAACGGAAGGAGGAAGATGATTTCTAGTTCCTACCATTGAACGATCCAGATCCCTTTAAAAAGCCCTATTAATTGCGAACGTTCACGTCCACTAAATCAGACAGGTTCTCAAAGAAATGAGAACCTAAAGTAGAACTCCTTCTAACTGCTAGTGCGGGACACACACACAAAAGGTATTATATAGTCTTTTCTTCTTCGATTTCCTCACAGCTTCTGCAAAAGTTGTTGCAGAGCACACCTGACCGTTTAGTTTGGAACCATCCGTATAAAAGTCCATGTAACTTCTGTTACCGGGGATATCGTGGTTCCAATCGGTTCTATCAGGAATAGTGGTACTGTAGTTCTTATCGAAAAGCGTCTTATCGTATTATCCGGTTCGAAGGATCTTGACGGCCACCTTGCAACATCGAGGCATGTTGTAACTAAAACTAGACTTAAAATACGAGAAAAAAGGCATAGTGCAGTAAGTGAGATTTCGACATTTCTTTCTACAATTTACACCTTCATCTAGAACGAAAGGCCAAAGAGTGACCCTGTAGAGCCAGAAGAAACTCTCGCAATTGATTTGGGCCAGTAGGGACCCTAACGAAGCCAAAAGAGACTTCACATTCACGAAAATATTATCGAAAGGGCCAGTAGGGATATTGGCGAAGTCCAAAGAGACTTCGCTTCCACATAAAGATTAACAAATGGGACCCTTTAGAGCCAACAAAAAAGACTCTCGCCGAAATATCAGAGCAATGTCCTACGAATACTAAACTAGGGTACAACAGTATCGAGACAAGTAAATGTGCATTTGGTTCGTATGTGGTTTACTTTTTCCTCGTCTTTTCTACCGAATGTAGTGAAGAATGATCGAATATAGGACCTGTTACAAGCCAACCGAAAATACTATTTTGTGCTATTAACGAGCCTACCACGGTTTTCAAACCATCATTCGTGAGTATTTTCGGATACTAATCCGCTCCTAGCAAAATATCCACCGGACGTGATACAAAAAGATCCCGATCAGCCAGCATTTGGCATTTGAGCACGACAGCTTCTCAGAAACAGTAAATGGTGGCAGAATACCCGATATCGATGGTAAAACCAAAGCCGTAATTTCTATAAAAATTTACGACTTCTGAGGTGAAACGACACTTGAACCATCTGGTGTGGCTAAAGTTTTGCCACTTATACCCGATACCATAACAATAGTTGACCAAACTGGAAGCTTCAAACAATTTCGAAAAAAATTCAGCCACAAAAGACGTCTCCAAAGCAGGATCAATCAATGCTCGCGCATTGATCATAGCAGTCCCTAAAAGAAAGGCTTTATTCTGCAAGGTATGAAGTACCTGTCGAGAAGCACACGCAGACGAAGATGAAGGCTGCGGTTGTTCCACAGAGGGGGAAGTTGCAGGCCGACAACTAGCAACTAAATTGGACAAAGTTGTGGACTGAGAGGATGCAGAAATAGAAGATTTTGGATTTCTTCGATGCAATAACGTGTGATGCCGCTGGTTCCATTTAAAACAAGAGTGTCTACTACTGCAATTTCTAAGCTAATGACCCTGAACTAAACAGTTCAAACACAATCTGTCTCGTTTAGTCAACGAGAAGCAATCAGAAGACGATATATCTTTAAACTTAGGCAAGCCGAAAATTTGTGACTTTGCTTTATACAAAGCACACATGAATTTTTACCTTCTTGTCATAACGGCGTTTCGAAGTTTCGTCGGCTCTAAGGTCGTGAAGGCACAACCAAGTTCGAATCCTTTCCGATTGAAAGGCGTCCAATTCTGCCCACGGCGATAGGGCACCCTTATCCTTCACGTTCTGTTTCCACAAAATGATCCCAATTGTCCGTCGAAACCTTAAAAGTGGATAAAGCCGATAGACATCCGTTTATTCCGCCCAGAATAGATTTCAATCCCGAAGAAGTTTCATTCGAAACGACCGGTACAGCGAAAAGACTCTTGAGCTGGTTATGAACCAGTATAGGCATCGTTTAAAGCCTTCCCCGCGAGCCCCAAACTACGATGGGTCAAAGGAAATTTCGAAACAATCTCCCTAGCCTCATCATTGGTCTTGCGCATTAAATAGCATAATCGCTCAACATCGCATCTTTAGGTGTCGCACACTACTGCCCAAAAGACTTGGCGGAAGTGATTGAAAAATCAGCAGATAAATCTCGAGACTTATGACATTGCGAAAGTTTACGATTGATTGTAGACAAGCAATCCATAAAGACCTGATGTGAAGCCTCTAATTTGCCATTGGCAGAATCTAACTCATCGACACTTACATTAGCCGCTGGCTGTAAATAGCCCACATATTTTTATACCCACCACCGAAGGATGGGGGGTATATTCATTTTGTCATTCCGTCTGTCTGTCTGCCTGATGAAATCACGCTACAGTCTTTAAAAATAGAGATAATGAGCTGAAATTTTGCACAGATTCTTTTTTGTCCATAAGCAGGTTAAGTTCGAAGATGGGCTATATCGGACTGTATCTTGATATAGCCCCCATATACAACGATCGGCCGATTTAGGGTCTTAGGCCCATAAAAGCCACACTGATTATCCGATTTTGCTAAAATTTGGGACAGAGAGTTCTATTAGGCCCCCAAACATCCTTCGTTAATTTTGCCCAGATCGGCACAGATTTGGATATAGCTGCCATATAAACCGATCCTCAGATTTAGGGTCTTAGGTCCATAAAAGCCACATTTATTATCCGATTTTGCTGGAATTTAAGACTGTGAGTTGTGTTAGGCCCTTTGACATCTTTCGTCAATTTGGCACAGATCGGTTCAGATTTGGATATAGTTGCCATATAGACCGATCTTCCGATTTAGGGTCTTAGGCCCATAAAAGCCACATTTATTATCCGATTTTGCTAAAATTTGGGACAGTGAGTTAAGTTAAGCTCCTTGACATACTTCTTAATTATGGCACAGATCGGTCCAGATTTGAATATAGCTGCCGTATAGACCGATCTTTCGATTTAAGGTTTAGGGCCCATAAAAGGCCCAAAGAGGTGTCGCACTGCGGCACGCCGTTCGGGCTCGGATATAAAAAAGGAGGCTCCGTATCGTTGAGCTTAAACTTGAATTGGACTGCACTCATTGATATGTTAGAAGTTTGCCCCTGTTCCTTAGTGGAATGTTGATGGGCAAAATTTGCTATTTGCTGCCAAATAGACCCATATCTGGATTTAAAGTCTTGGCCGCATAAAAGGCGCATTATAATCCGATTTCACTGAAATTTGACACAGTGACTTAGTTAGACTTTTCGACATCTAAGTTGTATATGGTTCAGATCGGTTTATTTTTTGATATAGCTACTGAAAAGATCAAAATTTTGCTGTACACAATTGAACAATGACTTGTACTTATTAGTATTTGGTCTAAATCGGAACATATTTCGTTATAACTGCTATGGGACATAAGGTATGCAATTTTTACCGGATTTTGATGAACGATGGTTTACATATATACCCAAGGTGGTGGGTATCCAAAGTTCGGCCCGGCCGAACTTAACGCCTTTTTACTTGTTCAAATATCTGTTGGACGATCTACCTCCACAACAGCAAAATGCCACGAAAGAATGCCTTAGTTAATTATTAATATTCTCCATCTTCCCACGAATTAGAAAAAGAAAGAACACCGAAAATTCGAATTAAAATTAAACAAACCGAAATAGGCAAACATTTCGAAAATCAACTTAAAATGGAAAATTTATAATTTGCAGTCGTACACGCCGGAAGTAGGGTGCCGAAAAATTTATTCAAAACGGAATCAAAGTTATGCAAATAGAAAACAAAATAGTCAATATATAAAGTTAAATGCATAAAATATAAATAAATTACAAATATGCAAATATATCAACCGATAATTCGTACGATTTGTTGTCGAATTCCACGATAATTGAACGCAAATTGTTCCAAATACACGAAAACAATAAAAAGTAAAGGGTGATTTTTTTGAGGTTAGGATTTTCATGCATTAGTATTTGACAGATCACGTGGGATTTCAGACATGGTGTCAAAGAGAAAGATGCTCAGTATGCTTTGACATTTCATCATGAATAGACTTACTAACGAGCAACGCTTGCAAATCATTGAATTTTATTACCAAAATCAGTGTTCGGTTCGAAATGTGTTCATTCACCGTTCAGCGATGAGGCTAATTTCTGGTTGTATGGCTACGTAAATAAGCAAAATTGCCGCATTTGGAGTGAAGAGCAACCAGAAGCCGTTCAAGAACTGCCCATGCATCCCGAAAAATGCACTGTTTGGTGTGGTTTGTACGCTGGTGGAATCATTGGACCGTATTTTTTCAAAGGTGCTGTTGGACGCAACGTTACGGTGAATGAACACATTTCGAACCGAACACTGATTTTGGTAATAAAATTCAATGATTTGCAAGCGTTGCTCGTTAGTAAGTCTATTCATGATGAAATGTCAAAGCATACTGAGCATCTTTCTCTTTGACACCATGTCTGAAATCCCACGTGATCTGTCAAATACTAATGCATGAAAATCCTAACCTCAAAAAAAACACCCTTTATTAAAGGACAAACTTCAAAAATCCCGTCGTACGATAAATCGACGGTGGCACAAATCCGATAACGAAAGTGGATAGTGTATATATAAGACCAGTTTGATCGATTATTTGCATTTCTACAGTCAATAGCATGTCACAAAAAATTCATCACTAATCAAATCAGAACAAAAACAAATGAAATTGTATGTATTTGCAACTAAATGCAAAGAAGAAAAATGCACCAAAATATTAAATGAAATAATGAGAAAAGTTCGAAACAAATACCGCGATAATATATAAGAATATTTTATACAGTGGCAAGTATATTGATGTTGTAGTGCAAGTGTAATTAGTGTTTTTTCTACGCGAATACAACAAACGAAAGGCACACTAGAAAGCCCCTTAACTTGTGTTTTGCCGACGGCAAATCACTTTTATATAAATGAAAATGCGCTTTAACACATAAATACATTAACTACTGCTGGTTTTCCCGACTTTTTCGATTAAAACTAATTTTGAGACAACGACGAAGCGCGAAATCAAATAAACAAATAATTGAGGGCGGTGCGAGAGACGACTTTTTGGACGGACGACCACGACACTTTTGATGTTTTTGAAGCGCGTACTCAGTTTTTCAATAAAAGAAAACTACACTACCTCTACCTTCTTTCTTATATTGGAATAACTTCCGAATGAGGGATGATGATGTGGGGGTGATGGTAGGATATTGTCGATATTGGGATGGTGATGAATGACCAATGCCAATTAGCAAACTATTATTTCACACAAGCTCCGAATCCGGTACGAAGTGACCAAAATAAAAGACAGTGGGTTAAGATTAATTGGCAATAAAAGGGCAGCCGTAAGCTTTATTTAATCAATCCACGATAAAAGGGGGTAAACAAGATTACCTTTAAATAATTACAACAAGATGTAATAAGAACCAAGAATGAATGGACTCTAGGGTTAAAGCGTTAGTTACTCGCTAGAATCTGACATTTCAACTACAAAGTTGCACTCAAAGAGGGTAGAAAGATTCTAACGAGAACTTATATCAAGCTAGGGTCAATAAACCCGTAGCAAAAGAACATACGAAATTAAATCGATTGTTTTAATTGAAATTAAACGACATTGTTTTCGACAAAATTTTCTCATTTTATTGATATGCAATGGTTTTTAGTCCCACAGAAAGATGAATTGGCTTCGCTCATGGAAATAAGTAGGGTAGAAAGGAAAAGTAGTGGATGTACTCCACCGCTTGCAAGGCCTCATTTTGGATATGGATGGCATATGCCTTTTCGCCCACAATCACTTAAATAAGCAAAGTAGATCTCTATAATATACAATAAGTATAAAAACGATCAAAGCAATGCGCATCCACAGTACCAATTCAAATTGGTACTGTTAATTGTTACTTAATCAAAAGAATCGGGAATGGAACTGAGGAGCATTATTTTTCATGGGAAGACATTAAACATTATATTCTAAAAGTTTAGTAATTTCGTTTTCTGGCAATTTCGATGTTGAGGATCTACCACGTACCAGATATGGATAAAATAAAGCCATTAAGTGATGTATATAATCGAATAAAAACTCGAAAGATCGCTGAAAATTTAATTTGTCTACATAAGAATTTGTTTTGCACATTTAAAAAAAAAAAAAAAACTTTGTTTCTAAAGTGCTGTAAAAAACGAAATTAGTTTGTAAACGACCAAATAAAATTTATAACCGAAGCCTTATGTTTCCCAGAGGGAACCCATCACCATGGATTCTGCTTAAAATTTACACAAAGTAAATTTTAGTTGAAGGACATAATTTTATTCTGCATACCAAACTTCTGTCAAACCAGCAAAAATGGAAGCTTTTAGGAACCAAACAAAGATGATCGAGAGACCGGTTTACATGGGAGCCATATCAGGTTATATACCGATTTGGACCGTACGTTGCATAAATTGCGGTTTCTAACGACTCAAGAAGTCAAATCGGGAGATCAGTTTATGTGGGAGCTATTGCAGTTTATAGACCGATTAAACCATACTTAGCACAGCTGTTGAAGTCATAACAGAAAACTACATGCAAAATTTCAGCCAAATCGGACAAAAATTGCGGCTTGTAAGGGCTCAAGAAGTTAAATCGAGAGATCGGTTATACGGGAGCTATATCAGGTTATAGATCGATAAATACAAAATAACAGAACACTACGTGCAAATTTTCAGCGTAATCAGACAAAAATTGCGGCTTTTAAAGCTCAAGAATTCAAATCGTGAGATCGGTTTATATGGGAGCTATATTTAAATCTGAACCGATAGGGTATATTCGCAATCCCCAACGACCTACACAAATGTTAAGTATCTGTGCAAAATGCTGCTAGCTTTACGCGTTCGATCGCTATCGTGATTTCGACAGACGGCGGACATTGCTAGATCGACTCAGAGCGACGAGACGACCAAGAATATATATACTTTATGGGCTCTTAGACAAATATTTGGTAGTGGGTATAAAAACGCAGAGGGTGTTAGGCACAACTCGGTAGTAATTATTGTTATTATACCCTCCACCATAGGATGGGGGGTATTCTAATTTCATCATTCTGTTTGTAACTACTCGAAATATTTGTCTGAGACCCCATAAAGTATATATATTCTTGATCGTCGCGACATTTTATGTCGATCTAGCCATGTCCGTCCGTCCGACCGTCTGTCTGTCGAAAGCACGCTAACTTCCGAAGGAGTAAAGCTAGCCGCTTGAAATTTTGCACAAATACTTCTTATTAGTGTAGGTCGGTTGGTATTTTAAATGGGCCATATCGGTTCATGTTTTGATATAGCTGCCATATAAACCGATCTTGGGTCTTGACTTCTTGAGCCTCTAGAGGGCGCAATTCTCAACCGAAATTTTGCACATAGCGTTTTAGTGTCACTTCTAACAACTGCGCTAAGTATGGTTCAAATCGATCCATAACCTGATATAGCTGTCATATAAACCGATCTTGGGTCTTGGCTTCTTGAGACTCTAGAGTGCGCAGTTCTTATCCGATTAGAATGAAATTTTGCACCACGTGTTTTGTTATGATATCCAACAACTGTGCCAAGTATGATTCAAATCGGTTTATAACCTGATATAGCTACCATATAAACCGATCTGGGATCTTGACTTCTTGAGCCTCTAGAGGTCAAAATTATTATCTGATTTGCCTGAAATTTTGTACGACGGATCCTCTCATGACCATCAACATAAGTGTTTATCCCATATAAATCGATATCTCTATATTACTTCTTGAGCCCCCAAAGGGCGCAATTCTTATTTTATGCAGGGCTCCAACACATAATTTAATTGTGG
Source organism: Stomoxys calcitrans (assembly GCF_963082655.1). Classification (NCBI taxonomy): domain Eukaryota; kingdom Metazoa; phylum Arthropoda; class Insecta; order Diptera; family Muscidae; genus Stomoxys; species Stomoxys calcitrans. The sequence continues at coordinate 116,109,455 of NC_081552.1, read as the reverse complement.
TCTAAACCGGATCATATCTTGAAATCGCTCTAATAGCAGAGAAAATCTTTTCTTATATCATTTTTTGTCTAAGAAGAGATGCCGGGAAAAGAACTCGACAAATGCGCTCCATGGTGGAGGGTATATAAGATTCGGCCCGGCCGAACTTAGCACGCTTTTACTTGCTTTTAATAAAAAAGTCCGTAGTGCTATTTTTCTCACGGTAACTACCTTTGATGAATTAGACCGTATCAAAACATTTTTGATCTCTTCTTATACGACTTACTCAATTGACTTACTTTATGCATTTTCTATGACTCAGGGTCAATATTGGAAAAAAATGTACGTCCCACATTTTAGTGGAACTTTAATGTCTGAACGAATGGCAAAAGAGGCTTGTTTTTACAGCTAAATATACACCAGCATATTAGTTTGTCATATTTACATTGAACACATCTATTTTTGGACGCACACACGATACTGTGTGATAGCCATTCATTCGGTCGTTTGGTTAGTCCGTCGGATGGTCGACCGGTCGATGGGTTTTTTGTTATTTCATTCTTTTTATGGATTTCAATGTTAAGGGTAAAATTGCAGAAGAAGTCGGCACAAAGATATGAAAGTTTGTGTGCGAGTATATACAAACCCTGTAGGAAATGTCAATAATAAATTTATACTGACTTATGCTATGTTCAGGCCAAAGCTGTTCTGAGCAAACGACTCGTTTTCCCTTTATAATGCACTGTAAATGACTCGTTTCTCCTTAATAATTTATAAGGGCAAAACAACCCGTTTGACACAAAAACGTGTCATTCAAAGCATGTGAGCCCAAATAAATGCCTGATTTGTTCTAAATAAACACAGCCCTGAATAATGTCAAAAAAAAAAAAAATAAAAATCGAATTTTTTCCAAAAAAAAAAAATTTTTAAATCAACAAAATTTTACAGATAAAGCAAGAGAAAATAAATCTTCACAATAGTGCACCATAACGTTTATGCTGGAGTGTGAAAAGTGCAATCTCAACTAGTGTGAACGTCTGAGATGTTTTTCAAAACGACATAAGTAAAACGAGTCAATGTAGACATGGCATTACTTTTTCACTGGAACTACTGACCCAAGCCCATGCTTTTTGCTATAGGCATTTTATATGAGCTTGTCATTGGGAAGTCAATAGTGACATTGTCAATAGTGTGTCATTAGGGAATATATAGAGACATTGCGGACTGTATGGGGCATTGTCAATAGCATGTCAGTAGGGACATTATATAGACATTTTGAATCATTTAGTCCGTAGTTTTCGAACTTTTCACTAAATTAAAATTTAAAGAAAAAACTTTTATAAAAAGGGACATTTTTGCTAAGCTGCCAAATGGTCCGTCAAAAATTGCTGTTGCCAAATACCTGATGTCGTTTGCGCTCAGCATTATCATGTCTATAAAGTACAAATAAGAAGTTTAAAATTGTTTCTAGAATTTGTACTATAATAAGGTTATCAACTTACATATGGGTCAGCTTATGTCGCTACTTAGCATCACTTGCTAAATTTACAATTTTTAATTTTTTTTTTCGAAAGGATTTATGAACCGGCAAAATTATTTTTAATAAAACAATGGAGAAAACGGGTAAAAATATAAAAAAAAAAATAATGTTTGTCACCTGTCAATAAAAACAATGTAGACAAGATTGTAGACAATTTGTTGACAATGTCAAACATATAAAGGGTGATTTTTTTGAGGTTAGGATTTTCACTGATTTTGGTAATAAAATTCAATGATTTGCAAGCGCTGCTCGTTAGTAAGTCTATTCATGATGAAATGTCAAACCATACTGAGCATCTTTCTCTTTGACACCATGTCTGAAATCCCACGTGATCTGTCAAATACTAATGCATGAAAATCCTAACCTCAAAAAAATCACCCTTTAGTAGACAAAAGTGGTGACTTAGGGACACTTAACCCCAGACTTCCTAATGGGACCAACAACGCACACCCGTGCTCCTACAGTTTTGCATTTGCAGTGTTAGTACACTCACACACACACACACACACACACCCATAAGAATATGTACCTTTGCCTACATTGCTGCCTACTTTCTTCTATGAAAAGACGCACTACAAAAAAAAACCTGAAAATAAAAATAATACTTGAACGAAGAATAAGCACATTCACAAGCGCTGGCAATACCAAAGAAATTTCGAACACAAACCATAAGGAAATGGCATAGAGCCGCCACAACATGAAAAAGAAGCCATAACAACAAAAACAAAATAATCTACAAAATGCTCGAGCACACTATTAAAAGTGTATAAAAAGGAAGAGTGAGAGTGAGTGAGCACCGAATGAAAGTTGTGGGCACATACAGCCTTACCAAAAGAATAGGAAAATGACGACGACATATTTTTATTTTATTCATGGCACCACAATTTTCCCCGATATGAGAGACCGTAGAAACCAAAACATGATCTAAAGAACAAAAACAACAATAATAAAAAAACCAAAAAGAAAAAATACAAAGACAATGTTAAAGAATTTGTATTGGTCAAAATGATGTTGGCATAGAATAAAACAGAAGAAATTGTTGTCATCACTTCCCCACCCCCTGTATGATACCACCCTCCTACTGTTAATTTGCTCGTCTGTCGGTTTTTCCTCTCGTCTTTCTATCTATGGTAGTCACTCCAACCATAATTATCGTGGCACCAACAACTACCGCCCAACACTTGTCGCATTCGCATTATGGTTGGTGACACATTTAAACATCAACGTTTTGCCGTTCGCATCTCTAAATACGCAACGTCAAGCAAATATTGGCAACATTGTTTAGACAGCAGAAATAACACGGGGAAATTGTGTTGAGACCGAAAATAAAGTGACAACATGAATGGCTACTAAATACGTACAAATCAGCTCAGTGGTCTTAAGTATGTTGACTCAATAGCTGCCGGTGGTAGTTTGGAAAGGGATGTAGGACACACTTTGTGTAAAACAATGAATGTCGGACCACAAAGTTAACCGCCCATGACATGATGAGCCAGAGAAGACTTGCCCAGCTTTAAAATCCCAAACAATTGTGAAATTAACTTTATTTGCCATTCAGCGATGCATCAAGAGTCATAGACCCGAGCATTCAAATTAAGATTGAAATGAGAGCAAGTAAGAGAGTGCTAAGTTCGGCCGGGCCGAATCTTATATACCCTCCACCATGGCTCGCATTTGTCCAGTTCTATGCGCGCTATCTCGTTTTACGCAAACAAAGAATATTGAATAAGAACTGTTATGCTATTGGAGCTATATCAAGTTATAGTCCGATTCGGACCATAATAGAATGCTGAAAATTGTAGAAGTCATTGTATAATATTTCAGATCATTCGGATAAGATTTGCACCTTGTAGGGGCTCAAGAAGCCAAATCGGGAGATCATTTTATATGGGAGCTGTATAAAGCTATTGATCGATTCAGACCATATTAGACACGTATGTAGAAGATCATGAGAGAAGCCGTTGTACAAAATTTCTGCCAAATCGAACGGGAATTGCGCCCTCTAGAGGCTCAAGAAGTCAAGACCCAAGATCGGTTTATATGGCAGCTATATCAAAACATGGACCGATTTGGCCCATTTACAATCCCAACCGACCCACTCTAATAAAAAGTATTTGTGCAAAATTTCAAGCGGCTAGCTTTACTCCTTCGAAAGTTAGCGTGCTTTCGACATACAGACAGACGGACGGACATGGCCTGATCGACTTAAAATTACATGACGATCAAGAATATATAAACTTTATGGGGTCTCAGACCCATATTTCGGGGTGCTACAAACAGAATGACGAAATTCGTATACCACCCATCCCATGGTGGAGGGTATAAAAATAGATGAATAAAATAAGACAAACTCTTTAAGAATGTATAAATAATTTATATTCCCATTGGGGAACAGGACAAAACGCCTCTCACATCAAGGAGTATAGTACGATTAAAGGTTTTAGTTGATTGATAAGTAGAGATTTTCATCAGGAAATCCTGTCCCTTGAATTCCCGCATTTCCCGCTCATTTTAGAATCCCGCAACTTTTGGTAAGCAATCAAAAACTGCCATTGTAATGAAAATATATCGGTTTCCTTAACAGCTACCTTTAGACCTGTCTACGCGGAATTCGGTGTGGGTGTTTACAGTTATAAGGTCACATTACATACCGCTTCTTAACCAAATCTAATGAAAATTTTAGTATCTAGTTAAACGGGCGATCGATTCTTATGGGGACAATATCTATTTATGGACTTATCCGGGCACAATGTAGCGTGGGTGTTGGATGGCATTATTGTATTTTATATACCAAATTTCAACCCATGGGATACAAATTGAGGCTTCTATGTGCTCAGAGGGTAAAATTGAATTATCGGTCGATTTGTAAATCCCATCAACTTACATAAAGAGAAGACGTTGTAGCATTTCCTATATCATTGCCCGGCTAACAGACACCGACACTTAGGTGGTGACACAATACCAGCCATGAACCAACTTAGGGGCGTGGCACGAAAAACAATTAGGGATTTTGTAAGTAGCATGGAATTGCTGACATAGATTTCTTTTTCGAGGTTACTTTCTGGTATTTAGAGGACACAACAGCCGATTACTAGCTTAGGTGTATGTCCATAGTGGCATGGGGCGGACTAATATCCGCAACCTCCTACATTAACTAGAGAGAGAGAAGTGCCCGGGTAACTGAGTTGGTAGCTACATTCGATAACCAGTCCAGTTGTCGTCTGTTCGATTCTGGCTAGAGGTCTTTCGTCGCTTTGGTATCACAATTGAAAAAATTGTGTGAATCTGTCTACCACTGTATAATAAGCTATCATATCCTAACCCTTCATCAATAGAAAGTATCTGCGAAATTTCAAGTCGATTTGTACGAACTCTTTGCGACAAGTCAAGATGATAAAAAACATATAAACGAAATGTCGAGATAAATACAACGCCATTCTATGGAGGAGGGTTTAAGAAATGCTGTATTGAATATGACAAATCCCTAATGATTAGTGAAAGCCGCCACTGAAAATTTGTAAAAGATGTTCTCACCGGGATTTGTACCCAGGCATTCGGCGTCTCAAGGGGAAGTGCAAATATCTGCGCATCAGTGGCCTTCACTCTTAAAGAACGGGTTAATTACAAAAATAATACAGGCAAAATCTCCGAAGGTAGATAACAGTCACCATAACCGTTATAAAGCTATAATAATCACTATACTATATACACCCAGATGTGATTATTTCAGTGCCAAACGGTGTTGATAGTAAAGCAACACCGTATGGTACAAAAACAATACCGGATGGTATGGATGAAACATAATATGATTAGTACCATTTGGTACTAGCCTTATTACCGGACTGGTATTGGTTCTATTATCAATCTGTTATTGGTTTTAGCACCAGACCGTTATTTATTATTCCACCCCCTAATGAAGCAAAAAAAAAAAGAAAATCATTTGGAATAAGTTTAATCTAATTTTGTTTCGATTATTTATGTTAACAATCCTGGAAACTTTAGTAGACGTCATGGGAGTGAGAGCAGAGACAACGGAGGATATGTTGAGGCTTTTGATGAAAACCCATTTTCTACAGGATACGAAGGGACTCACGGAGACACCAGAATCTTGGAATAATGATGTTGATCAAAGGCTAATAATTACGGAATTTACGGTAAAGGAATCCTTGAAGAGCTTCAAACTATTTAAGTCACGCGGACCTGAGGGAGTATTATCGGCGTTACTACAGAAAACAGAAAGAGGCAGACTATCTGGCGTCTCATCTGGCAACTATTTTCACAGCGTACTTAAGGACTTGCATATACTCCGAAAGCCTGGCAGGAGGCAAGAGTGGTATTTATACCCAAGCACGGCAAGGCAAGTTATGCAACACCAAAGGCCTAAAGACCTATAAGCCTTACGTTCTTTCTACTCAAAACCATGGAACGGGGTCATTTTATCACCACTCCTATGGGTGAACACCATAAAGGACCTATTGCTGACGTTGACTGAGGAGGGATTTAAGCCCTTCTGCTACGCAGACGATGTTATAATACCGATCCGATCCGATCCGAACCAGCTATGCAGAATAACCGAAAGGGTCTTTCATATGGCATATGACTGGGCTAAACCCAGAGGTCTCAATGTTAACCCAGAGAGGACTGAAATATGCCTGTTCACGAGGAAGACGAAGGTGGGCCAATTTAACGCATCACGTTTTCTCAATAATATGATTTTGATATCTGACAAGGTCAAATACTTACGTGTGATCTAGGACAGGAAACTGAATTGGAAGTGTCACATTGAGGAGCGTACTGAGCCTCAGGGCCCAAGGCTCAACATGGGGCCTGACTCCGAGGATAGTCCACTGGCTCTACAGGAGCAAGATAAGACCGAGCCTCAGGGCCCTAGGCTTAAAATCGGGCCTGACTCCGAGGATAGTCCACTGGCTCTACAGGATTAGACCAATACTTACTTACGCCTCAGTAGTTTGGTGGACTGCTATCGAGAAAATGTGCAACATAAGGACCATACAACAGGTTCGGAGAACATGTTGTCTTGGCATAGGCGAAGCGATGAGGACCACGCCCATTAGGGCACTGAAGACTATTCTAGATATCCGACCCATTGACATACAGATTAAGTGTGAGGCAGCCGCTGCGGCTATGAGACTTTGGATGATGGTAGAACTGATTGAGGATGGGAGCAGTTCATACCATCTCGGTATAATCGAAGCAACGATATGAAACCTGGGAGGAAGAGAAGAGGTTTCCGATAGGATACCTGAGATTCACCTTGAAGTCGAGTGCGAGGCTCTGCTACCATCGGCACAGTCTTGGATTGACGGAACTCTAGTATTGTCATTTGGAAGATCATGTTACACGCATGGATCAAAGCGGACAGAGTGGACCTGGTGGTTTACATTGAGAACCCAGGGACTGAGATCTGTTTTAGACTGCCTGACCATAATACGGTCCTGCAGGCGGATATCCGGGCGATCACGGAATGCGTGAAGCGGTGTGGTGCTAACGCGAGGACGTCGAGTGTGAACATCTTTACCGACAGTAAAATTGCCATAAGGGCAATAACAACCAGGACGGTAAGGTCACGGACAGTGTAGTGTAGTGTAAGAAGGAGATTAACGCCTTCTCTGAGGATGGGAAAATCTGCATCGTTTGGGTGCCGGGCCATAAAGGAGTAAGGGGAAATGAAAGAGCAGAGGATTTGGCAGTGAAGGCCAGACGACTGCCGTCAATAAACTTGGTTAACCCGAAGCCTTTCGGATCGACGCTTCGATTTAAGGGCGTGGGCGACGAATGCGCATGCAACACTGTTGAACCGCGAAACGGTCGGTTGGACGGCGAAAATCCTATGGGGGGATCCAGATCGTGAGAAGACGAGGCTATTACTGAAAGAAAGTAAGAAGGTCAGTATAGCTGTTAGTATCATGACGGGACACATAGGACTCACTTATATAAAATCGGTGCGAAAAGTGATAGCATGTGTTGGAGAATGAGACTTTGGAGAATTTCCTATGTCATTGCCTGGCTTTCGCGGCTAAGATACCAGCACTTAGATGGGGTCACTATTCTAGACATGAACCAACTAATGGGAGTGGTATGGAAGACAATTAAGGATTTTGTAAGTATCACGGAATTCCTAATTTAAACTTTTCTTTTTCGAGGTTACTTATTAGTTTTTAGAGCGCACAACAAGCCGATTACTGGCTTAGAAGTATGTCTTTAGTGGCATGGGCCAGATTAATATCTTCACCCTCTTTTCAACCTAACCTAATGTTAATAAATAAAAAAAGTAAAAAGTTGCACCGTGACCTACCTCAATTTTTTGTATTCAGCAATCGATTCCATATCCATTGATTCCCAGAAGTGGTTTTCATACGACTACACCAACACAGCATTGTTTTCCACATAAGAGACTATTATGTTTTTGTTGTAGAATGTTTTTAGAATTTGTATTATTTCCATTTTCACAGCATTCGAGTATTTGAACAGATTTTTACGCACTCAAATATTTTATAATGGCGTAAATTTTTAAGTACAATGCTCAACAACAATTCTGGCGTAATGACAAGAACACAAATGTGACGCCGTCAATTGTTAATAGCCTTCTTTGTCTGGTATTGAATTGATACCAAAGGGTATTTAAAATGTTTGCCAATGACGCGAACAAAATAATACCAGGCCGTATTGGCAAAGTGCCTTAATCTTTCTATCAGAATAGATGGTTATACTCACTTGGACGCTTTAGCCCATTGTGATATCACAAGAAGAAGTGTGCCTTTAGTTCTTAACATTGCATCAGCCCGATCGATTCAAGAAACAAACTTATTAACTTGCTAATATTCACATTTTTTATAATTTCCTCTTCTTCGGCGTCCGGAGAGATTCTGTAGAGTACATTAGTTGCTATTGTTAGTCTATCAACATGTTTTCCTATCAGAATGTGGTATTTCATGATAAGTGAAACATCTTCTCTATCCAACGACAGCCAAGTAATAGATCTCTTCAAATTTATATTGGGTGACATTATCATGAAGTGTTCATAGCCCTGCATTTTTGACCATTTGTATCCGTTGTCCATCTTGTCACAAGCAATAAAAATATTGTATAACGTTTGGAAAGATCAAGTGGTGGGAGACACATCGAAACTTGGTGTCAGAGATTTTAGAATGAGCGCATAAGATCGAGACGTTTGGAACGCTATTCTACGTTCGGCTGCTAGTGTAACAAATATTCTGTCATAGCCAATTAAAGTAAGAAAGTGGTAATTAAGGGCTTGCAAATTTCTACTGGAAGATTTTTTCTGGCAGAAACTCGCTGCATCGAGCAGCTGTTTAATTCAAATAAAAATCAAAAGAGTATAAAGGCTATGCTTACTCTTCCTGAAAATTTTTATTGGAAAAGTACGCGAACAGACCTGTAATAAAATTTATACGGCGGGAATCTGTATTGTATTAACAATTGAAAAATGACAGCAACATTAAATCACACAGTTGCCACATTTCCGTAACTTTTTTACTTTTCTCTATGGGACGTTTACAATAAAGAAATAATCTACAAGTATAGGCGATATACTTTCGTTAATGTAATTTCGATATATTTTCGTTAATGTAATTACGTTGTAATTTCTTTTGAAATTATCTATGTAAATGAAACGTTTAATTCCAACAATATCTTATAATTAAATTAAACTTATTTATAGCAAATATTCTACAGCACCACTATCCTGCCATCTTATTACACTAGGATAAACTTTGACAAGTGACAAAAATATTTTGATTGATTTAAAACACATGCTGTGCAGTTATTTCGGCTCTGACGATGTTACTTTGCTGAAACCCCATTTACACTGCTCTTTAAAACCGAATTTTGTGACTCGATCATCTATTTTCACTTTACAAAATCAGCTGACGAGAGCCTTAAATCCGGATTTAATGAGCAATGTAAACGAGGTTTCAGATCGGCGGCTCAAATTATTACGCACGAGCCAATTAAAACGGGAGCGGCACGCCGTCGGTTAGATTCAACTCGGCTTCGTACTGTGGCACAATTTTTAAGTAACTGTGTAAAATTTCCCTTCACTGGTGAACATTAGTCACTTCCCCGAGTAAAAAATTAGGTATGTTCAGATCCATTAATATCTGTCATCCGAAATAATTAATCATAATATATCTAAATAGATACAATAAGATATAATTAGATACAATCTGATCTCAAATTTGTCCCAAACTTACAATTTCTTACAAGGGCAAGGACTGGGGTAAAAGTAAAGGGTGATTTTTTTGAGGTTAGGATTTTCATGCATTAGTATTTGACAGATCACGTGGGATTTCAGACATGGTGTCAAAGAGAAAGATGCTCAGTATGCTTTGACATTTCATCATGAATAGACTTACTAACGAGCAACGCTTGCAAATCATTGAATTTTATTACCAAAATCAGTGTTCGGTTCGAAATGTTCGAAATGGGGGTATACTAATTTCGTCATTCCGTTTGAAACACCTCGAAGTATTCATCTAAGACCCCATAAAGTGTATATATTCTTGATCGTCATGACATTTTAAATCGATCCAGCCATGTCCGTCCGTCCGTCTGTCTGTCGAAAGCCCATGAACTTTCGAAGGAAGCTAGACGCTTGAAATTTTGCACAAAAACTTCTTATTAGTGTAGGTCGGTTGGGATTGCGAATGGACCAAATCGGTCCATGTTTTGATATAGCTGCCATATAATCCGATCTTGCGTCTTGACTTCTTGAGCATCGAGAGGGCGCAATTCTTACCCGATTTGGCCGATTTTGAAATTTTGCATGTAGTGTTATGTTATAACTTCCAAAAACTGTGCTAAGTATGATTTATATCGGTCTATGTTTTGATAAAGCTGCCGTATATACCGATCTTGCATCTTGACTTCTTAAACCAATAAGGAGCGCAAATCTCATGCGATTTGGCTGAAAGTTTGAGTGAAGTTTTTTATTATGACTTCCAACAACTGTGTTAAGTATGGTTCAGACCGATCCATAACTTGATATGGCTGCCATCTTCTTCTAAAGCCTCTAGAGGGCGCAATTCTTATCCGATGTTGCTAAAAATTTATACAACGGCTTCTCCCATAAACTTCAACATACCAATATGGTCTTAATCGATCTTTATACTGATACAGCTCCCATACAAATCGATCTCCCAATTCTGCTACTTGAGCCCCTCAAGGCGAAATTTTTATCCGAATGGACTGAAATATTAAACATTGACTTCTACTAAGGTCTTCAACATTCAATACACTTATGGTCCGAATCGGACTATAACTTGATATGTCTCCAATAGTACAACAATTCTTATTCATTATTCTTTGTTTGCCTAAAATGAGACACTGCGCAAAGAACTCGACAAATGCGATTCATGGTGGAGGGTTATAAGATTCGGCCCAGCCGAATTTAGCAAGCTCTTACTTAATTTGTCTCGATCATTTGTAAACTGGTCCCCACGAAATTTGCCACGAAGGATTTTTTATGATTCCCCAGATTACTGTTTAATTTCTTAGAAATCGGTTCGGTAATATATATCGCTTTCATATATATGTATGGCTGGATTTAAAACCGATTTTTTCTTTAAGTTTTTCTTTCATAACTTACTAGCTGACTCGGGCCCGCTCCGCTGCGCCTTCTTTTACTTTTTATGGAACAAAAGTTTTCTTGGAATATTTATTTTCGACAATTAAAGAGCTTTTAGTGAAATACCATGCTACGAAAATAGTAAATCGCTTAACTAACAATTTAAAAATATAAGTGCCTTTGTCCGAATCCCATATGATCTTTATTGGTCAACGAATTTAAGTTTGGATGTAAGGTGTACTCCATTCTTAAAATACTTTATTTCAGGTCGATATTCTCATGATATCTGATTTAGCGGTGTTTTCGGGGGTGAGATGTCGCCCAGACACTTGGCCCTGAAAAAATATCAGCATCATGCTCTTCTTTCAAATACCATTTATTTAAACCCCATATTGCCATTGGTTTAGGGGAGTTTACACGATAAGGCGTCCACCAAACTAATGTCCCCAAAATAGGTTATCAAATTCGTTTTCATTCATTTCATTTGAGCCACATATTGGCATGGTCAGTAAAAAATTGCTTTTTGTGGGGTATTTTGGGAAAGGGGTCGACCCCCAGAGAATTGGTCCCGAAAATAGGTATCAATTCTTGCTCTACCCCCCAATTCCTTTCATTATACCCTCCACCATAAATTGGGGGGTATACTAATTTCGTCATTCTGATTGTAACTACTCGAAATATTCGTCTGAGACCCCATAAAGTATATATATTCTTGATCGTCGTGAAATTTTATGCCGATCTAGCCATGTCCGTCCGTCTGTCCGTCCGTCCGTCCGTCTGTCTGTCGAAAGCACGCTAACTTCCGAAGGAGTAAAGCTAGCCGCTTGAAATTTTGCACAAATACTTCTTATTAGTGTAGGTCGGTTGGTATTGTAAATGGGCCATATCGGTCCATATCCTGATATAGTTGCCATACACACCGATCTGGGGTTTTGACTTCTTGAGCCTCTAGAGCGCGCAATTCTTATCCGATTGGAATGAAATTTTGCACCACGTGTTTTGTTACGATATCCAACAACTGTGCTAAGTATGGTTCAAATCGGTCCATAACCTTATATAGCTGTAATATAAACCGATCTTGGGTCTTGACTTCTTGAGCCTCTAGAGGGTGCAATTCTTATCCAATTTGAATGAATTTTGGCACGTAGTATGTTTTGCTATGATATCCAACAACTGTGCCAAATATGGTTCAAATCGGTTCATAACCTGATATAGCTCCCATGTAAACCGATCTGGGATCTTGACTTCTTGAGGCTCTAGAGGTCGCAATTATTATCCGATTTGCCTGAAATTTTGTACGACGGATTCTCTCATGACCACTAACATACGTGTTTATTATGGTCTGAATCGGTATATAGCCCGATACAGCTCCCATATAAATCGATCTCTCTATTTTACTTCTTGAGCCCACAAAGGGCGCAATTCTTATTCGAATTGGCTGACATTTTACACAGGTCTCCAACATATAATTTAATTGTGGTCCAAACCGGACCATATCTTGATATCGCTCTAATAGTAGAGCAAATCTTTTCTTATATCCTTTTTTTGCCTAAGAAGAGATGTCGGGAAAAGAACTCGACAAATGCGATCCATGGTGGAGGGTATATAAGATTCGGCCCGGCCGAACTTAGCACGCTTTTACTTGTTTAAGACTCACATTGACATGATAGGTAAATATGCCCGATTTATTGGTGTTTTGGGGAGTGGGGTGGTCCCCCAATCACTAAGCTCTGAAAATATATCAGCAACGTGCTCTATTCTCATATAACTATATGTCATTTATTTGAACCCCATTTTGCCATTGGCCTCAAAATTGGATATCAAATTCTCCTTATTACAAAAGTCAGCAAATATGTCCGGTTTTCGGTATTGGTCCTAAAAACTTTAAATATTTAGTTCCACTCTCTTTAAGACCCAAATTGTCTTGGTGAGCAAATACTTCCCATTTGGGAGTTGTTATGGTGGTGGGACGTCCCCTAGACAGTTGGTCCCTAATGTTGATATCAGATACGTGGTCTAATCCCAAATGCCTCTAATTTGAGACCCATATTTTCATAGTTGGCGAACATGACCGTCTTGGGGGGTGTTTTGTGGGATGGGCGGCCACTCAGTGAGTTGGCCTTGAAAATATATATCGGATTTGTGTTCTACTCTAAAAATCTATTATTTGAGTCTCATATTGCAATAGTCAGCAAAACTTCCTTTTTGGGTGTGGTTGGGGGGGTGAAGTCCCCAATAGATACTTTTCCCGAATATTGATATGAGATTCGTGCGTTACTCCCAAAGACCTTTTTTGAGCCCCATATTGCTATGGTCGCAAATTTGTCCCATTGTGGTGATGTTTATGGGGAGAGGTGGCCCCCCAAACACTTGTTCCCATATTTGGATATCAGATTCGGATTCTACAATCAAATACCTTTTATTTAAGCCCCATATTCCCATGGTCAGTAAATAAGTCCTATTTGGGGGTGTTTTGGGGAAGGGGTGGACCCCCAGAAACGTGGTCCCACATTTGAGTCCCATTTTGTCATGGTCAGTAAATATATCCGATTTAGGGGGGTTGTGGGGTTTGGGGTGGTCCCCTAGCGCATGGTCCGCCAATTGGATATCAGATACGTTTTCTTATCCTAAATACCTTTCATTTTAGTCCCATATTGTCGTGATTGGTCTAAATATATATTTGGTAGGTTTTAGGGTGGGGCAGCCCCCTATGTACCCAATCCGAAATTTGGATACCAAATTTTTATTTTTAGGGTACTATTTCGCTTAAATCGCACCACCCAACTCCGAGATCCGGCGTTTCTGAAAATTAGGGTAAGGGGGAGGGTCCGCCCCCCTTCAAATATCAAAAAGTGTAGTACCCTATTTTCACCACGGGATCATTATGAACCATCTGTGAAAATTTTAAGAAAATCGGTTCAACCGTTTCTGAGTCTATAAGGAACACACAAACAAACAAATACAAATTGATTTCTATATATAAGATACTATATATACACATTTTGGTCGATATAGGTTCAGATTCCGCTCCCATACATATGTTCGTCCGATTTTGATTAATACTGGAAATATGTAATTTTTTAAACGATCCTCACGAAATTTGAATATGTTTATCGCCAGAGACAAACCCACAAAATTTTAGTTGAATGTAGTTCCCGGTCTTGCAAGCGGCCTCAGATATATGACCATAATTTACCAGTACAACTTTGCCCTGATATTAATTATCAATAACATCTGACTTGCACAGGATAAGACTAAAATAAAACAGAGCAGTTATCGTCTCTGAAAAAGGTGGTGTGAAAATGGCCAACAGTGGGCAGCCGAATGTGGTCTAGGTTTAAATACGTCAATGACGGATGTTGTTATTTTCAACAGGAGATAAGGTACCCACGATACAACTTATCAAACGTATTGAAATCACAATGCACTCGTAAGACAGGGGGTCTTGTGAACAAGGAAATTATTTCTCCTTTTTAGACAAGCGGAGATATTTGATTTTTTTCAGCCTCGGGTCTGCTGAAATGAATCTGTTGAGGAAATATTTAAGCTTCCAGCCAAATTCATGCCTCATTCTATGACGAATAAAATAAAATTTATTATTTTTCGCGGTTCTCGTGATGAGGTTTTCACTTCCGCTATCTTATTCAATGCGTTTTAACAAAGAGAGTGCGAACATTACAGGTCTGCACGATCGTTGTTCCAGGGTTTCTTCAAAAGTATATAACTACACCGACTCGACTGACCAAGTTTATAGTTTGCATCTGTTCTCCAGTGAAGTTGCAAATATAAAGCTGGAGAGCAGGTCATGTATGTACTCCGAACGCCCAACATGTTGTATTGGCACTGAAACCTTGCCTACACTAAACCAAATTTGTTATTCAAAACAGCAAAAATTTTTGCTTAAGCAGGAGTTTTTGTTTGCTGAGGATGGGAAAGCAGATATTACAGCTGTTTCAGCAAACATAGGTTTGCCGTATTAGCAAACATTTCGTACTGCTGTTTCAACTAACAATATCTGCTGATTTGAATACACAAGTCTGCTGAAAAAAAAAAAATTTTGAATGCTCCTTTTTATTGCTGCCTGTTACTTGTTTTGATTACTTTAGGCATTTTTTAGAAATTTTGTTGAAAGTTATGCTTTTAATTTGTGGAATATAACTGTAAAGAAGCTGCCTGATCCATACTTTGGAATACATTTCGAAATGTGGCTGAGCTAGCTCGCATTTTTGCTATTATTCTATTTATAAGTACATGACTGGCATGACCTTTTGTATATAAATTTAAGGAAAAACGATTATTGAAAGTATACATTCAGAGGTGATTATAAACATCCACTGAGACACACATTTACATTTGTATTTTATATTTTATCTAACATACCCTTCATAATTAAGCAACAGACTTTCCAGCAGTAAGCCTGCTGCTCTGAAATTGCAGAACTACTGCTGTAATAGCAGAACACCTGCTACAATAGCAGCAAATTTAACTACTAAAACTCAGCGGACAGTGTTTGCTATTTTCAGCAAACTTTTTCTATGAGTGTAGTATAATGGCTGCCCCAGGCCGCACTAGCTAACATATAATGCTATATATTATTATATATTTCTTTAAACTTATAGTAAATATTAGCTTAATAGAAAATATTTAGCATTAGCAACGAAGGTCACAGCTAACACGAAAACTGCAGTATGAAGCTAATGCACAACCTGTAGTTGAAGCCTCCA
The DNA here is from genome assembly GCF_963082655.1 of Stomoxys calcitrans. Taxonomy (NCBI): domain Eukaryota; kingdom Metazoa; phylum Arthropoda; class Insecta; order Diptera; family Muscidae; genus Stomoxys; species Stomoxys calcitrans. The sequence continues at coordinate 116,093,605 of NC_081552.1, read as the reverse complement.
ACTTTTGCCTATGGCTCTCTAGCTTGTCTTCAGTAAATGGAACATTCTCGGCAACTTTATCGCATTCTTAGAGTATGGGGAACGTTGTTTTTATACCCTCCACCATAGGATGGGGGGTATACTAATTTCGTCATTCTGTTTGTAACTACTCGAAATATTCGTCGGAGACCCCATAAAGTATGTATATTCTTGATCATCGCGACATTTTGTGTCGATCTAGCCATGTCCGTCCGTCTGTCTGTCGAAAGCAAGCTAACTTCCGAAGGAATAAAGCTAGCCGCTTGAAATCTTGCACAAATACTTCTTATTAGTGTAGGTCGGTTGGTATTTTAAATGGGCCATATCGGTCCATGTTTTGATATAGCTGCTATATAAACCGATCTTGGGTCTTGACTTCTTGAGCCTCTAGAGTGCGCAATTCTTATCCGATTCGAATGAAATTTTGCACGTAGTATTTTGTTGTGATATCCAACAACTGTGCCAAGTATGGTTGGAATCAGTTCATAACCTGATATAGCTGTCATATAAACAGATCTGGGACTTGACTTCTTGAGCTTCTAGATGGCGCAATTCCTATCCGATTTGGCTGACACTGTGTCAAATAAGGTTCAAATCGGTTCATAATCGGATATAGCTGCAATATAAACCGATCTGGGATCTTGACTTCTTGAGCCTCTAGAGGTCGCAATTATTATCCGATTTGCCTGAAATTTTGCATGATGGATCCTCTCATGACCATCAACATACGTGTTTATTATGGTCTAAATCGGTCTATAGCCCGATACAGCTCCCATATAAATCGATCTCTCTATTTTACTTCTTGAGCCCCCAAAGGGTGCAATTCTTATTCGAATTGGCTGACAGTTTACACAGGTCTCCAACATATAATTTAATTGTGGTCCAAACCGGACCATATCTCGATATCGCTCTAATAGCAGAGCAAATTTTTTCCTATATCCTGTTTTGCCTAAGAAGAGATGCCGGGAAAAGAACTCGACAAATACGATCCATGGTGGAGGGTATATAAGATTCGGCCCGGCCCAACTTAGCACGCCTTTACTTGTTCCTATTTTATTTCCACTCATTTATTGTTGAGTTAGCATATGGGAATACATACGTCCATCAAGTGGGAGAAATTCATTCACATTAATTTTGTCGAATACAATTTATTGTCACAACGGTAATGATTAGCACAAATAGTTTATGGGCCAATTGGATGTTTATTAGATCCTTTTAAAAATGCAGCATGTGTTATTGCATTCACGCCATCGCACCAAATATCCAGACACTCGTACCTAGTACAACATGCCCTTTGTCAGTCCCACAGCTGGTCCCTCAATATCTACCGCCTGGCTGATGTGCATGCTCAGTTTGCATGCATTTATTGGTATACCACATTTATTATATTTTACGATTCGAAATTTTTTGACAACTGCGCTATATATGAAGTGTATAAAAGAGCTTTTTGTTTTTATTTGAAATCACAAATCGGAGCGATACAGCCGAACCTTGGGTACCCATGACCGTGATTCCATTGACACGTTTGTGCGATTTAGTTGAGTTCATATGTTGATTATTTTGAAAATTGACTACATCTGCTTGTAAATGAATATGGCAATGTCATAGTTATTGAACGGGATAAGAGTATTTTGGTTAACAAATTTCAGCCTAAGCAAATGCATTTGGCTCGAATAATTTTCAGTCAAGATGTAATTATTTGCAGCATTTAAGGCCGCATGCTATTCATTATGCATAGGTCTATTCAGTATGAAATTGCAAATCGAACTGAGACGTCGAAAAGACCAAATCTAAAAAAGTGTGACCAGATAGAAAATAACAGGTCTTAGAACAATCTTGCATTTAATTAACTCAAATTTGGGTGCCAAATTTGGGTAATGTTTGGAGTTTCAATAGGTAACCAAGTGTTTAAATAAAGTCATAGAAAACACTATGTGCAAAATTTCAACTCAATCCGATAATTGCGCCCTCCAGGGACCCAAGAAGTCATATTGGGGGATCAGATTATATTTGATACTAGCTGGACAGGGTCCGTGCCTTTTTCACTTTCTAATCATACCCACCACCGTAGGATGGTGGTATACTAACTAGTCATTCCGTGTATAAAACCTCGAAATATTGATCTGCGACCCCATAAAGTATACACATTCTGGATCGTGTCGTCAATCTGAGTCGATCTATCCATGTCCGTCAGTCCGTCTGTCGAAATCACGGTAGCGGTCGAATGCGTTAAGCTAAAGAAACTTTGAATTGAAACTTCCTATTGATGTAGTTGGTGGGATTGCAAGTAGGCCATATCGGTTCCGATTTGGATACAGCCCCCATATAAACCGATCCTTGATATGACTTCTTGAGCCCCTAGAAGCCTCAATTCTCACCCGATTTGGCTAGAACTTGGAACGAAAGCTTGAGTTACGACTTTCAACATCCGTGCCAAGTACGACACGAATTGGTCTATAAACAGATAAAGGCCCTGTATAAATCTATCGCCTGATTTGAATTTTGAACACTTGGAAGCCTCAAATTTTATCCGATTTGGCAAAAATTTGGAACAAAGGCTGGAACTATGACTTCCAACAATCATGCCACGTATGATCTGAATCGGTCTATAAACATATATAGCCCCATATAAACCGGTCCACGGATTTTACTTCTTGAGCCTTTAGAAGCCTCAATTTCCATCCGATTTGGCTGAAATTTGGTTCAAAACCCTATCTTATGACTTATAACATCCATGCCAAGTTTTATCCGAATCGGTCAAAATGGTGATATAGGCTCCCTAAGTTCCGATATCCCGATATGACTTCGAGAGACCAACATAATTAAAAAACAAGTAAAAGCGTGCTAAGTTCGGCCGGGTCGAATCTTATATACCCTCCACCATGGATCGCATTTGTCGAGTTCTTTTCCCGGCATCTTTTCTTAGGCAAAAAAGGATATAAGAAAAGATTTGCTCTGCTATTAGAGCGATATCAAGATATGGTCCGGTTTGGACCACAATTAAATTATATGTTGGAGACCTGTGTCAAATGTCAGCCAATTCGAATAAGAATTGCGCCCTTTGGGGGCTCGAGAAGTAAAATAAAGAGATCGATTTATATGGGAGCTGTATCGGGCTATAGACCGATTCAGACCATAATAAACACATATGTTGGTGGTCATGAGAGGATCCGTCGTACAAAACTTCAGGCAAATCGGATAATAATTGGGACCTCTAGAGGTTCAAGAAGTCAAGATCCCAGATCGGTTTATATGGCAGCTATATCAGGTTATGAACCGATTTGAACCTTATCTGATACAGTTGTTGAAAGTAAGAATAAAATACGTCATGCAAAATTTCTGCCAAATCGGATAGGAACTGCACCCTGTAGAGGCTCAAGAAGTCAAAATCCAAGATCGGTTAATATGACAGATATATCAGGTTAGGGACCGATTTGAATCATACTTGGCACAGTTGTTGGACATCATAACAAAACACGCCGTGCAAAATTCATTCCAATCGGATAAGAATTGCTCACTCTAGAGGCTCACGAAATCAAGACCCTATCCTATGACTTACAACATCTATGCCAAGTTTTCATAGTTTTATAGTTTTTCATAGGCTCCCTAAGTTCCGATATCCCGATATGACTTCGTGAGACCAACATAAATTAAAAACAAGTAAGAGCGTGCTTAGTTCGGCCGGGCCGAATCTTATTTACCCTCCACCATGGATCGCATTTGTAGAGTACTATGCGCGCTGTTAGGCATTCGATGAATCTTGAATAAGAACTGTTATCCTATTGGAGCTATACCAAGTTATAGTCCGAATCGGATTATAAACGAATGCTGAACATTGTAGAAGTCATTGTGTAATATTTCAGTTCATTCGTTTAAGAATTGCGCCTTGTAGGGGATCAAGAAGCAAAGTCGGCAGACAGGTTTATATGGGAGCTGTATCAAGCAATTGATCGATTCAGACAATATTAGACAGGTATGTTGAAGGTCATGAGAGAAGCCGTTGTACGAAATTTCAGCCAAATCTAGAGGTGTAAAAAGTCAAGATCCCAGATCGGTTTATATGGCAGCAATATCAGGTTATGTACCGATTTGCGCGATAATTAGCAAAGTTGTTGGAAGTCATAACAAAACACCTCATGCAAAATTTCAGCCAAATCGGATGAGCATTGCGCGCTCTATTGGCTCAAGAAGTCAAGATCCAAGATCGGTTTATATGACAGCTATACCAGATTATGATCCGATTTAAATCATTCTTAACACAGTTATTGGAAGTGATATAAAAGCACTACACGCAAAATTTCAGTCAAATAGACCACGAATTGCGCCCTCTAGAGGCTCAAGAAGTCAAAACCCAAGATCGGTTTATATGGCAGCTATATTAAAACATGGATCGATGTGAACCATACTTAGCGCAGTTGTTAAAAGTGATACCAAAACACCACGTGCAAAATTTTAGTCAAATCGGACTCGAATTGCCCCCTCTAGAGGCTCAAGAAATCAAGACCCAAGATCGGTTTATATGGCAGCTATATCAAAACATAGACCGATTTGGCCGTTTACAATCCCTACCGTCCTACACTAATAAATAGTATTTGTGCAAAATTTCAAGCGGCTAGCTTTACTCCTTCGAAGTTGGCGAAATCCGCATTCAAATGAATTTATGAGAGGTTTGTGAATTTTCTCCGCAACGTTGGATAAATAGTTTGCATTCACAATTTATGACACTCTAGGGACTCATCTTCGCACATGGTGTTGGCAGTAGCGAATAGCCAACTTTTGACATCATTAGTGCAAATAGAACATCAACAAGGTCTGCCACAACTGAAATCGTACACCTTTACAAGGGAATTTATTTGGTGGTTTTGAAAAACTTTTATGATGAATTTTAAAGTGAAAGCTAATTAAATTTGACTTTCACTTGTCGAAAGTCCACACTACATTGCAACATTTTAATTTCATTTTTAAATCGCATAATAGGGTGGAGTGTGTAATGAAAGACTAATCCTTTAGCCTATTTTATCCCAGCTACGGCCTGTGGTTTGCACAAAACAACTTCCCTTTCAGTCAGTGACTTATCAGACAGTTTGGCTGTCACCTTGTTACACACCGCGATTCTATACTAAAGTTTCACACTTTGACTTTCAAATGCATACTAATATACTAGGTAAGAATCTTATGTAGTTAAAGCAATACATTTAAAATAAATAATAACAAGTAAAAGCGTGCTAAGTTTGGCCGGGCCGAATCTTATATACCCTCCACCATGGATCACATTTGTCGAGTTCTTTTCCCGGCATCTCTTCTTAGGCAAAAAAGGATATAAGAAAAGAGTTGCTCTCCTATTAAAACGATATCAAGATATGGTCCGGTTCGGACCACAATTAAATTATATGTTGGAGACCTGTGTAAAATTTCAGCCAATTCGTATAAGAATTGCGCCCATTGGGGCTCGCGAAGTAAAATAGAGAGAACGATTTATATGGGATCTGTATCGGGCTATAGGCCGATTGTTGAAAGTAAAAATAAAATACGTCTTGCAAAATTTCAGCCAAATCGGATAGGAATTGCGCCCTCTAGAAGCTCAATAAGTCAAATCCCCAGATCTGTTTATATGACAGCTATATCAGGTTATGGACCGATTTCAACCATACTTGGCACAGTTGTTGGATATCATAACGAAAAAAATTCATTAAAATCGGATAAGAATTGTGCCCTCTAGAGGCTCAAGAAGTCAAGACCCAAGATCGGTTTATATGGCAGCTATATCAGGTTATAAACAGATTTAAACCATACTTGGCACAGTTGTTGGGTATGATAACAAAACACGTCGTGCGATATTCCATTCCAATCGGATAAGAATTGCGCCCTCTAGGGGTCAAGAAGTCAAGATCCCAGATCGGTTTATATGGCAGCTATATCAGGTTATGAACCGATTTGAACCTTATTTGACACAGTTGTTGAAAGTAAAAATAAAATAAGTCTTGCAAAATTTCAGCCAAATCGGATAGGAATTGCGCCCTCTAGAAGCTCAATAAGTCAAATCCCCAGATCGGTTTAATTCGTGCAAAAATTCATTCAAATCGGATAAGAATTGTGCCCTCTAGAGGCTCAAGAAGTCAAGACCCAAGATCGGTTTATATGGCAGCTATATCAGGTTATAAACCGATTTAAACCATACTTGGCACAGTTGTTGGGTATCATAACAAAACACGTCGTGCGATATTCCATTCCAATCGGATAAGAATTGCGCCCTCTAGAGGCTCAAGAAGTCAAGACCCAAGTTCGGTTTATATGGCAGCTATATCAGGTTATGGACCGATTTGAACCATACTTGGCACAGTTGTTGGATATCATAACGAAACACGTCGTACAAAATTTCATCCCAATCGGATAAGAATTGCGCACTCTAGAGGCTCAAGAAGTCAAGACCCAAGATCGGTTTATATGGCAGCTATATCAAAACATGGACCGATATGGCCCATTTACAATACCAACCGACCTACACTAATAAGAAGTATTTGTGCAAAATTTCAAGCGGCTAGCTTTACTCCTTCGGAAGTTAGCTTGCTTTCGACAGACAGACGGACGGACGGACAGACGGACGGACATGGCTAGATCGACATAAAATTTCACGACGATCAAGAATATATATATTTATGGGGCCTCAGACGAATATTTCGAGTAGTTACAATCAGAATGACGAAATTAGTATACCCCCACATCTTATGGTGGAGGGTATAAAAACTGTGTACAATTATGCCATACGAAAATTTAACTTAAGCCTGGATCCAACTTTGTAATATCCTACACTACTTTGAATTAAAGGAATGGAGAATTTGGCAAAATCTTTTTTGGTCCTCGTATCAAGGCGGCCGGTCTTCCAGGATTTTCATGTTTTCTAATGCAGTGATAATTTACAGTAATTTTAAGTTTCCAAACCGAACACTATACTAACAAAATGATCTTGGGCCGAATTTCCGCATACGTGATCGAGTGAGCTCTCGTATCGAATGAAACCTTATCTCGTATTCAATGAATGATGTACAACTTTCCCCAGTTTCTTCAAGGAATATTCATTTATACAAATTTTAATGTAATTTTTTTCAAACATTTGCGTTTTAAATTTTCAAAAAATTTCTTTCAATGAAGACATACTTAATTTACAATAGAGAAATTTTGAACGATTTTAGTCGTTCACCTTCCGTTCGAAGTATGGTCCGATGTGGACCATTTCCGGTTCAATCAACATGAGGTTTAATACAACTCACTGTTCTAAATTTTAGCGAAATCGGGCAATAAATGAGGCTTTTAGAGGCTTTAAACCATAAATAGGCAGATCGTTATTAATGACAACTATATTAATATATGGTCCAATTTTGAATCGGGAGGCTTCATAACTTGCTGTTTCCAATCACAGCCAAATCGCTTAACTAATGCAGCAGTTATGGGCTTAAGGCCTTAATCCGCAGGTTGGTCTGTATGGCTGCTCTACACGGTCTAAATGGAAGCTATATTCAAATATGATTCGATTTTTCCAGTTCAATTACTTAGCCTGCATATTGAAGAAATACGTATCTGTGGTCAATTTTAGCTCGATATCTCAATTTTTTGAGGCTGTAGCGTGACTACAACTGACGGACGGACATCGTTAATACGTCTTAGATTTATATGATGATCAGATATACATATTTATGCCTTGTAGGGTGTGTAATGGATATTTCGATGTGTACCCCCTATTCTATGGGGGTGGGTATAAAAAGAAAATCGAACATAACAACCACCATGTAAATTTTAGTATCAAATGGTGAAAGACAGAATGTCAACGAAATATGTGGGTCCACATGCATTTATTTTACTGTTTTGCATTTGAATATCTTACTGTCCTGATTGAAATGTATCACAATTCCGGATATCGAAGCGTTTGGGCGGCAACAGTCGTTAAACCCCAAAATGGATTTTATTTTCTTGCCTTAACACCCAGAGAAAAGTTGTTACCACACGTGCTCATTTCAGTATCGTACGGTATTGATAGTAAAGCAACACCGTATAAAAAATTATTAGTACCGGTTGTAACTAGGATTATTACCGAACTGGTATTGGTTTTAATACCAATCTGTTATTGGTTTTACACCAGACCGTTAATTATTATTCCACCCCCAATGAACCAAGAAAAAACAACCATTGAAAGCAATTTTAATCTAATTTTATTTCAATTATTTATGTTAACAATTACAAAAAGTAATGTTACGCCGTGATCAACCACAACTCTTTGTATTCAGCTATTGATTCCATGTCCATTGATTCCCATAAGAGGTTTTCATATGAATACGCCAACACAGCATCGTTTCCACACAAGAAACTATCATATTTTTGATGTAGAATGTACTTCGAATTTGTACTATTTCCATTTTTACCGCTTGCGAGTATTTGAACAGGTTTTTTCGCGCTCAAATTGAATTGATTTATTTCATTTAACAAATATTTTATAGTGGCCTCAATATTTTCAGAGCAAAGCACAACAACACTTCTGGCGCGATGACAAGAATACAAATGTGACGCCGTCAATTCTTATTAGCCTCCTTTGTCTGGTATTAAATTGATACCAAATGGTATTGCCAATGGCGGTATTGGCAAAGTATCGTAATTTTTCTTTCAGTGTAGTTATTCTATGTCCAATGCTAGTTTCCTGTGAACATTTGAAGGAACTGCGGGGAAAAATCCGCAATAGTTGGCCACCATATTTTCCGTAAAATTCATTAAAAATTTTTGGAACATTTTCATGAAAATGTTTCAAAAATTTTAAAGAGAAATGTGCTGAGAGAAAAAAAAAACGTTGAGAGCGACGATGTCAATATAGAATACAACCTATTTCAGTGTCAAAACATTAGACTCTGGCGCTCGGTTTTTTTTCTTACCTATAAAAAAGTATGTAAATCAATTTGACGCTGACTCTTGGCACTTTGATTGGGGTTAGGCTCTTAGACGGTTAACACATGATAACAATTTCATTAACCAGGGCCCCGCTCCATTTAGATGTTTGGCCTGGCCACCATGCGAATTTGCCCATTAACATTCCATCAAAGAACAGAGGCAAACTTCTCACATATCACTTAGTGCTGTCCGATTCGAGTTTAAGCTCAATGCTGAGGGGCTTCCATTTTGTAGCCGAGTCCGAACCAGGGCTGCGGAGTCGAGGTTTTGAGACCGGAGTCGAAGTCGGAGCTTGGTTCGAAGTTGAGCACGATTGCCCCGACTCCGGCTTAATACCCCGACACCGAATAAGACCTCTGGTCGGAGTCGAGGGTCAGACTCCGCAGCCCTGGTCCGAACGGCGTGACGCAATGTGGCATTTGTTGCTGATGTTCTCGCCAGGATTTGAAATCCGGCGTTCAGTGTTATAGGCTGACATGTTAACCCCTGCGGAACGATGGCCTCCACCCACCAAAATTGGGATTAATGTACTTGGTTTTGAGACCGCAGAAAATTAGATTTACTTCAATTTGAACAAAACTAACATGGATGTTGGAAGAGTTGTAACAAAACACTACTTACAAAAAAATTGCATGTTATAGACCGATTTAGACCGCACTTTACGCTGTTGTTGGAAGTCGTAATGGAATACCATGGGCAAAATTTCAGTCAAATTAGATAACAATTTCGGATTTCAGGAGTCCAAGATGTCAATGCGGGAGAAGGATTTATATGCGTGCTATATCAAATTATATACCGATTTAGACTGTACTCTACATAGTTGCGGGAAGTTGTAACAGAACACCACGTGCAGAAAAACCGTATCGGATATCAATTGCGGCATCTAGGAACTCGAAAAGATTTGGATATAGCTGCCATATAGACCAATATCTCGATTTAAAGTTTTGGGCCCATAAAAGGCGCATTTATTGTCCGATGTCGCCGAAATCTGGAACAGTGAGTTTAGTTAAGCTCTTCGACGTCCTTCTTCAATTTGGCCCAGATCGGTCCACATATAGGAATGTAGCTGTCATATAGACCAATCTCTCCGTTTATGGTTTTGGGGCCATAAAACCTCATTTATTGTCCGATGTCGCTGAAATTTGAGACAGTGAGTTTAGTTAGGTTCTTCGACGTTCTTCTTCAATTTGGCCCAAATCGGTCCAGATTTGAATATAGCTACCATGTAGACCGACATCTCGACTTAAAGTCTTGGCCCCATAAAAGGCGCATTTATAATCCGATTTCGGTGAAATTATTATCAGTGACTTATGATAGGCTTTTCGTCATCCGTGTCGTATATGGTTCAGATCGGTTTATTTAACTTAACGCCTTTTCACTTGTTTTTAATTGAGTATCAAACAAATTTCAATCACGACTGTATTTTTTTATTTTTTTTTTATTTTCTCTATTTGTACAACAAACAATAAGCAAATTTCTTAAAAAATATCTATTAAAAGACAGCAATGTCAAACTCCAGTGAGCACGACAACATAATTAATTCATTAATATTGTTTTCTTAAAATTTTACATTTGTTTTGATATTAACTTATTTTAACTAAAAACAGGTAATGAAAGGTAAATCTAATATATGCGATCTTTAAGGTAGTTAGTGCTAAAATTACGAATTACATTTTTAATTTCCGGAATGCATAGATCTTTATGTATATTTTTATTGCTGACAACCCACGGCGAATTAGTGACAATGTTAGAGTGGCTTGCTGTTTCCCAGAGTTCGAGTCCATAGGTCCAAACGGGTTCTAAAATACTTTTGTAGAGCAATGCTTTGTTCTCTAAACTAAAATTGTGATTTGGATCCTAGGAGCCAATACATTCGTTTTGCCTTTATTTCTAACTGCTGCCGTTTCAGTTTTATATGTGTTTTCCAAGTTAAAAGCTTGTCTATATGTAAACGCAAATACTTTACACAGCTCGATGGTAGAATTTCTTCTCCACCTAGAGATAGGTGGTAAACGCAAATACTTTACACAGCTCGATGGTAGAATTTCTTCTCCACCTAGAGATAGGTGGAAGGACAAATGTCTTTTCTAAGAGTAAAAGTTACGTGGACTGATTTCTCGGTATTTACTTAAATGTTCCACTTTTTCAGCCAAGATTGGGTCGAATCAAGTTGTTTGTGTATTGCATTGGAAGCATAAACCGATAACATGGCGGTATCATCTGCGTGCGTTGCCACTATGATGTTTTCATCTGATGGAAAGTCGGATGTGAACAATGTTTATAGAGTCGGTCCCAACACATTTTCTTGAGGAACACCCGATTTTATTAAGCCAATTTCAGAATCTGCGTCATTTACATAAAATCTTCTTTCACTCAAATAAGATTTTAATAGTAATCAAGTAAAAGCGTGCTACAATAAGTTCAGCCGGGCCGAACCGATACAAAATAAATTTAGTTGAAGGGCATTAAAATTAGAGCAAAAATTAGTGATTCTAGGAAGCGAACAAGGATGATCGAAAGATCGGTTTACATGGAAGCAATATCAGAAGTCCAGAGGTCAAATCGGTAGACGATTTAATGTTGTCTAAAGAACAAATTTAATTGAATTTATTCTAAACAAGTAAAAAGGCGTTAAGTTCGGCCGGGCCGAACTTTGGATACCCACCACCTCGGGTATATGTATGTAAACCACCTTTCATCAAAATCCGGTGTAAATTGCATACCTTATGTCCCATAGCAGTTATATCGAAATATGGTCCGATTTGGAACAAATACTAATCTGTACAAGTCATTGTTCATTTGTGTATAGCAAAATATTGGTCTTTTTAGTAGCTATATCTAAAAATAAACCGAACTGAACCATATACAACATGGATGTCCAAAAGCCTAACATAAGGCAATGTGTCCAATTTCAGTGAAATCGTATTATAAATACGCCTATTATGGGGATCGGAGGAGCGGTCTATATGGCAGCTATATCCAAAACAAGACCGATATGGGACCAAGTTGCAGAAAAATGTAGAAAAGCCTAACACAACTCACTGTCTTAAATTTCGCCAAAATCGGACAATAAATGCGCCTCTTATGGCCCCAAAACCTAAAACGGAAAGATCGGTCTATATGGCAGCTATATTCAAATCTGAACCGATCTGGGCCAAATTGACGAAGAATGTCGAAGGGCCTAACACAACTCGCCGTCCCAAATTTCAGCAAAATCGGATAATAAATGTGGCTTTTATGGGCCTAAGACCCTAAATCGGCCGCTCGGTCTATATGGGGGCTATATCAAGATATAATCCGATATAGCCCATCTTCGAATTTAACCTGCATATGGACAAAGAAAGAATCTGTGCTAAGTTTCAGCTCAATATCTCTATTTTTAAAGACTTTAGCGTGATTTCAACAAACAGACGGACGGACATGTCTAGATCGTCTTCGATTTTTACGCTGATCAAGAATATATATATTTTATAGGGTCGGAAATGGATATTTTGATGTGTTGCAAACGGAATGACAAAATGAATATACCCCCATCCTTCGGTGGTGGGTATAAAATTAATTTCAGTAACATTTTTTATACTGACAAAATTGCATATATATTATATTCTACTTCTAAGACAACATTTTGCTGAGGTCAGGGCTACCTTAAATTATTTTTCTTAAGGACAAAATTGTAACGAAATTTTTCCTAAACTAATTTTAATGAAATTTTGCTACAGATAAAACTTCAGCACGGGCCGGACCCCATCGAAATTATTTTTTATAGACAACATTTTAATTAATTTCTATAGACAAAATTTTTACAAAAAAAAAAAATTAATAATATTTGTTCGAAACACTAAGTTTTAATGAATTACTTTTTGGGACTAAAATTCAGCGAAAATTTTTCTAAAGCCAATTAAACCTCAAAATTAGTTTTTAAGACCAAAATTTCAATAAAATGTTGGATCTTTCTACACTACATTTTGCATAAACATTTCTCAGGTTTTTTTTTATTATGCTTATCTGTCCCAAAGAACATTTCCTCAAATTGATTTTATAGACAAACTTGCTGACCTGGGCCCACTCCGCTGCGCCTTCTTTTACTTTATATGTAACAAAAGTTTTCTTGGAATGTTTATTTTCGACAATTACAGATCTTTTAGTGAAATACCATGCTACGAAAATAGTATATCGCTTGACTAACAGTTCAATAATATAAGTGCCTTTATCTGAATCTCATATGATCTTTATTGGTCTACGAATTTAAGTTTAGATGTAAGGTGTACTCCATTCTTAAAATACTTTATTTCAGCCCGATATTCTCATGATGTCTTATTTAGTGGTGTTTTCAGAGGAGAGGTGGTCCCCCAGATATTTGGCCCTGAAAAAATATCAGCATCTTGCTCTTCTCTCAAATACCATTTATTTAAACCCCATATTGCCATTGGCTTAAGAGGATTCAACAGGATGAGGCGTCCGCCAAACACATGGCCCCAAAATAGGTTATCAAATTCGTTTTCCCCAAATTCGGGTCCCCCAAACACTAAGCCCGGAAAATATATCAGCAACGTGCTCTATTCCCATATATCTATATATCATTTATTTGAACCCCATATTGCCATTGCCCTCAAAATTGGATATCAAATTCGTTTTCTAATCTCTTTAAACTCCTTATTGCAAAAGTCAGCAAATATGTCCGGTTTGGGGTATTGACCCTAAAAACAATGAATATTTAGTTCCACCCTCTTTAAGACTCAAATTGTCTTGGTGAGCAAATACGTCCTATTTGTGGGTTGTTATTGTGGTGGGACGTCGTGCTTTACTCCCAAAGACCTTTCATTTGAGCCCTTTGCTATGGTCGTAAGTTTGTCCCCTTTGGGGGATGTTTTTGGTGAGAGGCGGCCCCCAAACACTTGGTCCCATATTTGGATGGCAGATTCGTATTCTACATTCAAATACCTTTTATTTAAACCCCATATTCCCATGGTCAGTAAATAAGTCCTGTTTGGGGGTGTTTTGGGAAAGGTGTGGACCCCCAGAAACATGGTCCACCCCCATCCATCCACCCCCCCCCCCCCCCCCCCCAGATATAAAAGAATGTAGTACCCTATTTTCACCACGGGGTCATTATGCACCATCTGTGAAATTTTTAAGATAATCGGTTCAGCCGTTTTTGAGTCTGTAAGGAACACACAAACATGCAAAGAATTACGCCCTCTAGAGGCTCAAGAAGTCAAGACTCAAGATCGGATTGTATGGCAGCTATATCAAAACATGGACGGATTTGGCCCATTTACAATCCCAACCGACCTACACTGATTAGAAGTATTTGTGCAAAATTTCAATCGGCTAGCTCTACTCCTTCAAAAGTTAGCGTGCTTTTGACAGACGGACGGACGGACGGACATGGCTAGTTCGACTTAAAATATCACGACGATCAAGAATATATATACTTTATGGGGTCTTAGACGCATATTTCGAGGTGTTGCAAACAGAATGACCAAATTAGTATACCCCCATCCTATGGTAGAGGGTATAAGAAAAATATTTTCTTAAAATTTTAGGACAATTTAGCGACGAAGGCTGGATTCAATGGTTTTGGCATAAATCGCTCCTGCTGTCAAAAGAAGTAGGATTATTTCCAAATCTTTTTTTTATAATATAGAAGCCATCAAACGCTCTAGACTCTAAGACATTAAAATGGATTCTGGAAATCTCCCCCCTAAGAATTTTTTCGTTAGATTTTTGGGTATAAAAATTGCCTGAAAATCTTTTCCAAAGAATAATTTGTAAGATATAGTTATAAATTATTTGAATTACATCAGTAATATTATGAAAAATTTTAAGGACCAGGAATCAGATTTTAACCTTGAAATAATCACCCAGATTTATTTACATTTTGAAATAATTATTTCAAATAAAACCGCTTCGTTTTATCTTGAAATTCCGTAATTCATATTACTGTATTTAGGGCGATTGCTACAGGGCTCATGGTGATTAAGGGACGAACATTCTAGTAGAAATTTGTTAGTTCAAACTTGCTTTTTGAATTTTTGATTTTCTTCCAAGAAAATCTTTTTACAATGAAAAGATTTTGCGTAAAATGATTTCCTTATGTGTTATGTAAGAAAATCTTTCATGAAGTTCGACGAGTCAAGTTGTATGTTTACAAAAAGGTGGGTATTAAGTTCGTGTTTCACAATGAAATACCCAAGTTTTCACGATTAATTTTTTGAAAAATTATAAAAATAACACTTATATTAAAATTTTATCCTGCATTAGGGAACGTTTTTTTTTGCTTTAAAATCTTTTATCTACAAAAAGCAATCGTAACAAATATTTATTTTTATTGTGAAGACGAACTCAATATACACCTGAAGTATTGAAATGGGAGCATGTTTTATACTTTACTTAAGGCCCTATTACACAGCATGTTGATGTCACTTTTTGTATTCGCATGTATTTGAATATGTTGGTCAAAATTGTCAATTTACATACGATGCATCATTTTTGCTTCACACCTGTATGTTATTTTCGTATGACAAAACGTACAATTTTTTCATGCGTTCAAATTGTTAAAGTTGTGAGAAAGCTGGTTAAATGATAAATTTGTGAAAGCAATTAAATTTGAGGTTGCATTCATTTGACTGACAACAGAAACAGCTGATTTCTTTCTGTTTTTGTCAGAAGGAATGGAGCACTCTCTAATCGAAAAAAAAATACATGTGCTATTTGGAAATGTGATTAATGTGAGTGCTAGTTTCAATTGTATGACATGACATGTACAACTCAACATGTGCTAAATTTGACATGTCATAAGACAACTACATGCCGTTTAATAGAGCTTTTAAGACTGCTGCTGCGTCATTTGAAATCAATTAGTGACAATAGCGTAAAAATCTCTTTGTGTTTTTGATTTTTTTTAGTTCTACCACCTTTTTTTATTTCATCTCCAATAAATTCGGGAAACTTTAGGACTTATAAAGACATGATGGAAATTATACGCATATATACGTAAGCATGTACGACAATAGCTGGATGCATTTTTTAACTGACATCTTTCCCATCAAATCGGGATTTTCGATCGATTTTAAGCAAAATCGAAGAAGAAATTGGTGATATCATTTAAGCAGAATTTAGATGGTTCTTCATAAAAATTGGTGAAAATGAATTTTTTGAAACATTTAACAATTATAGTTGCTTCATATTTTCAGTTTGTTTGCATAAAATTTTAAAATTAGTTTGAGAGCAAAAATTTATGCAAGTGAATAATTTTCATTAAAGTACTGAAGCTGATTCTCCGAAACTTTCACTATATAACTAAGATATTCGCCAAGACAACCACACTTTGAAGGCTTTGAAAGATTATGATCGGCCTATAAATAGTATGTTGGCAATCAGTACAAAATTCAGTTCTGATTTAGTGATCAAATATCACCGCCGCTGGGTCAGTTTCTGCAGTCATTAGCGACCATTAATTTCAGGAAAAAAAATTGGGGTATCTTTACCAATTTCACAGTAACAGAAGAATTTTGTCAATTTTCGATTTTAAATAAATCTAGGATGGGCCTCCCCACCCAAACAAAAAAAAAAAACCTGGCTACGTCCTTGATGGGAGCTTTATCAGGTTATAGACCGATTTGAACAGAACACTACATGCGAAATTTCAGCCAAATCGGACCAAAAGTGCGGCTTCCGGAGGCTCAAAAAGTCAAATCGGGAGATCGATTTGTATGGGAGCCAGGGACGTGGCCAGAATTTTATTTTGGGGGGAGGGGAACTCCACATTTTTTCAAAACTGAAAGTTGGCAAAATTCTTCTGTTACTGTGAAATTGGTAAAGATACCTCAAATGTGTTTTGAATATTGTGGTCGCCATTGGTTGCAGTTACTGTCCAATTGACGGTGACATTTGGTCTTAAAGTCAGAGCTAAATTTTGCACTGATTGCCAACACACTATTTATAGGCCAAATCTAATCCTTCAAACAAAGTGTGGTTGTCTTTACGAATATCTTTTGGAAGTTCTATTAATGGCTTCGAACGCTACACAACGGCAATGGCTCTTGCCGCTGCTCCGTGTGGCCAGTGTCGAATCCAACTCATTAACGACCCAAGTATATAGCTGCCTAAGAAAACTTCTAGCTCGAGTTAGGAAAGAGGTATCGTAATGAAATTTGGATTTGCGTAAAGAGGACGACCAATACCAGTTACAACAATTTTTTTCTTCATGTTTTCGGGGAAAAATTGACTTGTCGAAAGTCATCAATTTTTTATATCCCAAAAATCAAGCAAACAAATATTTCAAAATTCTTAGGTGCGAGATTTCTGGAATCCGTTTTAATATCTTGTTGCATTTGATGGTTTCTATATTAAAAATATATATTTATGGCAATAATCCTACTTCTTTCGACAGCAAGTGCTGTTTTATGTCAAAATCATTAAATCCAGCTTTTTTTGTTAAATGGTCATAAAATAGTAAGAAAATGATTTTCTTACTATTTTTGAAATTCAAAATATTTACAAAAATTGCTACGTCAATATAAATTCTATGAATACATATATTTTCATCAAAATCGGACATAAGAATCCAAGGGGTCAGGCCTATGGGTTCAAATTTTGTCTTTATTCTTTTATTGAAATTTGTATATAGAAGAAATTTTTGCAAAATGTTGATTGGTACAGATTAGCGTAATAAAACGACTTTTATGCAAAATGTAGTGTTGCACAAGGCAACATTTTTGAAATTTTTGTTTTAAAAAATAATCTTGAGATTAAGTTGTCTTCAGAGAGTGTTTCGCTGAAATGTTGACCTTAAAAAATTCATTAAAATTTAGTCTTTCGAAAAATTTTTTATTGAAATTTGTTTTTCATAAAAATTTTGTCTTTAGAAAAAATTAAATGAAAATGTTGTCTGAAGAAAAAATTTTGAAGAAATTTTGTCGAAAAAAAAATAATTTTGAGGTGGTCCGCCCCGTGCTGAAGTTTTGTCATTGGAGAATATTACGCTGAAATGTTGTTCTAAAATTTGTTTGGAAAAAATTTCATTAAAAGTTTGTTTTCACTAAGAAATTCATTTTAATTTTGTCATTAAGGAATTTATAAATATGAATATTATAAATATCAAATTTTGTTACTTTAAAAAAATGTTACTGACATTTTTTGTTTAGAATAAATTTATCTTAAATTTTTTATTAATACGAAATCATTATGGGTGTGGCTCCCTGATGCGAGCTACATCTGAACCGATATGGCCCAATTGCAATCCCCAATGACCTACATCAATACTAAATGTCTTTGCAAAATTTCATGCGGCTAGCTTTACGCGTTCGGCCGCTATCGTGATTTCAGCAGACAGACGGACGGACATGGCTAGATCGACTCAGAACGTCGAGAGGATCAAGAATATATATGCTTTGTGGAGTCTTAGACGGATATTTCGAGGTGTTACAAGCGGAATGATTAGATTAGTACACCCCCCAAACCTATGGTGGTGGGTATAATAAAAGGGTGTAGGAAGAGAGGTTTTCATCTTAAATAGTAATCCATTATGCCATACTTTATCGAAAGCTTGCTTGACATCCAGGAAATCTGATGAACAATACTGTTTGCTTTCTAAACATTGTCTAGTTGTATGAACCACTCTGAGGCATTGTTCTACTGTCCCGTGTCCATGCCTGAAATCAAATTGGTGTTCTGGAAATATATTTAGTTTTTCAAGCATAGGTTTTAACCTGTTTTGTATAAGTTTTTCAAAAACGTTGTATCTCACTAGCAACAGACTTATTGGCCTATAAGATGATACAACGTCTTCCGGTTTGTTTGGTTTCAAGACCATGATAATCTTGGCGCATTTCCGTTGAAAGGGGAAATATGTTAATCTTAGAGCTGCATTAAATAGTAGCAACAGAACAAGTAAAACCTTTACGCGGTAATGATTTTAATATTTTGGCATCAGTGAAGTCAAAGCCAGGAGATTTCTTTGAGGTTAATTTCAATATTTCCCTTTCAACTTCTCGCGGTGAACAGTGTTTTATTGGTCGATACATTTGACACGGTACATCTAGAAAATTATTAATTTTTCTTTCATCCTCAGCTTCACAAAACGAAAATGGACTGAACGTTTGTTCTAGAAATTTTTTAAATGCTTCCGATTTACTTTTATCACATCTTGTTTTTTTGTGGCATCTTTAGAAATTTGGTCGTCTTCCAAATGCTGTGCTCTTTAATATTCGAAGGACAAAGGTTACTTACTAACATGTTAATAGAATCATTTTTGTATTCTTTTAGTGTATTTGTTAAGGAGTTTTTGGCTCGATTATAATTTGTTCTGTCATCTGGATGTCTTGTTGTCTGCCAAACCTTACGCAAACGCATCTTGTTTTTGTATGAAATACGAACAAGTTCTTACGTGGGGTAGCCAGATGTGCAAATTCGTGGATCAAATTAGTAAAAGATTCTATAGCTTTATCTAATTCCTCAGAGGTTTTTGGTGATATATTTCGATTTAGATCTTTTTCAATCCAATGCTTAAAGAAATCGACGTTCGTGTTTGCTGTAAACAGTTGTGGTTTTGATTGCCGGTTCCAATATGATGTACAAAAGTTTACTATATCTGGGCTGTGATCAGAACTTAAATCATCATTTGCAGCATATCTAGACATGTTTGTGGAATACCGTTAAAAATTATAAAATCCCAGAGATCAGGCCTATTGTTCGGATCGCTAGGCTAGTATGTTGGGCTTCCGGTTGATAAAACACTGTAGTGATTGGTTTAAATACATTAATAAAGCTCGCTTCCTTTGGGGTTTACTAGTCTTGAACCCCACCATGGGTGCTTTGCATTGAAGACTCCGTCTACAATAAACTTATTAGCAAGTTTACTAAAAAATTTGTGGAATGTATCAGATTTCACATTGAAGCGAGGAGGAAAATAGGCAGAGTCAATTGACGTCTTTGAGTTATTGCATTTTAAAACTACTCCCACAACTTGGATAAAGCTTCAGAAACAGGATTTGCTATATCATATTTTGTAATAGATCTTATTATGACAGCAGCTCCACCATGTGATCGATTTTATGGATGGTCTGTCGTAACAATATCCCATCCGTGTAGCTTAAAATGCGACTAAGTTGTTAAGTGGGATTCAGATACTAAATAATAGTGTGTCAGTATGCAGAAAACAAGTAAGAGCGTGCTACGTTCGGCCGGGGCTAATCTTATGTACCCACCACCATGGATCGCATTTGTCGAGTTCTTTGCGGGTTATTTCTTTGTGGGCAAACAAAGAATAACGAATAAGAACTGTTATGTTAGTGGAGCTATATTTAGTTATAGTCTGATTCGCACCATAAATGAATTGAGTGCTGAACATTGCAGAAGTCATTTCAGTCTATTCGGATAAGAATTGCGCCTTGTAGAAGCAAAAAAAAAAAAAAAATATGGGAGCTGTATCAAGCTTTGGATCGATTCAGACCATATTAGACAAGTACATTAAAGGTCATGAGAGAAGCCGTTCTACAAAATTGGGGCCAAATCGGATGAGAATTGCGCCCTCTAAAGGCTCAAGATATCAAGATCTCAGATTGGTTATATGTCAGCTATACCAGGTTATTGTCCGATTTGCGCCATACTAAGCACAGTTGTTGGAAGTCAGAACAAAACACTTCATGCAAAATTAAAGTCAAATCGAATCGAAAAATTGCGCCTTCTAAACGCTGAAGAAGTCAAGACCCCCAGATCGGTTTATATGGCAGCTTTATCAGGTTATGAACCGATTTGAGCCATATTTAGCACAGTTGTTGGAAGTAATACCAAAACACAGTGTGCAAATCAGACGAGAATTACGCCCTATAGAGGCTCAAGAAGTCAAGACCCAAGATCGGTTTATATGGCAGCTATATCAAAACGGACCTACACTAATAAATAGTATTTGTGCAAAATTTCAAGCCAAGCCTAACTTTAATACCTTCTAAAGTTAGCGTGCTTTCGACAGACGAACGGATGAACGGACGGACGGACATGGCTAAAATGACTTAGAATGTCATGACGATCAAGAATATGTATACTTTATGGGGTCTTAGACGAATATTTCGAGGTGTTACAAACAGAATGACGAAATCATTATACCCCCATCCTACGGTGGAGGGTACAAAAACATCACATTCAATTAATAAATTGATTAAATTAATTTATTCGACTAAAATGTTTATACCCTCATTCATTTGTAACTGTGCCAAGTATGGCTCAAATCGGTTCATAGCCTGATATAGCTGCCATATAAACCGATCTTGGGTCTAGACTTCTTGCGACTCTAGAGTGCGCAATTCTTATCCGATTGGAATGAAATTTCGCACGACGTGTTTTGTTATGATATCAAAAAGTGTGCTATGTATGGTTCAAATCGGTCCATAACCTGATATAGCTGTCATATAAACCAATCTTGGGTCTTGACTTCTTGAGCCTATAAACGGCGCAATTCTTTTCCGATTTGAATGAATTTTTGCACGAAGTATTTTGTTATGATATCCAACAACTGTGTCAAGTATGGTTCAAATCGGTTCATAACCTGATATAGCTGTCATATAAACAGATCTGGGGACTTTGACTTCTAGAGCTTCTAGAGGACGCAATTCTCTTCCGATTTGGTTGAAATTTTGCATGACGTATTTTATTCTTACTTTCAACAACTGTGTCAAATAAGGTTCAAATCGGTTCATAACCTGATACAGCTGCCATATAAACCGATCTAGGATCTTGACTTCTTGAGCCTCTAGAGGTCGCAGTTATTATCCGATTTGCCTGAAATTTTGTACGACGGATCCTCTCTTGACCATCAACATACGTGTTTATTATGGTCTGAATCGGTCTATAGCCTGATAAAGCTCCCATATAAGTCAATATCTCTATTTTACTTCTCGAGCGCCCAAAGGGCACAATTCTTATTCGAATTGGCTGACATTTTACATAGGTCTCCTACATATCATTTAATTGTGACCCAAACCGGACAATATCTTGATATCGCTCTAATAGCACAGCAATTATTTTCTTATATCATTTTTTTGCCTAAGAAGAGATGCCGGGAAAAGAACTCGACAAATGCGATCCATGGTGGAGGGTATATAAGATTCGGCCCGGTCGAACTTAGCACGCTTTTACTTGTTTTATGTAAAAATGTGTGTATGTAAGATCGGTGCGGCAAGTGATAGCATGTGTAGGGCATGCGGGGAAGATGATGAAACGTTGGAGCATTTCCTTTGTCATTACCCGGCTTTTGCGTCTAACAGATACCGACACTTGGGTGGTGACACAATACCAGATATAAACCAATTTAGGGGAGTGGTGTTGAAAACAATACTTTATAGTTTTTAGAGCGCACAACAAGCCGATTACTGGCTTAGGTGTATGTCCATAGTGGCATGGGGCGGATTAATATCTGCACCCTCTTTTCAACCTAACCAAACCCAAACGTTTTTACTGAAAGTGATGTTATTTTCAATTAAATTCTTAACTGAAAATGTTGTAGCATTTTCATACCCTCCACCATAGGATGGGGGTATACTAATTTCGTCATTCTGTTTGTAACAATTCGAAATATGCGTTTAAGACCCCATAAAGTATATATATTCTTGATCGTCATGTCATTCTAAGTCGATCTAGCCATGTCCGTCCGTCTGTCCGTCCGTCTGTCCGTCCGTCGGTCCGGTAATATAGCTGCCATATAAACCGATCTGGGGTCTTGAATTCTTGAGCCTCTACAGGGAGCAATTCCTATCCGATTTGGCTAAAATATTGCATGACGTGTTTTGTTATGGCTTCCAACAACTGTATTAAGAATGGTTCAAATCGGTCCATAACCTGATTAGCTGGCATGTAAGCCGATCTGGGGTCTTGACTTCTTGAGCCTCTAAAGGACGCAACTATTATCCGATTTGGCTGAAATTTTGCATGAGGTGTTTTGTTATGACTTTCAACAACTGTACTAAGAATAGTTAAAATCGGTCCATAACCTGATATATCATGAGCCACTAGAAGACGCAATTATTATCCGATTTGGCTAAAATTTTGCATGACGTGTTTTGTTATGGCTTCCAACAACTGTATTAAGAATGGGTCAAATCGGTCCATAACCTGATATAGCTGCCATATGAGCCGATCTGGGGCCTTGACTTCTTAAGCCTCTAGAGGACGCAACTATTATCCAATTTGGCTGAAACTTTGCACGAGGTGTTTTGTTATGACTTTCAACAACTGTACTAAGAATAGTTGAAATCGGTCCATAACCTGATATATCATGTGCCACTAGAAGACGCAATTATTATCCGATTTGGCTGAAATTTTGCATGACGTGTTTTGTTATGACTTTCAACAACTGTGATGAGAATGGTTCCAATCGGTACATAACTTGATATAGCTGCCATATAACCCGATCTGGGGTCTTGACGTCGTGAGCCTCTAAAGGACGCAACTATTATCCGATTTGGCTGAAATTTTGCATGAGGTATTTTGTTATGACTTTCAACAACTGTGCTAAGAATAGTTTAAATCGGTCCACAACCTGATATAGCTGCCATATAAACCGATCTGGGGTTTTGAATTCTTGAGGGCGCAATTCTCGTCCGATTTAACTGAAATTTTTTACAACGGCTTCTCTCATGACCTTCAACATACGTGTCTAGTATGGTCTGAATCGATCAATAGCATGATACAGCTCCGCTATAACCCAATCTCCCGATTTTGCTTTTTGATCCCCTACATCGCTAAATTTTGGCTCAAATGTGCGCTCATGTTATGTGTGTTCAATCATTGTGGTTTTATTTTCTAATTGTAAATATTCGAAGCAGCTCATTTAATACGCAATCAAGGTCATAATTTATCAACTGAACAGATTGTTGATGAGTTAGTTGGCCATCGTTTATGGGTTTGGGCAGCATGTGGTAAGCCACATCCATTGATGCAATAAACACGTGATAAATTATGAATGAAATAAAATTGAAAGAAAACAGAAGAAAGTATTTAGTAGCCGAGCAATACATATTCATTAAAATTTCTTGGCTTTTTGACAACGGCTTTCAAGTTGATCTATTGGAAAGCATATACATACTTACATATATATGTATGCGGACATAAATCAAAAGGCATTCTAAAATATATTTTGGAAAATCAGACTCAGCAGACAATATTGCCACCCGGCAGACGCACGCAGTTACTCGTATATCTATAAATTATTTTACCAAAAATATCAACGTAGAAGTGGAACATAAGAAAATAAATAGAAATAAAACATAAGAAAATAGTAGGAAGCCTATGAATGTATATTTGTAGGTGTACACATATCACAAAACAAATATCTAAAACAAATAAATAATAAAATAATAAAATGTCAACGATTTTCATGCATATTGTTCTAAGCGTAATTATACCCTCCACCATAGGGTGGGGGTATACTAATTTCGTCATTCTGTTTGTAACTACTCTAAATATTCGTCTGAGACCCCATAAAGTATATATATTCTTGATCGTCGCGACATTTTATGTCGATCTAGCCATGTCCGTCCGTCCGTCCGTCTGTTGAAAGCACGCTAACTTCCGAAGGAGTAAAGCTAGCCGCTTGAAATTTTGCACAAATACTTCTTATTAGCGTAGGTCGGTTGGTATTGTCCATATCGGTCCATGTTTTGATGTAGCTGCCATATAAACCGATCTTGGGTCTTGATATCTTGAGCCTCTAGTAGGCGCAATTCTTATCCAATTGGAATGAAATTTTGAACGACATGTTTTGTTATGATATCCAACAACTGTGCCAAGTATGGTTTAAATCGGTCCATAACCTGATACAGCTGCCATATAAAACGATCTTTGGTCTTGACTTCTTGAGCCTCTAGAGGGCCCAATTCTTATCCGATTGGAATGAAATTTTGCGCGACGTGTTTTGTTATGATATCCAACAACTGTGCCAAGTATGGTTCAAATCGATCCTTAACCTGATATAGCTGTCATATAAACCGATCTAGGATCTTGACTTCTTGAGCCTCTAGAGGGCGCAATTCTAATCCGATTAGAATGAATTTTTGCACGAAGTATTTTGTTATGATATCCAACAACTGTGCTCAAATCGGTTCATAACATGATATAGCTGTCATGTAAACAGATCTGGGGACTTGACCTCTGGAGCCTGTAGAGGTCACAATTATTATCCGATTTGCCTGAAATTTTGTACGACGATCCTCTCATGACCATCAACATACGTGTTTATTATGGTCTGAATCGGTCTATAGCCCGATAGAGCTCCCACATAAATCGATCTCTCTGTTTTACTTCTTGAGCCCCCAAAGGCCGCTATTCTTATTCGAATTGGCTGATATTTTACACAGGTCTCCAACATATAACTTAATTGTGGTCCAAATCAGACCCTATCTTGATATCGCTCTAATAGCAGAGCAAATCTTTTCTTATATCCTTTTTTTGCCTACGAAGAGATGCCGGGTAAAAAACTCGTCAAATGCGATCCATGGTGGAGGGTATATAAGATTCGGCCCGGCCGAACTTAACACGCTTTTGCTTGTTTTTTGTTTTCTTCATAAGATAGGAAAGTTTTCTATTCCAAACCTGCTTTGCACAACAAATTCACAATAAGGCGTTAAGTTCGGCCAGGCTGAACTTTGGATACCCACCACCTCGGGTACATATGTAAACCGCCTTTCGTCAAAATCCTGTGAAAAATGCATATCTTATGCCCCATAGCAGCTACATCGAAATATGTTTCATATTTGGACCAAATACTAATAAGTCCAATCATTGTTCAATTTGAATTGTGTATAGTAGCTATATCTAAAATTAACCGATCTGTACCATATACGTTACGGATGTCGAAAAGCCTAACATAAGTCACTGTGTCAAATTTCAGTGAAATCGGATTATAAATGCGCCTTTTATGGGGCCAAGACTTTAAATCGAGATATTGGTCTATATGGCACCTATATCCAAATCCGAACCGATTTGAGCCAAGTTAAAGAAAAATGTCGAAGAGCCTAACACAACTCACTGTCCCAAATTTCGGCGAAATCGGACAATAAATGCGCCGTTTATGGCCCCAAAACCTTAAATCGAGAGATCGGTCTATGTGGCAGCTATATCCAAATCTGGACCGATACGTGCCATACTGCAGAAGTATGTCGAGGGGCATAACTTAACTCACTGTCCCAAATTTTGGCGACATCGGACAATAAATGCGCCTTTTATGGGCCCATAGCTTTAAATCGAGAGATCGGTCTATATGTCAGCTATTACCAAATCTGGACCGATCTGGTCCAAATTAAAGAAGAATATCGAAGGATTTAGCACAGCTCACAGTCCCAAATTTAGGCAAAATCGGACAAAAAATACGCCTTTTATGGGACCAAGAGCTTAAATCGAGAGATCGGTCTATATGAAAGCTGTATCCAAATCTGAACCGATCTGGGCCAAATTGGAGAAGGATGTCCAGGGGCCTAACACAACTCACTATCGCAAATTTCAGCAAAATCGAATAATAAATGTGGCTTTAATAGGCCTATGACTCTAAATCGGCGAATCGGTCTATATGGGGGCTATATCAAGATTTAGTCCGATATAGCCCATCATCGAACTTAACCTGCTTATGGACAAAATAACTAATCTGTGCAAAGTTTCAGCTCAATATCATTTTTTTTTTCAAGACTGCAGCGTGATTTCAACAGACATACGAACGGACATGGCTAGATCGTCTTAGATTTTTACGCTGATCAAGAATATTTATACTTTACTAGCTGACCCGGGCCCGCTCCGCTGCAACTTCTTTTACTTTATATGGAACAGTTTCCTTGGAATATTTATTTTCGACAATTAGATTTTTTAGTGAAATACCATGCTAACTTTATCAATATAAGTGCCTTTATCTGAATCCCATAAGATCTTTATTGTTCTACGAATTTAAGTTTGGATGTAAGGTGTACTCCATTCTTAAAATAATTCATTTCAGCCCGATATTCTCATGATGTCTGATTTAGTGGTGTTTTAGGGAGAGAGGTGGTCCCCCAGATACTTGGCCCTGAAAAAATATCAGCATCGTACTCTTCTCTCAAATGCCATTTATTTAAACCCCACATTGCCATTGGTTTTGAGGGGAGTTTACAGGATGAGGCGTCCCCAAACACATGGCCCCAAAATAGGTTAACAAATATGTTTTCTAATCTCAAATACCTATCATTTGAGCCACATATTGGCATGGTCGAAAAATTTTTAACCTTTGGGCGGTGTTTTGGAGAAGAGGTGAAGCCTTAAATACATGATCTTACATTTGGATATCAAATTTGTATTCTATTCCAAATACCTTTAGCCCCATTTTGCGATGGTCAGTAAAAAATTGCTGTTTGTGGGGTATTTTGGGAAAAGGGTAGACCGCCTTAAAATTGATCCCGAAAGTGCGTATCAATTCTTGCAGTACCTCCCAATTCCTTTCATTTAAGCCCCACATTGACATGTTCGGTAAATATGCCCGATTTAGGGGTGTTTTGGGGATTGGGGTGGTCCCCCAATCACTAAGCCCTGTAGTGAGCAACGTAGAGCAACGTGCTCTATTCTGATAAATTTGAACCCCATATGGCCATTGACTCAAAATTGGATATCAAACTCGTTTTATAATCTCATAAACCATTCTCTTAAACCCCTTATTGAAAAAGCCAGCAAATGTGTCCGGTTTGGGGTGGGGGCCTTAAAAACTGTAAACATCGAGCTCCACTGTCTTGAAGACCAAAATTGTCTTGGTGAGCAAATACGTCCTACTCGGGGGGTTGTTATGGTGGTGGGACGTCTCCTAGACAGTTGGGCCCGAATGTTGATGTCAGATTCATGAACTACTCCCAAATACTCTTCATTTGAGCTCCATTTTTCTATAGTCGTCAGACATGAACGGTTTGGGGGATGGGGTGGCCACTGAGTGACTTGGCTTTGAAAATATATATCAGATTCGTGTTTTACTCTAAAATACCTCTTATTTAAGCCTCATATTGCAATGGTCGGTAAATACTTCCAATTTGGGTGGTATGGTATAGGTGGGATGGCCCCATAGACACTTTTCCCGAACATTGATAGATTCGTGCTTTACTTCCAAAGACCTTTCATTTGAGTCCCATATTGCTATGGTCGTAAATTTTGTCTTCTGTGGGGGATATTCTCGGGGATGGGCGCCCCTTAAACACTTGGTCCCACATCTGGATATCAGATTCGTATTCTACATATTTTATCCCCAAATACCTTTCATTTGAGTTTCATATTGCCATGGTCGGTAAATATGTCCGATTTAGGGTTGTTTTGGGGGTTGGGGTGGTCCCCCTAACATTTGGTCCGACAATTGGATATCAGATATGTTTTCTAATCTTAAATACTTCTTTTTTGAGTGGGGCGGGGGTAGCGCGCTCACCCTAGGTAAACCATCCGGAATTTTGATACCAAATTTTTGTTTGTAGGTTACTGTAAGAGAGCACACAAAATTTCGCTTAAATCGCACCACACATCTTCGAGATCTGGCGTTTCTGAAAATTAGGGTAAGGGGGAGGGTCCGCCCCCCCTTCAGATATCCAAAAATGTAGTACCCTATTTTCACCACGGGATCATTATACACCATCAGTGAAAATTTCAAGAAAAATCAAACAAACAAACACAAATTGATTCTTACGTATAAGAAGAAAAGTGTGCCGGTACATAATTAGAACAGAGCACTTGATTTTTATTTTAAGGACTAGAATGTTAATAATATATTCACTACATGAACATGACTCAGTTGTTAAAAAAGTTTTACATATGTATATTTAATTCAGTTAGCACCTATGTGAATTGTAAACATTTATCATGAGGGCACACTTGTTACGAATGATATCATAATGTGATTTGAGAAGTGGCCTAAAAATACTGCACGTAAAATGGCCAACAATTTCAAAGAACTTGATGTAGTCGAGTGCAGCAGGCTAAATAAAACCCTACATCAATCGCCACTTAATAGAGTGGATACACTTATGACTGTAAAGTTAAAAATGGGTGCCCTCAGCAATGTTCCTATTTAAGAAATGCATAAAAATTAGCTCAGTTGACAGTGGATTTATTTTTATGGGTCGGAATGCATATAAATTAGCCGACCAGATATTGCCTTCATAAGGTTTATATTAAAACAATAAAAGCAAGTTATTAGTGCTATATCAGGTTATGGATCGACTCGGGACGTATGTTGGAGGAGAAATGCTTGTGCATACTTCAAGCCAAATCGGATAAGATTTGCGCTCTCTAGGGGCTAAAGATCGGATTATATGGGAGCTATATCCGGTTATAGACTGATTCAGACCATACTTAGCACGCATCTTAAATTTTATAGGAGAATTCATTGTGCACAATTTCAGCCGAATCGGACATAAATTGCACCCTCTAGAGGCTCATGAAATATAATCGGGAGATCGGCATTTGTGAGTGCTTTATCCGATCCGATATGGCCCATTTACAAACCAACCAACCTACACTAAACTCGAAAAAATTAATGGTGATTTCGATCGTGCTAAAAAGTGTAGCATTTTTTCAACATGCTATACTAAAATTGAAAATTTGTGTTCGTTTGTACAAAAAAATGTTACCCCACCACCGGGTGTAGCTTTCGTTTGTAATGGTGTTGCCTATTGAGAGTGGAACAAGTAAAAGCGTGCTAAGTTCGGCCGGGCCGAATCTTATATACCCTCCACCATGGATCGCATTTTTCGAGTTCTTTTCCCGGCCTCTCTTCTTAGGCAAAACAGGATATAAGAAAAGATTTGCTCTGCCATTAAAGCGATATCAAGATATGGTCTGGTTTGGATCACACGTCGTTCAAAAATTCATTCAAACGGATAAGAATTGCGTCCTCTAGAGGCTCAAGAAGTCAAGACCCAAGATTGGTTTATATGACAGCTATATCAGCCAATAGAGCGCGCAATTCTCATCCGATTTGGCTGAAATTTTGCACGAGGTGTCTTGTTATGACTTCCAATAACTGTGCTTAGTATGGCGTAAATCGGTATAGAACCTGATATAGCTGCCATGTAAACCGATCTGCGATCTTGACTTCTTGAGCCTCTAGAGGGCGCAATTCTCATCCGATTTAGCTGAAATTTTGCCAGCTATATCAGGTTATGGACCGATAACCTTTTTGAAAACAGAATTTGATATCCTATTTTGGGGCCATGTATTTGGGGGACGCCTCCTCCTGTAAACTCCTCTTCAGCCAATCGCAATATGGGGTTTAAATAAATGGTATTTGAGGAAAGAGCACGATGCTGATATTTTTCAGCATCCCGAAAACACCACTAAATCAGACATCATGAGAATATCGGGCTGAAATGAAGTATTTTAAGAATGGAGTACACCTTACATCCAAACTTAAATATGTAGACCAATAAAGATCATATGGGATTCAAATAAAGGCACTTATATTGTTAAACTGTTAGTCAAGCGATATACTATTGGGTTGCACAAAAAGTAATTGCGGAATTTTTAAAAGAAAGTAAATGCATTTTTTTCTAAAGCAAGCTAAAAGTAACAGCTGATAACTGACAGAAGATAGAATGCAATTACAGAGTCAAAAGCTGTGAAAAAATTTGTCAACGCCGACTTTATGAAAAATCCGCAATTACTTTTTGGACAACCCAATATTTTCGTAGCATGATATTTCACAAAAAGATCTTTAATTGTCGAAAATAAATATTCCAAGGAAATTTTTGTTCCACATAAAGTAAAAGAAGGCGCAGCGGAGCGGGCCCAGGTCAGCTAGTACTTAATATTTATGTAGGTCGTTGTGGATTGCAAATGGGCCTTATCGGTTCGGATTTAGATATAGCTCTCATACAGACCGATCATCCGATTTGACTTCTTGAGCACTTACCAGCCGAAAATTTTGTCCATTTTGCATGTAGTGTTCTGTTATGGCTGCCAACAATAATTCCGAATCGGTCTATAACCTGATATAGCTCCCATATAAACCTATCTCCCGATTTGACTTCTTGAGGCCATACAAGTCGCAAATTTTGTCCGATTTGGCTTAAAATCTGCATATTATGTTCTGTTATGTCTTCCAACAACTGTGCCAAGTACGCTCCGAATCAGTCTATAACCTGATATAGCTTCCATATAAACCGATCTCCCGATTTAACTTCTTGAGCCCTTACAAGCCGCAATTTGTTTCCGATTTGGCTAAATTTTGCATGTACTGTTATGTTATGACTTCCAACAACTGTATTAAATACGGTCTAAATCGGTCCATAAGCGGATATAGCTTCCATAAACCGGTCTCTCGGTCATCTTTGTTCGGTTCCTAGAAGTATGCAGAATAAAGTTATGCCCTTGAACTAAACTTATTTTGCATACATTTTTAGCAGAATTCATGGTGGTGGGTTCTCAAAATTCGGCCCGGTCGAACTTAGCACGCTTCTACTTGTTCACAACTAATGGAGGAATGTACTGCTAAATGAAATCAATTAGTGTTCAAAATCTTTTATTGAAAACAAGTAAAAACGTGGTAACTTCGGCCGGTCCAAATCTTGGTCAAAATTTTCCAAAATTCGATAACAATTGCGGCTTTCAGGGTCTGAAAATATCAAATCACGACCAATTGAATCGTACTTGGCACGATTGTTGAAAATTTGTATCTGAACATTATGTGCAAAATTTCAGCCCAATCGGATAAGAATTGGGCTTCTAGAGGCGCAAGATGTCAAATCGAAGGACCACATTATATGGGAGTTATATAAAAATCTAAACTGATATGGCCCATTTCAACTTTCTACACTATAAAGAAGTATCTATGCAAAATTTTGTGCTGTTAGCTTTACGCGTTCGGCCGTGATTTTCACAGACGGACAAATATAACCAATACGTATGCTGAAGTAGATTCGCCATGTGCCATACTGTTTCAAATGTCAAGGGAGAATCACATCTTAAGTGTGCATGGTAAAAAAAACTTGAATTAAC
This sequence comes from Stomoxys calcitrans, assembly GCF_963082655.1. Lineage (NCBI taxonomy): Eukaryota > Metazoa > Arthropoda > Insecta > Diptera > Muscidae > Stomoxys > Stomoxys calcitrans. The sequence continues at coordinate 116,061,676 of NC_081552.1, read as the reverse complement.
CAGGTAAGGAGCTTTTGTGAATATTTACAATTGCTTGTCTATGAGGGTGATTATGAGTTTTGACTTAAACCAAATTTAAATCAAGGGGTTGTTCCATTTCTTTGCGACAGATGGATGCAAATCGCATCAAGTACATGCGTGTCGCAAAAACAAATCTTCGGACAGACGTTTTATCTTTTGTGTCGCCTTTGGCCCATTCTTGTTCGTAGTTACATTGTTTGGCGCTTATCGCCAAGGAACACAAGCTCATCTCTATGAGTACAGTAGCGCGTCCGACAATTGTGGAAGCAGCTGTTCAAAAAATATATTTGTCACTATTGTATTGAATGGCCACTTCCGCAATTGTCGGACTTGCTACTGCACTCATACAGATGAGCTGGTAATCCTTCAAATGTAAATAATTTTGTACTTAAGAAAAATAATTTTAAGGCGGCCCTGGCCTAAACATAATATTGCAAATTTTATCATTTTAAAAAAATGTATCCGAAATGTTTTGTTTAGAATAAATTTAGTTTAAATATTTTCTTTAGACAAAATCATTTTGGCTAAATGGCTACGTCCTTGGTGGGAGCTATATCGATATCTGAACCGATTTGGATGAAAATGCAAATGCAAATTTGCTTATGAACATTCCATTAAGGAACAGGTGCAAACTTCTTACACATCAATGGTGGAAAAAGGAGGTCCCTTATCAGTCCCAATCGTGCTGTCCGATTTAATCTTACGCTCAATGATAAGGGACCTCCTTTTTATAGCCGAGTCCGAACGGCGTGCCGCAGAGCGACACCTCTTTGGGGAGAAGTTTTTACATGGCAAAGTACCTCACAAATGTCGCCAGCATTAGGAGGGGATAACCACCGCTGAAAAATTTTCTGGTTTTTCTGCCAGGATTCGAACCCAGGCGTTCATGCATGAAATAGTACATCATTTACAATATTTGGTAATGCGTCGACTAAAATTGTGACTATATCTAAATCCGAACTGACTTTTTGCAATTTCAACATTTTTCATTTCTGGGCCTTAAGAAAAATTTTTAAAGTTTTTCATCAGGATTGGACGCTTCCCTGAATTGATCTCCCTTTTGAATGCCAAATGCCCCACTGCACGTTGGAGCATTTTCTGTGTCATTGCCCGGCTTTCACGGCTAACAGACACCGGAGCCCAGGTGAGCACATTATTGCAATTGTAGTCCACATCGGACGAATGGTCTAACTCTTTTCCTTCTGGATTTTACAAACAAATTTAATACTTTATAATACCCTATAACACAGTAGTGTGGTAGGGTATAAAAAATGTATGTGAAGCTCTGCAAAATCGCCAACTTGCCTATGAACATTCCGTTGCCAGCATTAATAGGGGGATAACTAACGCGTAGTGGGCACACCCTATAACGAGTTCCCTTGGACCACATAGGTATATCGCTTTTAAGCGATTACTGATAAAACTTAAATTTTTATTTATCATTTTCAAGTCCCACATATAGATGGGTAGATGCCCCATTAAAGTAACGAAAATTGTGCTAACATATAGAAATTGGTGCGCATCAATCGTTCCATTCCAGTGCGCATCAATCGACATCAGATTATCAGTTAGCATTTGGAGAATTACCACTACATCTATGCGAGTGGAGTAGCGGGTCCGACCATTGTGGAAGTGGCTATTCAATAAATAGTGACCAATGTTTGGCACCTGTTCCTTTATGGAATGTTCATGGGCAAATTTGCATTTCCATTTGATGTTTCAATTCGTCTACCAAATTTCAGATATCGTCCCACCAGGGACGTAGCCGTTAGCCAAAATGATTTTGTCTAAAGAAAAACTTTAAATTAAATTTATTCTAAGCCAAACTTTTTAGTTAAATTTTTTAAAATGATAAAATTTCATATCAGAAATATTCTACAAAGACTACATTTTGTTTAGCCTAGGGCCGCTTTAAAATTATTTTTCTTAAGGACAAAATCGTAATGAAATTTTTTCTAAACAAATTTTAAAGAAATTTCTCGAAACACAAAGTTTCAGCGTAATATTCTCTAATACATCGCACCGGCCGGAACCCCTTGAAATTAATTTTTAAAGGAAAAATTTCTTTAAAATTTTTTCTATAGACAACATTTTAATGAAATATTTTATAAACACAAAATTGTTAAAAAAATCAACAAAATTTTATCTGAAGACTAAATTTTAATGAATTTTTTAGGACTAAATTTCAGCAAAAAACTCTCTAAAGACCACCTAATCTCAAGATTAGTTTTTAAAGCCAGAATTTCCATAAATTTTTGCATTTTGCATAAACAGTTTTAAAGTCGTGTTATTATGCCTATCTGCCGCACACAACATTTTCTATAGAAATAGACAAATTTCGAAAAATAATTTTAAAGACAAAATTGTATCCCCTTACACCTGACCCTTGATTCCCTTGTCCGATTTTGATAAAATTTTATACATTCATAATTTAGGTAATTTGAACTGACGTATCAATTGTTTTTAAATTTTTTGAATTTAAACATTTTTTGAATAAAAAGTAAACCCCCTTCAATAAAAATTTTTATTTATGTTTTTAATATTTTACGACCATTTGCGAAGAAAGCTGGATTTAATGATTGATGATAATGGCATAAAATCGTACCAGCTGTCAAAAGAAGTAGGATAATTGTCATAAATTTGTTTTTTTTTTTTAAATATATTGGGTTGCCCAAAAAGTAATTGCGGATTTTTTAAAAGAAAGTAAATGCATTTTTAATAAAACTTAGAATGAACTTTAATCAAATATACTTTTTTTACACTTTTTTTCTAAAGCAAGCTAAAAGTAACAGCTGATAACTGACAGAAGAAAGAATGCAATTACAGAGTCACAAGCTGTGAAAAAAATTGGGCAACCCAATAGAAATCATTAAATGCAATAAGATTTAAAACGGATTCAAGTAACCTCACTCCTAAGAACTTTTAAAAATTTTTTTGTTTGACTTTTGGGATATAAAAAATTTTTGACTTTCGACAAGCCAATTTACCCCCAAAACATGAGGAGTCAAATTGTAGCAACTCCACTTTACGTTAATCCAAATTTCATTACGATAACTCCTTCCTAACTCGAGCTAAAATTCTTCTAAGGCAACTCTAGTCTTGGGTATTTTTCGTCGTTAATTGGTTGAATCAATTTTTTTCAATATCGAATCGTAATGTAATTTTTTCAAAAGATAAAATATTTGTGATTGTTTTAAACGAAAAGTTAATAAGTAATAATTAATAAATCTTCATGAAATTTTCTTGCAATTCTTTTTTTTTATAAAAATCGTTCCGAAAGATTGACATTTAACATAAAATAACTACGGTTCACAAATGACAACATTATTCCAAATTACCGACGGCGATATATATGTATATATATGAGAGCTATATCTAAATCTAAACCAATTTCCAAGAAATTCACTAAATTTGGAGAGAATCGGGTAACAAATGACCATTTCATTGCAGTATTACTGCAAATCGGACGAACATATATATAGGAGGTATATCCAAATCTGAACTGATTTCTGTACCACAGTAGTGGTGTAGGGTATAAGTTGCAATAACTAATTGTAAATTATTTGAATTACATCAGCAATGGAAAGAAAAATTTGAAGGACTTGGAAATACAATTGAAAAACCCCGAAACGATTACCCTGACTAAATTCCATTTTAAATAATAGTTTCAAATAAAACCATTTTGTTCTTTTTCTTCGAATTCCATAATTCACAATTAGTATTTAATTCAATTGAAACGGAGGCTCATAAAGATTAAGGGACGAAAATTCTGGTAGCAATTTGTTCTGTTGGCTTTCATCGTTGATTCGAGGATAGTGGAATACTATTTAAGATATTTTTATACCCTCCACCATAGGATGGGGGTATACTAATTTCGTCATTCTGTTTGTAACTCCTCGAAATATGCGTCTAAGACCCCATAAAGTATATATATTCTTGATCGTCATGTAATTTTAAGTCGATCTAGCCATGTCCGTCTGTCCGTCCGTCTGTCTGTCGAAAGCACGCTAACTTTCGAAGGCGTAAAGCTAGCCGCTTGAAATTTTGCGCGAATACTTTTTATTAGTGTAGGTCGGTTGGTATTGTAAATTGGCCAAATCGGTCCATGTTTTGATATAGCTGACATGTAAACCGATCTTGGGTCTTGATTTCTTGAGCCTCTAGAGGGCGCAATTCTCGTCCGATTTAAATAAAATTTTGCACGTAGTGTTTTGGTATCACTTCCTACAATTGTGCTAAGTATGATTCAAATCGGTTCATAATCTGGTATAGCTGTCGTTTAAACCGATCTTGGATCTTGTCTTCTTTAGCCAATAGAGCGCGCAATTCTCATCCGATATGGCCGAAATTTTGCATAAGGTGTTTTGTTTTGACTTCCAATAACTATGCTAAGTATGGCGTAAATCGGTATAGAACCTGATATAGCTGCCATATAAACCGATCTTGGGTCTTGACTTCTTGAGCCTCTAGAGAACGAAATTCTCACCCGATTGGGATGAAATTTTGCACGACGTGTTTTGTTATGATATCCAACAACTGAGCCAAGTAGGGTTCAAATCGGGCCATAAGATGATATAGCTGCCATATAAACCGATCTTGGGTCTTGACTTCTTGAGCCTCTGGAGTGCGCAATTCTTATCCGATTGAAATGAAATTTTGCACGACGTGTTTTGCTATGATATCCAATAACTGTGCGAAGTATGGTTAAAATCGGTTCATAACCTGATATAGCTGCCATATAAACCGAACTTGGGTCTTGACTTCTTGAGCCTCTAGAGTGTGCAATTATTATTCGATTTGAATGAAATTTTGCACGACATGTTTTGTTATGATATCCAACAACTGTGCCATGTATGGTTCAAATCGGTTCATAACCTGATATAGCTGCCCTATTCCCCTTCCCTTGGGCAGTTTAAATCCCGGAATTCTTAGTCCACCAACCATTCCTCCACACACCCATGGTTCCTGGATAAGAAACACGACAAATCCCACGACAAATTCGTCTCGTCTTCGTTAGATCTTGTCAGGATGAGCTTCCGTACGCATCCAGGGGCAGGTGAGAAAGCCGTGTAACCACTCTTCCTCAGGACACTGGACACTTGCGGTGTGAACGATTCTTCCTCAGATGTTTCACTAGCTGCTGCTGTCGAAGTACGTTTTGAGTTCCGTGCTTCCCCACTGGCGCACACCTTGAGCCCATTCCAACTTTATGACCCATCCACGCAGGGCTTATCCGGTTCCATTTCGATGCCATCCCCTCCTGTCTGGAATGTGGCTGGGGGATTTTCAGTCTCCTGCAATCCGCCAGACTTTAGCGATGTGGTCTAGGCAAGTGTTCAGCAAAAACTGCTGAGTCGTCTTCTGATTCCCCAACTCCACCGCTTCTATAGACCTTCAGTTTCAACTTGTTGAATCCGTAGAATACAACCATTTCAGACTTGTTGAGGTCTGCGAGACAGACGGGGTTAAGTAGGAATACTGAATCTCTCCAGTCACCATTAGCCTCATCTAATCTACCAATCTTCCAGTTGGTGGTTGAAAGATTGGGATTACATTCCCTTTGTTTTCCGTAAATCGATTCAGGATCTGAGGGAATCCTTAGTATCCAAGCATGCGCCATTGGTTGAGAAGGAATATCTTCCTTCTTGACTAAATCTAGTGCTGTACCTGACCAGATCTCACCAATCTTTTTTAGCGCACAACGATACATTTCAATTGACCGTTGATCCCCAAAGGCAATTAGTCTGTATCGGCCCCGATACCAGCCTGCATCGTTACAAACTGAATGAGACCCAGGAAATTCCGCAAGAACACCAAGAGTATACTGATGACAGTTCATTGTCTATCCGTCTCCAATTATCCCTAGGTATGCAGCCTTGTCCTTCTCCCTTGTCGATAACTGCCATCACCAAACTGTCCCTAGCGACATAAGCAAAGGTTCTTGGACCCATCTTACTATTGTTCGCCCTAGTTCTTTTAGGCATGGGATGCCCTCCAGTTGACACCAGTCTTTCGGCTGACTACGATGCAGTTTCCGTTTCTAGACGTGTAGTCTTTGGGGTAGCCTGTGCAGCAAATTTATGGTCCGATTCGGACCATAAATGAATTGAATGTTGAAGACCATAGTAGAAGTCATTGGGTAATATTTCAGTCCAATCGGATAAGAATTGCGCCTTGTGCGGGCTCAAAAAGCATAATCGGTAGATCGGTTTATATGGGATCTAAATCAAGCTATAGATCTATTCAGACCATATTGGGCACGTTTGTTGAAGGTCATGGGAGAGGCCGTTGTAAAAATATAAGCCAAATCGTATACGAATTACGCCGTTAATGACCCTAAACCCGAATTCATGGACCAGTAAAGATCATAGGTATTTATATTGTTATGCTTTTGCGATATACATAAATTATTTTCGTGGCAATGTATTTCACTAAAAGCTCTTTAATTGTCGAAAATAAATATTCAAAGTATAATTTTGTTCCATATAAAATAAAAGAAGGCACAGCGGAGCGGGCTATTCATATAATTAAAATAGACTTCATTTAAAATGCTTATTCGTAGTAGCAATTTTATAAGAATTTGAAAGCCTTATTTGCCCTGTAAAAAGTTTCTTTAGATTTTACTCCTGCTTGTATATTTTTAAAAGGGTAAAAATAATTAAAGAAACGGCACGTTTTCCGAAACTTTTGTGGTTAGAGTTTTCTTCGTACAGGCAAAACAGGACAAATTTACTGTTATTATTTCTTGGGGCATTATTCCATATGATATAATGCCTTTAATTTTGGGACCTTAATTTGGGGTGGTTTTTCATTTCCTTGCGGCTTTATTATACCCTCCACCATAAGATGGGGGGTATACTAATTTCGTCATTCTGTTTGTAACTACTCGAAATATTCGTCTGAGACCCCATAAAGTATATATATTCTTGATCGTCGTGAAATTTTATGTCGATCTAGCCATGTCCGTCCGTCTGTCCGTCCGTCCGTCCGTCCGTCCGTCCGTCCGTCCGTCTGTCTGTCGAAAGCACGCTAACTTCCGAAGGAGTAAAGCTAGCCGCTTGAAATTTTGCACAAATACTTCTTATTAGTGTAGGTCGGTTGGTATTGTAAATGGGCCATATCGGTATATATAAGTATATATATTCTTGATCGTCGTGAAATTTTATGTCGATCTAGCCATGTCCGTCCGTCTGTCCGTCCGTCCGTCCGTCCGTCCGTCCGTCCGTCCGTCTGTCTGTCGAAAGCACGCTAACTTCCGAAGGAGTAAAGCTAGCCGCTTGAAATTTTGCACAAATACTTCTTATTAGTGTAGGTCGGTTGGTATTGTAAATGGGCCATATCGGTCCATGTTTTGATATAGCTGCCATATAAACCGATCTTGGGTCTTGACTTCTTGAACCTCTAGAGTGCGCAATTTTTATCCGATTGGCACGAAATTTTGCACGACGTGTTTTGTTATGATGTCCAACAACTGTGCCAAGTATGGTTCAAATCGGTTCATAATCTGATATAGCTGCCATATAAACCGATCTTGGGTCTTGACTTCTTGAGCCTCTAGCGTGCGCAATTCTTATCCGATCAGAATGAAATTTTGCACGACGTGTTTTGTTATGATATTCAACAACTGTGCTAAATATGGCTCAAATCGGTCCATAATCTGATATAGCTGGCATATAAACCGATCTTGGGTCTTGAATTCTTGAGCCTCTAGAGTGCGCAATTCTTATCCGATTGGAATGAAATCTTGCACGACGTGTTTTGTTATGATATTCAACAACTGTGCCAAGTATGGTCCTAATCGGTCCATAACCTGATATAGCTGCCATATAAACCGATCTTGGGTCTTGACTTCTTAAGCCTCTAGAGTGCGCAATTCTTATCCGATTACAATGAAATTTTGCACGACGTGTTTTGTTATGATATTCAACAACTGTGCCAAGTATGGTCCTAATCGGTCCATAACCTGATATAGCTGCCATATAAACCGATCTTGGGTCTTGACTTCTTAAGCCTCTAAAGTGCGCAATTCTTATCAGATTGGAATGAAATTTTGCACGACATGTTTTTTTTATGATATCCAACAAGTGTGCCAAAAATGGTTCAAATCGGCTCATAAACTGATATAGCTGTCATATAAACAGATTTGGGGACTTGACTTCTTGAGCTTCTAGAGGACGCAATTCCTACCTGATTTGGCTGAAATTTTGCATGACTTTTTTATTTTTTATTTTTTCTTTCAAATCGGTTTAAATCGGTTCATAACCTGATATAGCTGCCATGTAAACCGATCTGGGATCTTGACTTCTTGAGCCTCTTGAAGTCGCAATTATTATCCGATTTGCCTGAAATTTTGTACGATGGATCCTCTCTTGACCATCAACATACGTGTTGATTATGGTCTAAATCTGTTTATAGCCCCATACAGCTCCCATATAAATCGATCTCTCTATTTTACTTCTTGTTATTGCTTCTTAATGTTGAGTGGAGAAAATTACTTTTCTAACTACAACTTTTCATACCCTCCACCATAGGATAGGGGTATACTTATTTCGTCATTCCGTTTGTAACACTTCGGAATATTCGTCTAAGACCCCACAAAGTATATATATTTTTGAACGTCATTATATCGATCGATCTAGCCATATCCGTTCGTTTGTCCGCCCGTCTGTCTGTCGAAAGCACGTCAACCTTCGAACGAGTAAAGCTACGCGTTTGAAATTTTGCACAAATAATTCCTGTCAGTGAAAGTCGGTTGGAACTGTAAATGTGCCAAATCGGCCCTGTTTTGATATAGCTGCCATATAAACCGATCATGGGGGTTTGACTTCTTGAGCTTCCAGAGGGCGCAATTCTTTTTCGATTTGCATGAGGTGTTTTCTTATGACTTCCAACAACTGTGCCAAGTATGGTCTAGATCGGTTCATAACCTGATATAGCTGCTTTATAAACCGATCTCCCAACTTGACTTTCTGGGCCTCTTGAGGCCGCAATCATTACTCAATTTGCCTGAAATATTGCATTGGTGATATTTTTCGATGATATGTACGGCATAACAAGTACGGTCGATATCGGTCAATAACTTGATAAAGCTTAAGAACTTGACAAATGCGGTCCATGCTGGAGGGTATGTAAGATTCGGCCCGGCCGAACTTAGTACGCTTTTACTTGTTTTCTGCTACAACTGCCAATGTCAAATTGTTAAATGCATGTTGATGAGTTATATTAAAAGGAAAACAAATCAAAATAGAGCCGATTGATTTCTCCTATTGGCAGGGGGCAAGTAGACGTTTAATTGAAATTGTTTTCGAGTTATTACAAATGTTGAAGTGTGTTTCCGAATGTGTTTGTGTTTTTGTTCGTGAAAGGATGTTGGTTCAGCTCAAATAATTAATTTTTATGTTAAAGATGACGTGACTGACAATGGAGACCAAACACTCGTTTCCATCGCTTGAAGCATACAACGTAAGTTACATGGAAATGCCTTTTCCATTTTTACATCCATCAGGGTATATTTATTTTGTCATTCGGTCTGCAATACATAGAAATATCCGTTTCCGATCCAAAAAAGTGCATTTTTTCCTGATTGTCGCAAAAATCTTAAACGTCTGTCTGTTAAAATCACGCTACAGTCTTTAAAAATTAAGATAATGGGCTAAACTTTTTGTCTTAGGTTTAAGGTCTTATGCTCATTAAAGCCATATTTATTATCCGATTTCGCTCAAATTTGATACAGTAAATTGTGTGACATCCATATTCAATACAGTTCAGATATGTCAATTTTTTGATATACCTGTCATATATACCGATCTCCCGGTTTGAAATTTGGCACAGTGAGCTTTGTTGGGGCCCTCGACATTCGTTCCGAGTATGGTCAAAAACATTTCCCATAAACATTCCATTAAGGGATAGGGGATACTTCTCTCGATTAAAGTTTAAGCTCAATGAGATCAAGGGGTCTCCTTTTTTATGCCGAGCTCGAACGCCGTGCCGCATAGTGACAACACTTGGTAGAGAAGTTCTAGCATGGCAGGATACATCACAAATGTAGCCAGCAAGAGTTTAACCACAGCTGACATTTTTCTATGGTGTTCACGACGGGTTTTGATCCCATGCATTTGGCGTCATAGGTGGACATATTAACCTATCCGCCACGGTGGCCTCCAATTTGGACATAGCTGTGATATATACAGATCTCCGGACTAGGATCTTTCGATTTCGCAAAAATTTGACACAGTGAACTGTCTTAAGCTCTCCGACATCCATGTTCAATATGGCCCAGATCAATCTAATTTGGATAAATCTTTGATATATACCGATCTTCCGATATAAAGTTTAGGGCATAAAAAAGATTTATCTTGCGATACAGGGGAATTTTGGTACAATAAGTTGTAATACTCCTATACATCTTGAATATGGTGTAGACTATATAAAGATATAGCTACCGTATGGACCAATTTACTGTCTAGGAAAATTAATTGTGTTAGAGCTATCGACATCCCTGGCAAGTTCGGTCCAGATCGAACCATATCTCGATATAGCTGCTGAGGTTTCATAAATTGTGCTTTTTCCACCGGACTTAATTAGGATTATATGTATATCCAATGGAGGCCACCGTAGCGCAGAGGTTAACATGTCCGCCTATGACGCTGAACGCCTGGCTTCGAATCCTGGCGGAACCATCAGAAAAAACTTTCAGCGGTGGTTTTCCCCTCCTAATGCTGGCAACATTTGTGAGGTACTATGCCATGTAAAACTTCTCTCCAAAGAGGTGTCGCACTGCGGCATGCCGTTCGGACTCGGCTATAAAAAGGAGGCCCCTTATCAGTGAGTTTAAACATGAATCGAACTGCACTCAATGATATGTGAGAAGTTTGCCCTGTTCCTTAGTGGAATGTTCATGGGCAAAATTTTCATTTTTGTATATCCAAGGTGGAGGGTATCTACAGTTCGGCTCGGCCGAGCTTACTTGGTGTATCCTCCACCATAGGATGGGGTATACTAATTTCATCATTCCGTTTGTAACACCTCTAAATATTCGTCTAAGACCCCATAAAGTATATATTTTCTCGATCGTCGTGATATTTTATGTCGATCTAGCCATGTCCGTCCGTCCGACTGTCTGTCAAAACTTTCGAAGGATTAAAGTTCTAATTCTTACTAATAAAGGTCAGTCGGTATAGTAAACAGGTCATATCGGTCCACATTTTGATATAGCTACCATATAAATTATTTTCTTGAGCCATTGGACGGCGAAATTGTTAGCCTAAATATTGCAAAAGGTGTTTTGTTATGACTTTCAAAAGCTATACTAAATATGGTTAAATCAATCCATAACCAGATATAGCTGCTATATAAACCAATCTGAGATCTTGACTTTTTGAGCCTCTAGAGTGCGCAATTCCTATCCGATTTGGCTGAATTCTGCTTTAAGTGTTTTGTATTGCCAAGCAGCAACTATGTCAAGTATAGTCCAGATCGGTTCATAACCTGATATAGCTAACATATAAACCGACCCCGATCACACTCCTTAAGCCTACAGAGGGATTAATTTTTATCCGATTTGGCTGAAATTTTGTACACATGACCTACAACACACGTGTCAAATATGGTCTGAATCGGTCTATAGCCTAATGCAGCTCCCACATAAACTGATCTCCCGATTTTATTTCTTGAGCCCCTACAGAGCGCAACTCTTATCCGAATTGGCTGAAATTTTACACATTGACTATGGTCTCCAACATTCAATTCAATTATGCTCCGATTCGGACCATAACTTGATATATCTCCAATAGCAAAGCAATTTTTATCATTTAACCTTTGTTTGCCTAAAAGGAGATTCCGGGCAAAGAATTGGAGAAAACCGATCCATGGCGAAGGGTATATAAGATTCGGCGGGGCCGAACTTAACGCGCTTGTATTTGTTTTTGTTACTTTTGCCCCAGTTACCCTACTCTGACTATACGAACAAATTTGTAAGGCAGAACATGGTACGTGTGTTTCGATCCTATTATCAAATGAAATATTTCATAAAGGATACTTTGGCGCTAAAGTAAAGGATATGTTTAATAGTGCCCCTTAGTATTAGCGTGAGAGTGAGTGCGGTAACATAAGCAAATTCAACACCCATACACGCTCACATAGAGTCATGCAATTATTTGTGACAATTATGCTTTGAGTCAAAATGGAATATTGAATAAGAACTGTCATGTTATTGGATCTATATCAAGTTATAGTCTGATTCGGACCATAAATGAATGCTGAACATTGTAGAAGTCATTGTGTAATATTTCAGTTCATTCGGATAAAAATTGCGCCTTGTAGGGGCTCAAGAAGCAAAATCAGGAGAAAGGTTTCTATGGGAGCTGTATCAAGCTATTGATCGATTCGGATCATACTAGACACGTATGTTGAAGGTCGTGACAGAAGCCGTTGTACAAAATTTCAGCCAAATCGGATGAGAATTGCGCGCTCTATTGGCTCAAGGAGTCAAGATCCAAGATCGGTTTATATGATAGCTATAACAGATTATGAACCGATTTGAATCATACTTAGCACAGTTGTTGAAAGTGTTACCAAAACACTACGTGCAAAATTTCATTTGAATCGGACGAGAATTGCGCTCTCGAGAGGCTCAAGAATTCAATACCCAAGATCGGTTTATATGGCAACTGTATCAAAACATGGACCGATTAAATCACACTTAGCGTAGTTATTGGAAGTGATACCAAAACACTACGTGCACAATTTCAATAAAATCGGTCGAGAATTCCGCTTTTTAGTGCCTTAAGAAATCAAGACCCATGATCGGTTTATATGGCAGGTTTATCAAAACATGGACCGATATGGCCCATTTGCAATACCAACTGACCTACACTAATAAGAAGTATTTGTGCAAAATTTCAAGCGGATAGCTTTACTTCTTCGGAAGTTAGCGTGCTTTCGACAGACAGACGAGGTGTGGTGAGGTGTTTTTTTATGACTTCCAACAAATGTGCTGAGTATGGTTCAAATCGGTTTATAACCTGATATAGCTGCCGTATAAACCGATCATGGGTCTTGACTTCTTAAGGCACTAGAGAGCGGAGTTCGCATCCAATTTGGCTGAGATTTTCAATGAATTGTTTTCTTATGACTTCCAACAAATGTGCTGAGTATGGTTCAAATCGGTTTATAACCTGAAATAGCTGCTGTAAAAACCGATCATGGGTCTTGACTTCCTAAGGCACTAGAGATTTGGCTGAAATTTTGCATGAGGGTCTTTGCTATAACTTTCAACAACGGTGCTAAGTATGGTTTAAATCGGCCCATAACGTGATATAGCTGCCATATAAACCGACCTTAAATCTAGAGGGCGCAATTCTTATCCGAATTGGCTAAAATTTAGCGTGAAGAATGAGGTTATGACTTCAAATAACTGCGTAAATATGGTTTAAATCGGTAAATAACCTGATATAGCTGCCATATAAACCGATCTGGGATTTTTACTACTTCAGGCTCTAGAGGGCACTACTCTCATCCGATTTGGCAGAAATTTTTTACAACGGCTTCTCATATGGCAATCAACATACGTGTCTATTTTGGTCTTAATCGATCTTTAGCCTGAAACAGCTCCCATATAAACTGATCTTCCGATTATGCTTCTTGAGACCCAACAAGGCGCAATTCTTATTCGAATGGACTGAAACATTACCCAATGACTTCTACTATGATCTTCAACATTATGGTCCGAATCGGACTATAACTTGATATATCTGCAATAGCAAATCAATTCTTGTCGATTATTCTTTGTTTGCTTAAAAAGACATAACGCGCAAAATTCGGCCCGGGCGAAATTATCATGCTCTTACTTGTTTAAATTCGTACTTTTCTACTGTCACAATATTGACAGATCAACCGAATATATTTGATGATACATGTTAATTGAGGGAACAGTGCAACCTGGTTTGGTTATCACACAAAGGTCAAATTGTTGGCAATAACAACCCATTTACAACAAATTAAGCACTTTTATTACAATGTTAAATTTGTCTCCACATAATTTGTACTAGTGAAAAGCGAAGATAGTTAGTTTAGAACATAACCAGTAAGGAAGGGCAAAAGTTGGGCTGTGCCGACTGGATAATACCCTACACCTGACCTATAAGTACAATGTGGGAGCTATATTCAATTCTGAACCAATTTTGAAGGACCTCGGCGGACGTTTTCAGATGGGTTATTAAACAATCCGTATCAAATTGCGAGCAAATATATTCAAACTGTAATAATTACGGTTGACAAATGGCAACATTATTGCTAATTACCCAAAATCTGACGAACTTATATATGGGAGCTATTTCTTATTCTGTATCGACTTCGGGCATCTACTCAGATATTGTTGTAGTCGTCTAGGAAAGCGTTGTGCAAAATTTTTACCAATGAATGCGCTTGCAATGGCACTTGGAGTGAAAACGGCGCGATATACATAGGACAGCTATATTCGGTTAACAAATGAGCACTTTATTTAAATATTTCTCAAAATCGGACGAAAATACGTACGGGAGCTATATGTAAATCTGAACCGATTTTCATGAAAACGTAATATCGAAAGTCAAGAGACAATCCCCCTGCCAAAATTTGAGAAAATCGGTTAACATGGCCATTTTATTGCATTATTACTGCAAATCGGACGAACATATATATGGGAGCTATATACTAATCTGAACCAAATTTTTTCTAAATTCAATAGGCTTCTTCTATAAGCCGAAAAACATACCTAAACCAAATTTGAAGACGATCGGATGAAAATTGCGATCTGTAGTTTATACACAAATTAACGTGGACAGACGGACATGGCTAAATCAATTCAGAAAGTGATTCTGAATCGATAGGCATACACATCAATGGGTACATCTCTCTTCCTTCTGGGTGTTACAAACAAAAGCACTAAGTTATAATACCCTGTATCACAGTAGTGGTATAGGGTATAAAAAAATAACAAGTAGTTGAAGTAAATACAATATAACATAATTATCACAATTTATACAGAACTTACCTAAAAGGATATATATCGGCTGCTTTGGATATTCATTAGCTGCAAAAAGCCATGATTGGTCGTGGTTTTAGTTATATTAATTGATGGTAGTTTGGGTTGAAAAGGGGGTGCTGATATTAATCCGCCCCATGCCACTATGGACATACACCTAAGCCAGTAATCGACCTATTCTTCGCTCTAAAAACTAAATGGTAACTTCGAAAAACAAAAATTTTAAATTAGGAATTCAAAGTAACTTAAAAAACCCTTAATTGTTTTCCATACCACTCCCCTAAGTTGGTTCCTGTCTGGTATTGTGTCCCTATCTAAGTAGTGGTATCTTTTAACCTCGAAAGCCGGGCGATAACATAGGAAATGATCCAACGTCTCATCATCCTCCCTACATGCCCTACACATGCAATCACTTGCCGCACCGATTTAGCATAAGTGAACTCGTAGTTCTATGTGTCCTGTTATAATACCAAAACCTATACTGTTCTGCTTCTTACTTCCTTTCAATAATAGCCTCGACCTCTCAAGTTCTGGATGCCAAAGGATTTTCGTCCTACCGATTGTTTCGGTGTTCCACAGTGCGTTCGTCGCCCACGCACTTAATTAGGACTGCGTCGATCCGAAGGGCTTCAGGTTAACCAAGTTTATTGGCGACAGTTCTCTGGCCATCAACGCGCTTTCATTCCCCCATACTCAGTTATGACCCGGCACCCAAACGATGCGGATTGTGCCATCCTCATAGAAGGCGGTAATCTCCTTCTTACATTCCAAGGCTGTTTGTGATCTTTCCTTCCTGATTGTTATTGCCCTTATGGCTAGTTTACTGTCCGTAAAGATATTCACACTTGACGTGCTCGACGTCCCTGGGTTCACAATGCTAAACCCAGGCCCATTCTGTCCTTAATCTTTGATCCATCCGTGTAACATGATCTTCCAGATGACAATACTAGGGTTCCGTAAATCCAAGACTGTGCCGTTGGCAACTGTGCCTCGCACGCTACCTCAAGTGTCGGCTCAGGTATCCGATCGGAAACCTCTTTCATTCTTTCCAGATTTCCTATCGTCGCCTCGATTATACAGCGATGGTATGAGCTGCTCCTGTCCTCAATCCATTCTCCCATCGCCTCAAGTCTCATAGACGCAGTGGCTGCCTCGCACTTAATCTGTATGTGTTTGGATCGGAGAAGTCTCTAGTGCCAAGACAACATGTTCTCTGAACCTAATCTTACGTTGAATTTTTTCTTCATAGCAGTCCACCAAACTACAGAGGCGTAAGTTAGTAACGGTCTAATGACGCTCCAGTAGCGCAAGCCTATGGCCCGTCTATATAGTGCCCAACATCTGTGAGACTTCTTCGTACGCTCCTCAATGTGACACATCTAATCAAGTCTCCTATCCAATATCACTCCTAAGTATTTGACCTTGTCAGATATCGAAATCGTTTTGTTGAGGTAACGTGGTGCGTTTAATTGGCCCACCTTCGTCTTCCTCGCGAACAGGCATATTTCAGTATTCTCTGGGTTAACATTGAGACCTCTGGGTTTCGCCCAGTCATATGCCATATACAAGACCCTTTCGGCCCTTCTGCATACCTGTTTCGGATCCTTATCCATAAGAAGTATTATAACATCGTCTGCAAAGCAGTCATA
This sequence comes from Stomoxys calcitrans, assembly GCF_963082655.1. NCBI lineage: Eukaryota > Metazoa > Arthropoda > Insecta > Diptera > Muscidae > Stomoxys > Stomoxys calcitrans. The sequence goes on along the minus strand of NC_081552.1, from coordinate 116,044,984 downwards.
GCAGACGGGTTCAAATCCCTCCTCAGTCAGTATCCGTTATAGGCTATTTATGGTCCAAAGGAATGGCGATAAAATGCTCCCCTGTGGCATCCATTGTGCCACTTTATCCCTTATATTTATGTCATGGGACCCGAAATTTATCCACCTGTTTCTTACCATATGGTTAATGCAGTCTTTAAGGATCGGGTCTACCCGGTACTGGTATAAGGAGTAGATCAATGTGTCGGTCCGGACATTGTTAAACGCCCTCTCGATGTCAAGGCAAACCGCCAATGTGTACATCTGGCATCCACCACCACCGACCTTCCCTTGACATAGGCATGTTGTTTATATTTGAGCTGGTCGCTGAATGTTCTATTCTGTATCATGGTATCCACGTGGTACGTTCTATGGTTATGAGTAGAAAGGACGTAAGGCTTTTAAGTCTGTAAGCCTTTGGTGTCGCATAATTTGCCTTGTCGGGCTTGGGTACAGACACCACTCGGGCCTGTTGCCAGGTTTTTGGAGTATATGCAAGTCCCAGGCATGTTGTGAAAATATTGACCAGGTTGGGTGCCAGATTGTCTGTCTCCTTCTGTAGTAACGCCCGATATATTCCATCAGGTCCGGGTGATTTAAGTGATTTGAAGCTCCTCAAGGCCACAAATTCCTTCATGATTAGCCTTCGATCAACATCTTTATTGCAAGATTCCGGTGTCTCCGTGAGTCCCGTTGTATCCAGTGGAAAATAGTTTTTACAAAAAGGCTTAACATCCCCTTCGTTGTTTCTGTTCTCACTCTCATGTCGTCTACCAACGTTTCAGTTTGGACATGGGTTTTTGAGAGAAACTTCTTCATCATGGCGGCGTCATAAATGCTATCGACCTGGTTGCAGAATATCTTCCAGATGGGACGTTTTGCCGCTCTGGTAATATTATTGTATTTATTGAGTCGTGTGTAGTACACATTTCAGTTAATTTCTGCGATTTTACGACGAGCTCTGTTATAAATTCTGCGGACATCTTTCCCCATGTTGCGAATCTCCCCGGTCATCCAGGGTTTTCGTTTGGCTGATGTCCTTACTGGAAGAGGACAACTATTTTCGAAAGACCCCACTAGTACAGTCGTAATCCTGTTAAAATTGTCGTCAATGTCTTCTATGCTTGGACAATATAAATCATATTGTCTAAGTCTTCTCCTGAGTAGTCTTCCGAATTTTGGCCAGTTGTTTTTCAACTTATTGCGGAAGCTTTTAGGATACGGCGCTGGCCATGCTATTCTAAACTGAATGTAGCGATGGTCTGAGAAGTAATGCTCCATGGTGGCCCTCCAATCCTGAACCTCATCGATTAGATCAAGTGGAAAAAGATGAAATTTTCGATAATCTGAAAAATTTGTAAATTATTTCCATAAAAAAATTACAAAACTGTATCGTATAGAGAAAAAAGTACATAAAGTTATGATATTTACTTGTAATGAATTGCAAGCATCTTTCCTCTGAGCTTACGATCCAGTGCTTTTTGTCGGCCCAGTAGAGGCCTATTTTTCGTCTGATGTCGGAACGGCAATTCTTTGAATGAAAGAAAATAAACCATTGTATTGATCTATTTCGATGGCGTTCGAAGTGATGCATTACACGTCCAGATGTGCCAGTGTTTGCCACCTCTCCGCCACCACAGACTGCAATTAAATTTTCAAGGGAAAATTTTTGTTTGTTTCTCTCTCGAGACGAGCTCAATGATCGCGTTTTGAATATTTATTTTCTCAAAAAACCATGGTTGCTTGTGTTTTTAATATTATATCTAAAATGAAAACAAAACGCAACTAGTGCAGTAACTATAAAATAACTAGAATAATGAATATTTATTTGCTCAAAAAATCATGGTTGCTTGGGGTTTTAAAAGTATTAACCGGAGTTTTGATTTGCCACGTAGACTATCCAAAATGCAAAAAAAAAAAAAACAATTAGAGTATTTACTATAAAATAATTAAAATAATCTAAATAGAACTTACCAAAAATGAGTATTTATGTGGTATTTATTATACCCACCACCGAAGGATGGGGGTATACTAATTTCGTCATTCTGTTTGTAATTACTCGAAATATTCGTCTGAGACCCCATAAAGTATATATATTCTTGATCGTCGTGACATTTGATGTCGATCTAGCCATGTCCGTCCGTCTGTCCGTCCGTTCGTCTGTCTGTCTAAAGCACGTTAACTTTCGAAGGAGTAAAGCTAGCCGCTTAAAATTTTGCACAAATACTTCTTTTTAGTGTAGGTCGGTGGGGGTTGTAAATGGGCCATATCGGTCCATGTTTTGATATAGCTGCCATATAAACCGATCTTGGGTCTTGACTTCTTGCGCCTCTAGAGGACGTATTTCTTATCCGATTGGAATAAAATTTTGCGCGATATGTTTTGTTATGATATCCAATAACTTTGCCAAGTATGGTTCAAATCGGTCAATAACCTGATATAGCTGCCATATAAACCGATCTTGAATCTTGACTTCTTGAGCCTCTAGAGGTCGCAATTATTATCCGATTTTCCTGAAATTTTGTACGACGGATCAACTAATGACCATCAACATACGTATTTATTATGGTCTGAATCGGTTTATAGGCTGATACAGCTCCCATATAAATCGATCTCTCTATTTTACTTCTTGAGCCCCTAAAAGGCGCAATTCTTATTCGAATTGGCTGACATTTTACACTGGTCTCCAACATATAATTTAATTGTGGTCTAAACTGGACCATTTCTTGATTTCGCTCTAATAGCAGAGCAAATCTTTTCCTTTATCCTTTTTTTTGCTTAAGAAGAGATGCCGGGGAAAGAACTCGACAAATGCGATCTATGGTGGAGGGTATATAATATTCGGCCCGGCTGAACTTAGCACGCTTTTACTTGTTAGCTTTTAGTTTAATTCGATGCATTAGAAATCTTGAAAAAAGTTGGATGTGTTCTGATAAAGGCGTTATTAACAAGTAAAAAGGCATTAAGTTCGGCCGGACGGAACTTTGGATACCCACCACCTCGGATTTATATGTAAACCCCCGTTCGTCACAATCCGATGAAAATTGGATAATTTATGCACCCAAATTCTGCACGGACATCGAGTGGTCTTATAAATATAAGTCACTGTTGAATTTTGCATTTCAAATTTCAACAAAATTGGGTAATAAATAAAGCTTTTATGAGCTTCAGACCCTTAACCGGCTTATCGGTCTATATGACAGCTATATCTAAATACAGTCCTATTTGTACCATATTTGGGTCGGATGGCGGGTGGCTTAAAACTACTCACTGTTTAAAATTTCAGTGAAATTGGATATATAGCAGCTATATCTAAATATAGTCCTTTCCAAACTATATTTGAGGCGAATATCGGGTGACCTAAAACTACAAACTATTCCAAATTTCAGCGAAATCGGATGGATAGTAATAGGGCTTTTATGGGCTTCAGACCCTTTATCGGCAGATCGGTCTATATGGCAGCTATATCTAAATAAAGTCGGATCTGAACAATATTTAGGTCCTATGTTAGGACTCCAAAAACTATTCACTGTTTGAAATTTCAGCGAAATCGGTTGACAAATAAAGCTCTTATGGGCTTTAGACCCTTTATCGGGAGATCGGTCTATATGGTAGCTATATCTAAATATAGTCCGATCTGAACCATTTTTAGAATTGAAATTGAGAGGCCTGAAGCTACTCATTGTTTTAAATTTCAGCGAAATCGGTTAAAAAATAAAGCTTTTATGGGCTACAGACCCTTTATATGGAGATCGGTCTATATGGCAGCTTTATCTAAATATAGTCCGATATAAACCGTACTTAGGTCAGATGTTGAGAGGCTTAAAATAACCCAGTGAATCAAATTTCAGCGAAATCGGGCAATAATGAATGAAGTTTTTATGGGCATTAGACCCTTTAGCGGCAGATCCGTCTATATAGCAGCTATATCCAAATATGGTCCGATTTGGCCAGCGTGCATCAAAACGACGTATCTGTACCAAATTTCAGCTCATTATCTCAATTTTTGAAGCCTTTATAGTGATAAAAACAGACGGACGGACAAACGGAAAGACGGACAGACACATGGACATCGTTAAATCGTCTTAGAATTTTACGACGATCCGAAATATATATACTTTGTAGAGTCGGAAATAGATATTTCGATGTGTTGAAAACGGAATGACTAAATGAATATACCCCCTATCCTACGATGGTGGGTATAAAAATATATTTATGTTCCAGTCCAAAAATTAAATGCTATTTGTTAGTAAAATAATATATTTTTATACCCTCCACCATAAGATGAGGGGTATACTAATTTCGTCATTCTGTTTGTAACTACTCGAAATATTCGTCTGAGACCCCATAAAGTATATATATTCTTGATCGTCGCGACATTTTATGTCGATCTAGCCATGTCCGTCCGTCTGTCCGTCCGTCCGTCCGTCCGTCTGTCTGTCGAAAGCACGCTAACTTCCGAAGGAGTAAAGCTAGCCGCTTGAAATTTTGCACAAATAATTCTTATTAGTGTAGGTCAGTTGGTATTGTAAATGGGCCATATCGGTCCATGTTTTGATATAGCTGCCATATAAACCGATCTTGGGTCTTGACTTCTTGAGCCTCTAGCGTGCGCAATTCTTATCCGATTGAAATGAAATTTTGCACAACGTGTTTTGTTATTATATCCAACAACTGTGCCAAGTATGGTTCAAATCGGTCCATAACCTGATATAGCTGCCATATAAACCGATCTTGGGTCTTGACTTCTTGAGCCGCTAGCGTGCGAAATTCTTATCCGATTTGAATGAAATTTGGCACGACGTGTTTTGTTACGATATCCAACAACTGTGCCAAGTATGGTTCAAATCGGTTCATAACCTGATATAGCTGCCATATAAACCGATCTTGGGTCTTGACTTCTTGAGCCTCTAGAGGGCGCAATTCTTATCCGATTGGAATGACTTTTTTCACGAAGTATTTCGTCATGATATCCAACAACTGTGCCAAGTATGGTTGAAATCGGTCCATAACCTGATATAGCTGTCATATAAAGAGATCTGGGGATTTGACTTCTTGAGCTTCTAGAGCGCGCAATTCATATCCGATTTGGCTGAAATTTTGCATGACGTATTTTATTTTTACTTTCAACAACTGTGTCAAATAAGGTTCAAATCGGTTTATAACCTGATATAGCTGCCATATAAACCGATATGGGATCTTGACTTCTTGACCCTTAGAGGTCGCAATTATTATCCGATATGCCTGAAATTTTGTACGACGGATCCTCTCATGACCATCAACAAACGTGTTTATTATGGTCTGAATCGGTCTATAGCCCGATACAGTTCCCATATAAAGCGTTCTCTACATTTTACTTCGTGAGCCCCAATGGGCGCAATTCTTATTCGAATTGGCTGAAATTTTACACAGGTCTCCAACATATAATTTAATTGTGGTCCGAACCGGACCATATCTTGATATCGTTTTAATAGCAGAGCAACTCTTTTCTTATATCCTTTTTAGCCTAAGAAGAGATGCCGGGAAAACAACTCGACAAATGCGATCCATGGTGGAGGGTATATAAGATTCGGCCCGGCCGAACTTAGCACGCTTTTACTTGTTTCACTTTTAATTTTGGGAGTTTATTTCATTATGAATAATGAATTTCAGTTTTCGTCATCCTACCGACCTTTTTGCCGTTCCACAGTATTACATGCGTTCGTCGTCCACGCCCTTCACTCAAACTTATTCTATTGACGGCAGTCCTCTGACCTTCACTACAAAATCGCCTACTCTTTCATTCCCCTTACTCCGCTATGGCCCTATGCGGATCATGCTAATCTCCTTCTTATACTCCAAGACTGTTCGAGACTTTACCGCCTTGGCTGTTATTGCCCTGATGGCCAGTTTACTGTCCTAGTAATATTCATACCCGACTTTCTCGCGATGACACCACACACCTCACGCATTCCGTGATCGCCCGGATCTTCGCCTGCAGAACCGTATTATGGTCAGACAGTCGAAAACAGATCTCAGTAACTGGGTTCTCAATGTAGACCCCAAGCACTCTCTGTCCTTCAGCTTTGATCCATCCGTGTAACATGATCTTCCAAATGGCAATACCAGAGTTCCGTTAATCCAAGACCGTGCCGCTGGCACTAGCACACAACCTCAAGTGTCGTCTCTGGTATCCGACCGAAAACCTCTTCCAAACGTAGTAATACAATGCTTTAAGTATTTGCCCGAAATTTGGTACGATTGTTTTATTACACCTCTGCCGAAATCCACCAAAATCGATGCAGCGTCCATATAATAATATCGCCCAATCATTTATTTGGAAGATGTAGAGTCTCATATAGTTAGCACCGCCCAACATTTGCATACCATACTTGTTCAGATTTAATACATGTGGACAAATGTTGTATTAGATGAGGCTGGCGAGGATGATGCATATCTGTATGTCCAGGAACTCAGAAAAAGGCTATCGACGCATGATTAACCCCTCATTTATTAACTAATTTTGAGATGCGACATGCTTCGCCTAACGATTTCATTGCCCCATTGAAGCCTATATAAGAGCTTTATCTGTTTTGCATATCCTATATTAGTAGATGCTTTTAACGCTTTCTGTAATTCAACAATCTCGGATAGAAAGAAACTTGAGGAGTACAGAAGCTGATAGTTAAAATTTAGATCTTCACAGGATGTGTTTACTTACTTACACTACACTGTCCGTGACCTTACAGTCCTGGTTGTTATTGCCCTTATGGCAATTTTACTGTCGGTAAAGATGTTCCCACTCGACGTGCTCGCGTTAGCACCACACCACTTCACGCATACCGTAATCACCCGGATCTCCTCCTGCAGGACCGTATTATGGTCAGGCAGTCTAAAACAGATCTCAGTCCCTGGGTTCTCAATGTAAACCCCCAGGCCCACTCTGTCCTCTAGCTTTGATCCATCCGTGTAACACGATCTTCCAGATGGCAATACTAGAGTTCCGTCAATCCAAGACTGTGCCGATGGCAGCAGTGTCTCGCACTCGACTTCAAGGTTCATCTCACGTATCCGATCGGAAACCTCTTCCCTTCCTTTCAGGTTTCCTATCGTCGCCTCGATTATACCGCGATGGTATGAGCTGCTCCCATCCTCAATCGATTCTCTCATCGCCTTAAGTCTCATAACCGCAATGGCTACTTCACACTCAATCTGTATGTCAATGGGTCGGATATCTAGAATAGTCTTCAGTGCCCTAGTGGGCGTGGTCCATATCGCTCCGCCTATGGCAAGACAACATGTTTTCTGAACCAGTTGTATGGTCCTTATGTTGCACATTTTCTCGATAGCAGTCCACCAAACTACTGAGGCGTAAGTAAGTAATGGTCTAATCACGCTCCTGTAGAGCCAGTGGACTATCCTAGGATTCAGGCCCCATTTTGAACCTACGGTCCGTCTACATAGTGCCCAACACCTGTGAGCCTTCTCAGTACGCTTCAGAATGTGACACTTCCAATTCAGTTTCCTGTGCAAGATCAAACATAAGTATTTGACCTTGTCAGACATCGAAATCGTCTTATTGAGGAAACATGGTGCGTTAAATTGGCCCACCTTCGTGAACAGGCATATTTCAGTCTTCTCTGGGTTAACATTGAGACCTCTGGGTCTAGCCCAGTCATATGCCATATGCAAGACTCTTTCAGCCTTCTGCATAGCTCCTTCGGATTCTTACCCCTTAGAAGTATTATAACTTCGCCTGCGTAGCAGACGGGTTCAAATCCCTCCTCAGTCAGCATCCATAATAGGGCATTTACGCCCGCTTGTGGCGTGCCCTGTGTCACTTTCTCCCTTATATGCCATGGGACACACAATTGATCCACCTGTTTATCCAATCTCTAAGCACCGGGTCCACCTGGTACTGGTCTTAGGATTGGATCAGTGTGTCGAATTTTGTCCAGTTGGCTTTCAACTTAATCCGGAAGCTTATCGCATTAGGCGCTGGCCGTGCTATTTTAAACCTAATGTAGCGATGGGCAGAGAAAGAGTGTTCCATGGAGACCCTCCAATTCTGAACTTCATCGACTAGATTTTCCGAACATATCGTTACATCTAATATCTCCTCCCTAATCCTACTAACAAAGGTAGCGGTGTTACCAATTTTAAGTGTTGCTACTACCCCACGAAATGTGGTGAGAGTTCACATCGCACCTTATGAACACCTCGTTTCCTGTCTGTTTTGCTTTCCTCACCAGCCGTTGCAGCTCTGACGTGGGTGGCGGTGTCGGAGAGTCGAAAGGCAGATAAAACGATGCCAGGTATGCTCCACCGTCTCCCTGTCTCATCAGTTTTGCATCCGACGTTGACAACTCTGGGGAAAATATATAATTCAAATTTTTATGACAAATAACGCAGGTCCTCGGCCGAGTACCAGTGTTGGCATAGAATAATTGGTAGTTGATATGGTTCAGTCCAGAAACTTTGTTCCGGGTCGTCCATGGCTCCTGAATTAAGGCAATATGAATCTTGCCCTTGCTGATATACTCCATCAGAGCGTGTGTAGGATTTCTCGCTCCGGTGGGGATTTATTTGGATTACCTCAATCATTGGTCCTCCAGTATATTGGCATCTTGGGAGTACGTGATTATCTCATCGTCTGCTCCCTGGTCTTAAGACTGCATTGATTTTCCTGTCACTGCACTGCCTGATGTCATTGTTTTAGGTTCTTTGCCTAGTATAGTTTTCCGACTCTTTATAAAGTCGGTAATGGTGTCATCGTCGGGTCCGCGTTCGTTAAGCTTTATTGGGTTTCCGTCCCTGTACTGCCTAATGTTTCAATACTAGGATCTTTGCCTATCTTAGCCTTTCAAATCTTAAGTATATGGGCTTCTTGTGGCTAGGTGATGGTACCATCATCGGCTCCCTGTTCGTTGGGTTGCCTAATGTTTCAATATTAGGATCTTTACCTATCCCAGTATTCTGAATCTTTAGGTCGGTGATGGGTCCGTCATCAGGTTCCTGTTTCATAGGCTGTGTTAGGCCTCTCGCCACTGCACTGCCTGATATTTTAGTATTAGGATCATTGCTTCTCCTAGTCTTTCCAATATTGAGAGATGCCGTGATTGTCTCGTTGTCGCCATCCTGTTTTTTTTGCATGGTGTTGAGTCACCTGCCACTGCACGGCCTTATGTCGCAGAATGAAAGTTTCTGCCTATCCTAGTCTTCCCATCTTAAAAAAGACAGCTTTGCTTCCGTAGTGCGCCATGCCTTTAGTCTTAGCCAAACTCGTCACGGAAACTTGATCAATGACCAACCACAAAGAGAGATCCTTCCTCCTTCTTCTCCCTGTTGAAGACCTCCCACTTCTCTGCGACCAAACCTTCGTTTTGCTTGCCCAAGAATCCCAACATGTGTTCCATCGCAATGAGCTGGCCGCCTTTGTGAGCTGCGGGATATCCATCTTTCTCACCAGGTCGAGCTTTGCGCCCTCCCTGGGAGCGTGAATACCTCTGACGAGCTGCTTGACGGTATCAATACATTCCGCCGACGTAAAACTCAGCGTAAAGATGTCTCCTCTAAAATCGCAGCTCATCATTTGTATGGGTGGACCCTCTACAGAGTTCCACACATGTTCAAACATCCGATCGTTAACCAGATGCTCCACTTTGGACCGATGATCTGGTGGAATCCTACCGGATGCACAGCCGATATTGATGACTGCATAAGTCAGCTCATCTCTGTTGTGCTTCCTTGCCACTCTGGCGTAAGAGGGCGGCTCCTTACCATTCTCAGCAACCATCTTCCCCTTCCGTGATGGCTGTGGCGTGCTTTCGGAAGTCACAGTCCTCCATGAAGACTCAGGGGCCGTGCGCGCTTCCTTCGTTCTTGTTCCAACTTTGTGTACCTCCGCAGGACACTGTCTGGAGTCTCCATTGCGGGATGGCTGGCTTGGTTTTCCCAGAGTACTTGAAACCGGGGAGCTCTTCCTCGTCTTCAGTATTTTAGCAGTGTATGCTCTTCGGGAGATCTGATTCTTTTTCCAGCTTCCGCAGAAGTGCTTGGAATGTCAGTTCTATCCCTTCCAGGATCCCGCACTTTTGCCCGATTACGCTGCCGGTACATATTCCTCTGTCTCTTTCGTCGTGCACCGGATCGCTTTCTCGGTCTGCTTGTGAGCTAAGCAAAGCCATTGCCCACTTCTGCCATCATTCCGATGCCCTCATGACTGTTTCATTGACACAGTCGCTGTCTGAATCCGAGTTAGTAACACCACCTTTACTTAAAGACTGGGGACGAACTGTGCTTCCTCCTGGTTTATCCGTTTCTTCCTCATTATTTAGTCTGACGACTAGTTGTGCGCTTGAAGCATTACTCTCGACTACAGGTGCCAAGCCACCCACACCTATAGAAGGGGAGGATAATATGCTGCGGTCTGACGCCTCCACCGCAGAAGTTGAGTCTTTGGAGTCGATTTATAGCCTACTCCAAAAGGCTTTAAAATTTTGTTCGTAATAGGTAGTACCTATTCCGAGATACGGATATATATATACATATATTTTTTTTCTTTGAGTAGCGAAATAGAAACACGTCCGCTTCACTCAGCGGCTACAATATCCTTTGTCAGTGTAATTATTCACAACAAGATTGCCATCGTACATCCTGGATACTGTACTCTGGGCACACTTGCATGTATAACTGCTTAGTCGCTCATGGTTATATCCTGCGATGGCAACCTGACGGACATGTAAATACTCAAGCCATTGTGAACAAACAAAGGATGCGAGTAAGAGGGTATGAAAGAGTGAAATTAGTACACTTTTGTTCGCCGTCGCTTTGTGTACATACTAGTGTTTAGGATATGTCATATGTCGAAATGTATCATTGTGATGGTAACCATCTTTATTGTATATTGTTTCTTTTCGTTGCAGCTCTGAAGATACTTAATCCCCGCAACATCAACGAGGGCATCGTTGTGATCATCACTGACAGTAGCAACAACACTTGGAGCAGCAGCAATAGAAGCCGTCATTGTACTGTAAACCATTAAAAAGTCGTCACTGAAGTGGAAACGATTATACCCGTCTCAAAACGGGACTAAGTAAAAAACGAAACAAGACAAAACATGGTAATTCATCTCTGAAAATGCGGCTATTTAACATGTGTACCCCACAATAGCGACAGCAGCAACTGGAGCAAAAAACCAACTCGAAAACTTAACTCGAACGATACTCTGTCAAAGTTTGAGTGTCCGTAAAGACGTTGTGACGGAAATTCTGAGCTTATTTGAAACAATTTTGCAGAAAGGCACCATCACGTGGAGAAGGTAGTGTTCCACAAAAAAAACAAAATTCAGATATTTACTTACAGCAATTCTCAGAGACGTTACCATTGCGCTCATAATTCATAAATAACGTTTGAGTATGTCTGTCGTCGGCGTCTATTCACGAGTGAAACAAATCTGAAAACAGCCTCGGACAAACGACAATAACAACAATTACTGAGGGGCTTTGTTTGTGTATCCACACAATTGCATCTGTTTGACATCAAAACACACGGACACATTTGAACTTCTTATATACGAAGGGGTCGCTGCATACGTAGATGTGTTAACTGGAAAACGCTGTTAATTAGGTGAGTACAAGCAGCACACTTTGCTTTTTGTTTCATTCTCTTTATACTTATTGTTCTTAGTCAGCCCACAATAATTCTGAGCTCGTAGCTCGCCTGTTCGTATGTCCTTCTGCATTCTGCAAAGGACTAAATTAGTACATAATTTAGTGTATAAGTACACACTTCTATGTGTATATTAGTGAAACATTTAGCAGGTCTTTTCAATTAGTCAAGAGAGCATTGGACCTCGATACCTCGGCACCTCTAGCAGCGTGCTTCAAAGAGAACATTTTATGCGAATTAAAATCAAATTAACCATTTATGTAATAAATAAAGTTCCCTACGAATACATAAGTACCAAATAGTGTAAATTGGATGAATGGAAATAGAATAAGCATGAGTATGAAATGCAATAGCATTTTTATACCCTCCACCATAGGATGGGGGTTTACCAATTTCGTCATTATGTTTGCAACACCTCGAAATATGAGTCTGAGGCCCCATAGGGTATATATATTCATTTTAAGTCGATCTAGCCATGTCCGTCCGTCCGTCTGTCTGTCGAAAGCACGCTAACTTTCGAAGGAGTAAGCTAGCCGCTTGAAATTTTGCACAAAAACTTTTTATTAATGTAGGTCGGTTGGTATTGTAAATGGGCCAAATCGGCCAGTGTTTTGATATACCTGCCATAATAAAACGATCTTGGGTCTTGACTTCTTGAGCCTCTAGAAGGCGCAATTCTCGTCCGATATGACCGAACTCTTGCAAGTGGGGTTTTGGTATCACTTCCAACAACTGCGCTTAGTATGGTTCAAATCGGTCTATGTTTTGATATAGCTGCCATATAAACCGATCTTGGGTCTTTCTTTCTTTCTTGCGTCAATAGAGCGCGCAATTCTTATCTGATTTGGCTGAAATTTTGCATGAGATGTTTTGATATGACTTTCAGTTGTCATATAAATCGATCTGGGATCTTGACTTTATGAGCCTCTAGAGGGCGCAATTCTCATCCGATTTCGATGAAATTTTGTACAACGGCTTCTTTCATAACCTTCACTTACGTGTGCGATGTGGTCTGAATCGATCAATATCTTGATACAGCTTTCATATAAACCTATCTCCCGATTTTGCTTCTTGATGCAATTACAAGACGCAATTCTTATCCGAATGAACTGAAATATTACACAATGACTTCTACAATGTTCAGCATTCATTTATGGTCCGCATCGGACTATAACTTGATATAGCTCCAATAGCATGACAGTTCTTATTCAATATTTTTTGTTTGCCTAAAAAGAGATACCGCGCATAGAACTAGTTTAATAACAAATTGGAAAAATCAAAATCAGGCTATAGATTGATTCAAACCATATTGGACACGTTTGTTGAAGGTCATGGGAGAAGCCGTTGTACTATATTTCAGCAAAATCGGATAAGAATTGCTTCCTCTAGTGGCTCAAAAAGTCAGGATCCCAGATCGGTTTATATGTCAGCTATATGGGGTTATGTACCGAATTGAACCATACTTAGCATAGTTTTTGCAAGTCATAACAAAACACTTCATGCTTAATTTCAGCCAAATCGGATATGAATTATGCCCTCTAGAGGCATAAGAAGTCAAGATCACAGATCCGTTTATATCGCAGCTAACTCAGGTTATGGACCGGACCGGTTTGAACCATACTTAGCACAGTTGTTGGAAGTCATTACAAAACACTTCGTGCCAGCTGTATCAAAACATGGACCGATATGGTCCATTTACAATCCGAACCGACCTACACCCATTAGAAGCATTGCAAAATTTCAGACGGACGGATGAACAGACTGACGGACGTGGCTAGATCGACATAAAATGTCTTTATGAGGTCTGAGGCGAATATTTCGAGGAATTACAAACAAAATGACGAAATTAGTATACCCCGATCCTATGGTGGAGGGTATAAAAAAAGAGAAATTTTCAAAAAATAATATTTGGCTAGTAATTTGTGAAGTAAAAAAAGAGTCACTAAGCGCCCGAAATTTGAAATGGATGGACGTGTCTGTTAGCAAAAGAAGATTAAATTTAAAGACAGCATCTTTATTTTAAAGTTTTGGCTTTTTGCTAACTGTAGGTAATAAGGAAAAATGTTTAAGTTTTTTCCGTGTAAGAAAATCAATCATTTGGCAGAAAGTTTGCACATTGCATTTTGTTATCACTTCTTACAGCCATGCCAAGTATGGAAATATTGGACCATGTTTTGTTTTGATATCCAACAACTGTGCCAAGTACGGTTCAAATCGGTCCATAACCTGATATGGCTGCCTTATAAACCGATCTTGGGTCTTGACTTCTTGAGCCTCAAGAGTGCGCAATTCTTATCCGATTGGAATGAATTTTGGCACGTAGTATTTTGTAATGATATCCAATATTTGTGCCAAGTATGGTTCAAATCGGTCCATAACCTGATATAACTGTCATATAAACAGATCTTACTTTCAACTACTGTGTCAAATAAGGTTCAAATCGGTTCATAACCTTATATAGCTGTCATATAAACCGATAGAGGTCGCAATTATTATCCGATTTGCCTGAAATTTTGTACGACGGATTCTCTCATGACCGTCAACATACGTGTTTATTATGGTCTGAATCGGTCTATAGCCCGATACAGCTCCCATATAAATCGTTCTCTCTATTTTACTTCTTGAGCCCCCAAAGGGCGCAATTCTTATTCAAATTGGCATTTTACACAGGTCTCCAACATATAATTCAATTGTGGTCCGAACCGGACCATATCTTGATATCGTTTTAACAGCAGAGCAACTCTGTTCTTATATCCTTTTTTGCCTAAGAAGAGATGCCGGGAAAAGAACTCGACAAATGCGATCCATGGTGGGGGGTATATAAGTTTCGGCCCGGCCGAACTTAGCACGCTTTTACTTGTTTTTGTTAAGGGGAGCGAGCACTTCTGTAGTATTTTCTGAAGGCTGAAACTAATATAACGATGATTAGAGAAACTGTGGTTATCCATCACTTCTCAATCGCATATCCTTCCGCTTATATCCACCTATACAAAGTTAACATCTAGCACCTCCTGCCTGTTCCTGGTAATAAATTATATTGTGCAGAAATTGAAGTGCCTTTATAATGGGAAGGGAGTTAAAGCCTTTGGTCATCGTTATTCAAGGATGTTCGAGATTCGGATGTCCCCATGTCTGTCTGTACATTTGTCAAGGGCAGATAGATCGACACATAAACATAACCAAATCATCAAGTTCAAGAATTCTTGGTTAATGAATTTTGCTTATGTTTAGGCAAAGTAGTTTCCATATGTGGATAGTCACTAATTTAAATTAATGTTTTAGTCCAGTTTAAAGCTCATACTGGTACAATAAAACAAACAATCAAGTGCCGCAGCACAGGAGTCATATTAAAATTCACCTCATATATCATCCAATTACAAATATTATATTTTGTATTTCCATTAGTAATTCGTTCAGGTGTGCAACAGCAACAGAACAATGGCACAAGTGAAAAATGCTTCTTTGTTAAATAATATGGAAAGCTATTGTAGTCTTACTTCGGCTTGAGGCACTTGATGTGATGGCAGAGACTGCAATGACAATAATCCTGCCGAGTATTGCAGTGTCATGTCAATGAGATAACCAACCTCCTTATTCCACAATCCCTATGAATGTTAAAACAGTTATGAGCATGAATGATGGAAATTATAAAATAAAACGAAAGGGACGATAACCTAGTTTTGTCATTGCATCTGCATAATTTTACCGAAAATGGAGAACATTGTAGAAATTGAATTGGTTAGGTTAGGTTGAAACGAGGGAGCGGATATTAATCCGCCCATGTCATTATGGACATACGCCTAAGCCAGCAATCGGCATGTTGTGCATTCAAAATATTAAAAATTGACATCGAAAAGGAAGACCTAAACCAGGTATTCGGTGCTACTTACAATATCTCTAATGGTTTTCCATAAAACGCCCCTAAGTTGGCTCATTTCTTGTATTGTATGCCCACTCAAATGCCTCTGACGTCTTACCATCTTCACAACATGCTATCACTTGCCGCACCGATTTTGCTTAAGTGAGCTCGTTGTCATCTGTGTCCTGTTATGATACCGAAAGCTATGCTGACCTCCTTACTTCCTGTCAGTAATAGTTTCGTCTTCTCACAATCTGCATCTCCCCATAGGATTTCCATCATCCTACCGACCGTTTCGCGGCTCCACCGTGTAAAATGTGCGATCTTACTCCACGCCCTTAATTCGGATTGCGTCGACCCGAAAGGCGTTGGGTTAACCAAGTTTATTGACTGCAGTTCTCTGGCCTTCAGAGAAGGCGTTCTCTCCTTCTTACATTCCAAGACTGCTCGTGATCTCATCCTGCTGGGACCTAATTCTTGCATTCGCAATCGTCTTATTACGATCGAGTTTCGCTTTCTTTGGATTTTGGCATCATTTATCGATTAATTCCATTTGAAACTTCGAATAGAAATGTGCGAGTTTTTGCCCGCAGCAATTTTCCTATGGTAAATAACAAATTTTCGTATATTTTCAAGAAACTAGGCTAAAAGTAGGACATCGAAGTACATATTTCATAAAATAAAACAATAATTATGATATATTCACATTATTGGTACCTTAAATTGGACAAATCCCTTAAGCCAAATTCGGCAAAGCAAATTATCGGATTATCTACAAACATGACCAAACCAAAAGTTGAATCATTTAATCACTAAATTTAAGGCAGCAGGACATTTTTCCATGGGAAAGGTTCTGACTTCATCCAATTGTATTTTAACTGTTGTGCTCCTCGTGCCTGCCTGAAAAAACCAACATCAAACAAGCACCGTTGGCTGCGCTAGAGGCGACGTGTCCACATATTTTTTGTCCTCTCTCACAAAAGACAACTATTTATAGTGTAAAAACAGTTACATATCGTTACAAAACAATTGCACATTGTTTAAAGCGTTTCATTTATTTATTGTTTTAGTTGTAAGACATTTTTTTACAACCACCATTTGCATTGTTTATATTTGAGATGGCAAAATATGATCCGCGTATCGATTATTTCTTCCCCGCAACCGATAACATTTTGACAAATTACGATCGTAAGCCATGATCCAAATTGTACTTACGGAACGGAATCAATCTTCAAACAAAAACTCGCTCGGATATCGGATGCGAGAATTAAGCCCCTGTTTGTTACTGCCTTTATGGTCTGCTTACTGTCCGTAAAGAATGGTCTGCTTTATGGTCTGCTTATTGTCCGTATGAACTGATCCTATCCTCAATCTATAGATTTGGGCGATGGGTAAATACCCAAAATGTATTTACCCGGTAAATTGGGTAAATACCCGGGTATTTACCCACTTATACCCAAAAGCTGGGTATTCCAGATATCTTGCAGATATCTTGGGTATAAAAACATTTTTCAAAAATTTTTTGATGGCTTCGTATTCTTTGTATATCAACCTGACCTTCTGATCTCATAAAGTCAGATTTTAGCTATATATAGCCGCTATATAGACCGATCTCCAGACTTAAAGTCTTGAGGCAATAAATTGTTAATTTTTTATCCGATTTCGATGAAATTTGGCACCTGTCAAATGTGGTACAGATCGGATCATATTTGGATATAGCTGCCATATATACCGATTTCCCGATATAGTGTAATGAGCCTATAAACGGAGCATTTTTCATACTATTTCGATGAAACTTGGCACAGCGAGTTCCGGTATCCCTCTAAAATTTTTTGTAGAATATCGACAAGATCTGACCATATTTGGATATAGCTGACACATAGACATATAGATCTTCCGAAATAGAGTATTGAGCCCATAAAACGAGCATTCTTCATCTGATTTTGATGAAATTTGAAACAGTATAGGTATACCCAAGTGTTGGGTATTTACCCGGTAGAAACCCATCTCTATCTATCTATTCTCCCAACGGCTTAAGTCTCATAGCCGCGGTGACTGTCTCACACTTAACCTGTATGTCTATGAGTCGGATGTCTAGAATAGTTTCCAGTGTCCTAATAATAATAAATAATTGATATTTTTCACATCAATAAAAAACTTTTTATACCCTCCACCATAAGATGGGGGGTATACTAATTTCGTCATTCTGATTGTAACTACTCGAAATATTCGTCTGAGACCCCATAAAGTATATATATATTCTTGATCGTCGTGAAATTTTATGTCGATCTAGCCATGTCCGTCCGTCTGTCCGTCCGTCCGTCCGTCCGTCTGTCTGTCGAAAGCACGCTAACTTCCGAAGGAGTATAGCTAGCCGCTTGAAATTTTGCACAAATACTTCTTATTAGTGTAGGTCGGTTGGTATTGTAAATGGGCCATATCGGTCCATGTTTTGATATAGCTGCCATATAAACCGATCTTGGGTCTTGACTTCTTGAGCCTCTAGAGTGCGCAATTCTTATCCGATTGGAATGAAATTTTGCACGACGTGTTTTGTTATGATATCCAACAACTGTGCCAAGTATGGTTCAAATCGGTCCATAACCTGATATAGCTGCCATATAAACCGATCTTGGGTCTTGACTTCTTGAGCCTCTAGCGTGCGCAATTCTTATCCGATCAGAATGAAATTTTGCACGACGTGTTTTGTTATGATATCCAACAACTGTGCTAAGTATGGTTCAAATCGGTTTATAACCTGATATAGCTGCCATATAAACCGATTTTGGGTCTTGACTTCTTAAGCCTCTAGCGTGCGCAATTCTTATCCGATCAGAATGAAATTTTGCACGACGTGTTTTGTTATGATATCCAACAACTGTGCCAAGTATGGTTCAAATCGGCCCATAACCTGATATAGCTGCCATATAAACCGATCTTGGGTCTTGACTTCTTGAGCCTCTAGAGGGCGCAATTCTTATCCGAATGGAATGGAATTTCGCACGACGTGTTTCGTTATGATACCCAACAACTGTGCCTAGTATGGTTTAAATCGGTCCATAACCTGATATAGCTGCCTTATAAACCGATCTTGGGTCTTGACTTCTTGAGCCTCAAGAGTGCGCAATTCTTATCCGATTGGAATGAATTTTGGCACGTAGTATTTTGTAATGATATCCAATATTTGTGCCAAGTATGGTTCAAATCGGTCCATAACCTGATATAACTGTCATATAAACAGATCTTACTTTCAACTACTGTGTCAAATAAGGTTCAAATCGGTTCATAACCTTATATAGCTGTCATATAAACCGATAGAGGTCGCAATTATTATCCGATTTGCCTGAAATTTTGTACGACGGATTCTCTCATGACCGTCAACATACGTGTTTATTATGGTCTGAATCGGTCTATAGCCCGATACAGCTCCCATATAAATCGTTCTCTCTATTTTACTTCTTGAGCCCCCAAAGGGCGCAATTCTTATTCAAATTGGCATTTTACACAGGTCTCCAACATATAATTCAATTGTGGTCCGAACCGGACCATATCTTGATATCGTTTTAACAGCAGAGCAACTCTGTTCTTATATCCTTTTTTGCCTAAGAAGAGATGCCGGGAAAAGAACTCGACAAATGCGATCCATGGTGGGGGGTATATAAGTTTCGGCCCGGCCGAACTTAGCACGCTTTTACTTGTTTTTGTTAAGGGGAGCGAGCACTTCTGTAGTATTTTCTGAAGGCTGAAACTAATATAACGATGATTAGAGAAACTGTGGTTATCCATCACTTCTCAATCGCATATCCTTCCGCTTATATCCACCTATACAAAGTTAACATCTAGCACCTCCTGCCTGTTCCTGGTAATAAATTATATTGTGCAGAAATTGAAGTGCCTTTATAATGGGAAGGGAGTTAAAGCCTTTGGTCATCGTTATTCAAGGATGTTCGAGATTCGGATGTCCCCATGTCTGTCTGTACATTTGTCAAGGGCAGATAGATCGACACATAAACATAACCAAATCATCAAGTTCAAGAATTCTTGGTTAATGAATTTTGCTTATGTTTAGGCAAAGTAGTTTCCATATGTGGATAGTCACTAATTTAAATTAATGTTTTAGTCCAGTTTAAAGCTCATACTGGTACAATAAAACAAACAATCAAGTGCCGCAGCACAGGAGTCATATTAAAATTCACCTCATATATCATCCAATTACAAATATTATATTTTGTATTTCCATTAGTAATTCGTTCAGGTGTGCAACAGCAACAGAACAATGGCACAAGTGAAAAATGCTTCTTTGTTAAATAATATGGAAAGCTATTGTAGTCTTACTTCGGCTTGAGGCACTTGATGTGATGGCAGAGACTGCAATGACAATAATCCTGCCGAGTATTGCAGTGTCATGTCAATGAGATAACCAACCTCCTTATTCCACAATCCCTATGAATGTTAAAACAGTTATGAGCATGAATGATGGAAATTATAAAATAAAACGAAAGGGACGATAACCTAGTTTTGTCATTGCATCTGCATAATTTTACCGAAAATGGAGAACATTGTAGAAATTGAATTGGTTAGGTTAGGTTGAAACGAGGGAGCGGATATTAATCCGCCCATGTCATTATGGACATACGCCTAAGCCAGCAATCGGCATGTTGTGCATTCAAAATATTAAAAATTGACATCGAAAAGGAAGACCTAAACCAGGTATTCGGTGCTACTTACAATATCTCTAATGGTTTTCCATAAAACGCCCCTAAGTTGGCTCATTTCTTGTATTGTATGCCCACTCAAATGCCTCTGACGTCTTACCATCTTCACAACATGCTATCACTTGCCGCACCGATTTTGCTTAAGTGAGCTCGTTGTCATCTGTGTCCTGTTATGATACCGAAAGCTATGCTGACCTCCTTACTTCCTGTCAGTAATAGTTTCGTCTTCTCACAATCTGCATCTCCCCATAGGATTTCCATCATCCTACCGACCGTTTCGCGGCTCCACCGTGTAAAATGTGCGATCTTACTCCACGCCCTTAATTCGGATTGCGTCGACCCGAAAGGCGTTGGGTTAACCAAGTTTATTGACTGCAGTTCTCTGGCCTTCAGAGAAGGCGTTCTCTCCTTCTTACATTCCAAGACTGCTCGTGATCTCATCCTGCTGGGACCTAATTCTTGCATTCGCAATCGTCTTATTACGATCGAGTTTCGCTTTCTTTGGATTTTGGCATCATTTATCGATTAATTCCATTTGAAACTTCGAATAGAAATGTGCGAGTTTTTGCCCGCAGCAATTTTCCTATGGTAAATAACAAATTTTCGTATATTTTCAAGAAACTAGGCTAAAAGTAGGACATCGAAGTACATATTTCATAAAATAAAACAATAATTATGATATATTCACATTATTGGTACCTTAAATTGGACAAATCCCTTAAGCCAAATTCGGCAAAGCAAATTATCGGATTATCTACAAACATGACCAAACCAAAAGTTGAATCATTTAATCACTAAATTTAAGGCAGCAGGACATTTTTCCATGGGAAAGGTTCTGACTTCATCCAATTGTATTTTAACTGTTGTGCTCCTCGTGCCTGCCTGAAAAAACCAACATCAAACAAGCACCGTTGGCTGCGCTAGAGGCGACGTGTCCACATATTTTTTGTCCTCTCTCACAAAAGACAACTATTTATAGTGTAAAAACAGTTACATATCGTTACAAAACAATTGCACATTGTTTAAAGCGTTTCATTTATTTATTGTTTTAGTTGTAAGACATTTTTTTACAACCACCATTTGCATTGTTTATATTTGAGATGGCAAAATATGATCCGCGTATCGATTATTTCTTCCCCGCAACCGATAACATTTTGACAAATTACGATCGTAAGCCATGATCCAAATTGTACTTACGGAACGGAATCAATCTTCAAACAAAAACTCGCTCGGATATCGGATGCGAGAATTAAGCCCCTGTTTGTTACTGCCTTTATGGTCTGCTTACTGTCCGTAAAGAATGGTCTGCTTTATGGTCTGCTTATTGTCCGTATGAACTGATCCTATCCTCAATCTATAGATTTGGGCGATGGGTAAATACCCAAAATGTATTTACCCGGTAAATTGGGTAAATACCCGGGTATTTACCCACTTATACCCAAAAGCTGGGTATTCCAGATATCTTGCAGATATCTTGGGTATAAAAACATTTTTCAAAAATTTTTTGATGGCTTCGTATTCTTTGTATATCAACCTGACCTTCTGATCTCATAAAGTCAGATTTTAGCTATATATAGCCGCTATATAGACCGATCTCCAGACTTAAAGTCTTGAGGCAATAAATTGTTAATTTTTTATCCGATTTCGATGAAATTTGGCACCTGTCAAATGTGGTACAGATCGGATCATATTTGGATATAGCTGCCATATATACCGATTTCCCGATATAGTGTAATGAGCCTATAAACGGAGCATTTTTCATACTATTTCGATGAAACTTGGCACAGCGAGTTCCGGTATCCCTCTAAAATTTTTTGTAGAATATCGACAAGATCTGACCATATTTGGATATAGCTGACACATAGACATATAGATCTTCCATAAAACGAGCATTCTTCATCTGATTTTGATGAAATTTGAAACAGTATAGGTATACCCAAGTGTTGGGTATTTACCCGGTAGAAACCCATCTCTATCTATCTATTCTCCCAACGGCTTAAGTCTCATAGCCGCGGTGACTGTCTCACACTTAACCTGTATGTCTATGAGTCGGATGTCTAGAATAGTTTCCAGTGTCCTAATAATAATAAATAATTGATATTTTTCACATCAATAAAAAACTTTTTATACCCTCCACCATAAGATGGGGGGTATACTAATTTCGTCATTCTGATTGTAACTACTCGAAATATTCGTCTGAGACTCCATAAAGTATATATATATTCTTGATCGTCGTGAAATTTTATGTCGATCTAGCCATGTCCGTCCGTCTGTCCGTCCGTCCGTCCGTCCGTCTGTCTGTCGAAAGCACGCTAACTTCCGAAGGAGTATAGCTAGCCGCTTGAAATTTTGCACAAATACTTCTTATTAGTGTAGGTCGGTTGGTATTGTAAATGGGCCATATCGGTCCATGTTTTGATATAGCTGCCATATAAACCGATCTTGGGTCTTGACTTCTTGAGCCTCTAGAGTGCGCAATTCTTATCCGATTGGAATGAAATTTTGCACGACGTGTTTTGTTATGATATCCAACAACTGTGCCAAGTATGGTTCAAATCGGTCCATAACCTGATATAGCTGCCATATAAACCGATCTTGGGTCTTGACTTCTTGAGCCTCTAGCGTGCGCAATTCTTATCCGATCAGAATGAAATTTTGCACGACGTGTTTTGTTATGATATCCAACAACTGTGCTAAGTATGGTTCAAATCGGTTTATAACCTGATATAGCTGCCATATAAACCGATTTTGGGTCTTGACTTCTTAAGCCTCTAGCGTGCGCAATTCTTATCCGATCAGAATGAAATTTTGCACGACGTGTTTTGTTATGATATCCAACAACTGTGCCAAGTATGGTTCAAATCGGCCCATAACCTGATATAGCTGCCATATAAACCGATCTTGGGTCTTGACTTCTTGAGCCTCTAGAGGGCGCAATTCTTATCCGAATGGAATGGAATTTCGCTCGACGTGTTTCGTTATGATACCCAACAACTGTGCCTAGTATGGTTTAAATCGGTCCATAACCTGATATAGCTGCCATATAAACCGATCTTGGGTCTTGACTTCTTGACCCTCTAGAGGGCGCAATTCTTATCCGATTGGAATGAATTTTTGCACGAAGTATTTCATTATGATATCCAACATCTGTGCCAAGTATGGTTGAAATCGGTCCATAACCTGATATAGCTGTCATATAAACAGATCTGGGCATTTGACTTCTTGAGCTTCTAGAGGGCGCAATTCCTATCCGATTTGGCTGAAATTTTGCATGACGTATTTTATTTTTAATTTCAACAACTGTGTCAAATAAGGTTCAAATCGGTTCATAACCTGATATAGCTGCCATATAAACCGATCTGGGATCTTGACTTCTTGACCCCTAGAAGTCGCAATTATTATCCGATATGCCTGAAATTTTGTACGACGGATCCTCTCATGACCATCAACAAACGTGTTTATTATGGTCTGAATCGGTCTATAGCCCGATACAGATCCCATAAAAATCGTTCTCTCTATTTTACTTCGTGAGCCCCAATGGGCGCAATTCTTATACGAATTGGCTGAAATTTTACACAGGTCTCCAACATATAATTTAATTGTGGTCCGAACGGGACCGTATCTTGATATCGTTTTAATAGCAGAGCAACTCTTTTCTTATATCCTTTTTTGCCTAAGAAGAGATGCCGGGAAAACAACTCGACAAATACGATCCATGGTGGAGGGTATATAAGATTCGGCCCGGCCGAACTTAGCACGCTTTTACTTGTTTTTTCTTACAATCCAGCACTAGCCAGCAAAAAGAATTTTGAAAATCGGACCACAAATGAAGATATGACAGCCCGAACAATTTTCCGACAAGTCGAAGTGACTAAATTTTGGGGTCTGCCAAGAAGCTCACGTACCATCGCAAATTTCAAAGAGTTAATCATAACCGTTCTCAAGTAGCAAATTTTTTACTAGTTTTTTCGATTTTCTCCCACTGTGTATCACACTGTGTTGCCTCTTCATACAGTAGGACAAAAATAGTTAGAGTTAACATAGACCTCTTTATCCTGATATAGCTCCCGTATAAACAGACCTCCCAATTTGACTTCTTGAGCTCATGGAGGTCGCAATTATTACCCGATTTGGCTGAAATTTTGAGCAATGAATTCTGCTTTGACTCTCTCTGCCAAGTATGGTCCAAAGTTGTAAATAACCTGATATAGCTTCCATATAAATCAATCTCTTGATTTGATTTCTTAAGCCCATAATAGAAGGCGTTTACATTAACGTACGACTTTATCCCCGATTTGTGTTTTTTGTGTCTGATTTTCGGCGTTTATGATAAATTTTGGTTTTTCGTATATTCAAGGGACGTAATTTTTAGCCCCCTTTCTAAAAAAGGGCCAAAAAGACGTTTTTTCAATATAACACATTATACACAAATGGGGCAAGTATGGGCAGCTGAAATTTAGCTTTTTGATTCAGGACACTTCACTGAAGAAGAATAAGGGCGGCCCAAGTGGCCCCTTTGTAGATCCACTCTATTGAAAATTTCAACTTTGGCAATTATTCCTTTATTTTTGCCCCTTATTTAAAACTCATGGAACTGACCATGCCTGTGACACGTTTCGCTGGCAAATAAGCTTTAATTATGTCCTCTTTAAGATCTTACTCTATTTTGGTACCCCAGTCGAAAAGAAATCCATTTTGGTTTTATAAACAAAAACTCAAATTTTTGGGAAAAAAATATGATTCCAGACTGCCAATACTACCTTAGCTGGAGTACTTTATGGGGTATTCAATAATAACATGTCAGAATAACATTCGAATTTATAATTTCTTCCTAATTTTTCTCCTCCATTTTGTCATAAAGGATCTGACTTTCAATAAGATTGAAATTCAGTCTTTTTTTCAAATTTTCAAAAAAAACACATGCTGTATCACATTCAAAGACGTTCCAATACCTATTTTAAGTTATCTTAAGATGATGAAGACTTAACAGTACATTTTAAGTATTTGTACAATAGGTAGGTGAAATTAAAACCCACAATAACTTTTCTTTAGTTGTTGTTGTTTTAGCAGAGTGTTGTGTTCTATCCTTCGTCTGCTTGATTCTGCTGAATATCCAGATCCGGGAACTTTACGACAAATGTGGGGTGCGTCCAGAGGGATCTGGATCTGAGTCGAGTGGGTCTGGCGGAGCAGATAAACAGGTGACGTGTGCATGGGGTCTCAGGTCACACTACGGACACACATTCTGCACGTTGGCATCAATCCTTGCTTTGTGGGAGTTGAGCCATAACTTCCCTGGTTTGCCGGGGGAATTCAATTTCTTCAGGTGCAATGGGAGGGGGACGTTCTCCAAAGACTACATTCACCCGATAGCTATTCCCCGCATCTGCTACCGTGTCTGCATGAATGTTGTGTCGATCCGCTTGATCTATCTTGCAGCGATGAACCTGACACCGTAGATCATGTAATAGATCCACCCTAAGGCTTTTGAGCGCTGGATACCAATCCACATGATGATGATTTGGATGGTCCCTGCGATTACAGCCCAGAAGGCAATGCTTAAGACTCTATTACACGGCATGTAGTTGTCTTGTGACGTATCAGGTGTGATAGCAAAAATTATGAATCGTATGTAAATTAACAATTTTGACAAACATTTTCAATTACATGTGAACACAAAAAGTGACATGTCATAACACATCTACATGCCGTGTAATAGCGCCTTTAGACAGCATGTAGTTATGCCTTCGCACGGGTATGATATTTGTCTCATGATGAAAGTGGTCCATGTGAGAACTGAGGAGACAGCCCGTCGCAGATCTGAATATTATTGCACTACGTGTCACATAGCTGACGAGACCACATTGGCGCTGCAAAGCTTACCACAGCCCGGCCAATTGTTTTGTACGTGGTCAACAAGGTTTCTTTGTCATCACCCCAAGTGCTGCCGGCAAGTGACTTAATTACCTTGTTTCTACTTTTGACCTTATCGCAAACTGGTGTGGCATGTAGGGAGACTTTGTAAGAGCTGTCAATTTTTCAACTGACAGCTCAATCGTAAAGCTTGAACGGTTTGACATATGAGCGCTATTTGTGTTGTTTACAGTAATTTAAAAGATTGATCTCGCCCCAAAAAATGGAATTAAATCGTGAACATTTTCGTGCGATTATTTTTCACAACTTTCGACGTGGATTAACTCAACAACGGTGCATCGATGAACTTAATTCCATTGTTGGCGATGGAGCTCCATCAAGGACCTGTGTTTATCCATGGTATGGTGAATTCAACCGAGGCCGTAGTTCACTGCAAGACGAATTTCGTGAAGGTCGTCCAAAATCAGTTGTTGTTTGAAAAGCCATAGATGCTGTGCGCCAACTGATTTTGCAAGATCGTCTTGTGACCTATCGAGAGATTGAGACAACCTTACGCATTAGTGAGACCGGCATACATTCAATAATGCATGATCATTTGACCATCAAAAAATTTGTTCGCGTTGGATCCCACACAATTTGTCAATTGCTCAAAAAAGGCTTGTGTCGATTGGTCAAAAGAAATGCTCGAAAAATACGAAACAACTGCAGTTTTGAGCATTCAAAACATCGATTTGATGAGTCATCCGCCGTATAGTCCTGACTTGGCACCGAATGACTTCGTTTTATTCCCGTAGGTAAAAAATTGGTGAGAGGTCAACATTTTTCGACACGTTGGAGAAGCAGTTGATGTGATCAGAGTGCATGTTTTGGAGATAAATCAATCAGAGTGGTAAAAGTGTTTCGACAGTTGGTTCAAACGCATGCAAAAGTGTATAGATTTTAATGGGGAATATTTTGAAAAACAATAAAGCGATTTTGATGATTAATATTGGTTTTTGTGTTCTCTAATCCCGAAATATAAAAGGCAACCCTCGTATTTGTAGTGAACAATGTGGCTGAAGATTTTATGGCAGATATCTTCAAAATTCTTTTAGCAAAATAGGCGACGTTTAATCTATCGCAGATGTCATCAATAGGCTGGGGCCTGATGTCATGATCGTACAATCGTCCGCATATGATACGATCTCTACGGCGTTTGGAGGAGGTGGAATAGGTAAAGGTTAAACAATGCCGGCGATATCACCCGGCTTTGGGGAACACCATGTTTCACTCTACGGTGTTTCGATTTCTTTTTCCTAATTTCCACAAAAGACTGGCAACCACATAGATAATTCGGGACCCAGCGTTTCAGGCCTGGCTGAAGGGACTTATTGGCGATGTCCTCAAATGTTTTGGCATGGCTGACCGTGTGAACTGCCTCCGAGGACCGTCCTATCACGTAGCCTGGGTTTATTAAAGCCTGAGCAAATATTTCGAAATAAATTCGAAATCTATGCTGATGCTCAGCGAATGGAAATTCTCCAATTAGGCTCGGGAGAGTAGTCCCTCAAGCGCCTTGGCTACTGGCGAGAGATGTTAGATTGCTATGTATGACTCCTCATTACTCGGGTCATTTTCAGTCTTCAGAAGCGGGATCACTCTGCCCATCTTCCAGACATCGGGTACTATAAGAGTGGTCAATGACAGGTTGAGGACACTGGTATAAAACGAAAGGCTGATGCATTAATGATGTCTCGGAATTTCCTCTCAGCAAATAGCACATTTGAGGGGTGTCAGTTTACTGAAGAGTCCATTGGTGTTTATTGACAAATTCCGGCGCTCGTCGGGTTTAAAATCAGGTGGTCGGTCGATGGTGTGAATTGTATACGAAGGCGATCTGATACCAAAGAAATGAAGGCTTGCCAGGATACTTCACTCAGGAGATCAGGGGATGCAATAGAAATGTCTGACGAGCTGCTGCACTTCCTCGTAATCCAAGTGGGGGCATCCTCATTTACCGTGCAAAACCTGAAACCTTCAATTTGCTCTGCCAAAGCTATGCCCTCTGGTCGTAACCTAGGCAGAATGCCATGATATGTGATTCGAGTTAGAGACTCTTAGAACCAAGCGACTATGGCCAGACAGTGGGTCACTAATGTCGGGCCATTAATTGGGACACGACTACCAACTGGCGGTATGTACACGTGGTATAGCTCTATCTCGGGTGTACCGGACCTAACTGCTATCCCCATACACTCCATGTAGACCCCTACATGGAATGTATGGGGATAGCGCCAGACGCAGTTTAGGTGGGCCTATGATGCACGGAATGGTATACCACGCAGGCCAATCCTCCACCTCCACTCATTATGCGATCCTTACCTAGCATTGTATCCGTGACAACTGCGCAGGCTGCAGGTGTTGGTCAGCTTGTCGCCTGTATCGCTGCAACCAATATGTTCTTACGACTCATAAAATCTACCATCTCGTCGCAAGTACGATAAACTTCCCGGCATTGGCCTGGCGATATTGCTGTTCCATATATTGCTGCACGGGAGAGGTCGGAGGGGTTAAATACGACGACGCTTATGAGCCACTGCTGTCAATGTTCGCGCAGCACCTTGCGACATATTTAGTGCGACTATACTTCCGTATTAACATAAGGCTACTGCAAGATCGGAAATGCACCCACTCCATGCACCGGTTACATCTCACCACCACGGGCCGATGAAGCAGGCGGTTCTGGAAACCCGAACAGAACAAGGGTCCGGGGTTCTTTTCAGTCTAGACACGGACCAAAAACGTGCGGAGAAGGAACTCAGGAATATTCCCCTCCCTATGACGAACAAAGGACGAACACGTTCACTGAGGCGGCGACCCTTGCCGATGAAGGACTCTATCGGGTCAATCCGGTACGTACAACCGGCTACAATGGGATGAAATTATGTGAATCCTTATGTGATAACCACTTGTTATCCAACAGTCTTCGATGCATTAAATTGTTTGCAGTGTCTTCAAAACCTACACAAGGAATGCACGACATCAAACGAAGAAATGTCTAATTTTCCCATGCCCTTCAGTTAAATTTCACTGGAAGTGTTTCCACACAACTCTAGAGTTATTTCATCGACGACATTCATGGAATAACCATTCTTGTTCATATGGGACAAATGAGGAAGGAACTATAAATAGAGAAAACAAATTTTCTCAATTCATAACATTCTTTTTCAATGAATGGCAGACAGACAACTAGGATGGTGTAAGTCTCAGTACAAGATAAAGCAAAGCCAACGATGAAAGAGTTGAAAATATAAAAAAAAACAAGTAAAAGCGTGTTAAGTTCGGCCGGGCCGAATCTTATATACCCTCCACCATGGATCGCATTTGTCGAGTTCTTTTCCCGGCATCTCTTCTTAGGCAAAAAAGGACATATGAAAAGATTTGCTCTGCTATTAGAGCGATATCAAGATATGGTCCGGTTTGGACCACAATTAAATTATATGTTGGAGACCTGTGTAAAATGTCAGCCAATTCGAATAAGAATTGCGCCCTTTGTGGGCTCAAGAAGTAAAATACAGAGATCGATTTATATGGGAGCTGTATCGACCTATAGACCGATTCAGACCATAATAAACACGTATGTTAATGGTCATGAGAGAATCCGTCGTACAAAATTTCAGGCAAATCGGATAATAATTACGACCTCTAGAGGCTCAAGAAGTCAAGATTCCAGATCGGTTTATATGGCAGCTATATCAGGTTATGCCGACTTGTACTTTATTTGACACAGTTGTTGAAAATAACAATAAAAAACGTCTTGCGAAATTTCAGCCAAATCGGATAGAAATAGAGCCCTCTAGAAGCTCAAGAAGTCAAGACCCAAGATCGGTTTATATGACAGCTATATAAGGTTAGGAACCGATTCGAACCATACTTGGCACAGTTGTTGGATATCGTAACAAAACACGTCGTGCAAAATTTCATTCCAATAGGATAAGAATTGCGCACTCTAGAGGCTCAAGGAGTCAAAACCCAAGTTCGGTTTATATGACAGCTATAACAGGTTATGGACCGATTTGAACCATACTTGGCTCAGTTGTTGGATATCATAACAAAACACGTCGTGAAAAATTTCATTCCTATCGGATAAGAATTGCGCACTCTAGAGGCTCAAGAAGTCAAGACCCAAGATCGGTTTATATGGCAGCTATATCAAAACATGGGCCAATATGGCCCAGTTACAATACCAACTGACCTACACTAATAAATAGATCAACATAAAATGTCGCGACGATCAAGAATATATATACGTTATGGGGTACCAGACGAATATTTCGAGTAGTTACAAACAGAATGACGAAATTAGAAATCCTATGGTGGAGGGTACAAAAATGGAGACAAGCAGAATTTAATGCGAAAGGGCTTTACGGAAAAATTGAAGAAGAATAAATAAATTTTTGTTTCATACCATTGCCCCTGGCTAGTGTTGCGGCCAAAGTCACTTTCTGCGTAGCATGGAAGTTTTGCTTCCATAAAATGGCAAATAAGGCCCTGAGAAGAACAAATCCAACAATAGTGGGTAAAAACAACACCAAAAACATTAACAACTAAATACATACAAGAAAGGGAAAGCTTTAGAGCTGACTCACACATTTAACACCGCCAAGCACAAAAACTGCAACTTGCACCAGAACAATGCTATAAAAGCCACCAAGTGAACTGAGCCGAAAACCTATTGAGGCTTTTATTCTAAGCCATTATTATTGTTATGTGTTGCCTTAGGCACCGTTTAAAAATGGCTGAAATGGCGCACGAATATTAAAAGGGGTCGAAAGCATTATCGAAATAGTTATCCCTTACTATTGGACTTCAAATCCAACATTTCGGAAATGTCGAAAAATATAACTATTACACGCAGAAAAATCATTGGGTGGAATTTGATTATAGGCATAAATTGATGATGATGGTAAATAATTTTAAATTGTCAGTACCAAGGTCATTTTGTTAGTTCAGTAGTTATCTTGATTACCATACTATTGAAAGCATTAAATGAAAGCATCAATCTCTTGCTGGCGTCAATCATTTGCATACAAAATAAATTTGTTTCACCTTTATTTGAAAATTCCTAACAGAGCACAAACAAAGATTTAGCTCACCTACGATTTCAGTCACATGCACTTAATTTCTGTTTTAGTTGGGTTAGGTTGGGTTATTTACTTTAACCGAATGTGTTATTGTCATTTACATTCGGAAAAGCAATACAATTTTTTCTTCTCTGTGTTAAGTTTGGTACAATTTATTAGTGCAAAAGTAAATGTCCAGTATAGACTTAAATAATTATGCTATGTAAAAGTTTTAGAAGTTTATAAATCAATTCGCGCACATTATGTTTACGAGGAGCTGACTTAGTTCAATGAATAAGCCTACATAGTTCAGCTGTTGGTTATAGGCCGTGATGCAGCTATTTCATCATGTTGGCGTAGTCCATTTTGTTGTAGTAGTTCCGAGACACGTGGAATCGATTTGCAGTTCCTAGCTGAATATTTATCTGTTTATTGTAGATAAGCAGTCATCATATTAACACATTGGGATTCTTCAAAAAAAGAAACATAAATAACAAGTAAAAAGGCGTTAAGTTCGGCCTGCCGAACTTTGGATGCCCACCACGTCGGGTATATTTGTAAATCACCTTTCATCAAAATCCGGTAAAAATTGCATACCTTATGCCCCATAGCAGTTATATCGAAATATGTTCCGATTTGGACCAAATACTAATAAGTCCAAGCCATTGTTCAATTACGTATAACAAAATATTGGTCTATTTAGTAGCAATCCGATCCGAACCCTATACAACACGGATGTCGAAAAGCCTAATATAAGTCACTGTGTCAAATTTCAGTGATATCAGGCCAAGACTTTAAACCGAGATATCGGTCTACTAGCAGCTATATCCAAATCTGAACCTATTTAGGCCAAGTTGCAGAAAAATGTCGAAGAGCCTAACACAACTCACTGTCTCTTATCTCTGCGATATCGGACAAAATTCGGCGAAATCGGACAATAAATGCGCCATTTATGGCCCTAAGACCCTAAATCGGAGTATCGGTCTATATGGCAGCTATATCCAAATCTGAACCGATCTGGGCCAGATTGGTGAATGATGTTGAAGGGCATAATAGAACTCACTGTTCCAAATATCAGCAAAATCGGATAATAAATGTGGCTTTTATGGGCCTAAGACCCAAATCGGAGTATCGGTCTATATGGCAGCTATATCCAAATCTGGCTTTTATGGATCTAAGACCCTAAATCGGAGGATCGGTCTATATGGCAGCTATATCCAAATCTGAACCGATTCGGGCCATATTGGCGAACGATGTCGAAGGGCATAATAGAACTCACTGTTCCAAATATCAGCAAAATCGGATAATATATGTGGCTTTTATGGGCCTAAGACCCTAAATCGGCCGATAGGTCTATATGGGGGCCATATAGTCCGATATAGCCATCTTCGAACTTAACCTGCTTATGGACAAAAAAAGAATCTGTGCAAAGTTTCAGCTCAATATCTCTATTTTTAAAGAATGTAGCATGATTTCAACAGACAGACGGACGGACATGTCTAGATCATCTTGGATTTTTTACGCTGATCAAGAATATATATACTTTATAGGGTCGGAAAAGGATATTTCGGTGTGTTGCAAACGGAATGACAATATTAATATACCCCATCCTTCGGTGTAAAAATATGCCAAAAGTCTGCTGTTTTAATTTTTCCATGCAGTACTATTTTTGGTACCAATAACAAATATAAGTCAATCACCTCAATATCAACATTGGTTATTGCTACCGAACTGTTTATGAACCTTCGTACCATCAGCATTCGGTTGGCAAAAATATTGGTTGAGGCAACGAATCTGTTTTCTGTGTGTATGTTATACCCTACCAAAGTTATGGTTTAAACCGCGTCGCATGTCCGCATGACCGTATATTAAAATTGAGAGAAATTGGTAGACGGCGCTACAAAAATCAATCTACTATCAATATTTAGCTGGGATCAAAATATGACTTGTGACAGTACATGTGTGCCATTAGCCGAAGAATAGATTTCCAAGCGCATCAATCTTCTGCGCCTTTCTCCAATCTCCAACTCCTAGTTTCGAGATTTCTTTTCCCACTTGATCTTTTCGTCGGAGTTTCGGTCGTCTGTGTTTGGGTATGGAGTTTCCTTACTTATACTGACAAGATGACCTAGCCTACGCAACCGTTGCAATTTGATTCGTTTAACCATGCTAACGTCCCATAGGGGGCCAAACGCCGAAAAAATTGGAAATAAGACCACAACATTTTACCTGTCGATCTGAGCGGTAAAAAAAGTTTCAGAAATTTCTAGAGGAGGACACAGAATATCAGGAAAGTGGCGTTGATGGTCAATATCTTTAGTAGAGGGTGATATAGAGGGTGTAAAAGTAGACCACTTCCCACTTTTTAGCACAAACCACTTTGAAATAAAATTGAAATTTTTTTCTTTTTTTATACCCTCCACCATAGGATGGGGGTATACTAATTTCGTCATTCTGTTTGTAACTACTCGAAATATTCGTCTGAGACCTCATAAAGTATATTTATTATTGATCGTCGCGACATTTTATGTCGATCTAGCCATGTCCGTCCGTCTGTCCGACCGTCCGTCCGTCTGTCTGTCGAAAGCACGCTAACTTCCGAAGGAGTAAAGCTAGCCGCTTGAAATTTTGCACAAATACTTCTTATTAGTGTAGGTCGGTTGGTATTGTAAATGGGCCATATCGGTCCATGTTTTGATATAGCTGCCATATAAACCGGCCTTGGGTCTTGACTTCTTGAGCTTCTAGAGGGCGCAATTCTTATCCGATTTGAATGAATTTTTGCACAAAGTATTTTGTTATGACATCCAACAACTGTGCCAAGTATGGTTCAAATTGGTTCATAACCTGATATAGCTGTCAAATAAACAAAACTGGGGACTTGACTTCTTGAGCTTCTAGAGGGCACAATTCCTATCCGATTTGGCTGAAATTTTGTATGACGTATTTATTCTTACTTTCAACAATTGTGTCAAATAAGGTTCAAATCGGTTCATAACCTGATATAGCTGCCATATAAACCGATCTGGGTTTTTGACTTCTTGAGCCTTTAGAGGTCGCAATTATTATCCGATTTACCTGAAATTTTGTACGTCGGATTCTCTCATGACCAAAAACATACGTGCTTACTATGGTCTGAATCGGTCTATAGCCCGATACAGCTCCCATATAAATCGATTTCTCTATTTTACTTCTTGAACCCCCAAAGGGCGCAAATCTTATTCGAATTGGCTGACATTTTATACAGGTCTCCAACATATAATTTAATTGTGGTCTAAACGGGACCATATCTTGATATCGCTCTAATAGCGGAGCAAATCTTTTCTTATATCCTTTTATGCCTAAGAAGAGATGCTGGGAAAAAAACTCGACAACAGCGATCCATGGTGGAGGGTATATAACTTCGGCCCGGCCGAACTTAGCACGCTATTACTTGTTTAAATTATACAAATCCAAAACGGAAAAATATGTGAAGTCTTATAGCTTTCACGAAAGGCCGCAAAGGAGTAACCGACGAGTGGAGCCGACGTGTTTTCATTTCGCTCTTCAAAAAAAAAAAAATAAATAAAATAACCGCATCTTGCAATAGGTAGTAATAGCTTTTTGGAGTAGGCTTAAAAGGGACTCCAAAGGCGCAACAGGTGGGGTGCAGTGGCATCGTTACAGAATTTATGGTAAAGGAAGCCTTGATGAGCCTCAAACCATTTAAGTCACCAGGACCTGATGGAATCTATACGGCGTTACTACAGAAGGAGGCCGACTATCTGGCGCCGCATCTGGCTTGTTTTTTCACAGCGTGCCTAGGACTTGCATTTATGCCGAAAGCCAAGCCGGACTGCGATGGAGAAAAAGTGCAACGAAAGGATAAGACAACACGTCCAGCGAACATGTTGTCTTGTACTTTACATGTACTGAAGACTATTATAAATATCCCATCCATAGACATACAGATTAAGTGCGAGACAGCTATGAGACTTAAGGGGATAGATGGATTGAGGATGGGAGCAAGTCATATCAACGCGGTATAATCGAGGCGATGATATTAAACCTGGAAGGAATGAAGGGGCTTCCGATCAGATACCTAAGGCGACACTTGAAGTCGAGTGCGAGGCACAGTCTTGGATTGACGTAACCCTAGTATTGCCATCTAGAAGATCATGTAACACGGATGGATCAAAGCTAGAGCACAGTGTGG
The DNA here is from genome assembly GCF_963082655.1 of Stomoxys calcitrans. NCBI lineage: Eukaryota > Metazoa > Arthropoda > Insecta > Diptera > Muscidae > Stomoxys > Stomoxys calcitrans. The sequence goes on along the minus strand of NC_081552.1, from coordinate 116,009,572 downwards.
GCCTGAAGGTTTACATTGAGAACCCATAGACTGAGATCTATTTTAGATTGCCTGACCATAATATGGTCCTGCAGGCGGAGATCCGCTCGATCACGGAATGCGTGAGGTGATGTAGTGTTAACGCGAGGACGTCGAGAAGGAAGATATTTACGGACAGTAAACAGGCTACAAAAGCAATAACATAAGGACGCTATGATCACGAACTGTCTAGGAATGTAAGAAGAATAACGCCTTCACTGAGGATGGCAGTGAAGGCTAGAGAACTGTCTTCAATAAACTTGGTTAATCGGAAGCCTTTCAGTTCGACGCAGTCAGAGTTAAGGGCGTGAGCGAAAGGCAAGGAAGTAAGAAAGTCAATATAGGTATGTGTACGGCATGCAAGTGATAGCATGTGTAGGGCATGCGGGAAAGCTGATGTTATGCTGACGTTAGAGCATTTCCTTTGTCATTGTCCGGCTTTCGCGGATAACAGACACCGGCACTTAGGTGGGACCACAATACCAGACATGAAGCAACTTAGGGGCGTGGCTTGGAAAACAATTAAGGGTTTTGTAAGTAGCACGGAATTCCTAACTTAGATTTTCTTTTACGATTTTATTTTTTTTAGTATTTCGAGCGCTCAACAAGCCGAGTGCTGGCTTAGTTGTTTATTTTCGACAATTAAAGAGAGTTTAGTGACTAAGAGTATAACAATATAAATGACTTTATATGATTTTTTTGGTCTATGAATTCGCACAGATGGTTTAGGGTCATTTAAGTTTGGATATTAGATGTACCTCATTCTTAAAAGACTTTATTTGAGCCCGATATTATCATGATGTCCGATTTAGGGGTGCTTTGGGGGAGAGGTGGTCCTCCAGACACTTGGCCATGAAAAAATATCAGCATCCTGCTCTTCTTTTTTGAACCCCATATTGCAATAGTCAGTAAATAATTGTTGTTTGTGTGGTGTTTTGGGGAAGGGGTAGACATCCCGAAAGTGGGTATCAATATTGTACTCTTCTCCCCAATACTCTTTATTTGAGCCCCACATAGACATGGTCGGCAAATATGCACGATATAGGGGTGTTTTGGCGGTTGGGGTGGTCCCCCAAACACTTAGCTCTGAAAATGTATTAGAATCGTGCTTTACTCTCAAATATCATTTATTTGAACACCATATTGTCACATGCCTCAAAATTGGATATCAAATTAGTCTTTTAATCTCAAATACGTTTCATTTAAACCCCTTATTGCAAAGGTCAGTAAATATGTCTAGTTTGGGGTATGAACCCTAAAAACTGTCAATATCGTGCTCTTTTTAAGACCCAAATTATCATGGTGAGCAAATACGTCCTATTTGGGGGTGGGATGTCCCCTAGACAGTTGGTCCCGAATGTTGATATCAGATTCGTGGTCTACTCCCAAATACCTTTCATTTGAGCCCCATATTTCCATAGTCGGCAAACATAACCGGTTTGGGGTATCGGGTGGCCACTCAGTGACTTGTTCCTGAAAATATATATCAGATTTGTGTTCTACTCTTAAATAGCTCTCAACATTCATCATCATCATCAAATGCGTCCTATTTGGGTGGTGTTATGGCAGTGGAGTGGTACATTTCCCAAAGACCTTTCATTTCAGCCACATATTGCTATGATCGCAAATTTGTCCTCTTTGGTGGGTGCTTTTAGGGAAGGGCGGTCCCTGAGGGGTGTTTTGGAGAGAGCGTGGACCCCCAAAATCATAGTCCCACATTTGAATATCATCTTGCCATAGTCGGTAAATATATCCCATTCATACTTAGTCCGACAAATGGATATCTGATATGTTTTTTAATCTTAAATACCTTTCATTTGAGTCCCATATTGTTGTGATTGGTCTTTATATATATTTAGTATGTTGTGGGGATAAGGTGGCCCCATTAGGTACCCCATCCGAAATGTGGAAACCAAATTTTTAATTTTAGGTTATTATTAGAGAGCACACAGAACTTCGCCTAAATCGCACCACCCATATCCGAGATCTGGCGTTTCTAAAAATAAGAGATAGGGGGAGGGCCCGCCCGCCTTCAGATATCAACACATTTAGTACCCTATTTTCACCACAGGATTATTATGTGGCAATTTAAGAAAATCAGTTCAGCCATTTTTGATTCTATACGAAACATTAATACAAACAAACAAACACAAATGATTTTTATATATAAGACTAGCTGAGCCGGGACCGCTGTGCTACTCCCGATAAGCAGGAGAGGAGCAGTTATAAACATAAATATATGAAATTTTAATTTTATTTATTCTCCTTGTACCTGAAACGTTGAAATTAACTTTCATAAAACAGGAAAAAGAGAATAACTGCAAAGAAATGCATGACTTCTTCCCAATTTATATGTAAGTAGCTGAGCCCGGCCCGATCTGCTGCGCCCGATAATGCTATGTTGGAGAGGAGTACTTTCAATTTAGAATTTTCTGCCTAATTTCAGTTGAAAATGTATTCCAATTTTCTTGTGGATTTTTCTTTATTTAAATACCTCCTGTTTAAACTCCAAATTGCAATGGTAAGTAAAAGTCCTTCTTTGGATGTGGTGGACCCCCAGAGACTTGGTCCCAAAAGTGAAAGTCAATTTCGTGTTCTACTCCCAAAGAGCATTCATTTAAGATCCATATTGCAATGGTCAGTAAATTTGTTCGATTTGAGAGGTTGTTTTGGGGGTGGGGTGACCCACGACACACTAAGACCCACAGTTGGATATTTCCCAACCCAACCCAAATTTTGATACCAAATTTTTGTTTTTCTGTTGCTGTAAGTCTGCAAACAAAACAAAACTAAATCGCCTTATCCATTTCCAAGATATGGTGTTTTTGAAAATTAGGGTGGGGGGACAAAATTCTTTTTTCTATAGATATTTTTTGTATGTATATCTATATTTTTGTCTATGGCAAAGATTGGCACTTAAACTACCTTAAACACCGTGTTGGGTGAGAAAAATAAAAAATAATACCGCAAACAACCGCAACGAAATTCTTCTTTTTATACCCTCCACCATAAGATGGGGGGTATACTAATTTCGTCATTCTGTTTGTAACTACTCGAAATATTCGTCTGAGACCCCTTAAAGTATATATATTCTTGATCGTCGCGACATTTTATGTCGATCTAGCCATGTCCGTCCGTCTGTCTGTCTGTCCGTCCGTCCGTCCGTCTGTCTGTCGAAAGCACGCTAACTTCCGAAGGAGTAAAGCTAGCCGCTTGAAATTTTGCACAAATACTTCTTATTAGTGTAGGTCGGTTGGTATTGTAAATGGTCCTTATCGGTCCATGTTTTGATATAGCTGCTATATAAACCGATCTTGGGTCTTGACTTCTTGAGCCTCTAGAGTGCGCAATTATTATCCGATTGGAATGAAGTTTTGCACGACGTGTTCTGTTATGACTTCCAACAACTGTGCCAAGTATGGTTCAAATCGGTCCATAACCTAATATAGCTGCCATATAAACCGATCTGGGCTTTTGACTTCTTGAGCCGCTAGAGGTCGCAATTCTTATCCGATTAGAATGAAATTTTGTACTACGGATCCTCTCATGACCATCAACATACGTGTTTATTATGATCTGAATCGGTCTATAGCCCGATACAGCTCCCATATAAATCGATCTCTCTATTTTAATTCTTGAGCCCCCAATGGGCGCAATTCTTATTCGAATTGGCTGACATTTTACACAGGTCTACAACGCATAATTTAATTGTGGTCCGAACCGGACTATATCTTGATATCGCTCTAATAGCAGAGAAAGTCTTTTCGTTTATCCTTTTTTTGACTAAGAAGAGATGCCGGGAAAAGAACTTGACAAGTGCGATCCATGGTGGAGGGTATATAAGATTCGGCCCGTCCGAACTTAGCACGCTTTTACTTGTTAATTTTTTTTTTATTTAAAGGACCGATAGGTTGTCATAACAAAGGTAATTTTCACCACTCTGCCTTCCGTCAGATCATGTTGGGTTCCTCAAATAGTGCCATCTACTGGCATTTTTCAATAAGATCAACTGAATCCAATTGAAGACAGCCAGTGGGCTAATTTAAATGATAGTGCTACTAGCTTGGGGCGGATCATCATGTGGTGGTTGTCTATAATTGACTATATAACTACTTATTAAATAGTCATCATATAGTCTTTTTTTTAAATCAAATCAAATTTAAAACGATTTACTGTGATAAAGAACTGATTTGGCGGTCTATATATTTAGTACGGTGACGATAGTTCTTACTATTTAGCCATGTAAAACTATTTAACAAAAATTTATTGCCCAGCATCACGTCGTTTGTTCTTGTCTATCGATGAGCTACATATGGTTACAACCTTAGGTTTGCAACTCCTGCCATCATGCTGAACGCCATAATTTTGAGGCTATGGCAACCTACATTTATTTGTGTCCCCACACATTAATTAAATCACACAATATCCGGTTAGCTCATTATGATTGATCGACAGTATTGGGGTGAGGTGGTCCGCTAGATATATAATGTTATATTCGTTATATGCTCTCAAATGCCTCCCATTTGAGTTTCATCGAGCTATGAATATGAATTTTTTAATATGAAATTAATTCTCTACTCCCGAATAACTTTCATTGTGTCCCATATTGTAAGGGGGAGGGTCCGCCTCTCCCCCTTATCCTAATATTCAGAAACGCCAGATCTCGGAGATGATTCGTGCGATTTAAGCGAAATTTCGTGTGGTCTCATGTGGTTTGGTATCCAAATTTCAGATGGGGTACCTAGGGGATCTAACCCACTCTAAAACCTATCAAACATATATTTACACCATTCACGAAAGTATGGGACTCAAATGAAAGGTATTTAGGATAAGAAAGCGTATCTGATATCCAATTTTCGGACCACCCCAACCCCCAAAACACCCTGTAAATAGGACATATTTACCGACTATGGCAATATGGGTTTAAAATGAAAGGTATTTGCGAGTAGAATACGAATCTAATATCCAAATGTGGGACCACGTTTCTGGGGGTAAACCCCTTCCGCAAAACACCCCTCAAACAGGACTTATTTACTGACCATGGGATTATGGGGCTTAAGTAAAAGGCATTTGAGTTTAGAATTTGAATCTGACATCCAAATATACCTGATATCAACATTAGGGACCAACTGTCTAGGGGACGACTCACCAACATAACAATCCCCAAATAGGATGTATTTGCTCACCAAGACAATTTAGGTCTAAATATTTATAGTGTTTAGGGCCAATACCTTAAACCGGACATATTTGCTGACTTTTGCAATAAGAAGTTTAAATGAGATTAGACAACGAATTTGATATCCAATTTTAAGGCCAATGGCAATATGGGGTTCAAATAAATTATATATAGATATATGAAAATAGAGCATGTTGCTGATATATTTTTCGGGCTTAGGATCACCCCAATCCCCAAAACCACCCCTAAATCGGCCATATTTACCGACCTTGTTAATGTGGAGCTTAAATGAAAGGTATTGGGGGGTAAAGCAAGAATTGATGCCCACTTTCGGGACCAATTTTCTGGGGGTCTCCCCCTTTCCGCAAATTTTCACTGACCATCGCAATATGGATCTCAAATAAAGGTATTTGGGAGTAGAAAACGAATTTGATATCCAAATATAGGACCATGTATTTAGGGCATCACCCCTTCCCCAAAACACCCCCCAAAGGGTAAAAATTTTACGACCATGCCAATATGTGGCTCAAATGAAAGGTATTTGAGATTAGAAAACGAATTTGATAACCAATTTTGGGGTCATGTGTTTGAAGGACGTCTCATCATGTAAACTCCCCTTAAACCAATGGCAATATGGGGTTTAAATAAATGGTATTTGAAAGAAGAGCACGATGCTAATATTTTTTCAGGGCCAAGTGTCTGGGGACCACCTCTTCCCCGAAAACACCCCTAAATCAGATATCATGTGAATATCGGGCTGAAATAATGTTTTTTTAGAACGGAATACACCTTACATCCAAACTTAAATTCGTAGACCAATAAAAATCATATGGGATTCAGATAAAGGTGGTGTCAAACTGTTAGTCAAGCGATATACTATTATCGTAGCATGGTATTTCACTAAAAGCTCTTTAATTGTCGAAAATAAATATTCAAAGGAAATTTTTGTTTCATATAAAGTAAAAGAAGGAGCAGCGGAGCGGGCCCGGGGCAGCTAGCTATATACAAAAATAAATTTGTGTTTGTTTGTGTGTTCCTTATAGACTCAGAAACGGTTGAACCGATTTTCTTGAAATTTTCACAGATGGTGCATAATGATATATAGACATATGAGAATAGATCACGTTGCTGATATATTTTCGGGGCTTAGTGCATGGGGGACCACCCAATCCCCAAAACACCCCTAAATCGGGCATATTTACCGACCATGTCAATGAGGAGCTTAAATGAAAGGTATTGGGGGATAAAGCAAGAATTGAAACGCACTTTCGGTTCCAATTTTCTGGGGGGTCTACCCCTTTCCGAAAATATCCCACAAACAGCAATTTGTTACTGACTATCGCAATATGGGGCTAAAATAAAGGTATTTGGGAGTAGAAAACGAATTTGATATCCAAATATAGGACCATGTATTTAGGGCATCACCTCTTCCCTAAAACACCCCCCAAAGGGTAAAAATTTTACGACCATGCCAATATGTGGCTCAAATAAAGGATATTTGAGATTAGAAAACGAATTTGATAACCAATTTTGGGGCCAAGTGTTTGAAGGACGCCTCATCATGTAAACTCCCCTTAAACCAATGGCAATATGGTAATGGTACTTGAGAGAAGAGCACGATGCTGATATTTTTTCAGGGCCAAGTATCTCGGGGAATATAATTACTTAATGTAAGACCCCATAAAGTAATTATATAAATATTTCGTAATATTACAAACGGAATGTCTAGATTGGTATGCCGCCATCCTATGGTGGTGGGTATAAAAATGTTACTCGAAATGGGAGACAATTTACTTTTAGTGTCATTTGGTTGGAAAAATCAATCATTCATTACTAATGATGATCAGCAAGAAGAAGAAACACAACAAATTGTTGATCTTACTTTTGTAGAGGTATGTGAGAATTTTTGTACCCTCCACCATAGGATGGGGGTATACTAATTTCGCCATTTTGTTTGTAACTCCTCGATATATTTGTCTAAGACACCATAAAGTATATATATTCTTGATCGTCGTGACATTTAAAGTCGATCTAGCAATGCCTGTCTGTCCGTCCGTCTGTCTGTCGAAAGCATGCTAACTTTCGAAGAAGTGAAGCTAGCCGCTTGAAATTTTGCACACACTTCTTATTGGCGTAGGCCGGTTGGGATTGTTAATGGGCGATATCAGTCCATGTTTTGATATAGCTGTCATATGAACCGATCGGGGGTCTTGACTTCTTGAGCCTCTAATGGGGGCCTTTCACATCCGATTTGGCTAAAATTTTGCGTGACGTGTTTCGTTTTGACTTCTAACTACTGTGCTAAGTATGGTTGAAATCGGTCCATAACCTGATATATCTACCATATAACCGATTTTGGATCTTGACTTCTTGAACCACTAGAGGGCACAATTATAATCCGATTAGGCTGATTGTGCGATTGTGCACGACGTGTTTCGTTATGACTTCCAACTACTGTGGCAAATATGGTTCAAATCGGTCCATAACATGGTATTGCTGCCATATAAACCGATCGGGGATCTTGACTTATTTAGCCTCTGGAGGGCGCAATTATTATCCGATTTGGCTGAAAATTTTTTACAACGGCTTCTTCAACATACATGTCAACTACGGTCTGAGACGGTTTGGAGCTTGATACAGCTTCCATTTGAACCAATCTCCTGATTTTACTTCTTTAGCCTCTAAAGGACGCAATTCTTGTTCGAATTGGCTAAAATTTTACACAATGACTTAGTCTCCAACATTCAACTCTATTATGGTCCCAATCGGACTATAACTTGATATAGCTCCAATAGCATAGCAATTATTTTCTTTTATCCTTTGTTGGCCTAAAAAGAGATACTGGGAAAAGAACTTAACGAATGCGATCCATGGTGGAGGGTATAAAAGATTCGGTCCGGCCGAACTTAGCACTCTCTTACTTGTTAAGTTTGCAATTTTTATTTCTAGATGGTATTGTATGTAAAGATCGAAGAAGTAATTATATAAACACACTGCTGTATGCACACAATGTACGTAATAGCTAAAATATAGTTTGAGGAAATAAAAGTTTATAGAAGTAAAAGTGTTTTAAAGGGGAAAGAGGGTGTAATATTTTTGTTTACATTGCATGGCGAGGGTCATATACAGACACAACAATTGTTGTAAATTCTAATGTTATCCTTCGCGTATATTATCCTTCCAGTAAGGAAAATCAAAAGTCGGACGAAGCCGACTATATAATACCCTACATCACCTGGCGTACGTAGTCCTTTTTATGTGTATAACTTATCTCGAAATCGAGTCAGACTTTAATTTGAATACCTATTGAAATATCAAATAGATCCTTGCAAGATTTTCCTACGACAGGACAAAAATTTATCCATATCGGATAAAAGATTATATGGGAGTTATGACGAAACCTGTGCCAATTTTGATGATACATACTGGGACACCAAATAGAACATCTCACGCCCTATATTGTAGAGATGTGACCAAAATTGTGGTTTTTACTGCCTTAAAAAACCATATCGGATAAAATATATACATGGGAGCTATATCTAAATCAGGACCGATTTTAATGAAATTTTACGCACATGCTGGAACGTCAAGCAGAACGTCTAATGGAAAATCGAACAAAAATTGTGGTTTCTACACGCTAAAATCTATTTCGGATGAAAGATATATCGGGGGCCCATATCAAAATCTAAACCGAATTTTATGAAATTTTGCACACGTATTAATACACCAAATAAAACACCTCGTACTGCATGTTGTTAATAGTGGCTTCTACAGCCTTGTCTTAATGTAGACCGAATTATATAAAATTTTGCGCTCGCATGTGCCTTAAATAAAACAACTCACACTAAATTTTGTAGAAATCGGGTCAAAACTGTGCCTACTACAGCCTTTAAAGTCCAAAATGGATTAATGATATATATGGGAGGTATATTTAAATCTGAACCGATTTTTATGAAAATTTGTACAAATATGACATACGTCAAATAAAGCACCCCGTGCCAAGTTTGGTAAAGATCGGACCAAAAGTGTGGCTGCTACAGCCTTAAAACTCCATATCGGATAAAAAAAATATATGGGTGCTATATCTAAATTTGAACCGATTTTTGTAAAATAAAAATAAAATAAAACACTTCGTGCAAAATTTTTTAAACATCCGTCCACAATTGTGACTGCTACAGACTTAAAACTCCATATCGGATGAAAAATATATATGGGAGCTACATCTAAATCTGAACCGATTTTATTCGAAACCGATAGCGTTCGTCCTTGGACCAAAAAAGAGACTTGTGCAAAATTTCATGACAATCGGTCAATAAATGCGACCTATAACTTGATCACAAGAATACATGGACAGACAGGCGGACCGACGGACATAGCTAAATCGAATCAGGAAGTGATTCTAAGCCGACCGGTATACTTATCAATGGGTCTAGCTCTTCTCCTTCTAGGCGTTGCAAACTAATGCACAAAGTTATAATACCCTGTACCACAGTGGTGGTGTCGGCTATAAAAAGTATATAATAATACGGAATATCCATACTCCACTAATAACAATATTTGCTGTGTTTTATTTTAGTACTGGATTGACTAGCCGAAAAATGCAAAAATAAAACGCAATAAAGTTTCCGGTGCAAAAAAGTGAACATATTTGTAAAATTTATAAATAACATTTGCGAAACATACGCAAATGTTTAAACAATTGGTTTTAATTTTATTTTGCTATTCACAATAGAGGATTTCCGCGGTGGCCGCAATTTTTTGTGAAAAACATATCATCGCAATCCTGACGATAGATGTTCTAAATTAACCTGCACTGGTAATTTATCCAGAACTTCGTTGTCCTAGATTGATGTAATTTTCATACAAATTTCATTGCACTGCACTATACAATAATAAAATAAAACACAGCTATTATAAACTGAGTGCCCACACGGGCACCGCCGGTTGGTAGCTGTGTCCCGATTAATGGCCAGGCCTACAGCCCCGACATAAGTGGGTTGCTATCTGGCCATAGTCGTCTGGTTCTGGGGGATTTTAATGCACATCACTCGTCATGGCATTCTCCCCTAGGCAACGACCAGCGTGGCATAGCTTTGGCAGAGCAGATAGATAGCTCCACGTTTTGCACGGTGAATGAAGATGGCCCCACTAGGATTACGAGGAGGTGCAGCAGCTCGCCAGACATCTCAATCGCATCCCTTGATCTCCTGAGTGACGTATCCTGGCAAGCCGTCATCTCTTTGGGGTCAGACCTGAGCGCCGGACGTTCATCAATTACAAGAAGGCCAATTGGACTGGCTTCAGAGAGTATACCAATCGCCGCTTCAATGAACTGCCACCCCCCTCTGATGTGTTTGTGGCCGAGAGGAAATTCCGAGACATCATCAACGCAGCAGCCGCTCGCTTTATACCAGCCGGTCGAATACCGCAAGTGCGACCCAATTTCCCGGCGCAAGCAGTGGTATCCGCAGACGAGCGTGATGGGATTCGTGCTATGGACCCCGCTAACCCCAGAATCAGCGAGCTGAATCTGGAAATAAACAGGGTAGTCAACGAACGTAAGCGGAATTTGTGGCTGGAACACTTGGAGCAATGTAACTTAGGCACACCGGTGCAGGCAAACTGTGGGCCACTGTTAAGTCTCTCTCGAACCCCGGTAGACGGGACGACAGGACCTCAGTCACTTTTGGCGAGATAACCGTGACTGATCCGAAGAGATGCGCCAGGTTGTTCAACCGTCAATTTATTGTGCATCCCGAGAGAGACAGGGCAAGGAGGAGAGCCATTCGCCGTATTCGTGGTCTCCGAGCCGATGAACAGCCATCACAATTTACCGTGGGCGAAGTTACGAATGTCATCCGTGGCGCCAAATCTTCCAAGGCGTTGGGCCCCGACGGAATCTCTACATTGATGCTGAAGAATCTGGATTTACCTGGAGTTGAGTACCTTTCCACTGTCCTTAACCTGTCATTGAACACTCTTATAGTTCCCGATGTCTGGAAAATGGGCAGAGTGATCCCGCTACTGAAGCCTGGTAAAGACCCGAGTTTGGGGGAGTCGTACAGACCGATCTCCCTTCTCTCACCAGTGGCAAAGACGCTTGAGGCATTACTCCTCCCGAGCCTCGTAGGAGAATTTCCATTCGCCGAGCATCAACACGGATTTCGGAGACTGCACGGCACAGTAATAGCTTTGCATGCCATCACCACACACATTTGCCGCGGCTTCAATCAACCCAGGCCATGTGATAGGACGGTCCTCGTGGCACTGGACCTATCGAAGGCATTCGACACGGTCAGCCATGCCAAATTATTTGAGGACATCGCCAACACGTCCCTCCAGCCAGGCCTGAACGTGGGGTCGCGAATTATCTGTGCGGCCGCCAGTCATTTGTGGAATTTAGGGATAAGAAGTCAAAACACCGTAGAGTGAAACAGGGAGTTCCCCAAGGTGGGGTGATATCTCCGGCTCTGTTTAACCTCTACCTATCCTCCATCCCACCTCCTCCAGACGGCATAGAGATCGTATCATATGCGGACGATTGTACGATCATGGCATCAGGCCCCCCACCCATTGATGACATCTGCGATAGGTTGAACGTCTACCTCAACGAGCTTGCCTCATATTTCGCTGCAAGAAATCTGAAGATATCCGCCACCAAATCTTTAGCCACACTGTTCACTACAAATACGCGTGAGGTGAATTCTGAGCTGACTGTGATGGTCGATGGAGAAATGATTCCGACCATCAAGTGTCTCAAAATACTTGGCGTCACATTTGACAGCTCCTATACTTTTTCCCCACATGCCACAGCAATCTGCAATAAAATCAAAAGTAAAAACAAGGTCCTCAAGTCACTCGCTGGCAGCACTTTGGGTGCAGACAAAGAAACCTTGTTGACCACGTACAAAGCAATTGGCCGGACTGTGGTAAGTTATGCAGCGCCAGTGTGGTCACGTCAACTTTGTGACACGCAGTGGAATAATATTCAGATCTGTCAGAATGCCGCCCTCCGAACTGCGACGGGCTGTCTCCTCAGTTCTCATGTGGACCACCTCCATCAGGAGACAAAGATCCTACCAGTGCGAAGACATAACTACATGCTGTCTAAGCAATACCTTTTGGGCTGTTATCGCAGAAATCATCCAAATCATCATCTTGTGGATAGATACCCACCGCCCAGACGTCTTAAGGTAGATCTACACGATCTAGAGCGTGAGGTCCAGCGCTACAAGAGAGAACCTCTGGATCAAGTGGCATATCAAGCAGGTCTAGACAACATTCATGCATACACGGTAGCAGACGCGTTAATTGGCTACCGGGTGAATGTAGTCCTTGGAGAACGACCGCCACCCATTGCACCCGAAGAAATCGACCTCCCCCGGCAAACCAGAGTGGTTCTGGCTCAATTACGTTCCGGCAGATGCAGCCGCCTCAATTCCCACAGAGCTAGGATTGATGCCGACGTGCAAGATGTATGTCCCGATTGTAACCAGGGACCGCACGATACACGTCACCTGTTTAACTGCCCGGCCAGACCCACTCGACTCAGACCCAGATCCCTGGACGCACCCCATCTTAGTCGCGGAGTTCCTGGGTCTTGACACTCAACAGAATCAAGCAGACGAAATATAGTACACAATAAACTGCTACAACAACAACAACAACGGGCTTCCTGCATTAGAGAAACCAATGCTGATAGCTATTAAGTGCTAAACGGGCCGTCTTAAAAGTAATATGCACACAAGTGACTATTCAGAGATACCTGGTGTTCGCTTCAAGTTATCTATTGCTGGCACCTTTAATTCAAATCTGACTAAAACCCTGTTTACACTGTTCATTAAATCCGGATTTAAGGCTCTCGACAGCTGATTTTATAAAGGGAACACAGATGATCGTACCATTCGGATTTAAAGAGCAGCGTAAACGGAATTTAAGAGTTATGTTAGTTAATGGTCAAGCAGGGGGGTAGTGAAGCGCATACCCCCTATGCTATTCTATATATTGGGTTGCCCAAAAAGTAATTGCGGATTTTTTAAAAGAAAGTAAATGCATTTTTTATAAAACTTAGAATGAACTTTAATCAAATATACTTTTTTTACACATATTTTCTAAAACAAGCTAAAAGTAACAGCTGATAACTGACAGAAGAAAGAATGCAATTACAGAGTCACAAGCTGTGAAAAAATTTGTCAACGCCGACTATATGAAAAATCCGCCATTAGTTTTTGGGCAACCCAATATATAAAAGAGTTGCGTGCTGACTGACTGATTACAGCCCAGACCAAACGGCTAAAGGTAGAATCATGAAATTTTGCACGAATGTTGGTCTAGGATCAAAGGCTCGGGATAAGCATGGATTTGGTGATATTCTTACGTTTAGGTATTAAAAAGTACTAAAAGGTACGAAATGGTACATATTTGCCCAGCGCAAATGGAAAGGACTACAATTATATTCTTGGGCTCAAATAAAAGAGCGTATCGAAAAAATGTAGGAAAACCGCAATTTGTACAATTTGGTACTTTCTTTGTAAATTGAACTAGAGCTCTGGCTTTGGGAACTTAGGTTCACTGTGGCAACCTTAATTGGCAATTATAAGAATTTTTGGAAATTCGTACATTTCGGTACTAAAGAAAGTACCAAAAGGTACGAAATGAGTGAACTTTGTACAGGGTAGATAGAAAGAGGAAGAATTTTGAACTTTGACTAAAAAGACATCTGGTGCAGAAGGGTGAGGGTGCAGAGAAGAAAGAACAAGTAAAAAGGCGTAAAGTTCGGCCGGGCCGAACTTTGGATACCCACCACCTCGGGTATATACGTGAACAACCTTTCGTCAAAATCCAGTGAAAATGCATACCTTATGCCCACATAGCATATCAAATAGACATATCAAACGATTTAGACCAAATGCTTATAAGTACAAGTCATTGTTCAACCGAGAGTTCGGTCTATATGGCAGCTACATCCAAATCTGGTTCGATCTGAGCTAAATTGAAGACCAACATCGAAGAGCCCAACACACCTCACTGTCCCAAATTTCGGCGACATCGGACAATAAATGTGCTTTTTATGGGCCCAAAACCTTAAATCGAGAGATCGGTCTATATGGCAGCTATATCCAAATCTGAACCGATCAGTGCCAAATTGAAGAATGATATCTAAGGGCTTAAGGAAACTCACTGACCCAAATTTCAGCAAAATCGGATAATAAATGCGGCTTTAATGGGCCTAAATCCCTAAATCTGAGGATCGGTCTATATGGCAGCTATATCCAAATCTGGACCGATCTGGGCCAAAATGACGAAAGATGTCGAAGGGCTCAACACAACTCAATGTCCTAAATTTCAACAAAATCGAATAATAAATGTGGCTTTTATGAGCCTAAGACCTTAAATCGGAGGATCGGTCTATATGGCAGCTATATCCAAATTTGGACCGATTTGGGCCAAATGACGGAGGATGTCGAAGGGCCCAACGTAACTCACTGTCCCAAATTTCAGCAAAATCGGATAATAAATGTGGCTTTTATGGGCCTAAGACCCTAAATCGGAGGATCGGTCTATATGGCAGCTATATCCAAATTTATACCGATCTGGGCCAAACTGACGAAGGATGTCGAAGGGCCTAACGCAACTCACTGTTTCAAATTTCATCAAAATCGGGTAATAAATGTGGCTATTATGGGCCTAAGACCCTAAATAGGCGGATCGGTCTATATGGGGGCTATATCAAGATATAGTCCGATATAGCCCATCTTCGAACTTAACCTGCTTATGGAGAAAAAAATACTTTGTGCAAAATTTCAGCTCAATATCTCTCTTTTTAAAGACTGTAGCGTGATTTCAACAGACAGACGGACGGACATGTCTAGATCGTCTTAGATTTTTACGCTGATCAAGAATATATATACTTTATAGGGTCGGAAAAGGATATTTCGATGTGTTGCAAACGGATTGCCAAAATGAATATACGCCCATCCTTTGGTGGTGGGTATAAAAAGTAGTACTAGTAACGGGAGAAAACGTATGTTTAGTACCACAATTGGTATCATTTAGTACTTTCTTTTCAGATAGAACTAGAGGTCTGAAATTTGGCATGTAGGTACAACTAGGAAATATATGGTGGATGACTAAATGATTTATTCAAAATTCGCACATTTTGGTACCAAAATTCGTACCATTTGATACATTCTTGACAGATGGAGCTAGAGGTATGAAATTTGCAGATACAACTAGAAAAAATACGAAGAGTGACTATGATCTTTTTACAATTCGTACATTTCGACACCAATATTGGTACCATTTGGTACTTTCTGTGCAGATGGAGTAAGGAGTCTGCAATTTAGCATGTGGGTAAAACTTAGAAATAAATGTTGGGTGATTCAATGATATTTTCAAATTTCGTACATTTTGGTGCCATTTGGTACTTTCTGCGCAGATGGAGCTGAAATTTAGCATAAAGGTCTCGTACCTATCGGCAAAATATGTTGTTTGACTAAATGATCCCTTTAAAATTCGCACATTTTGGTACCAAAATTGCTACAATTGCTACTGCTCTGAAATTTGGCATGTAAATAAAAATAGGAAAATTGTGATGGGTGACTAAATGGTTTCATTAAAATTCGTATATTTTTGTATTAAAATTGGTGCCATTTGATAATTTCTGTTCAGAAGGACCTAGAGGTCAGAAATTTTATCATGTAGGTACAAGATGGAAATATATAATGGATGACTAAATTACCTATTCGAAATTCGTGAATTTTGGTACCAAAAATACGATATACGAAATAATACGATATAACTTATCTTCTTTTGGGTGAGCGGAAGATTAGTCAAAATCATACATTTACGTACAAAATGGTACATTCTTTATGAATTGACCTAAAGCACTAAATATTAGCATACAGTCACACCTAGACAGTAAATATTGTGCTGTTAGAAAATTTGTTTTTAATTCAGGCATTTAGGTACTAAGACATACAAACTGGTACAAAATGATCTCCGACCAGAAGATTTTTTTCAATATCGCACATTTAAGTACTAAAAAATACAAAGTGGTACTTTCTTTACGAATTGAGCTGAAGCGCTCAAAATTGGGATTACAATATAAATTGGCCGACTTTATAATTTTCCGATGTATTGTTGTTCTTGGTCCTATTTGGAACTTTCTTTACAGAAGGGGACATATTTCTGAAATTGTATACGCAATTATTGCAAAACTTCATAATCTCTTAACGGAGTGACTACCTTGGTTTTTTAAATTCCTACACCAAAAAAGTGGCATGAAAGACGGGGGTAGCGAAGCGGCAGCGTTAAGATTTGGTGAAAAAAAAAATCTTAAATAGTACGGGAAGTCGAGGAAATAGTACGTTCAGTACCGCTTTTGGTACTATTTGGTAATTTTTTTGTAAATTGAGCTAGAGCTTTATATTTTGGTACTTAAGTACACTATGGCATCCTAAATTGGAGGAGTAAATGAGTATTTGGCATTTAGGTATTAAAAAGTACCAAAAAGGTACGAAAAAGGTAAACTTTGCACAGGGCGAACGGCAAGGGCTAGAACTCCGATCTAAATAATTGTTTTTGCGAAATAAAAGGAATAGGTAGAAAAATATGAAAAATTGTAATGAAAATGGCAGAAACGTACGTTTGGTACCGCATTTTTTACCAGCCTGAACATTTTTAAAATACTTCAAAAATTTGTGTATTGCATGTTATCCTTTAGTATTAGAGCACATACATATATAGAGTATAGATTGTTCTCCTTTTCTACAGTTTGATAATTTTTCTGAAGATTCCAAAAAACTGCAGACAAAATATCTACAATAATCATATTTATGTTTGTAAATAAAAAAGTGGCACATTTTTTTAACCACAAATAGACATTAACATATAGGCAATGCTGTAATTATTGTTTTGAAGTTCATAAATTTGAGGTGTGCTTCAATAGTTAGAAAATTGTAATTTTAAATCAGAAAACAGTGTCCGCTGACATCAGCACACCTATTTCTTTGGGTATAAAAAATATATGTTGGGTGACTTAATGATTTTTTCACAAATCGTACATTTTGGTACCAAAAAGTACTAAATACTACGAAAAGCCTTATCTACTTTTACAGTGAATGGAGACGAAATGAAATAATTTGGCAAAAATTACTCCATTCTTGGCAAACATGTGAAAAGTTATGTTAAACACGATACTCAATCGTACCAGGAGTGAAAAAATGTACTTATGTGCAATATTGGGTACTTTCTTTACATATTAAGCTACAGATCTAAAATTTCGGATAAAGCTACATCGCAGATTATGCCAGGCGACTAGAATTTTTTTGTAAATAGGGGTACTTAAATGTACAAAATTATTATTTTCTTAACGGAGGCTCTAAAATTTGATAAATAGTTTTAGACTGTATATATTGGGTGAAGAGAAAGTGTTCTTGAACTTCGTAAAACTAAGTACTAAAACGTTTAAAATTGTACTTTTCTTGCACATGGAGCTACAGCTCCCAAAGTGGTGATACACCCTGACACTATATATTCGGCGACTAGTACTTTCTGTGCGGATTAAGCTAATAATTTCACAGTACATTGGGCCACTATAAGTGTTGTTTATTTCCTTAACAAGATATATTAGCCGGCCGTAAATTTATTTCCAACTTGCTGACCTGGGCCCGCTCCTCTGAGCCTTCTTTTACCTTTTATGGAACAAAAGTTTCCTTGAAATATTTATTTTCGACAATAAATGAGCTTTTAGTGAAATACCATGCTACGAAAATAGTAAATCGCTTGACTAACGGTTAAACAAAATAAGTGTTTTTATCTGAATGCCATATGATCTTTATTGGTCTACGAATTTAAGTTTGGAGGTAATGTGTACTCCCTTCCTAAAATATTTAATTTCAGCCCGATATTTTCATGATATCTAATTTAGGGGTGTTTGTGGGGGATGAGGTGGCCCCCCAGACACTTGGCCCTGAAAAAATATCAGCATCGTGCTCTTCTCTCAAATACCATTTATTTAAACCCTATATTGGCATTGGTTTAGGGGAGTTTATACGATGAGGCGTCCGTCAAACACATGGCCCCAAAATTGGTTATCAAATGGTATGGTCGTAAAATTTTTACCCTTTGGAGGATGTTTGGGGGCAGGGGTGATGCCCTAAAGGCATGGTCCTACATTTGGATATCAAATTTGTTTTCTACTCTCAAATACCTTTATTTGAGCCCCATATTGCGATGGTCAGTAAAAAATTGCTGTTTGTGGGGTATTTTGGGAAAGGGACAGACCCCCAGAAAATTAGTGGGTATCAATTCTTGCTGTACCCTCCAATTCCTTTCATTTAAGCATGGTCGGGAAATATGCCCGATTTTGGAGTGTTTTGGGGATTGGGTGGTTCCCCAAACACTAAGCCCGGAAAATATATCAGGCACGTGCTCTATTCCCATATATCTATGTATCATTTATTTGAACCCCATATTGCCATTGGCCTCAAAATTGGATATCAAATTCTCCTTATTTCAAAAGCCAACAAATATGTCTGGTTTGGGGTATTGGCCCTAAAATCTATAAATATTTAGTTCTACTCTCTTTAAAGCCCAAATTGTCTTGGTGAGCAAATACGTCCTATTTGGGGTTTGTTATGATGGTGGGACGTCCCCTAGACAGTTTGTCCCTAATGTTAATATCAGATACGTGGTCTACTCCCAAATACCTGTAAAGTCCCGTCAGGGATTGGGATTTAAGTTCCATAAAATGTCATCATAAAAAATCTACTTAGAGTTAGGACAGCGGGAGCCTTTGAAGGACTAGCGGTCAGTCGGGTGGGGGGTTCGGGTCCTGCTCTAAATAGTCCATTTCACATTACAAAAATTAATATTTTAGACTCCCTGGTTTATTTGTAGAAGTGAGCTTTACTAAAAAAACAAATACAAATGTATATACCAAATCCCCATAAAACGCCAATGAACTGAACTTTGATAGGTAAATAGTACCAATCTTTTACTCTTAAATTGCTCATCCTTTGATGTTCTTGGAGAGCTGCCTCTATACCCACACCTACCATAGTTCTATGCGGCAAATACATTTTAGAACCCCAAAGTTCTCTAACACACTCCGTTGGTTTAGCCTAGCAAAAGACTATTCAGATTTCCTTACATGTTATTAATCAAAAATCCATTTATTTTATCAAAAAAAAACTTATATCCTATCATTTTAGATAATATATATAAGAAATTCACTTCAAGTGATATAATGAAAACATTATCTCAATATTTTTCTATAATTACTATGACGACCCACAATGGGTTATATGGGAAAGTATCTTAAATGGGTAGAAAGTATCACAAATAGAAAACAAATTATACCTAAATTTGGATTTAAGTAGTTACAAAAACAACACCATGAGAAACCACAAAAGCTGAAGCAGCACAAAAAAAATGATATGTGGGGAGAGCACTTTCATTCATAAACCAGTTCATTGAGAAAATGGTTTCATAGTTACAAGAAAAAAAAATTATGCTCTTTTGGGGTCTCTCTGGGATGTCTGTAATCCACATATGATCCACATGTATCAATGCAAGAACCAAACAAAAATATAAAAAAAAATCAAAGTGGCAAAGCAAGTCTTACCAAACCGCACCGACACGTAGAAGGCCTTCTGCTTATTCGATGTTGGTTGTTGTTGCTGCTGATAAAGATTCTATGGTAAAAATCAGTTCATGGAGTTCTTGCATAGATTAGGGGTACTCATTGAATAACGTTTAGTTAAGCTTAAGTACTATTCTTATCTGAAAATTAATTTAAGATTATATTAGAATTGACTCATTTTTTTGTAGAATAATTAAATACAAAAAAATAATTATGATACTTAGTAAATCCGGTTGAAAGTGATTTAGGGTGGACTCTGAAGCCGAGGTGATAGGAAAGGCTTGTTTTGCCACAAAATTAAATGCTGGGTGATATACGCATATATATACAACCTCGTCTTTGCTGAGGATAAACACATTTTTGGTTTTTTTGTTAACAATCCATATTCATACGTTTGCTAATTTGGAATTTTTCATAATTTTGATGTTGATCGTTCTCAGGTTATGGACTGATATGGCTTCTTATGGAGTGTGGGAATGTTTTAAATGTAGCTTAAGGCATTTGCGACTGTCGTGTAATTTGTTAATGGTTAGGGCTCCATAGAAATGCTATGTATGATGGAAATGTAAATATTTCGCTTAGATCATTCTCGGAAATGGTACAATTCGTGGCACTGATAAGTCACTTGAAGGAATGCGATGTAATATGGAAAGCCTCTGGGGTGGATTAGCCCATCATCTGGATATGTAAATTATGATATGAAAATGTGTTGCAGAAAGAGTTTAATCGGTCTACATCGCTTCATGACTAGCACTATGGTCTCCTCCTTAGGCCACAAGTGGCCATCTGCCCGTACGCAAAAATGTCGAGGGCGATCAAACAAACTATTCCTTTTATGAAAACCTACGAAAATTACACTCATAAACACACAAATTCTAATTTAAATCAAAAAAATAAATTCTTACCAAATGAATCGAAAATTTCATACGTCGGTTGTGGGAAAACGAACTGCACGTAACTCGTAGTAAGACGAAATTCACGCCTTAGTGCCTAACTCAATGCCACAAGCACCCACGTGTCTGCTTCGGAAATTAAGGCTTCGAAAGGTAATATTGGTCCAACCCTGTGGTTGGCCAAAATTCCATGAATATAAAAAAATCGCTGTAGAGCCACTACGTTACTTGGCTTTTTTGTGTACTGCACTAGTTCTCGATCCCAGGCAATGGAGTTGCGCATACCCTGTGGGTAGCCAGTGTCCATATAATGAAATGGTGATCACACAAAGAGCTCCTATTTCGTCAGGCAGAGACTCCAAATGAAATTCACACCTGGTAATGGAAAACTCTTAAATGCCTGAATGAAATAAGGCTCACATCTTATTACCTTCGTAAAAATTGACGGGGGAACGAATTAAAAAAAAAATGTATAAAGCACGTGGATGCACTGGAAAACTTCAGATTTTTTCTTCACGCACTTCTCAAAGTCTCTGCGGTATGAAGGTTCAACACAAATAGGAAGCTTGAAGATTGTCAGAAGTGGCATTAGCTATTTTCCTGTCCAAATTAAAGGGAACAAAGTAAAAAATTTCCCAATATCTATAGTAGTTGCCACATGTGGTAACAAAAAAAAAAAAAATATAACACCAAAAAACTTCTCTAATTTAATGCGCACTGAACTAATTGCTAATAAATTTAGTCAAAATTTCCGCCAAAATTCTTCAATTTAATTAAAATTATTCCACCGAAAAAAATCCACTAGATCGATTGCGATTTGAAATATATGATGGACTAATAAAACTGGAAAAAATCATTTCGATCAAGAACAATGCCCTTGAATGAACGGACAAGGCAAAGAATAAAAAATATGACAACTATGTAGCCAGCGACATAAATAAAACACCAAAGCGACAATCTTTGTCGGTATGTACCGGGGTGTGTGTATGCAGTAGGCATAAAAAAACATAGCTTCTATGATAAACAACAAAAGGCCTATAAAACCACTAGGAATTACAAGAACAGTGTTGTTCAAAAGTGATCGCAGTTTCACAAATGAAAATTGAATCAAAGAAATACGACTCATTTTATGTTTCATATGGAATGCAAATAAAAAAAATTTGCTCAGGACATCTGTCCGGAAGAAAATCCTGCCAAAGCCCAATTCCGTCACCAGCGCCCATTACAAACCGCATAATTCTAAACAAGTCCTGAGAAAGAATTAGGAGGACCAGGCGTATTAAGTCCTGATATCCTTTGCATGGAATGTGCCGACAAGCCTTCCTTCCGTGTCCTCCAAAACGTAGTAATG
Organism: Stomoxys calcitrans; assembly: GCF_963082655.1. Classification (NCBI taxonomy): domain Eukaryota; kingdom Metazoa; phylum Arthropoda; class Insecta; order Diptera; family Muscidae; genus Stomoxys; species Stomoxys calcitrans. The sequence goes on along the minus strand of NC_081552.1, from coordinate 115,987,487 downwards.
GCTACCCAATTTCTCGCGTACTTTTGCCTTGACAAAAGTGGGCGACAACTTGGCATTAAATCCACGCTCGAAGTTGCTTTGGGAAAAATTCCGACGCAAAACTTCCTGTCCAATCTTGAAGACCTCGTGCCTAGTGCGAAGATTATACTGACTCCTATTCCTCTCATATGCATTCTTGATGCATTTTCGCAAATCATCCCTTATCAGCTGGAGGCGATCGTCTCTTGACAATTTCAGAGTGGGTTCATTCAACATCGAAAACTTCCTCATTAGTTCATATGAACTAGCATGGGTCACCATGTCAAAGCCAAAAACTGCATGGAAAGGTGATGACTCAATCGACTGGTGGAATGCATTGCGCAGGGCACAGCTGATGAAGCTAAGCTTCTCATCCCATTGTCGATGGTCACCTTTCAAATACGCCCTTATCCCTGCGATCAGAGAGCGATTAACCCTCTCTGATGCATTCGACTGCGGGGAATAGAATGCCGTATACATATGGTGGATTCCATATGAAGTGAAGAAAGCGTTGAGTTCATTGGCTCGAAATTGGCTTCCATTGTCGCTGACAATTGTTTCCGGAACGCCGTAGACATGAAAAATGTCGTGTAAAAGGAAGTTCTGTATGGCCGTAGAAGTAAATTTCTTCAAAGGGCAGAGCCAATGAAATTTAGTAAGGTGGTCTAGGACTATCAGTAGGCCGATATGACCACCCTTACTACGCGGATACGGGCCTAATATGTCTATGTACAGACGCTGGAAGGGGCGAATGGAGATTGCTAGTTTACCCATAGGTGGTTTCAAAACCTTATTCGTGGCCTTAGTGGTCTTACATGTCTCACAATCTCGCACGTAATTCCGCACGTCCCTTACCAGGCCTGGCCAATAAAAAGATCTCCTTAGGAGGTCAATGGTCTTAACCATACCGCCATGGGCAGCTACCGGGGAATCGTGGGCTCTGGATATCACGCTATTCCGAAGCCTAAGCGGTATCCACAATTTCCAACAGTTTGACTCCTGCTCTTCTTCCCCCATGTAGTGCTCGGTTCGGTAGTACACGAATCGATCAACGATTTTAATATCAGGAAACTTGGCCTGGTCATCCCTTATCTTCTCCATGAGAGCCTTATAGTCCTCATCTTCAAAATGCGGTGAACTCAAATCGACATCAGGTTCTGTCATCTCAAGTCCGGATATTTCATCAAATGGGACCCTCGATAACGCATCAGGTACTACGTTATCTCGACCCTTCCGATGGCTTATCGAAAATGTGTATGGTTGAAGCTTCAGAACCCATCTAGCCAATCTGCCGCTGAGATCCGGTTGTCTCATCAGCCACAGAAGGCTAGAATGGTCTGTAATAACCTCAAACTCCTGAAGTTCTAAGTAACAGCGGAAGCGTTTTATCGCCTCTACAGCCGCTAAGCATTCACGCTCAGTGACGCTGTAGTTGCGTTGGGCGGAATTAAGCTTTTTGCTCATAAAAGCAATCGGCTTCTCCTCGCCGTTCTCGTCCATCTGAACCAATACCGCACCTACACCGAAGTCACTCGCGTCACAATGTAAATAGAACTTTCTACTGAAGTCTGGGTTTGTCAAGACCGGCGCAGAGGTAAGAAGGGATTTTATTTTCTGGAAAGCCTGAGATGCCTCTGCTGTCCAATTGAACCTCTTCTTGGTCGACAATACATCAGAAATGGGAGAAACTTCACCAGAAAAATTCCGAATGAAACGACGATACCAACCGGCCAATCCCAGAAATCCCCTAACTTGTTTCAAGTTTTTTGGAGTGGGCCAGTTGGTAATTGCCGTAATTTTCTCAGGATCCGTTGTTATACCGCCATTCCCGATGACGTACCCCAAATATCTAACTTTGGTCACACAGAAGTGACTCTTGGACACATTCAAAGTCAAATTGGCTTTGCGGAACTGGGAAGCTATTCTGGTCAATACCTCGAGGTGAGTATGAAAGTCATCGGAAACTACCACTAAATCATCCAAGTACCCAAAGACGCAATGTCTAAGGTCGGGTGGGATGATTTCATCCATAAGGCGACACATTGTTTGGGGTGCATTGCAGAGCCCGAATGGCATAACCACGAACTGGTACAATGGTCTGCCTGGTATGGTGAAAGCTGTCAATTCCTTTGACTTTTCATCTAGGCTAATTTGCCAAAAGGCGTCTTTTAAATCCAGCTTGGATATTATATTGGCCTTTGGCAATCTAGCAAATATCCCCTCAATGTTAGGCAACGGATATGCGTCTTTTCGTGTAACCGAATTAAGCTTCCTAGCATCTAGGCAGAGTCTTACTTTGTTCGGTTTCACGACAAGACGCATAGGCGAGCTCCAAGCAGAGGAAGATCGTTCTATCACCCCGAGACTAAGCATCCTGTCAACCTCTGCGTACATCAACTTCTCTACCGCAGGTGACACTGGGTAGAATCTTTGTTTAATAGGGGGTGAGTCCCCTACATCAATGGTGTGTTTTATAAGTTCAGTCCTGCCCAAACCCTGGGTTTCGAAATCAGGAAATAGATTAATTATAGCATCCGACTGCATGCGCTGTTGAGACGAAAGACGGTATAAATCATCATCACATCCATCCAGACTACTTATCATTGATAACTGGTCTATTTTTGGAATATCGGTTATGACACCAGATGATAATACACCCACAGACTCGAAAAACTGGGGTAGCAAATCAAAAAGCCTCCAAAAATTTATTCCAAGTATCAATCTCTGGGAGATCGTTGGAATAATAAAAATTCGAATTCTCCTCGTACGACCCCTAAAAGCAATATCGGTGTCTATCCACCCGAGCACTTCCTGAATCTCCCCATTTGCTGTCTTTGCCGAAGCCTTACACTTGGTAAAACACGCAAATTTTGAAAAGTCGATAAGAGCCAAGTCACCTCCAATACAGCAAATGTTTGCTCCAGTATCTAGGAGCCCATACTCCTGGAATTCGAGGAAAGAAACGTTTGCATAGTACCGCATATCACGAGGGTTGGATACTATGGAAGAAATGCGAAACCTACTGCAAAGTCTCCTAATTTTAAAATAGCTCCTAAGACGAGCCGTAGAGCGCTTAACCTTCCTGACTGAAGAAATTGTGGCAACATCAAATATCTCATCGCGTCTTCGCTGGTAAATCTCCCAGCGTCGGTGATAAGGTAATTTAGGGTAAATAATTCTAGATAGATTTTCGCAAGTCTCTCTGAAAAGAGGCTTACTACGTTGTAAAATTGTTACAGACGTTTTACAAGTATCCAAATCATGGTTCTGTGTCGTAAGATCGTGTAATCCCTTTATAACAGTCAATCCTGTGGGTCGCGATATAGTCGTTAATTCAGGTCCTTCTTTGGACCTGAGGTCATGAAGTTTTTTGAACCCGAATTCTTCCTGGAAGCACATCTCAAGCAATTGGGTTTATATGTGTCCTTTAGACCGCACCCATAGCAAAAAACTGTTCTATCCTTAAGGCAGTCCTGCCAATGATGGCCTGCCTCACCACAGTTCCAACAAGTAAAAGTGGAGTCCGTCCTATGCACAGCCTCTACAAAATTGTCTGAGGTATCATCCACATATGGAACCTCCTGATCCATTACCTCTAATTCAGAAATATTTCGTCTTTGTGTGGGAAGAATATTAGGGCGATAAGCTAAGGATTTGCGGACATGTTCATCATTTAAAAAGTTTTCCCGCATCTGAACAAGCCTGCGAAGATGCGAGAGAGATGTAATCTGAATGTAGAGCAACTCCTGCCTGATATCGGGTCGAAGGTTCCGTAATAATATTTCAATCAATTCGCCTTCTGCGATCGGTTCAGGTAATCTGTCCATTATGGTTGTAATGGAGTCAAAAAAGGTATCATACGTCTCATTTGTCTTCTGTTTCCGACAACGAATTTCCTCTTTGATATCGAAGGTCGATTTAAACTCCTTGTATTGATTACGAATGGCCCCACAGAAATGGTTCCATTCTACTACCTGGACATTCTTATGGTATCTCCAGAACCATTCTCTGGCTTTACCAATTAAAAGAATATTCAAATTCTTACATATGACACTGAAATCACCGTTTAAATTGTCTCTAGTAAGGGATCTGACACGGTATAGGAACTCTTCCACATTCAGACCTGCGGGTGAACCGTCGAACCTTAAGTTCCAGTTCTGAATAAGGGAAGTTATTTTGTCAAAGGGTATGCCACTAAGATTGGAACCCGAACATGAATGAGGTGAAATAGCTGATGGATTCCTGTTTTGAGGCAAAGGTTGACGATCTGTCCCAACAAATGGACCTCCGCCAAGACCCGATAAATTACCCATAGGCTCATTTCCATTCCCACTAGAAAGATCATTCCGAGCGTTTATGGGTGCCAGATTCATGTTCTGTAAAATCCGTGTAAGATTCAATTCGATCATTCTATTAATCTCGGCGTAATCGATGGCAACAGTACTAGCGTCCGGATGCTGACTTTCAGCAGTAGGATTCAGATTGGCAGCAGCCTGTTCTTGTGCAACACCAGAAGTCGCCCGTGGAGGAGTACTTAAACTCAAAAAATCTAGAGAATTATCGAGAGTTAGACCTGAGCTACGGGTCTTATAATTCTTAGGAACCGCTCCTCTACCCCTTTGCGATCTGCTGGGCGCAGATTTCTTAGGTTCTATAATCAGCTTTCTCAATTCACTGAGCTGACAAGAGTGTTGACAAATCGGACACACCGAGGAAGTCGTTAACCAATCTTCTATGCACTTTCGATGGAAGGGATGAGAACAGTCATTTATGATCAAACAATTATCACCTTCCTGCATTAAAGCCTTACAAAGCTGACATCCCGAGGGGGCTATGCAAATTGGTTCCAAAGGAACAGAAGCCTGCGCAGAGGCCGGTGGAGTTCTTTCCATCATAAACTATCTATGTATAATCAAATTCCAAATCAAAATGTCTATTCGTCACGCCAAAGCATATACCAAAACACAAAGAAAGGATAAAGTAAATAAAAAAACTAGATAAAAATAAAAAAAATAAAAAATAAACCAAAAATCTTTTTTGAACTTGCAAATACAAAAATTTCATTTAAAATCGTCTTTTGCTAAACTTTCCCGATGGAGTGGGTTAAAAGGCTAAGATTGATACTAGGCAACTAAAAACTGGGCTATGGAAACGAATTCATACCAAATCGGTTACTTGAAACGAACAAACCTGCAAAGGCTTTTTAATCACATATAAACCTCTTCTATCGTTCTTGGTCATGACTGTGGACAGCTCCAAAGAAATGAAAATCCAAATGAAACAATAGGTGCTAGTAGCTAAGTTCTAGAATCAAGAACGTGTCGGATAGGAAAACGTCAAATAAATCCAAAAATGTCCATCGGAACTAAGCCACGTTCAGAAGAAAAGATGACCAAGATTTTAAAGGTTAGAGTACTCGATTTGGAAAAGCTCAAATATCTAAAAATCCAGTTAAAACTTGAAAATTATTCCTCTAAAGGAAACAAAGAGACAATGAAAATTTAAAGACCTATATAAACTTGAAGTCTAGTACTATTGGTAGAAAATAAAAAAAAGAGCCAAAAAGACTAGGTATATCTTCTCGGCCCCACGTTGGGCGCCAAATTAATGTAAAGTCCCGTCAGGGATTGGGATTTAAGTTCCATAAAATGTCATCATAAAAAATCTACTTAGAGTTAGGACAGCGGGAGCCTTTGAAGGACTAGCGGTCAGTCGGGTGGGGGGTTCGGGTCCTGCTCTAAATAGTCCATTTCACATTACAAAAATTAATATTTTAGACTCCCTGGTTTATTTGTAGAAGTGAGCTTTACTAAAAAAACAAATACAAATGTATATACCAAATCCCCATAAAACGCCAATGAACTGAACTTTGATAGGTAAATAGTACCAATCTTTTACTCTTAAATTGCTCATCCTTTGATGTTCTTGGAGAGCTGCCTCTATACCCACACCTACCATAGTTCTATGCGGCAAATACATTTTAGAACCCCAAAGTTCTCTAACACACTCCGTTGGTTTAGCCTAGCAAAAGACTATTCAGATTTCCTTACATGTTATTAATCAAAAATCCATTTATTTTATCAAAAAAAAAACTTATATCCTATCATTTTAGATAATATATATAAGAAATTCACTTCAAGTGATATAATGAAAACATTATCTCAATATTTTTCTATAATTACTATGACGACCCACAATGGGTTATATGGGAAAGTATCTTAAATGGGTAGAAAGTATCACAAATAGAAAACAAATTATACCTAAATTTGGATTTAAGTAGTTACAAAAACAACACCATGAGAAACCACAAAAGCTGAAGCAGCACAAAAAAAATGATATGTGGGGAGAGCACTTTCATTCATAAACCAGTTCATTGAGAAAATGGTTTCATAGTTACAAGAAAAAAAATTATGCTCTTTTGGGGTCTCTCTGGGATGTCTGTAATCCACATATGATCCACATGTATCAATGCAAGAACCAAACAAAAATATAAAAAAAAATCAAAGTGGCAAAGCAAGTCTTACCAAACCGCACCGACACGTAGAAGGCCTTCTGCTTATTCGATGTTGGTTGTTGTTGCTGCTGATAAAGATTCTATGGTAAAAATCAGTTCATGGAGTTCTTGCATAGATTAGGGGTACTCATTGAATAACGTTTAGTTAAGCTTAAGTACTATTCTTATCTGAAAATTAATTTAAGATTATATTAGAATTGACTCATTTTTTTGTAGAATAATTAAATACAAAAAAATAATTATGATACTTAGTAAATCCGGTTGAAAGTGATTTAGGGTGGACTCTGAAGCCGAGGTGATAGGAAAGGCTTGTTTTGCCACAAAATTAAATGCTGGGTGATATACGCATATATATACAACCTCGTCTTTGCTGAGGATAAACACATTTTTGGTTTTTTTGTTAACAATCCATATTCATACGTTTGCTAATTTGGAATTTTTCATAATTTTGATGTTGATCGTTCTCAGGTTATGGACTGATATGGCTTCTTATGGAGTGTGGGAATGTTTTAAATGTAGCTTAAGGCATTTGCGACTGTCGTGTAATTTGTTAATGGTTAGGGCTCCATAGAAATGCTATGTATGATGGAAATGTAAATATTTCGCTTAGATCATTCTCGGAAATGGTACAATTCGTGGCACTGATAAGTCACTTGAAGGAATGCGATGTAATATGGAAAGCCTCTGGGGTGGATTAGCCCATCATCTGGATATGTAAATTATGATATGAAAATGTGTTGCAGAAAGAGTTTAATCGGTCTACATCGCTTCATGACTAGCACTATGGTCTCCTCCTTAGGCCACAAGTGGCCATCTGCCCGTACGCAAAAATGTCGAGGGCGATCAAACAAACTATTCCTTTTATGAAAACCTACGAAAATTACACTCATAAACACACAAATTCTAATTTAAATCAAAAAAATAAATTCTTACCAAATGAATCGAAAATTTCATACGTCGGTTGTGGGAAAACGAACTGCACGTAACTCGTAGTAAGACGAAATTCACGCCTTAGTGCCTAACTCAATGCCACAAGCACCCACGTGTCTGCTTCGGAAATTAAGGCTTCGAAAGGTAATATTGGTCCAACCCTGTGGTTGGCCAAAATTCCATGAATATAAAAAAATCGCTGTAGAGCCACTACGTTACTTGGCTTTTTTGTGTACTGCACTAGTTCTCGATCCCAGGCAATGGAGTTGCGCATACCCTGTGGGTAGCCAGTGTCCATATAATGAAATGGTGATCACACAAAGAGCTCCTATTTCGTCAGGCAGAGACTCCAAATGAAATTCACACCTGGTAATGGAAAACTCTTAAATGCCTGAATGAAATAAGGCTCACATCTTATTACCTTCGTAAAAATTGACGGGGGAACGAATTAAAAAAAAAATGTATAAAGCACGTGGATGCACTGGAAAACTTCAGATTTTTTCTTCACGCACTCTCAAAGTCTCTGCGGTATGAAGGTTCAACACAAATAGGAAGCTTGAAGATTGTCAGAAGTGGCATTAGCTATTTTCCTGTCCAAATTAAAGGGAACAAAGTAAAAAATTTCCCAATATCTATAGTAGTTGCCACATGTGGTAACAAAAAAAAAAAAAATATAACACCAAAAAACTTCTCTAATTTAATGCGCACTGAACTAATTGCTAATAAATTTAGTCAAAATTTCCGCCAAAATTCTTCAATTTAATTAAAATTATTCCACCGAAAAAAATCCACTAGATCGATTGCGATTTGAAATATATGATGGACTAATAAAACTGGAAAAAATCATTTCGATCAAGAACAATGCCCTTGAATGAACGGACAAGGCAAAGAATAAAAAATATGACAACTATGTAGCCAGCGACATAAATAAAACACCAAAGCGACAATCTTTGTCGGTATGTACCGGGGTGTGTGTATGCAGTAGGCATAAAAAAACATAGCTTCTATGATAAACAACAAAAGGCCTATAAAACCACTAGGAATTACAAGAACAGTGTTGTTCAAAAGTGATCGCAGTTTCACAAATGAAAATTGAATCAAAGAAATACGACTCATTTTATGTTTCATATGGAATGCAAATAAAAAAAATTTGCTCAGGACATCTGTCCGGAAGAAAATCCTGCCAAAGCCCAATTCCGTCACCAGCGCCCATTACATACCTTTAATTTGAGCCCCATATTGGCATAGTCGGCAAACCTGACCGGCTGGGGCTGGTTTGGGGGATGGGCGGCCACTCAGTGAGTTGGTCTTGAAAATGTATATCAAATTCGTGTTCTACTCTAAAAACCCTCTCATTGCAATAGTCAGCAAATATTGGGTTGCCCAAAAAGTAATTGCGGATTTTTTAAAACAAATTAAATGCATTTTTTATAAAACTTAGAATGAACTTTAATCAAATATATAATTGCCATTTTGTTCGATAACCTTTTGCCATCTTCCTGGCAAATTTAGTATTCCACGCTCATAGAACTTCTGGCCTTTATCTGCAAAAAACTGAACCAAGTGCGATTTTATAGCCTCATCATTGCCGAAAGTTTTACCATTTAAGGAGTTCTGCAAATATCGAAATAAATGGTAGTCTGATGGTACAAGGTCAGGGCTATATGGTGGATGCATCAAAAGTTCCCAGCCAAGCTTACTCACTTTTTGGCGAGTGACCAAAGATGTGTGCGGTCTAGCGTTGTCCTGGTAGAATGTGACACCTTTACGATTGACCAATTCTGAACGCTTCTCCTTGATGGCTGTATTCAATTTGTCCAATTGTTGACAGTAAACATCCTAATTAATCGTTTGGTTCCTTGGAAGCAGCTCAAAATATACCACATCCTTCCAATCCCACCAAACAGACAGCATAACCTTCTTTTGGTGGATATCAGACTTTGAAGTGGTTTGAGCTGGTTCACCATGCTTGGACCATGATCGTTTTCGACTAACGTTGTGGTAAACAATCCATTTTTCATCTCCAGTTATGATTCGTTTTAAAAACGGATCGAATTCGTTGCGTTTAAGGTGCATATCACAAGCGTTGATTCGGTTTGTTAAATGAATTTCTTTCAATACATGTGGTACCCATATTAAAATTGACGCTAAACAAACAAATGTAAACAAAATTTCGCGCAATTTTTTTCTAAAGCAAACTAAAGTAACAGCTGATAATTGACAGAAGAAAGAATGCAATTACAGAGTCACAAGCCATTGAGAAAATTTGTCAACGCCGACTATATTACTACTATATTACCGACAATTACTTTTTATACTTCCTATTTGGGTGGTGTTGTGGGGGTGGGGTGGCCCCATAGACACTTTTCTAGAATATTGATATCGGATTCGTACTTTACTTCCAAAGACCTTTCATTTGAGCCCCATATTGCTATGGTCGTAAATTTGTCTTCTTTAGGGGATGATCTCGGGGATGGGCGGCCCCATAATCCCATGGTCAGTAAATAAGTCCTGTTTCGGGGGGTGTTTTGGAGAAGGGGTGGACCCCCAGAAACGTGGTCCCACAATTGGATATCAGATTCGTATTCTACTCGCAAATACCTTTCATTTGAGTCCCATATTGCCATGGTCTGTAAATATGTCCGTTCTAGGGATGTTTTGGGGCTTGGGGTGGTCCTCCTAGCACTTGGTCCGACAATCGGATATCAGATACGTTTTCTTATCCTAAATACCTTTCATTTGAGTCTCATATTGTCGTGATTGGTCTAAATATATGTTTGGTAAGTTTTGGGTGGGGCGGCCCCTCTAGGTACCCTATCTGAAATTGGGATACCAAATTTTTATACCCTCCACCATAAGATGGGGGGTATACTAATTTCGTCGTTCTGATTGTAACTACTCGAAATATTCGTCTGAGACCCCATAAAGTATATATATTCTTGATCGTCGTGAAATTTTATGTCGATCTAGCCATGTCTGTCCGTCCGTCCGTCCGTCTGTCTGTCGAAAGCACGCTAACTTCCGAAGGAGTAAAGCTAGCCGCTTGAAATTTTGCACAAATATTTCTTATTAGTGTAGGTCGGTTGGTATTGTAAATGGGCCATATCGGTAAATGTTTTGATATAGCTCCCATATAAACCGATCTTGGGTCTTGACTTCTTGAGCCTCTAGAGTGCGCAATTCTTATCCGATTGGGATGAAATTTTGCACGACGTGTTTTGTTATAATATCCAACAACTGTGCCAAGTATGATTCAAATCGGTCCGTAACTTTATATAGCTGTCATATAAACCGATCTTGGGTCTTGACTTCTTGAGCCTCTAGAGGGCGCAATTCTTATTCAATTTGAATGAATTTTGGCACGTAGTATTTTGTTATGATATCCAACAACTGTGCAAAATATGGTTCAAATCGGTTCATAACCTGATATAGCTGTCATATAAACAGATCTGGGGACTTGACTTTTTGAGCCTATAGAGTGCGCAATTCTTATCCGATTGGAATGAAAAATTGCACGACGTGTTTTGTTATTATATCCAACAACTGTGCCAAGTATGGTTCAAATCGGTTCATAACCTAATATAGCTGCCATATAAACCGATCTGGGTCTTGACTTCTTGAGCCCCTAGAGTGCGCAATTCTTATCCGATTGGAATGAAATTTTGCACGACGTGTTTTGTTACGATATCCAACAACTGTGCCAAGTATGGTTCAGATCGGTCCATAACCTTATATAGCTGTCATATAAACCGATCTTGGGTCTTGACTCTTGAGCCTCTAGAGGGCGCAATACTTATTCAATTTGAATGAATTTTGGCACGAAGTATTTTGTTATGATATCCAACAACTGTGCCAAATATGGTTCAAATCGGTTCATAACCTGATATAGCTGTCATATAAACAGATCTGGGGACTTGACTTCTTGAGCTTCTATCCGATTTGGCTGGAATTTCGCAAGACGTTTTTTATTGTTACTTTCAACAACTGTGTCAAATAAAGTACAAGTCGGTTCATAACCTGATATAGCTGCCATATAAACCGATCTGGGATCTTGACTTCTTGAGCCTCTAGAGGTCGCAATTATTATCCGATTTGCCTGAAATTTTGTACGACGGATTCTCTCATGACCATTACGTGTTTATTATGGTCTGAATCGGTCTATTGGCCTATACAGCTCCCATATACATCGATCTCTATATTTAACTTCTTGAGCCCACAAAGGGCGCAATTCTTATTCGAATTGGCTGACATTTTACACAGGTCTCCAACATATAATTTAATTGTGGGCCAAACCGGACCATATCTTGATATCGTTCTAATAGCAGAGCAAATCTTTTCTTATATCCTTTTTTTGCCTAAGAAGAGATGCCGGGAAAAGAACTCAACAAATGCGATCCATGGTGGAGGGTATATAAGATTCGGCCCGGCCGAACTTAACACGCTTTTACTTGTTATTTTTAGGATACTATATGAGAGCACGCAAAATTTCGCTTAAATCGCACCACCCATCTCCGAGATCTGGGGTTTCTGAAAATTAGGGTAAGGGGGAGGGTCCGCGCCCCTTCAAATATCAAAAAATTTAGAACCCTATTTTCACCAAGGGATCATTATGCACCATCTGTGAAAATTTCAAGAAAATCGGTTCAGCCGTTTCTGAGTCTATAAGGAACATACAAACAAACAAACCTACAAACAAACACAAATTGGTTTTTATATATAAGAAGATAGGGTCGGAAATGGATATTTCGGTGTGTTGAAAACGGAATAAAAAAATGAATATACCCCAATCCGTCGGTGGTGGGTATAAAAATAAATGAAATAAGATAAAAATATTCAAATTTGAATTCAGTCTCAAAAAAACTTTTGAGAATACTGCGTTAAAAAGTATCAAACAACAACAAAAACACAACAAGCGCGATAACCTTTTTGGCCGAGTTGGCAAATTCAACTGATGATATACAACTCTCTTTAAAGCACGCGGATAACGATCGTGTCAATATCTTGCTTTTGTGAAGCACGAAATGTCTTACTTGAAACTTCGTTCATTGAGCTCAAAACACTATTAGCATACACAACCGCTGATCAGAAGCAATATGGATGCAAAACAAATTCGTCGTTGCCATACTTTGAAGCCATGTTCATGCATACCACATGTAATAGACTACAAAAGTATTGGGTTGCCCAAAAAGTAATTGCGGATTTTTTAAAAGAAAGTAAATGCATTGTTTTTTTACACTTTTTTTCTAAAGCAAGCTAAAAGTTACAGCTGATAACTGACAGAAGAAAGAATGCAATTACAGAGTCACAAGCTGTGAAAAAATTTTTCAATGCCGACTATATGAAAAATCCGCATTTACTTTTTGGGCAACCCAATATATTAAAACCATATTTTTTTGTAAAATTTTTAAAGAATATTACATTACATTATATGATAGTTTCATGCATACTTATTGAGCATTAAAAATGCGCATTAGTATGTAAGAATATTTTCGCATTGCTTCCAAGGCAGGAACAATTTTTTGCTAGGACCACACACATGTTGGCAGCTCTAAGAGGGGAGAATCACCGCTGAAAAATGTTTTTTTGATATTCTCGCCAGCATTCGAACCCAGACGTTCTGCGTTGTAGCGGACATGCTAACCTCTCTGCTACGGTGGCCTCCAGTAGTAGTACCCAGATAAACTTGCTCGATATAACTGGGTCTATATTTGGATCATTTTCTTTTCGCGTGGCTAGATGTTGTCGCAGTCGAATAATGTTATTCGCTTAAGACTTATAAACTTCTTTTCTACAGATTTAATTCTGTATTATTGCTTAAATATACCCACCACAATAGGATGGGGGTATACTAATCTAGTCATTCCGTTTGTAACACCTCGAAATATTCGTCTAAGAGGCTTTCTCGACGTTCCGAGTTGATCTAGCCACTAGCCATTTTTACGCCTAACAAAAACATATATACTCGTACTTTATAGGGTCGAAAATGGATATTTCGATGTTTTGCAAACGGAATGAAAAAATGAGTACACCCCCCACCCTTCGGTGGTAGGTTAATAAATAGGTAAAGCCCAGCTCGTGGCCACATTTCCCCGTGCAATGCAAAGAGTTTAGAGACTTAGGGTACATACACATAATCATTAAAGCAGTCATAGTAATTCATATGCATGCAGTTGACATATACACATACACTTGATAACACAACTTGTTAACAATTTCGGTGGAAAGCCAAACTTAAATTCTATTCACGAGACGTGCTCAACATGCCCTTTTTCAATGTCGTGCAACTGAATAGCTGCAAACACAGCTGCAGAGTGCTCGTTTCCGAAGAGCTTAGATGTGAAGCAAACACACTCATATAAACAAGGACCGAGATATGGCATGCGAACAAGGCTGCAATTACTGCAGATGAGCTTTGAAAGGAAAAGTTGCTTCTTCAAATGCCTTCGGGCGCATTCATTTGTAATCTGATGTGAAATAAGTGCTATGACAATAAAGCATTTAATAGAATAAAGTAATAATTAACACAAATGAAACCCTATTCTCTGTCATGGGTGTACAATTCAACAAGGAAAATGCAAAAACTGGAGGAAAATTTTCAAAAGTTTTTCTATGATTAATTTCTTCCACTCGTTTACCACTGCTGGAGGTTTGTAGCTGTGTAAACTTTATATATTAATTGCCATGTTCATTTGATTCGCGTCAGACTTTCCGAAACAGCGAATCTTCCACAGGGCATGCATGTATTTCTCAAATATTTCACTCGGCGGTTAAAGTATTTCCCCAGCTGCTCATTGCAATAACTACCTCTGAAAAATATTTCTGAAGTTCTCGCCAAGATGCAATACCCAGCAAAAGCTCTCATTAATAAACAACCAGATGGGTAAGTATATTCAAAATCTAATAACTACAAAGCGGCGATACACCGTAGCCCTTCTCTTAAATACTAACCTGTAAGGAAAGGTAAAAGTCGGTCGGAGCCGTCCATATAATACCCTACACCACCGAGTCTACGTACAACTTTTAAAACATAGCACCTATGTTCAAGTCTAGTCAGACAGTTAATTTAGCATTCCTATTGAAATATCGAATAGAATCTTGTAAGATTTTCTTACGATAGCACCTAAATTGTGGCTACTATGTCATATCGGATGATAGAGATGTGTGGGAACTATATATAAAAATCTATATTCATTTTGATGAAATTTTGCACTCATATTTGGATGTCAAATAAAACACCATATGCAAAATTTTAAAGAAATCGGACCAAAATTGTGGCTACTAAAGGCTTCAAAGTCCATGTCGGATGAAAGATATATATGGGAGCTTCATCTAAATCTGAACCGATTTTGATGAAATTTTGCACACGTATTTGGACCTCAAATAAAACATTCCATGCAAAATTTTGTAAAGATCGGACAAAATTTGTGGCTACCAATGCCTCAAAAGTGCATATCGGATGAGAGACATATTTGGGAGTTATATCTAAATCTGATCCGATTTTGATGAAATTTTGCACACGTATTAGAACGTCATGTAAAACATTTGATGCAAAATTTTGTAAGACCATATCGTATGAAAGTTATATATGGGAGCTATATACAAATGTGATCCGATATCTTTCAAAATCCATATATTTCGTCCTTGGACTGAAAAGGTGACTTGTGCAACATTTAATGACAATGGGACAACAAATGCGACCTGTACTTTAATCACAAGAATAAACGGACAGACAGATATAGCTAATTCGAATCAGGCGGAGATTCTAAGCCGTTCGGTATACTTATCAATGGGTCTAGCTCTTCTCCTTTTTAGCGTTGCGAACAAATGCTAAAAGTTCTAATACCCTGTACTACTGTGCTGGTGTAGGATAAAATGAAAGTTGACGTTACAAGAGAGCTCATTGATATGCATACTCAATATCAAACATCTTGCATTATAGAAGGCCTAAAACACAGCATTTTTTCAATAAAAATGCCACTAGTCATTCCATGACGACTTCTCAGAATATGGTAACATTAATGAGATGTAACACATTTGTCTCTTAAGATCGCTTCTCATACTCTACCCCACCACTGTGGTATAGAGTATTTTACTTTGTGCAATTGTTTGCGACGATAAAAAGGAGAAGAGCTAAACCCGTTGATAAGTATACCGATAGGTTAAGAATCATTTCCTGCTGCGATTTAGCTATGCTCATCCGTCGAAATCACGAATGTGTTCGAACAAATAAAGATATCCGCTTGAAACTTTGCAGGGATACTTTTTATCGACGAGGCCATCGTAGCACAGAGGTTAGCATGTCCGCCTATGACGCTGAACGTCTGGTTTCGAATCCTGGCGAGAACATCAGAAAACAAGTAAAAAGCGAGCCGAACTTTGGATACCCACCACCTCGGCTATATATATGTAAACTACCTCTCTTCATAATCCGGTGAAAAATGCTTAATGTATGCCCCCATAGCAGCCTTATCGAAATATGGTCCGATTTGGACCAAATTCGACACGGATATTGAGAGGGCTAATAAGTACAAGTCATTGTTCAATTTTGTAGAACAAAATATTGGTCTTTTTGGTAGCCATATCCAAATATAGAGCGATCTGAACCATATACAACACGGATGTCGAAAAGCCTAACATATGTCACTGTTGCAATTTTCAGTGAAATCTAATTATGAATGTTCTGACCTATGTTCGCATAGGCCAAGATATTAAATCGAGAGATCGGTCTATATGGCGACAATATCCAAATCTGAACCGATCTGAGCCAAATTGATGAGGGCTGTCGAAGGGCCTAACACAACTCCCTGCCCTAAATTTCGGTGAAATCGGACAATAAATGGACCTTTTATGTGCCCAAAACAATATATCGAGAGATCAGTCTATATGGCAGCTATATACAAATCTGAACCGATCTGGGCCAAATTGAAGGACCTAACACAACTCACTGTCTCAAATTTTGGCAAAATCGGGCAATAAATGCGCTTTTTATGGGCTCAAGACCTTAAATCGAGAGATCTGGGTGAAGAAGGATGTCGAAGGACCTAACACAACTCACCCTACCAAATTTCAGCGAAATCGGATAATAAATGTGGGTTTTATGGGCCTTAGACCATAAATTGGCGGGCCGGTGTATATGGGGGATATATCAAGATATAGTCCGTTATAGCCCATCTTCGAACTTTACCTGTTTATGGACAAAAAAAGAATCTGTACAAAGTTTCAGCTCAATATCTCTATTTTTAAAGACTGTAGCGTGATTTCAACAGCTAGACGAACGGACATGGCTAGATCGTCTTAGATTTTTACGCTGATCAAGAATATATAAACTTTATAGGGTCGGAAATGGATATTTCGATGTGTTGCAAACGATGTATTGTCGGTGGTTATCCGATGTATTGTCGGTGGTTATCCCCTCCTAATGCTGGTGACATTTGTGAGGTACTGTACCATTTGGTATGGCAGCTATGTAAAAAGTTTTCAGAAATAGGTGTCCCACGCCGTTCGTGTGATATGTGAGAAATTTTGGTCACTATTTTGTGCAGGAACTGATCCATCCGCGGTCAATATTGCTCACAAAGTAAGAGCTGAATTTTGTAAAGTTTTGGCGAATCAGCTTCACTATTTTGAAAAAAAAATTTTCATTTGCGCTTATTTTTGTTCTCAAACTAGTTTTATGATTTCAACAGTTTATTGTTTGTGTGGGTCTATTGGTTTTAAATGACTTTTAATTCTATAAAATTTTACACAAAAAAAAAAAAAAAAATAAACCGAAAACATTAAGCAGCTATAATTTTTATATTGTATATATCAATATAGATGTCGACCAAAAAAAAAAAAAAAACAAAAAAAACATCTACATTCTGCTTGCTTGATGTCTCTAATTTCTCCTTCGAACTTAACTAAAAACAATTAAGATCGTGCTAAGTTCGGCAGGGCCGAATCTTATATACCCTCCACCATGGATCGCATTTGACGAGTTGTTTGCGCGGTATCTCTTTTTAGGCAAACAAAGAATGGTGGGTAAGAATAGTTATGCTATTGGAGCTATATCAAGTTATAGTCCGACGCGGGCGATAAATGAATTAAATGTTGAAGGCAATAGTACAATAGAAGTCATTGGGTAATTTTTCAGTCCATGCGGCTTGTAGGGGCTCAAGAAACATAATCGAAAGATCGGTTTATATGAGAGCTGTATCAGACTATAGATCGATTGGACGGTCATGAGAGAAGCCGGATAAGAATTGCGCCCTCTAGTCGCTTAAGAGGTTAGCAAGTCCGCCTATGATGCTGAACGCCTGGATAAGAATCCTGGCGAGAACATCAGAAAAAACAAGTAAGAGCATGCTAAGTTCGGCCGGGCCGAATCTTATATACCCTCCACCATGGATCGCATTTGTCGAATTCTTTGCGCGCTATCTATTTTTTGGCAATTAAAGAATAATGAATAAGAACTGTTATGCTTTGGAGCTATATCTAGTTTTAGTCCGATTCGTGCCATAAATGAATTAAATGCTGAACATTGTAGAAGTCTTTGTGTAATATTTCAGTCCATTCGGATAAGAATTGCGCCTTGTAGCGGCTCAAGAAGCAAAGTCGGGAGATAGGTGTATATGGGAGCTGTATCAAGCTATAGATCGATTCCGACCATATTGCACACGTATGTTGAGGGCCATGGGAGAAGCCGTTGTACAAAATGTGTGCTAAATCGTATGAGAGTTGCTCTCTCAAGAGGCTCAAGAATTCAAGACCCAGATCGGTTTATATGGCAGCTATATCACGTTATTGACCAATTTTCGCCACACTCATTATAGTTTTTAGAAGTCATATCAAAATACCTCATGCAAAATTTTAGCCAAATCGGATGAGAATTGCGCCCTCTAGAGGCTTAAAAAGTCAAGACCCAAAGATTGGTTTATATGGCAGACATATCAGGTTATGAACTGATTTGAACCTTGCTAAGCACAGTTGTTGGAAGTGATGACAAAACACTACGTGCAAAATTTCAGTCAAATCGGATGAGAATTGTGCCCTCTAGAAGCTCAAAAAGTCAATACCCAAGATGGGTTTATATGGCAGTTATAACAAAATATAGACCGATTTGGACCATTTACAATCTTAACCGACCTGCACTAATAAAAAGTATTTGTGCAAAATTTCAAGCGGCTAGCTTTACTCCTTCAGAAGTGAGCGTGCTTTCGATAGACGAACGGACAGACGAACGGACGGACTCGAAATATTTGTCTAGACGAACGGACAGACGAACGGACGGACTCGAAATATTTGTCTAAGACCCCATAAAGTATATATATTCTTGATCGTCATGACAATTTAAGTCGATCTAGCCATGTCCGTCCGTCAGTCCGTCCGTCCGTCTGTCTGTCGAAAGCACGCTAACTTACGAAGGAATAAAGCTATCCACTTGAAATTTTGCACAAATACTTCTTATTAGTGTAGATCGGTTAGGATTGTAAATGGGCCATATCGGTCCATGTTTTGATATATCTGCCATATAAACCGATCTGGGATCTTGACTTCTCAATAACTGTGCCAAGTATGGTTTAAATCGGTCCATAATCTGATATAGCTGTCATATAAACCGATCTGGGATTTTGACTGCTTGCGCCTCAAGAAGGCCTAATTATTATTCGATTTGGCTGAAATTTTGTACAACGGCTTTATCCATGACCTCCGACATACTTGTCAAATATGACTTAAATTGGTCTTTAGCCTGATACAGCTCCCCTATAAACCGATCTCCCTATTTTACTACTTGAGCCCCGAAAAGGCCCAATTCTTATTTGATTTGTCTGAATTTTTACTCATATACTTCAACTGTGGTCTCCTTCTTTTCTTTTCTTTTATCCTTTGTTTATCTTAAAAGAGATACCGGGAAAGAACTCGACAAATGCGATTCATGGTGGAGGGTATATAAGATTCGGCCCGGCCGAACTTAGCTCGCTTTTACCTGTTTAAATTCGGAATATGAACATGTTCGACTGAAAATGTAAAATTTGGAACATTTTGAAAGGATTGGAGCGACATTTGCAACATATTGCTCGGTACAACAAATATTTTCTAGAAAAGGAATCACCATATGGAACTTTGATAGTAGAGTACAATTCATACTTCTTCAAGTAGTAGGTTCTCATTTTCTAGGTCAAGTATAAATCCACAAATATTATTATCCCGGGTATCTGCAATGCAGTTCGGATTGTAAGGATGTGGAAAACATTGCCTATTGAAATACGAAATTTTGCTCCATATGCTTTTATAGAAGTAGGGTGGGGCGAATAGAAAGGAAGGAAAAAATCGTAATAGGCGCTTTCTGATTTCTGATTCTTGGGATTGTACTGGGCACTGAAAAGTCCATGAGACCATACGCCTAGGGTGAAAATTGAACTTCCAGATTTTGAGTTACAGATTTCTCTCCGACTTTTGTCACTTTTTTGATATTTTGGCTTATAACAGCCAAACTATTAGCATTATAGCCAAGACAGTAGTTCAGAACTCTCTAGTACATTGCAAAAGCATTGGAGCGCTCCTTAAGGCAGTATTGGTCTAGTGAAAGTTTGCACTTTCACATTCTTCGTGAAAATATTGATAAAATACCATTTTCAGTTGTTCATTGCGCAAAATCATAAAAATGTTCTATTTCTTATTTTTATTATATATTTTTATTTTATTCTATTTATTTAATTTCTTATTTTTATGCCCGCCACCGAATGTATCGCCATTCACTTTGTCATTCCGATTGCAACACATCGAAATATCCATTTCCGACAATATAAAGTTTCTATATTCGTCGTAAAAATCTAAAACGATCTAGTCCGTCCGTCCGTCTGTTTGTTGAAATCACGCTACAGTCTTTAAAAATAGAAATATTGAGCTAACACTTCGCACAGTTTCTTTTTTTTGTCCATACACAAGTTAAGTTCGAAGATGGGCTATATCGGTCTATGTCTAGATATAGCCGCCATATGGACCGATCTGCCGACTTAAGGTTTCACTACTACTTATAAATTTCCCATGAACGTTCCATTAAAGAACAGGGGATGCTTCTCTCATATCAATGAGTGCAGTCCGATTAAAGTTTAAGCTCAATGATAGAGGGCCTCCTTTCTTATGCCAAGTAGCGACACCACTTGGTAGGGAAGTGTTAACATGGCTGGATACCTTACAAATGTAGCCAGCATTAGTAAGGGTATAACCACCGCGGACAATTTTTCTTTATTTTCACGCTGGGATTTGGACCCAGGCATTCGGTATCATAGGCGGACATGCTAGCAGTTATGGGATGGTCATAGTATGCCATTGTCGGGTTGGCATTCACCACACCATGCTATTTCATGCCACAGTGTCGTCCCACTTGTGATTCCTTATTTATATTTTGATCCCGGCTACTCTTATGGGAAATGCTATTTTATTTTTACGGTTTCGATTTGGTCGCTTTGGAGGCCAGCATTACTGATATTTGACCTGGCTATTGCTATTGGAAAATTTTATGCCCCCCCAGTGCACACCTGTCTACAGGCCAATATGTTTTGGCCAAATCGTCTTAGTTGTAGTGACGTTCAGAGATACTAAGCCAGGACACAGTTTATTGAAAAAAAAGCAGACAAGGAGTATTCGAATGAAAATATATTTGAGGCATAAGATTGCCATTTAGATACAGAGATACATGTGAAATTGTATTGAATGTAAACGAATTTTGACACGAAGACAAAATACTAATTTTTAAGAGAAATTTAAGAAAACTATATTTTGAGTCATGCTAGAAAATTTACTATTTTAAAGAAAATTCACTCTATTTTTGCGAGATATTACAACAAAAAGAGAAGTTATCAAAGGAAAAGTTACAGAAATTGCTATTACTAAAGGATTGCCAAGAAGATTTTTGAGAAAAACGGAAATATGTATTGAAAAGTTGAGTTAATTCTATTTGAAAATCTAATATGGTAATTTCTAAGAGAACAATTGTAAATCATTTCGTATCGTAAAGTCGTATTTTAAAAATTTGTTAGAAAAATAACGAGATGTTTATTATTCCGGTAAAAATCAAAGATATATCATAAGAAAAGAAAAGTTGAAAAAAAAAAATTTAATATATTATAAGAAAATATTGAAGTTTGAAAATTTGTTATAAAAAAAAAATAATGAAATTGAGATGAGAATCGAAAGGGAAACCAGAAAATAGACCCCACTAAACAGGAATCAAAAGAATAGTTCTACATATTTAGTCTATTACTATTATTATAATAGAGTATAATCACTCCTGCACAACGCTCGCATCAAGCGCCCAAACGTATCCATAACTCACGGTGCAGCAAAGCTCGTCTATCGATCTCATTATTTCTCCATCAATCGATTGTTGCCTGGTCGACCCCAGCATTCCACGGCAAACGGCATCCTGGCTCAACCTTCCATCCATCGATTGTTTTCACGACTCACCTGCACCCTAAATCACCCCACCCCGTTGCTTGTATCGGTATGATCGAAGCCGACCGATTGCAACACCATAACACAACATATCACACCTCCTCCCACCGTCGTTCGAGCCCCCAACGCATATGGGGCCCGCCTTTTACCCCGATGTTGATTGTTTCGCACGTGTGTGTGTGTGTGTGTGTGTCTGGACACTTGTGTGCCATCCACCTACTCCCATCTAGAGATTGCCACAAGTGTCTCTTCGGCTTTTATGATAAAGTTCATTTTGGATTCGTAAATAAGCAGATTTGTCGATTTTAGAGTGAAGATCAGCAGAAGCATTGCTAGAGCTACCAATGCATCCAGAAAAAGTCACACTTTGGTGCGGTTTATGGGCTGGTGGCATCATTAAACCGCACAGCTTCAAAGATGATGCGAATCGTAACGTAATGGTGAGCGTTATCGTTAGATGATACTCATTTTTTTTATTGCCCAAAATGCAAGAGCTTGACTTGCATGCCATGTGATTTCAACAATACGGTGCCACATGCCACACAGCACACGTAACAATGGCCCTATTGAGAGGAGTTCGGTAAACATTTTATGGCACCTTCGCCCACGGTTTACCTCACAACAACGGTACCGTTGGAACATTTAAAATGGGGCACAATATTGAAGGACATAACTGAACATCATATCCACAATTTCAGCCAAATTAGAGCAGACTCGAAAATAGCTTTTCGACTTTACTCGGCAAGAGAATGTCACTGGTAATTTTGCCCCCAAACATTCTACAATATATAGAGGAAACTTTTCACATATCAATTAGTGATGTCCGATTAAGTTTATTCTGACAGCTCTTTGTTGAAAAGTTTTACAAGGCAAAACTCGACAGCGTAGTGCTGGAAGTTTTAAGAAGTCATCGAATGATACATCAAATTGAATTATTGTGCAAAATCCCGAGATATTGATGGACGGACTGACGCCGCTAAACTACCTCAAAACGATCGAAAAAAGCTGTACCCTCTTCAAATCTAGATTGGGCTACGACATTTTGGAGTGCTCAGAACCCTCATTTGCCATTTGTTGCCATTCGGACCTGATCCTCAAAACTTAGCTTACATCTCGCTAGAGGCATATCCACAGGTCCACAGTTCACCTGGAGTATGTAAGGTAGTTTCTAGTTTCGTTGGGTCGTCTATTCTACAATTCCCTTGGATGTCTCTGTATCCATCTCGTTTAGAGATCTGCGACAGTCGAGGGTGGTTTTTGAATTCAGAAAGGTGTTCCCCAGAGATTTAATGGCTGCGTGACTGTCTGAGAAGATATTTATACCAATCGTTGTTATGACATTATATCTCAGTCAATATTTAGTATTTTTACGGTCGATATAAGTCAACTATCATATGATATTAGATATTAGACGAATATATTTTTTTATAAGACAACATAAAAAAAGTTTATCCCTTCGATTTGAAGCCAATACTGAATTCCGGAAAAATGTACATACATGTTCATTTAAACTTGAATGCTCTTTATCATGTGTTCTTGGAAAAAAACATTTTTTCAACTTAAATTGATATTTGTATTTTGTGAAGCACAGAATACCGCCGTAAAGTAGGTTGTAAAGAACAAGGATTTCTCGAAAAGAATTCCAACGACAAGAAAATCTCTGTAATATTGACACGATTTTATGGTTTTGAAGTAGAATAAGAAGGGTTTATCTTGACTGCGTGTATTTTAAGAAAATTGAAAAAGAAAGATGGACTAAAATATGAGAAGTGGGATAAAACATTTCTGCATCGTATGAAGCACCATCTGGTTATTTGTTTTGGCTAAGCAAACGAATATGTTCGTCTATTTCCACAAATGCGCTTATCTACAGCGCGAGGTTAGTGAAATGTTGAGCTCTCACATTTTTCGAGTATAGTAAATTGGGGTGTTTCGAATTCGCTGAAACTTTGCTTCGCCGAAATATATTTTTTTAACCATGACTCTACAATTTCTCGTGATTCGTGATTTTCTCGTATGACATGACTCTCTCGTGAATCGTCGTGCTTTTTGTTTCGTGAATGCGCGTGAAATGTCACTCGTGTGCTCTTCCGTAACTCCAAACATCCTCGTGGAGCCAATAATTTCCGACTGTCAAAAATTGTCTCTGTGCATTACTATGTATTGCATGTCTTTGACTTTGGCCGGGGATTGCAAAAATGTTACAATTGATCAAACTTGGAGTTTATAATACCCTTCACCATACGACATCTTGAAACACATCAAAGAATTCGCCTTAGACCCCAAAAGTTACACTTATATATTTCTGATCGTCATGGCAATTCAAGTCGATCTGGCCATGTCCGTCCGAATCGGTTCATATTTAGATATAGCTCCTATATAAACCGATCTAACGATCATAGCTCTTGAGAGCACAATTCTTATTAGATTTATGTGAAATGTTGTTCAATTATTTCTCATATGACCTCCAACATATGTGCCGAGTGTGACGTGAATCGTTTGAAAGCCTTATATAGCGCCAATATAACCGATTTCCCGATTATACTTCTTGAAACTCTAAAGAGCGCAATTCCTATCCGAATCGGATCATAACCTGATATAGCTGTAATAGCATAGTGATTCTTATCTGTCATCCTTTTTATCACCTCCATTATAGGATGGGGCTACACCAATTTCATCATTTCAAACATATCAAATATTTATCTGAGACCCAACAAAGTATCTATTTTCTTGACCAGAGATGGTCTGTATGTCGGTTTTTCAGGTTTTCGACTGTCAAAAAGATGTAAACGTCGAAAATGTCATACATAAAACGTATAAAAAGTAGTAAACGCCATAAACCTCGAAATTTTTTAGTTTCGACAATATATCATTGTTTTAGATTTGTTGTTGTTGCTGTATAAATAAATAAAGCTCTTTATAAATTTTTCATTTGATAAAAAGGTTTTTATTTTTCCAGGTCAGTTTGACCCCGTTAAGATATTCACAAATACCGCCAGTATGTTTTAGTGAGGGAGTAAAAAACATTGTTGATGTTCTCGCCAAGGTTGGAAGTCAGACGTTTTTTGTTATAGAAGTACCAAAGTGGATTAATGAAGGTGGAAAAAAAGAAAACAGCTGGTCAGTTTGACGGTATTAGGATGTCAATTGTGTGTTTACATTTATAGCAACCCATCGCATTTATTGCACATTCTACGTTCTCTCTCGTTTGTGATTCCCTTTCTCTCATTGTATCTGCTCATGTACACACATTAGCGCAAGCTTTGTCTCATTTTACTAGCACACGTACGCATACGAGGGCAAGTTTCTTTGGTTGTGTTGAGAACAATACCAATTTTAAAATGACATCTTGAAGACGGCGGATTGGCGGATTGGACCATATAATGTGTGGTTGTTGTAGAAATGTGGTCATCTTTAATTGTTTTACCAAGTAGAAGCACGTTCTAACCTATGCACCATGAATGACTCGCTTGTGTCAGCAAGTGCTAGTGCCAAGCCAAGGGGGTAAAACAGCGATCGCCGCGGTGGACCCCAGCGCTGGTTGGTCTAAGGAAGGCCTGCAGAAAACTCTTCAACAGGGCGAAAGTCGCAACAGCACCACACGATTGGCACATCTATAAGGCTGAGCTAAGAAAATATAAGAGCGAGTTGCGAAAGGATCAGAACAAATCCTGCGTGGAGTTCTGCAGCTCCGTGGAGGATACATCTGAGGCTTGTGTAAGCACGTTATATATACCTGTGGAATGGAGGGACACGAAACTCATTTTCATTCCGAAAGCAGCCTGTCATCCTTTATGCTGAGGACTCTTGAGAGGTTGATAGAAAAACATCTTAGGGCACAGATCCCTGGAGATCGCCTGTCTCGGCAGCAGCATGCATATAATATAGGCAAATCCACTGAAACAGTCCTTCACGACCTAGTCGGCTACATAACATAACTAAAGATGCATTACTTACTAAAAGATGCATTACGCCAGGCTTGGAATCAGTGGATCTAAACAGATGGGTCAGCACAGGAACACCCCAAGGAGGTTTACTGTCTCCTCCACTTTGGAATATAGCCATTAACAATATATTATTATCACTGAAAGAAGAAGTTGTCGCGCATGCTGGTGACGTGGCAATTGCGGTTAGCGGAAAGTTTCCCAGCACTCTAAGATATATACTTCAGGATGTTCGACGTGCAACAGCGAATTGGGCTACCGAAATTGGTCTAGGTATAAATCCGTGCAAGACAGAAGTAGTTCTTTTTAGCAGGAGATACGAGCTGCCTAGAATGGCACCTGTCTCCTTGGGAGGAGAGATGTTCCACTTACAGAAAGCGTAAAATACCTGGGTGTTTTGCTGGATAGGATATTGAATTTCAATCCATTTGGAGACATTTTGGAGAGGGCAAGAAAGACAACTCTTGCCCTATGCACCTGCAAGAGAGCCATTAGCAAAAGTTGGGGGCTTAGAACGCTTGTCATGCATTGGGTATATACTGCAGTTGTCCGACCTGTAATGCTATATGGTATTGTGGTTTAGTGGACGGCGCTTAAAAAGTTTATCTACTGGTCAATAGTCAACCGGATCCAAAGGATGGCTTGTTTGTGCATCACTGCCGCACTGAGGACGTCACTATCTGATGCATTGATTTTAATGCTATATCTAATGCCTCTGGACTTTGTGGCTAGACAAATTGCTCCTAA
The DNA here is from genome assembly GCF_963082655.1 of Stomoxys calcitrans. NCBI lineage: Eukaryota > Metazoa > Arthropoda > Insecta > Diptera > Muscidae > Stomoxys > Stomoxys calcitrans. Next base: position 115,960,898 of record NC_081552.1, on the reverse strand, counting down.
GGGAGCTCCTAAGGGAGCTTTCTCTTTGGTCATGTGGCAGCTACGGACATTGTGTTATCCTTGATACAATGTCTCATGTTCCAGGCAGTGTGGATTAAAGTACTGTACCACTATTCCTGATAGCACCGATTGGAACTACGATGTCCCTGTTAACAGAAATTATATAGACTACGGAAAGTTCCAAACTAAACTACTAGGTGGGCTTTTGATTGTATTCTAAAGATCTAGAACTGGTCATACCGAAAAGGTTATCCGACCTAGTGGTCGGATAACCGAGATCCTTGAAATTAAGGAAGTGGTGAAATGGCCAAGATATAATGTCATAACGACGATTGGCATAAATATCTTCTCAGACAGCCAGGCAGCCATTAAATACCTGGAGAACGTATTTCTGAACACAAAAATCGCCATGGACTGTCGCAGATCTCTCAACGAGATGGCTGAACAGTTCAAAATTCACCTTTTCTGTGTGACACCGAGATATACAGGGAATTATAAAAAGAAGTTTCCCGTCCGTCCGTCTGCCCGTCGAAACGAAATTTTGCACCGTGGCCACCGTAGCGAAGAGGTTAGCATGTCCGCCAATGACGCTGAACGTCTGAGTGCGAATCTTGGCGAGAACATTAAAAAAAAATTATTCAGCGGTGGTTATCCCTTCCTAAAGCTGGCGACGTTTGTGCCATGTACAATAGAAACTTCTTCTCAAAGAGGTGTCGCACTGCGGCATTGAGCTTAAACTTGAAGGCGGACAGCACGCATTGATATGTGAGAAATTCGCCCCAGTTCCTTAAAGGATTGTCCACGGGCATTTGCTTATTTAATTCCGAGAAGTAAATCTACTTTTACCTTCTTTTTCTAAAGCAATTAAAACCAGTAAGGAGGGGCAAAAGTCGGGCGGTGCCGACTGTATAATACCCTACACCTGCCCTATTAGTACAATATGGGAGCTATATCCAATTCTGAACTAATTTTGATCGACCTCGGCGAGCAAATATATTCAAACTGTAATAGCTACTGTTGACAAATGACAACATTATTGGAAATTGCCCAAAATCTGAAAAACATATATATAGGAGCTATAACTGAAACGATTTCGAGCAAACATCTCATATAATGTGGAAGTCGTCGAGCAAGGCGTAGTACAAAGTTTTATGAAAATTGGTTAATAAATGCGATTGCAATGGTTCTAGGAACGAAAATCAGGCGATATATATATATATGAGAGCTATATCTAAATCTGAACCGATTTCTATGAAATTCACCAGTAATGTTGAGAGTCATAAAAAAATCCGTCCCGCCAAATTTCGAGGGAATGGCTTAACAAATGACCATTTTATTGCATTATTACAGGAAATCGGACGAACATATATATGGGAGCTATATCTAAATCTGAACCGATTTCAAACAAACTTCTCATATATTGTGGTAGTCGTTGAGGAAGGTCTTGTACAAAAGTTTGGGAAGATTAGTCAAGAAATGCGCTTGTAATGGCTGTAGGAGTGAAAATCGGGCTATATATATATATATATATATATATATATATATATATATATATATATATATATATATATATATATATATATATATATATATATATGTATATATATATATATATATATATAGATATATATATATATATATATATATATATATATATATATATATATATATATATATATATATATATATATATATATATATATATATATATATATATATATATATATATATATATATATATATATATATATATATATATATATATATATATATATATATATATATATATATATATATATATATATATATATATATATATGAGAGCTATATCTAAAACTAAACCGATTTCTATGAAATTCACCAATAATGTCGATAGTCATAGAAAATCCTTCTTACCAAATTTTGAGAGAATCGGTTAACAAGTGACCTTTATATTGCATTATTACTGCAAATCGGACGAACATATATATGGGAACTATATCCAAATCTGATCCGATTTTTTCCAATTTAAATAGGCTTCGTCTCTAGGCCAAAAAAAAAAATGCCTGTACCAAATTTGAAGATGATCGGATGAAAATTGCGACCTGTATTTTGTACACAAATTAGCATGGACAGACGGACAGACAGACGGACGGACAGGCAGACAGACAGACAGAATCAGAAAGTGATTCTCTATCGATCGGTATACTTATCGAATGGGTCTATCTCTCTTTCTTTTGGGTGTTACAAACTAATTCACTATGTTATAATACCCTGTACCACAGTAGTGGTGTAGGGTATAAATAAATAAGTAAAAGCCAACAACATACGAGTGCTCGTACTTATTTAGAAATTTTTATAGTGAAATAAATTGTTTCCTCATTGGATACAAGTGTTTTAGCATGTAACCGATCGCGTCTTGACAAAGCGTCAAGTTCGTACGACATCATCAGGAGATAGAAAGTTTTTAGCCGTAGTTTTCTTTCAAGCTAAAGTGTCAAAGAGTATGGCAATTCAATGACCAGTGGCTAATTGTGCAGCGTACATAGGTTCTGTTTGTCGTCTTCTCTTGTGTTAACATCATTTCCATGTCTTGTGTACTCTTCTTGTATTTGCTGTGTTGTTTTTTGCTTCTATGCTGATGTACGCCTGTGTACGGTGTTGCATGCTTTTTCTGTATTTATATTACAAAATCTGGGTCAAGTTGCCATAGTAAAGCCAAATCTGCAAACGGAGTACACCCGAACGTATACTTACGTCAGTACGTATTCGTATAGGTGTACTTCGCCAAAGTTGCAATGTGTATTTGGTTGTAAATATATTTTCATACTACAGTAGCACTTGAACTCTTGGTTCATTGAATGCCAAGCAAGGGAATCTACGTTTGTTAAAAGAAAACAAGTAAAAATCTGCGAAGTTCGTCTGGGCCGTATCTTATATACCCTCCACCATGGGTCGCATTTGTTAAGTTTCATGTAAGGGATTTTTCAAATATATATGAGCTACATCAAGTTATTGACCAATATGGACCGTACTTGTCCTGGCTGTTACAGGTCATAGAAAAGCGCAACCTCTAAAATATCAGGCAATTCGAGCAATAATTGAACCCTCCAGAGGCTGAGAAAGTAAAATTAGGAGATCGGTTTATATGGCAGCTATATCAGGCTATGAACCACTTTAAACTGTACTAAGCTCAATTTTTGGAAATGGTACTAAAAAACAAAGTACAAAATGTCAGCCAAATCGGATTAGAATTGCGTTCTCTGGAAGCTCATGAAGTCAAGACTCAAGATCGGTTTATATGGCGGCTATATCAAAACATGGACCGATTTTGCCCATTTACAATTCCAACCGACCTACGGGAATTATTAGGAATTATTTATGCAGACTCTGGTAGATCGACTTAAAATATTTTGATGATGAAGAGTATATATACTTTATGGGTTCTTAGATGCATATTTCAAGGTGTTACAAACGAAATGACGAAATTTGTATACCCTATTATTTGCTCCATTCGGACAAGCTCTTTATGAAAAAAGGAAAACGTAAAAATAATCAACCAAACTAAGGAATCTGATGAGAATGAAGCATCAAACTCGTACTACTGTTGAGGTGTACGAAAAAGCTTTTATGGACAGGGCAACTTCAGCAGTCTGTGAATTCGATACCTGTGGTCACGTGACAGCTCGACATGTCCTGAATAATTATCTTTTATATCCTTTGTCTCTCTGCGTTCGTCTTTCTCATATGCCCAACTATCTACCAAGGATGGATGTATTTGTTTGCCAGAGCATTTGGTTGTATTAATAATTTAATTTCACTTGCCGTGCTACCGCATGAATGACATGAAATAGACATAGACGTCACACAATGATTATTTTGCCTTTAAAATAGTTACATATGTGTTTGTGGTACATGACCGCCGTTGTCGGCAAACCAAGTACGTGTGTTCCATCCAAACAGAGAAGCATTGATACATTACGGATCCCAAAGCCGGTCCTTGTTCTTCGAAGCTTGTCCTTAGAACAATGGTGGTCATTGTCCATAATGAAGAGAATCATTTATTAGTGAATTCATACATTCTGAAACTTCGATTGCATGTTAAATAGTTTCAAGTTCCACGAATGGGATTTACAAAAGAAATTGTCCTTGGTAGAAACTTAACCCGAAAGCTTCGTTCAGATCAGACAAATATTTGAACCAACTTGTTTTCTAATTTTTGCCCAAAATATGTCAAATTCGCACATTCTGTATAAATAAATATATATATATATATACATATATATATATATATATATATATATATATATATATATATATATATATATATATATATATATATATATATATATATATATATATATATATATATATATATAGTGTAGGTTGGTCTGGAAGGAAACATACACTATATATATAATTTTTTGATATCGGGAGGGGGGCGGACCCTCCCCTTTTCCCCAAAAGTAGTACCTAAAAATAAAAGTGCACCGATCGGAACAATATGGTTTTCGAATGAAAGATATTCAAGAGTGTCCCGGTACCTGGTGGGCCGCCCCAACCCCAAAACCGCTTAAAAAGGTTTATATGACTACATGGGAAATGAAAGGTATTCGGGAGTAGATTACGAATATGGTCAGGAAGTAGGAATAGGCTTTATATATTATTGATAACGGAAGGGGACGTACCTTCCACCGTTACCCCAAAACATCTCCCAAAGTTAAAAGTGAGCAGATATGGACAATATGGGTATGAAATGAAAAACGTGCGGGAGAAGATAAATAATCTGGCATACAAATTCATGTCGAAGTATAGGGGGTCACCCCGGCCTCACAAAAAACGCCCAAAATGGGCACATAAGCCAATCTCGGATATGGGACTCGGTTTGTTTGTACCGTATAGACTGAAAAACGGCAGAACCGAAAATATTATGTCCAAGTAATGAGAGGTCTCCCACCCTCAAATACTCCCAAATGGGCATATTAGACGACCCTGGCTATATGAGACTCAAATGAAAGGTACTAGGGAGTAGATTACGAATATTTTTTTTTTTTTTTTTTTTTCATTTCATTTATTTGCAATCTATTTATAAATACAAAATAATAAGCAAATTTTGTGACACTTAAAATACTAACAGAGTTGCCAAAATTCAGTAACCTTAGCAATACACTATAAAATATTTACATTTCTGACTTAATATAATTTCTTTAAATATTTACATAGTATACTTAGTATTTTTTTAATTATTTACATAGTTACAAAGGGGAGGTCTAGAATATGATTTCTTTTCAATCTTCTGACTTCATAAGTATCATCTAGTAAGCATATAGCCAAGGCATTACTGTGATTACTTAATCTATTGAGGTAGTTGTTACTTAGTCTTGTTATTTCATTTTTAATTTTTCCTATGCCCAAATCGTTGTGAATACAGTCATTATTCACGAACCAGGGAGCGTTAGTTATCAATCTAAGAGTTTTTGACTGATACCTTTGCAAAATTTCTAAATTGGAATTGCTAGCGGTTCCCCATAACTCAATGCCATATGACCACACTGGCTTTAAAACGGTTTTGTAGAGAATAACTTTGTTCTCAAGACTAAGCTGCGATTTAGGACCAATCAACCAGTACATCTTTTTAGTTTTTATGTCCACCTCCTTTCTTTTCGATTTAATATGCTCCTTCCAGTTGAGTCGCTTATCTAATCTAAGACCAAGATATTTTACGCTATCCGATTTAGGAATCAATTCACCATTTAACGTTAAAGGAGGGCAATCATCTTTTTTAAGCGTGAATGTAACGTTTGTCGATTTATCGGCGTTCACTTTTATATTCCACGTTTTAAGCCATTCTTGAATGCAGTTAAGTTGTTTTTGTACTATTGTTGCCGCTTGAACAGGATCTGTGCTAGAAGCCAATATAGCTGTGTCATCTGCATACGTAGCTACTGTAACATTATCGTTAACAGGTATATCAGCCGTGTATAACGTATACAGCAATGGTCCAACGACGCTCCCCTGTGGTACTCCAGAATTGATATTGCCTACCTCCGATTCTTCGCTATTTACAGCTACATAAAAACTTCTCTGGCTTAAATAATCTTTCAGTAATAGATACTGGGGTGCAGGTAACAATTGTTTGAGCTTGAAGAGTAGTCCGATATGCCACACTTTATCGAAAGCCTGTTTTACATCTAAAAAGATGGATGAGCAAAACATTTTATTTTCTAAAGCATTCCTGATGTCATTTACGATCCTATGGCACTGTTCCGGCGTGCCATGATTGTGCCTGAAACCAAATTGATGGTCCGGTATTATGCGTGTTTTCTCCAAAATTGGAATCAATCTCTTTTGAAAAAGTTTTTCAAATAATTTCGATAAAATAGGTAGTAAACTTATGGGTCTATAAGAGCTTAACAAACTGTCAGGCTTGTTCGGTTTTCTGACCATAATAATTTTGGCGTGTTTCCATTGGGAAGGGAAATGTGATACTCTAATTAGAGCATTAAAAAATGTTGTAAGGAAGACGACTCCCTTCTTTGGTAATGACTTCAAAGCTTTGCCATTAATATTGTCATAGCCTGGCGACTTTTTAGCATTTAACTTTGTTATTTCATGCTGGACCTCACAGAAAGTAAATGGTTTTATCGGAGGAGACATTTGACATGGCACATCAATGAAACTGTTTATTTTATCATAGTTTTCAGGAGAACAAAAATTAAAAGGAGTGAAGGTATCCTCCAAAAAGTTTTTATATGCCTCAGCTATATCTTTGTCTGATCTGCACCATGTCCCGTCCATCTTTTTTATAGGAATTATTCTTCTCTGTGGCCGTTTCAAATATTTAGTCGCTTTATACAAATTGTGACCATTATGTTTGGCAGGACTAAGTTCATAGAGGTATTTCCCAACGCTATCATTTCTCATCTGTTTAATGCGTTTCTTAAGATATTGGGCTGCTCTATTGAAATTAGTTTTATCCGATGAGCGCCTCGTTGTTTGCCAAAGTTTTCTTAATCTTCTCTTTTCCTTTATTAGTTTCTTTATTTCAAGTGTTATTTGCACGCTAGATTTCTTATTGTTTTCTTCCAGAGGAGTAGCTTGATATGCGGCCTCGTGGATAAGTTTTACAAAATTCTCTAAGGCATCATCAATTTCGGTATCAGTTTTAAGTGATATCTTAAGGTTAAGCTCCGAATTAATATAGTTTTGATATCTCTCCAAATTTGTCTTGTACGAAAATAGAGGCTTTTCTGATAGTCTTTGACAGGGAATTGCTCTGTAGTTAAGGAGAATAGGAGTGTGGTCTGAACTCAAATCGTCGCAAACACTTATATCAAGGTATTGTGGAGAAACACCGCAATAAACAAAAAAATCTAGAAGATCTGGTATTTTGTACAGATCGGACGGCCAATATGTAGGTTTTCCTGTAGAAACTGTCTGGTAATTATTCTTGTTGATACATTCATACAACTGTTTCCCCTTAGGGTTATTAAGTCTCGAACCCCACCAAACGTGTTTGGCGTTAAAATCACCTCCAACAATAAACTTGCTTCCAATTTGACCGAAAAAATGTTCATACATACTGCAACTGATACTAAACCTCGGAGGGAAGTATACAGAATATATAGCTATGCTGCTACCATTTTCTAATAAAAGCTTTATTCCTGCAGCCTGAAGAAAACTTTCAGAAATTGCATCAAGTGTTTCATATTTTAAACTAGTTTTGATAAGAATTGCAGCTCCGCCATGAGCTCTATCATCAGGGTGATTTGATATGATAAAATCATAACCTTTTATGCGTAGAAAAGACCTTGATGTCAAATGCGTTTCAGAGACCAAGAATATGTCGATGTTATTCAAATTTAAAAATGTTTCTATCTCATTCAAATGATTGGACATGCCGTTAGCATTCCATTCTGCAATTATAATATCTAATTGCATAATCTTGACATCAACATTGACATCATATTTATTAAGGTATTCGTCAACTCTATTTGCTTTTGCATCATTACTTCAATTTTCTGAAGCAAGTTATTTTCATCTCCTCTTACAGCCTGAGAATAAGACATTGGATTGTGTTGATTTGTACTCGTATAATTTTGAGCATAAAGGTTATTGGTAACGTTTATAGGTTCAATGTTAGCTCTTGGCGTTTTTGAAGTTCTCCTATTTAGAAGATTTTGATAATATTTACAACCTTTATAGCTGGAAGTATGGTTTTCATTACAATGGACGCATTTTGGGGGCGCTGTAGGTATCTTATTGCATTCTGCTGATGAATGGTCAAGGCCACATTTGACACATCTGTAGGGTTTTCGGCAATAAGTTCTTGTGTGCCCAAATTCCTGACATCGGAAGCATTGCACAATATCATCATATTTTCTTGGAGATTCAATAGTAACTATGGCGTTTTCAATTGACCGGATGTTATAAATGTCTTTATTATTTGGCCCTGGGTCAACATCAACATAAAACATTGGTAGGGGTATTTTTGATATGCGGCTGACAATATTTCTCACACTTCGTACTTGGTGTCCGCGTGACAGTAAATTGGCCTTGATATCAGACACATCTGTGGAGTGATGCAGTCCTTTAATAACGACTCTATACGCACGCTCAGGTTTTAGCTGAAAAGTATGATAACTTTTTCCCTCAGATTGAAGGAGCGTGACTACCTTGCGATAACTTTCTACATTCTTAATATTAAGTTTGACCTGACCATCTTTTAAAGATTTGTAGTTAAATTCAGTAGATTCAATACATTTACTTATCTGAGAAATCATTTTATCTATGTTATCAACATGGGGAATGAATATTGGTGGAGGCTTAGGCTGAACGTCTCCAGTGCTGGTAGCATTTACACCGCTGTCGTTGCTAGCATCATTGGCTTCATTTTCTCTGTCGCCGTCGACAGCGAGGCTGCTGTACCGATTTGATACTCCAGGTTCTTCATCGTGGTGAGGCCGCTTCTGTTGAAATATATTTGGTGAAGCAGAATTTCTTCTCTTCTTGCTCGGCACTTTCTGCCAATCAGATTCACCTTCACTACTCTCAGTGAGATTCGGGGCTTCTGTTGTTACATCGTTCATTTTTAACGCTGCTGTTGTCGAGACGAATGTGCATAGGTAAAGTGCATCAATCGTGCACACAATTGATGCACACACTTGATTTCGTTGACTGCTGTTAATGCAATTGTTTTTGCTTAGAAAACAGTTTTAAAAGAAAGATTTTTTTTTTTTTTTTTCAGGGAAATTGTTGTTGTTTTTCGATGGAAACAAACGAAAAAATATTACTTTTTGGAACTCCGCACAGTACGTCTTTATATTTACGCAACTAGACGACAACTGATTACGAATATGACATTAAAATTTCCGTTCAAGTCTAGGTAACGCTTTTCCTCCTAAAGATTCATCAAATGGGTTATTTGACCCATTATGACAATATTTTACTCAAATGAGAGGTATTTGAGAGTAGAAAATGAATTTGATATCCAATTTTGGAGCCAAGTGTTTTGGGATACGCCCTAAAGCACCTCCTAAACTGAACTTCATTTCCATTGGGAATAAAGAACGAATTTGATATCTATTTTCAGTGCAACGTGCCGGTGGCTGCCCAAGCCCCAAAACACCCTCCAAACGGTTCATATTTACCGGCCATGGCAATATGGGGCTCAAATTAAAGGGATTTGGAAGTGTAGCACGAATTTGATATCTATATTCGAGTCGAAATGTCTTTAGTGCCATCCCTCCTCAAATGAGAAAATTACCCTTAGGTAGAACATTACCAGCAGGAACCGAGAAATGGCAAATTCTCAGACATCAATGAGTGCTTTCCAATACAAGTTTAAACTCATTGATAAGGGACCTTTTTTTATAGCCGAGTCCGCATGGTGTCCTGCAGTGTACCTCTTTGAGGAACTTTTTTTAAATGACCATGCATGGCATTGTACCTCGCAAATGTCGCCAACATTATGAGGGGTTAAACACCGCTTAGTCCGATGTTCTCGCCAGGATTCGAACGCGTTCAACGTCCTAAGCTACAATGGCTCGAATTCGAATTCGGCACGAAGGGCGAAGTGTCCCCACCCAAAAAGATATTAGAGAGTTATAGAAGGCGCAGCGGAGCTGGCCCGGTTCCTAGTTTATATATATATATATAATTTAGAGCAAACCGTCATATATAGCCCAAAATTTCATACTTGCGAAAAGAAAAACTGAAGGCAACAGCATAATAAAACATCCCCTTCCAGTAGTTCGAGGGGGTGTTGTGTTATCCTGTTTCCCCTTCAGGTTTTCTTAAGAACTAAAATTACTCCAAGTCAATCAACTTCTTGTATTCAAGTTATGTTCACTTTTATGAATAAAATGATACTTATTTAAATGGTTCGGCACAAAATATTTTGTAAAAAATTTAAATCTCACCCTAGTGGGTTTTGGACTACGACGTATAAAAATCGAAAAAAACAAGTAAAAGCGTGCTAAGTTCGGCCGGGCCGAATATTATATACCCTCCACCATGGATCGCATTTATCGAGTTCTTTTCCCGGCATTTCTTCTTAGGCAAAATAGGATATAAGGAAAGATTTGCTCTGCTATTAGAGCGATATCAAGATATGGTCCGGTTTGGACCACAATTAAATTATATGTTGGGGAACTGTGTAAAATGTCAGTCAATTCGAATAAGAATTGCGCCCTTTTGGGGCTCAAGAAGTAAAATAGAGAGATCAATTTATATGGGAGCTGTATCGGGCTATAGACCGATTCAGGCCATAATAAACACGTATGTTGATGGTCATGATAGAATCCATCGTACAAAATTTCAGGCAAATCGGAAAATAATTGCGACCTCTAGAGGCTCAAGAAGTCAAGATCCCAGATCAGTTTATATGACAGCTATATCAGGTTATGAACCGATTTGAACCTTATTTGACACAGGTGTTGAAAGTAAGAATAAAATACGTCATGCAAAATTTTAGCCAAATCGGATAGGAATTGCGCCCTCTAGAAGCTCAAAAAGTCAAGTCCCCAGATCTGTTTCTATGACAGCTAATCAGGTTATAAACCGATTTGAACTATACTTGTCGCAATGATTGGTTAAGAATTGCGCACTCTAGAGGCTCAAGAAGTCAAGACCCAAGATCGCTTTAAATGACAGCTATTTCAGGTTATGGACCGATTTGAACCATACTTGGCACAGTTGTTGGTTGGATATCATAACAAAATACCTCGTGAAAAATTCATTAAAATCGGATAAGAATTGCGCCCTCTAGAGACTCAAGAAATCAAGACGAAAGATCGGTTTATAGGGCAGCTATATCAAAACATGGACCGATATGGCCCATTTACAATACCAACCGACCTACACTAATAAGAAGTATTTGTGCAAAACTTCAAGCGGCTAGCTTTTCTTCTTCGGAAGTTAGCGTGCTTTCGACAGACAGACGGACGGACATGGCCAGGTCGACATAAAATTTCACGAACATCAAGAATATATATACTTTATGGGGTGTCAGACGAATATTTCGAGTAGTTACAAACAGAATGACGAAATTAGTATACCTCCCATCCTATGGTGGAGGGTATAAAAATTAGTTATCAAAATACTAATTTTACGATATTTTCTTGAGCCACTAGAGGGCACAATTCTTTCCCGATTTGGCTGAGATTTTACATGAGGTGTTTTATTATGGCTTCCAACTACTGTGCTGAGTACGGTTGAAATCGATCTATATGCTGATATAGCTGTCATATAAACCTATCTAGGCTATTGACTTCTCGAGCATCTAGAGGGTGCAATTACTTTCCGATTTTTCTGAAATTTTGCACGATGATTTAAGTTATGATTTCCGACAATTGTGCTAAGCATTGTTTAAATCGTTCTTTTACCTGATATAGCTGCCATATAAGCCGGTCTTGAATCTTGACTTCTTGAGCCCCCAGGGGGCAATTCTTATTCCATTTAGCTGGAATTTTGGAATTTCGCATGACGTGTTTTGTTATGACTTCTAACAACTATGCCAAACATGGTTCAAATTGATCCATAAACTGATATAGCTGCAATTTAAACCGATCTGGGACCTTGATTTCTTGAGCCTCCAGACGGCGTAATTTTTATCGGATTTGCCTGAAATTTCGCATGGCCTTCAACATACGTGTCAAATATGGTCTGAATCGGTTTATAGCCTGAGACAGCCGCCATATAAACCAATCTCTCAATTTTACATCTTGAGCCCCTAAAGGGCGCAATTCTTACTCGAATTGGCTGATGGTCCAAATCGGACCATAGTTGAATTGCCTCCGGGGGCGTAATTCTTATCCGATTTGGTTGAAATTTTGAAGGTGGTGTTTTCCTTTCACTTCCAACAACTGTGACAAGTACGGTCCATATTGGTCAATAACTTGATATAACTCATATATATTTGAAAAGGTCATTCAAAGAACTTGACAAATACGTGGTGGAGGGTATATAGGATTCGGCCCGGCCGAACTTAGCACGGTTTTACTTTTTTTTATAGTTAACCTAATCAAGCTGTATTTAATAAATTCGCAAATCTATCTCGTAAGTTATAATATTTTACCTTATTGACCTTAAATTCATGTATTAAATGCTCCGTTTATGGGCTCAATAACCTAAATTCGGGAAGAGGTCTATATGGCAAAATTGCAAATTTGACCATGAACATTGCATCAAGGAACAGGGTAACCATCTTATACACACCGTGCCTCATGAAGTGATATATACATTTTGTCATTACGTTTGCAACATCAAGCGTCTATATCGGACTATATCCTTATAAATCCCCCATATAAACCGATCTTTTGAATTTATTTATTGAGCGTCTATAGCACCTCTAGAGCCTCTTTTATCACCTCCAACATTTTTGAAAAGTATAGTCTCAATCGGTACAGAAAAGTTTAGAGGTCCCATATAAACCGATTTCTCGATTGTACTTCTTGAGCCCTTAAAAAGGCTTCTCCGATATGCCTCAAATTTTGCATAACTTCTCATACGGCCTCCATGTACAATCCGACCTTCCTAAATATCTAGAGGGCGAAATTATTATTTGATTTGACTGAAATTTTGCATAAAGATTTCTCCTATAACCTTCAACATTCATGCCAAGCATGATCTTATTCCGTCTCTATTGGTCATATAAAAAAGGATCATCCGACTTTACTTCTTAAGCATTTCGAACCAAATTTTAAAAATAAGTAAAAATGCGCTATGTTCGCCCGTGCCGAACTTTGAATAACCACCACCATGGATATATTTATTATCCTTTTTTACACCCTCCACCATAGGACGGGGGTATGCTTATTTTATCATCCTGTTTGTAACTTCTAAAAATATTCGTCTAAGACCCAATAAAGTATGCATATTCTTCATCGTCATGACATTTTAAGTCGATCTAGCCATGTCCGTCCGTCTGTCCGTCTGTCCGTCTGTCCGTCTGTCCGTCTGTCCGTCTGTCCGTCTGTCCGTCCGACCGTCTGTCCGTCCGTCCGTCTGTCCGTCTGTCCGCCCGTCCGTCCGTCCGTCTATCGAAAGGAGTAAAGCTATCCGCTTTAAATTTTGCACAAATATTTTTTATTAGTGTAGGTTGGTTGGTATTGTAAATGGGCCATATCGGTCCATGTTTTGATATAGCTGCCATGTAAACCGATCTGGGATCTTGATTTCTTGAGCCACTAGAGGACGCAACTTTTATCCGATTTAGCATGAGGTGTTTTGTTATGATTTCCAACAAATGTGTGGAGTATGGTTAAAATCGGTCCATGACCTGATATAGCTGTCATATAAACCGATCTGGGGTCTTGACTTATTGCGCCTCTAGAAGACCTAATTATTATCCGATTTGGCCGAAATTTTGTACAACGGCTTCATCCATGACCTCCAACATACGTGTTAAATATGGTGCGAATTGGTATTTAGCCTGATACAGCTCCCCTATAAACCGATCTCCCTATTTTAATTCTTGAGCCCCTAAAAGGCCCAATTCTTATCCGATTTGGCAGAATTTTTAATCATATACTTCTTCTGTGGTCTCCAACATTCAATTCAATTAGCAAATCAATTATTTCCTTTTATCCTTTGTATATCTAACCAGTAAAAAGGCATTAAGTTCGGCCGGGCCGAACTTCGGATACCCACCACCTCGGGTATATATGTAAACCACCTTTCATCAGAATCCGGTGAAAATTGCATACCTAATTCCCCATAATTCAATTACGTATAACAAAATATTGGTCTTTTTGGTAGCTGTATCTAAAAATAAACCGATCTGAAGCATACACGATACGAAAAGCCCAATATAAGTCACTGTGACAGATTTCAGTGAAATCGGATTATAAACGCGCCTTTTATGGGGCCAAGACTTTAAATCGAGATGTCGGTCTATATGGCAGCTATATCCAAATCTGGACCGATTTTGGCCAAGTTGCAGAGAAATGTCGAAGAGCCTAACACAATGCATTGTCCCGAATTTCATCGAAATTGGACAATAAATGCGCCTTTTATGGGCCCAAAAGAAATCCGGTGTTGACGTTATTGCGGTCTCTGAGACATGGTTTCAACCACATTATGGGAATAGACTGGTATCTGTAGATGGTTACAGGTTTTTAAGATCCGATCGGGATGGCAGAGGTGGTGGAGTTGCTATCTATATAAGACATGACATAGATTTCAGACCCATTGCTTCGTCTAGTTCAACAGACAAAGTTGAATATATTTTTGCCGAACTTCACTGTTTGCGTAGAAAAGTTTTGGTTGGGGTTGTATACCGTCCGAACAAAAGAGTGCAATATGATGACTTGGTGAAGAGACTTGAGGATATAAATTGTCATTATAATGATATTATAGTCACTGGTGACTTTAATAGTAATGTGCTTGAAGAAACACATTTGACGGGGAGCATGCAATCAATAGGGTTGCATGTTGTTAATTCCAATACTGCCACACACTATACAATGACAACAGAGACTCTTATTGACTTGTTCTTCGTAAGTTCCAAGACTGATGTTAAGTTATATGATCAATTATCGGCACCCCTATTTTCAAAACATGATTTATGTTTTTTGACTTATGGCGTTCCAATGGAATATACAAGTATAATATATACGTACAGAGACAATAGAAACATTGATTATAACTCACTACTTTGTGAAATTGGCACCGTTGAGTGGCAGAAACTTTATGGCATGTCTTGCGTAGATGAACAGATTGCATTTCTTCAACATAATGTGAGTCAGATTTTCGACAAATGTGTTCCGATGAAGACCCGAACTGTTTTTTCGAATGGGAATCAGTGGTTTGATAATGATATTAAAATATTAATACGTAAAAGAGATTGTGCGTACTCTCGATGGAAGCGTTTTAGAACACCTGAACTCTTTAATGATTACAAGCGTGCGAGGAATCAGACCACTTCTTGTATAAAGACGAAGAAAATAGCTTATTTTAGTCGTAAATTTCAAGAGGCATTGAACACGAAAGATACTTGGAGACATATAAAGTCAATTGGAATAGGAAGTGATAATGCATCAATTGATAGACATGTTGATTTAGATGAGATTAATAGGAGTTTCTTGAACATATCTTTTCCTGAGCCAAACGTACATTTCTACGACAGTGAATTTAGTAACGTAAACCATAGTAGTAACAACACCTCACCAGACCTACGTTTTGATCTTGAGCGTTTTGAACAAAGCGATATCGTTAGCGCTGTAGAATCAATTAAGTCTAATGCCATTGGTTCTGATGGTATTGACCCAAGATTTTTTAGGATAATTCTACCCTTTATTCTTCCGTATATGTGCCATCTTTTTAACAATATTATTTTAAGGAGTTGCTATCCACAGTCTTGGAAACGGGCAAGGATAGTCCCAATACCAAAGAATAACCAGGAAATTAGGCCAATAGCAATACTTCCATTCGTCTCTAAGATATTTGAGACTCTAGTCAACCGGAAAATATCTGAATATATTGCGAATAATTCGCTGCTAACAGATTTTCAATCTGGTTTCCGGCCAAAGCACAGTTGCACTACTGCACTGTTGAAAGTAGTTGAAGATGTAAGGAGTGATATTGACAGCGATAAAGTTGCCTTTCTTGTTCTTTTAGATCATTCGAAAGCTTTTGATTCCGTTGATCCCAATATACTTTGCCTTAAACTGAAACATTTATTTAAATTTTCTGAAAGAACAACGGATCTTATATATTCCTATCTTACGAATATAAGCCAATCGGTATGTGTTGATAGCCGCTGTTCTAGTTATCTTCCAGTCTCAAGAGGTGTTCCACAGGGGTCTGTGTTGGGCCCACTCCTTTTTTCCTTATATAGCAATGACCTTCCTGGACAGTTGCGCAACTGTGGTATTCATATGTATGCCGACGACGTACAGCTGTATATGAGCTCCTCGCCGGGGAGGTTGATCGATGGTGTACTTCGACTAAATAATGACTTGGATAGGATAAACACATGGGCAAACGCCAACGGACTTCTTTTAAATCCAATAAAGTCAAAGGCCTTGTAATTGGTAGGAATCGGGTGACAATGCCGCCCAATCTTGATGTGGCAATTGCTGGAGCCCCAATTGAGATTGTTTCATCTGCAAGAAACCTTGGTTTGGAGTTTGATGATAGACTTTCATGGAAGAATCATGTCAGAATGACAGTGGGCAGGACCTAGGGCGTTTTACGAAACTTATATATGAGTCGACAGTATACCCCTTTATCAATAAGAATGCTTTTGGCTAGGACATTTATTCTGCCGAAACTATTATACTCTTGCCAGGTTTTTTATGGTAGTGATGTAACTCATAGGAATAAATTGCACGTAGCCTTTAACGATGTCGTTAGAGACATTTTTGGTTTGCGTAGAAGAGACCGGGTATCTGACTTTGCCAGACAAGTATATGGTGTCTCTTTTAACTCGTTCCTTAAGATACGCTTGTTGCAAATGATCCACAAGATAATTTATACCAATGAACCGTCATATCTGGCTTCTGTTTTGCGTTTTGCTAACTCTACAAGAGGTAAACAAGTAATACAAATACGTCATCAATATCGTGTATCTGAACAACAGTTCTTTGTTAATGCTATACGTCTCTGGAATAATCTTCCCAATAGTATTCAAATTATAAGCAATGAACGACAGTTCAAATCTTTGATTTATAATCATTTTAATTAATTATTTGTTTTGTTTTTTTTTATAACTATTTTTTTAATTTATTTTATTAGTAACTTTGATTAAATTGTTAAATTTTCTTTAAAGTTTCTTTTTCTTTTTATACCCTCCACCATAAGATGGGGGGTATACTAATTTCGTCATTCTGTTTGTAACTACTCGAAATATTCGTCTGAGACTCCATAAAGTATATATATTCTTGATCGTCGTGAAATTTTATGTCGATCTAGCCATGTCCGTCCGTCTGTCCGTCCGTCCGTCCGTCCGTCCGTCCGTCCGTCCGTCCGTCCGTCCGTCCGTCTGTCTGTCGAAAGCACGCTAACTTCCGAAGGAGTAAAGCTAGCCGCTTGAAATTTTGCACAAATACTTCTTATTAGTGTAGGTCGGTTGGTATTGTAAATGGGCCATATCGGACCATGTTTTGATATAGCTGCCATATAAACCGATCTTGGGTCTTGACTTCTTGAGCCTGTAGAGTGCGCAATTCTTATCCGATTGGAATGAATTTTTGCACGACGTGTTTTGTTATGATATCCAACAACTGCGCCAAGTATAGTTGAAATCGGTTCATAACCTGATATAGCTGCCATATAAACCGATCTTGGGTCTTGACTTCTTCAGCCTCTAGCGTGCGCAATTCTTACCCGATCAGAATGAAATTTTGCACGTCGTGTTTTATTATTATATCCAACAACTGTGCCAAGTATGGTTCAAATCGGTCCATAACCTGATATAGCTGCCATATAAACCGATCTTGGGTCTTGACTTCTTGAGCCTCTAGAGTGCGCAATTCTTATCCGATAAGAATGAAATTTTGCACGACGTGTTTTGTTATGATATCCAATAACTGTGCCAAGTATGGTTCAAATCGGTCCATAACCTGATATAGCTGCCATATAAACCGATCTTGGGTCTTGACTTCTTGAGCCTCTAGAGGGCGCAATTCTTATCCGAATGGAATGGAATTTCGCACGACGTGTTTTGTTATTATATCCAACAACTGCGCCAAGTATGGTTTAAATCGGTTCATAACCTGATATAGCTGCCATATAAACCGATCTTGGGTCTTGACTTCTTGAGCCTCTAGAGGGCACAATTCTTATCTGATTGGAATGAATTTTTGCACGAAGTATTTCGTTATGATATCCAACAACTGTGCCAAGTATGGTTGAAATCGGTCCATAACCTGATATAGCTGTCATATAAACAGATCTGGGGATTTGACTTCTTGAGCTTTTAGAGGGCGCAATTCCTATCCGATTTGGCTGAAATTTTGCATGACGTATTTTGTTTTTACTTTCAACAACTGTGTCAAATAAGGTTCAAATCGGTTCATAACCTGATATAGCTGCCATATAAACCGATCTGGGATCTTGACTTCTTGACCCCTAGAGGTCGCAATTATTATCCGATATGCCTGAAATTTTGTACGACGGATCCTCTCATGACCATCAACAAACGTGTTATAATGGTCTGAATCGTTCTATAGCCCGATACAGATCCCGTATAAATCGTTCTCTCTATTTTACTTCGTGAGCCCCAATGGACGCAATTCTTATACGAATTGGCTGAAATTTTACACAGGTCTCCAACATATAATTTAATTGTGGTCCAAACCGGACCATATCTTGATATCGTTTTAATAGCAGAGCAACTCTTTTCTTATATCCTTTTTTGCCTAAGAAGAGATGCCGGGAAAAGAACTCGACAAATGCGATCCATGGTGGAGGGTATATAAGATTCGGCCCGGCCGAACTTAGCACGCTTTTACTTGTTTTTTTTGTTTTGTTTAAACCTTTTTTTAACTTAAATATTGTATCAGTAACTTTGCTTAAATTGTTAAATATTTTGTACCAATTATTGTTCTATTTAAATGAAAACTTGTTGAACTCATTGTATTTATCAATTTACTAAGCCATGCTTTATATAAGACACTGTCTTTTGTATGGGTTTTATTATAATAAAAATACAAATACAAAAATACAAATACAAATACAAAACCTTAAATCGAGTGAATGGTCTATATGGCGGCTATAGTCAAATCTGGACCAAGCTTGGCCAAATTGAGGAAGGACGTCGAAGTGCCTAACGCAACCCACTGTCCCAAATTTCAGCGATTTCGGACAATAAATGCGCCTTTTATGTCCCCAAAACCAAAAACCGAGAGATCGGAAAAAATTTTTCGACCATGCCAATATGTGGCTCAAATGAAAGGTATTTGAGATTAAAAAACGAACTTGATAACCAATTTTGGGGCCATGTGTCCTGTAAACTCCTCTTAAACCAATGGGAATATGGGGTTTAAATAAATGGTTTTTGAGAGAAGAGCACGATGCTGATATTTTTTCATGGCCAAGTATCTGGGGTACCACCTCTCCCCAGAAAACACCATAAAATCAGATATCATGAGAATATCGAGCTGAAATTAAGTATTTTAGGAATGGAGTACACCTTACATCCAAACATAAATTCGAAGACCAATAAAGATCATATGGGATTCAGATAAAGGCACTTATATTGTTAAACTGTTTGTCAAGTTAACTTGGTATTTCACTAAAAGATCTTTAATTGTCGAAAATAAACATTCCAAGGAAACTTCCATATAAAGTAAAAGAAAGCGTAGCGGAGCGGGCCCGGGTCAGCTAGTCAAAGTAAATAGCCCGATATGAAACACATTCAACAACAACACTCACTATTTTAAATTTCATCGAAAACGGATTAAAAATGATCATATTATGGGCTAAATACTATATTTCGGGAGATCGGTCTAAATAGCAGCTATCATATAGTCGGCGTTGACAAATTTTTTCACAGCTTGTGACTCTGTAATTGCATTCTTTCTTCTGTCAGTTATCAGCTGTTACCTTTAGCTTGCTTTAGAAAAAAAAGTGTAAAAAAAGTATATTTGATTAAAGTTCATTCCAAGTTTTATTAGAAATGCATTTACTTCCTTTTAAAAAATCCGCAATTACTTTTTGGGCAACCCAATATATCTTAATATGGTCCGATTTGGACCACATTCATCAAAAAGATGGAAAGTCTTCAAAAACTCGCTGTCTCAAATTTCACCGAATTCGGATGAACGAAATATTGGGTGTGAGTACAACCTAAACACAAAGAAAAAGAGTCAATTCAAATTCATAACTACTTTCCAAGATAAGGCAAAAAATAATGACTGTCGACGGAAGGCGAAGACGATGCTGTTTTTTTTCTAAAAATAGACAATTGTATTTGTTTACCTTTAGCAGCGCACATTATAGACAAGTGGTTAGCTGAGTTGGTAGCACATCTGACTAGCAAAGGAGAGATCTCATGATCAAACCCCACTGGCAGCAAAAGGTAAATATAGCACTAATTTGGAAAAAATGGTAAAAAATAAGAGTTTAATAAAACACAACAACATTTTAAGCAAAACAAATGAAACGCCGAGCAATTATTTTTTCGTGTGCCGTGTAAATTTGAAGGCGAGGGCATATGTCTTGGGGTTGCCTGCTGACTTCTTTGCAGGCATTTAAGAAAGCCTGCTGCACATCTCTTTCCGTCGCTGGGAAGTTGTCCCCTTTCCAATATTCATGTTTGTACTATTTCGCATTCCACTTATTCTACATGAATGAAAACTTATGTAAATGTAGGACAGCCCATTTAAATTGTTTTTTTTTTTTTTTTCTTTTCTTTTTCTCATTGAAGTTGCGGATGTTCAAGAACATTTCATGTTTAAAATCAAAGGTAAAACAGACTTCCATTATACAGAGAATGGCACTTTCGTGTTATAAACGAGAAGAGAAGAAGAAAGAATAAATCCATTTTGTGTTCAATGTTACTAGAAATAAGCATGGCCTTTAAAAAGGTTCGAGAGAAATAAAATATTAGTGTTAGATCGAACGTAGAAACACTGATGATTATGATTTGCTTACCATGATAGAATTCGGAACGGAGAGTATTGCGTATGTGCAAAAGTATATGCATTCATCTTTTAGCTTAACGTATTTACGCATAGTCTTTTAAAGAGACTTGGTTGGTTATTTTCTTTAATTGATTTTTTTTTGTAGAGAACAAGTCAACATTTTAAACTTTTTTCGCGAATAACACGCTTTGCTCATTCTAGATAAAAGTTAGGTTATGGATATGTTTAATCCAGTATATCAAAAAAAAAAAAAAAAAAAAAAACAGTAAGGAAAGGCAAAAGTCGGGCGGCACCGACTATATGATACCCTACAATTACAAATTCGGGCAACACATATAAGGTACATTTTAATCTGAACCAACTTTTTTCGAACAGATCGTTTGAAAATTATTGTTCCTATTGCCACATAAGTGCAAATCTGGCGATAAAAATATATGAGAGCTTTATCCAAATCTAAACCGATATTGATGAAAACTTGCAGATATGTTAGGATCAGTAACAAAACAATCCGTGCCAAATTTTGTGCAGATCGGTTGAAAATTTTAGTTACTACGGCCACTTAAGTGGAAATCGGTCGATACATATTTATGGGTGCTATATCCGAAATGAACCGGTTTTGCCGAAATCTTGTAGATATGTTAAAACAAAGTGGGAGCTATATCTAATTCTGAACCGATTTCGAACAAACTTCTCAGATATTGTGGTAGGTGCCGAGGAAAGGAAAATTGTTGTCAATAAATGCGTTTGCAGTGAACCTAGAAGTTTAAAATCGGGGCGAAATTCATATATGGCAGCTATATATAAATCTGACACGATTTCTGTGAAATTCACCAATAATATTAAAAGACATAAGAAACCCCAAAATTTGAGAGAATCGGTTAACAAATGAGCACTTTATTGCAATATTACTCAATTAGGGACGAACATATATATGGGAGCTACATCTGAAACGATTTCCAACAAACTTCTTAGATATTGTGATGGTCGTAGGGGAAAGCGCTGTACAAAATGTTGGCAAGATTGGGCAATAAATGTGCAAGCACATTTATTGCCCAATAGAAGTGAAAATTGGACCATAGAAGTGAAAATCGGGCGATATATATATGGCAGCTATATCTTAATCTGGACCGATTTCTATAAAATTTACGGCAAAAGTCGAAAGTCATAAGAAAATCCTTCCTGCCAAATTTCCAGAGAATCGGTTAGGTTAGGTTAGGTTGAAAAGAGGGTGCAGATATTAATCCGCCCCATACCACTATGAACATACACCTAAGCCAGTAATCGGCTTGTTGTGCGCTCTAAAAACTATAAAGTAAAGTTAATTGTTTTCAATACCACTCCCCTAAATTGGTTCAAGTCTGATATTGTTTTCAATACCACTCCCCTAAATTGGTTCAAGTCTGATATTGTGTCTCTTACTTTACTAGCTTTAATTGGCTATGACAGAACAATTGTTCCACTAGCCGAACGTAGAATAGCATTCCAAGCGCCTCGATCTCCTGCGCTCATTCTAAAATCTCTGCCACCAAGTTTCGAGGTGTCTCCCACCAGGTGTCTCCACCTAAGTGCCGGTATCTGTTGGACGCGAAAGACATCGGTGTTGTGTTTGATGGATAAATGTATAATCGTTGTCTCTTCTCTGTTCACGAATCCATGTAATATCGCATTGAAAATAAATAAATAACTCTAAATAGTTGGCAAACTCAATATTCATGCAGTTAAAACTCCTAGTAATATTAGGGGCTCAAGATTCGGGAGATCGGTTTATATGAGAGCTGTATCAGGATAAAGATTGATTAAGACCATATTGTACACGTTTGTTGAAAGTCATGGGAGAAGCCATTGTACAAAATTTCAGCGAAATCGGATAAGAATTGCGCCCTCTAGAGGCTTAAAAATCAATATCCCAGATTGCTTTTTACGGCAGCCATATCAGGTTATGTACTGATTTGTTGGAAGTCATAACATAATACTTCATGCAAATTTTCAGCCAAATCGGATAAGAATCGCGCCCTCTAGCGGCTCAAGAAGTCAGAAGATTTAAATCGGACGATCATTGCGCCCCCTATTGGCTCAAGAAATCAAGATCCAAGATCGGTATATATGACAGCTATATCAAAACATGGACCATACTCAGCACAATTGTTGGAAGTCATAACAAAACGCTTCATGCAAAATTTCAGCGAAATCCGATAAGAATTACGCCCTCTAGTGGCTCACGAAGTCAAGACCCTAGATCGGTTAATATGGCAGCTATATCAAAACAAGGACCGATTTTGCACATTAACAATCCAAACCGACCTACACTAACAAAAAGTATTTTTTGCAAAACTTCAAGAGTACAGCTTAACACTTTCAAAAGTTAGCGTGCTTTCGATAGACGGACGGACATGGCTAGATCTACTAAAAATGCCATGACAATCAAAAACATATGTACTTTATGGGGTCTTAGACGAATATTTCGAGGTGTTACAAACGGAATGGCGAATTTAGTATACCCCCTATCCTATGGAGGAAGGTAAAATAAGTGAAAACATGCTAGGTTCGGCCGGGCCGAATCTTGGGAACCCGCCACCATGGATTCTGCTAAAAATTTACACAACATAAATCTAGTTGAAGGGCAGATCCCCCATAAGATTATCGCCGTCCTACCGACCGTTTCGGTGTTCCACAGGGTTACAAACGCGGCGTCGCCCACGCCCTTAACTGGGTTTGCGTCAATCCGAAAGGCTTTGGGTTAACCAAGTTTATTGACGGCAGTCCACTGGCCTTCACCGGCAAATCATCTGCTCTTTCATTCCCCCTTACTCCATTTCTTCTCTTCTGATTTCTTTGAGAACCTCTCTGATTTAGCGGATGTGACCGTTCGCAAGTTGTTGGGTTTTTTAAAGCATTCTGGATGGTTCAACGGTAGGAACTGGAAGGCAACTTCTTTCTTATGTTTCTGTGGTATCACAATCGACGACGAAAAGGTCTAAGTGAGTGCCACTTAAACCTATCCTAACCCAATTAAACATTTAGTATTGGATTCAAGACGCCTTCGTTGTGTCATTTGATATCGAAACCGATTATTCGCATATCTAGAAGGACAATTTCAGCTCATTTTGGCGTCCGTAAACTATTAGCGTGTTCAGTTTTTATTGCTTCTTAATGTTGAGTGGAGAAAATTACTTTTCTAACTACAACTTTTCATACCCTCCACCATAGGATAGGGGTATACTTATTTCGTCATTCCGTTTGTAACACTTCGGAATATTCGTCTAAGACCCCACAAAGTATATGTATTTTTGAACGTCATTATATCGATCGATCTAGCCATATCCGTTCGTTTGTCCGCCAGATCGGTTCATAACCTGATATAGCTGCTTTATAAACCGATCTCCCAACTTGACTTTCTGGGCCTCTTGAGACCGCAATCATTACTCAATTTGCCTGAAATATTGCATTGGTGATATTTTTCGATGATATGTACGGCATAACAAGTACGGTCGATATCGGTCAATAACTTGATAAAGCTCAAGAACTTGACAAATGCGGTCCATGCTGGAGGGTATGTAAGATTCGGCCCGGCCGAACTTAGTACGCTTTTACTTGTTTTCTGCTACAACTGCCAATGTCAAATTGTTAAATGCATGTTGATGAGTTATATTAAAAGGAAAACAAATCAAAATAGAGCCGATTGATTTCTCCTATTGGCAGGGGGCAAGTAGACGTTTAATTGAAATTGTTTTCGAGTTATTACAAATGTTGAAGTGTGTTTCCGACTGTGTTTGTGTTTTTGTTCGTGAAAGGATGTTGGTTCAGCTCAAATAATTAATTTTTATGTTAAAGATGACGTGACTGACAATGGAGACCAAACACTCGTTTCCATCGCTTGAAGCATACAACGTAAGTTACATGGAAATGCCTTTTCCATTTTTACATCCATCAGGGTATATTTATTTTGTCATTCGGTCTGCAATACATAGAAATATCCGTTTCCGATCCAAAAAAGTGTATTTTTTCCTGATTGTCGCAAAAGTCTTAAACGTCTGTCTGTTAAAATCACGCTACAGTCTTTAAAAATTAAGATAATGGGCTAAACTTTTTGTCTTAGGTTTAAGGTCTTATGCTCATTAAAGCCATATTTATTATCCGATTTCGCTCAAATTTGATACAGTAAATTGTGTGACATCCATATTCAATACAGTTCAGATATGTCAATTTTTTGATATACCTGTCATATATACCGATCTCCCGGTTTGAAATTTGGCACAGTGAGCTTTGTTGGGCCCCTCGACATTCGTTCCGAGTATGGTCAAAAACATTTCCCATAAACATTCCATTAAGGGATAGGGGATACTTCTCTCGATTAAAGTTTAAGCTCAATGAGATCAAAGGGTCTCCTTTTTTATGCCGAGCTCGAACGCCGTGCCGCATAGTGACAACACTTGGTAGAGAAGTTCTAGCATGGCAGGATACATCACAAATGTAGCCAGCAAGAGTTTAACCACAGCTGACATTTTTCTATGGTGTTCACGACGGGTTTTGATCCATTTGCTGCATTTGGCGTCATAGGTGGACATATTAACCTATGCGCCACGGTGGCCTCCAATTTGGACATAGCTGTGATATATACAGATCTCCGGACTAGGATCTTTCGATTTCGCAAAAATTTGACACAGTGAACTGTCTTAAGCTCTCCGACATCCATGTTCAATATGGCCCAGATCAATCTAATTTGGATAAATCTTTGATATATACCGATCTTCCGATTTAAAGTTTAGGGCATAAAAATGATTTTATCTTGCGATACAGGGGAATTTTGGTACAATAAGTTGTAATACTCCTATACATCCTGAATATGGTGTAGACTATATTAAGATATAGCTACCGTATGGACCAATTTACTGTCTAGGAAAATTAATTGTGTTAGAGCTATCGACATCCCTGGCAAGTTCGGTCCAGATCGAACCATATCTCGATGTAGCTGCTGAGGTTTCATAAATTGTGCTTTTTCCACCGGACTTAATTAGGATTATATGTATATCCAATGGAGGCCACCGTAGCGCAGAGGTTAACATGTCCGCCTATGACGCTGAACGCCTGGCTTCGAATCCTGGCGGAACCATCAGAAAAAACTTTCAGCGGTGGTTTTCCCCTCCTAATGCTGGCAACATTTGTGAGGTACTATGCCATGTAAAACTTCTCTCCAAAGAGGTGTCGCACTGCGGCATGCCGTTCGGACTCGGCTATAAAAAGGAGGCCCCTTATCATTGAGTTTAAACATGAATTGGACTGCACTCAATGATATGTGAGAAGTTTGCCCTGTTCCTTAGTGGAATGTTCATGGGCAAAATTTTCATTTTTGTATATCCAAGGTGGAGGGTATCTACAGTTCGGCTCGGCCGAGCTTACTTGGTGTATCCTCCACCATAGGATGGGGTATACTAATTTCATCATTCCGTTTGTAACACCTCTAAATATTCGTCTAAGACCCCATAAAGTATATATTTTCTCGATCGTCGTGATATTTTATGTCGATCAAGCCCTGTCCGTCCGTCCGACTGTCTGTCAAAACTTTCGAAGGATTAAAGTTCTAATTCTTACTAATAAAGGTCAGTCGGTATAGTAAACAGGTCCATCATCGGTCCACATTTTGATATAGCTACCATATAAATTGTTTTTTGAGCCATTGGACGGCGAAATTGTTAGCCGAAATATTGCAAAAGGTGTTTTGTTATGACTTTCAAAAGCTATACTAAATATGGTTAAATCGATCCATAACCTGATATAGCTGCTATATAAACCAATCTGAGATCTTGACTTTTTGAGCCTCTAGAGTGCGCAATTCCTATCCGATTTGGTTGAATTCTGCTTTAAGTGTTTTGTATTGCCAAGCAGCAACTATGTCAAGTATAGTCCAGATCGGTTCATAACCTGTTATAGCTAACATATAAACCGACCCCAATTACACTTCTTAAGCCTACAGAGGGATTAATTCTTATCCGACTTGGCTGAAATTTTGTACACATGACCTACAACACACGTGTCAAATATGGTCTGAATCTGTCTATAGCCTAATGCAGCTCCCACATAAACTGATCTCCCGATTTTATTTCGTGAGCCCCTAACGAGCGCAACTCTTATCCGAATTGGCTGAAATTTTACACATTGACTATGGTCTCCAACATTCAATTCAATTATGCTCCGATTCGGAGCATATTATCAATTAACCTTTGTTTGCCTAAAAAGAGATTCCGGGCAAAGAATTCGAGAAAACCGAACCATGGCGAAGGGTATATAAGATTCGGCGGGGCCGAACTTAACATGATTTTGGTAATAAAATTCAATGATTTGCAAGCGTTGCTCGTTAGTAGGTCTATTCATGATGAAATGTCAAAGCATACTGAGCATCTTTCTCTTTGACACCATGTCTGAAATCCCACGTGATCTGTCAAATACTAATGCATGAAAATCCTAACCTCAAAAAAATCACCCTTTATTTGTTTTTGTTACTTTTGCCCCAGTTACCCTACTCTGACTATACGAACAAATTTGTAAGGCAGAACATGGTACGTGTGTTTTGATCCTATTATCAAATGAAATATTTCATAAAGGATACTTTGGCGCTAAAGTAAAGGTTATGTTTAATAGTGCCCCTGAGTATAAGCGTGAGAGTGAGTGCGGTAACATATGCATGATAAAAGCAAATTCAACACCCATACACGCTCACATAGAGTCATGCAATTATTTGTGACAATTATGCTTTGAGTCAAAATGGAATATTGAATAAGCACTGTCATGTTATTGGATCTATATCAAGTTATAGTCCGATTCGGACCATAAATGAATGCTGAACATTGTAGAAGTCATTGTGTAATATTTCAGTTCATTCGGATAAAAATTGCGCCTTGTAGGGGCTCAAGAAGCAAAATCAGGAGATAGGTTTCTATGGGAGCTGTATTAAGCTATTGATCGATTCAGACTATACTAGACACGTATGTTGAAGGTCGTGACAGAAGCCGTTGTACAAAATTTCAGCCAAATCGGATGAGAATTGCGCGCTCTATTGGCTCAAGAAGTAAATATCCAAGATCGGTTTATATGACAGCTATAACAGATTATGAACCGATTTGAATCATACTTAGCACAGTTGTTGAAAGTGATACCAAAACACTACGTGCAAAATTTCATTTCAATCCGACGAGAATTGCGCCCTCGAGAGGCTCAAGAAGTCAAGACCCAAGATCGGTTTATATGGCAGCTGTATCAAAACATGGACCGATTAAATTCACACATAGCGTCGTTGTTGGAAGTGCTACCAAAACAATACGTGCAAAATTGCAATAAAATCGGACGAGAATTCCGCTTTCTAGTGCCTTAAGAAGTCAAGACCCATGATCGGTTTATATGGCAGGTTTATCAAAACATGGACCGATATGGCCCATTTGCAATACCAACTGACCTACACTAATAAGAAGTATTTGTGCAAAATTTCAAGCGGATAGCTTTACTTCTTCGGAAGTTAGCGTGCTTTCGACAGACAGACGAGGTGTTTTTTTATGACTTCCAACAAATGTGCTGAGTATGGTTCAAATCGGTTTATAACCTGATATAGCTGCCGTATAAACCGATCATGGGTCTTGACTTCTTAAGGCACTAGAGAGCGGAGTTCGGATCCAATTTGGCTGAGATTTTCAACGAAGTGTTTTCTTATGACTTCCAACAAATGTGCTGAGTATGGTTCAAATCGGTTTATAACCTGATATAGCTGCTGTAAAAACCGATCATGGGTCTTGACTTCTTAAGGCACTAGAGATTTGGCTGAAATTTTGTATGAGGTTCTTTGCTATAACTTTCAACAACGGTGCTAAGTATGGTTTAAATCGGCCCATAACATGATATAGCTGCCATATAAACCGACCTTAAATCTAGAGGGCGCAATTCTTATCCGATTTGGCTAAAATTTAGCGTGAAGAATGAGGTTATGACTTCAAATAACTGCGATAAATATGGTTTAAATCGGTAAATAACCTGATATAGCTGCCATATAAACCGATCTGGGATTTTTACTTCTTCAGGCTCTAGAGGGCACTACTCTCATCCGATTTGGCAGAAATTTTTTACAACGGCTTCTCATATGGCAATCAACATACGTGTCTATTTTGGTCTTAATCGATCTTTAGCCTGAAACAGCTCCCATATAAACTGATCTTCCGATTATGCTTCTTGAGACCCAACAAGGCGCAATTCTTATTCGAAGGGACTGAAATATTACCCAATGACTTCTACTATGGTCTTCAACATTATGGTCCGAATCGGACTATAACTTGATATATCTGCAATAGCAAATCAATTCTTGTCGATTATTCTTTGTTTGCTTAAAAAGACATAACGCGCAAAATTCGGCCCGGGCGAAATTATCATGTTCTTACTTGTTTAAATTCGTACTTTTCTACTGTCACAATATTGACAGATCAACCGAATATATTTGATGATACATGTTAATTGAGGGAACAGTGCAACCTGGTTTGGTTATCACACAAAGGTCAAATTGTTGGCAATAACAACCCATTTACAACAAATTAAGCACTTTTATTACAATGTTAAATTTGTCTCCACATAATTTGTACTAGTGAAAAGCGAAGATAGTTAGTTTAGAACATAACCAGTAAGGAAGGGCAAAAGTTGGGCTGTGCCGACTGGATAATACCCTACACCTGACCTATAAGTACAATGTGGGAGCTATATCCAATTCTGAACCAATTTTGAAGGACCTCGGCGGACGTTTTCAGATGGGTTATTAAACAATCCGTATCAAATTGCGAGCAAATATATTCAAACTGTAATAATTACGGTTGACAAATGGCAACATTATTGCTAATTACCCAAAATCTGACGAACTTATATATGGGAGCTATTTCTTATTCTGTATCGACTTCGGGCATCTACTCAGATATTGTTGTAGTCGTCTAGGAAAGCGTTGTGCAAAATTTTTACCAATGAATGCGCTTGCAATGGCACTTGGAGTGAAAACGGCGCGATATACATAGGACAGCTATATTCGGTTAACAAATGAGCACTTTATTTCAATATTTCTCAAAATCGGACGAACATACGTACGGGATCTATATCTAAATCTGAACCGATTTTCATGAAAACGTAATATCGAAAGTCAAGAGACAATCCCCCTGCCAAAATTTGAGAAAATCGGTTAACATGGCCATTTTATTGCATTATTACTGCAAATCGGACGAACATATATATGGGAGCTATACACTAATCTGAACCAAATTTTTTCTAAATTCAATAGGCTTCTTCTATAAGCCGAAAAACATGCCTAAACCAAATTTGAAGACGATCGGATGAAAATTGCGATCTGTAGTTTATACACAAATTAACGTGGACAGACGGACATGGCTATATCAATTCAGAAAGTGATTCTGAATCGATAGGCATACACATCAATGGGTACATCTCTCTTCCTTCTGGGTGTTACAAACAAAAGCACTAAGTTATAATACCCTGTATCACAGTAGTGGTATAGGGTATAAAAAAATAACAAGTAGTTGAAGTAAATACAATATAACATAATTATCACAATTTATACAGAACTTACCTAAAAGGATATATATCGGCTGCTTTGGATATTCATTAGCTGCAAAAAGCCATGATTGGTCGTGGTTTTAGTTATATTAATTGATGGTAGTTTGGGTTGAAAAGGGGGTGCTGATATTAATCCGCCCCATGCCACTATGGACATACACCTAAGCCAGTAATCGACCTATTCTTCGCTCTAAAAACTAAATGGTAACTTCGAAAAACAAAAATTTTAAATTAGGAATTCAAAGTAACTTAAAAAACCCTTAATTGTTTTCCATACCACTCCCCTAAGTTGGTTCCTGTCTGGTATTGTGTCCCTATCTAAGTAGTGGTATCTTTTAACCTCGAAAGCCGGGCGATAACATAGGAAATGATCCAACGTCTCATCATCCTCCCTACATGCCCTACACATGCAATCACTTGCCGCACCGATTTAGCATAAGTGAACTCGTAGTTCTATGTGTCCTGTTATAATACTAAAAGCTATACTGTTCTGCTTCTTACTTCCTTTCAATAATAGCCTCGACCTCTCAAGTTCTGGATGCCAAAGGATTTTCGTCCTACCGATTGTTTCGGTGTTCCACAGTGCGTTCGTCGCCCACGCACTTAATTAGGACTGCGTCGATCCGAAGAGCTTCAGGTTAACCAAGTTTATTGGCGACAGTTCTCTGGCCATCAACGCGCTTTCATTCCCCATACTCAGTTATGACCCGGCACCCAAACGATGCGGATTGTGCCATCCTCATAGAAGGCGGTAATCTCCTTCTTACATTCCAAGGCTGTTTGTGATCTTTCCTTCCTGATTGTTATTGCCCTTATGGCTAGTTTACTGTCCGTAAAGATATTCACACTTGACGTCCTCGACGTCCCTGGGTTCACAATGCTAAACCCAGGCCCACTCTGTCCTTAATCTTTGATCCATCCGTGTAACATGATCTTCCAGATGACAATACTAGGGTTCCGTAAATCCAAGACTGTGTCGTTGGCAACTGTGCCTCGCACGCTACCTCAAGTGTCGGCTCAGGTATCCGATCGGAAACCTCTTTCATTCTTTCCAGATTTCCTATCGTCGCCTCGATTATACAGCGATGGTATGAGCTGCTCCTGTCCTCAATCCATTCTCCCATCGCCTCAAGTCTCATAGACGCAGTGGCTGCCTCGCACTTAATCTGTATGTGTTTGGATCGGAGAAGTCTCTAGTGCCAAGACAACATGTTCTCTGAATCTAATCTTACGTTGAATTTTTTCTTCATAGCAGTCCACCAAACTACAGAGGCGTAAGTTAGTAACGGTCTAATGACGCTCCAGTAGCGCAAGCCTATGGCCCGTCTATATAGTGCCCAACATCTGTGAGACTTCTTCGTACGCTCCTCAATGTGACACATCTAATTAAGTCTCCTATCCAATATCACTCCTCAGTATTTGACCTTGTCAGATATCGAAATCGTTTTGTTGAGGTAACGTGGTGCGTTAAATTGGCCCACCTTCGTCTTCCTCGTGAACAGGCATATTTCAGTATTATCTGGGTTAACATTGAGACCTCTGGGTTTCGCCCAGTCATATGCCATATACAAGACCCTTTCGGCCCTTCTGCATACCTGTTTCGGATCCTTATCCATAAGAAGTATTATAACATCGTCTGCAAAGCAGTCATAGCAGACGGGTTCAAATCCCTCCTCAGTCAGTATCCGTTATAGGCTATTTATGGTCCAAAGGAATGGCGATAAAATGCTCCCCTGTGGCATCCATTGTGCCACTTTATCCCTTATATTTATGTCATGGGACCCGAAATTTATCCACCTGTTTCTTACCATATGGTTAATGCAGTCTTTAAGGATCGGGTCTACCCGGTACTAGTATAAGGAGTAGATCAATGTGTCGGTCCGGACATTGTTAAACGCCCTCTCGATGTCAAGGCAAACCGCCAATGTGTACATCTGGCATCCACCACCACCGACCTTCCCTTGACATAGGCATGTTGTTTATATTTGAGCTGGTCGCTGAATGTTCTATTTTGTATCATGGTATCCACGTGGTACGTTCTATGGTTATGAGTGGAAAGGACGTAAGGCTTTTAAGTCTGTAAGCCTTTGGTGTCGCATAATTTGCCTTGTCGGGCTTGAGTACAGATACTACTCGGGCCTGTTGCCAGGTTTTTGGAGTATATGCAAGTCCCAGGCATGTTGTGAAAATATTGACCAGGTTGGGTGCCAGATTGTCTGTCTCCTTCTGTAGTAACGCCCGATATATTCCATCAGGTCCGGGTGATTTAAGTGGTTTGAAGCTCCTCAAGGCTTTCTTAACCACAAATTCCGTTATGATTAGCCTTCGATCAACATCTTTATTGCAAGATTCCGGTGTCTCCGGGAGTCCCGTTGTATCCAGTGGAAAATAGTTTTTGCAAAAAGCCTTAACATGCCCTTCGTTGTTTCTGCTCTCACTCTCATGTCGTCTACCAACGTTTCAGTTTGGACATGGGTTTTTGAGAGAAACTTCTTCATCATGGCGGCGTCATAAATGCTATCGACCTGGTTGCAGAATATCTTCCAGATGGGACATTTTGCCGCTCTGGTAATATTATTGTATTTATTGAGCCGTGTGTAGTACACATTTCAGTTAATTTCTGCGATTTTACGACGAGCTCTGTTATAAATTCTGCGGACATCTTTCCCCATGTTGCGAATCTCCCCGGTCATCCAGGGTTTTCGTTTGGCTGATGTCCTTACTGGAAGAGGACAACTATTTTCGAAAGACCCCACTAGTACAGTCGTAATCCTGTTAAAATTGTCGTCAATGTCTTCTATGCTTGGACAATATAAATCATATTGTCTAAGTCTTCTCCTGAGTAGTCTTCCGAATTTTGGCCAGTTGTTTTTCAACTTATTACGGAAGCTTTTAGGATACGGCGCTGGCCATGCTATTCTAAACTGAATGTAGCTATGGTCTGAGAAGTAATGCTCCATGGTCGCTCTCCAATCCTGAACCTCATCGATTAGATCAAGTGGAAAAAGATGAAATTTTCGATAATCTGAAAAATTTTTAAATTATTTCCATAAAAAAATTACAAAACTGTATCGTATAGAGAAAAAAGTACATAAAGTTATGATATTTACTTGTAATGAATTGCAAGCATCTTTCCTCTGAGCTTACGATCCAGTGCTTTTTATCGGCCCAGTAGAGGCCTATTTTTCGTCTGATGTCGGAACGGCAATTCTTTGAATGAAAGGAAATAAACCATTGTATTGATCTATTTCGATGGCGTTCGAAGTGATGCATTACACGTCCAGATGTGCCAGTGTTTGCCACCTCTCCGCCACCACAGACTGCAATTAAATTTTCAAAAATTTTTTTTTTCTCTCTTGAGACGAGCTCAATGATCGGAGATTTTTTGCACTTGGAAAAGGAAAGCCAGAGACCGCAACACACACCAAACACTATGGGACGCGTTTTGAATATTTATTTTCTAATCTAAAATGAAAACAAAACGCAATTAGTGAAGTAACTATAAAATAATTAGAATAATGAATATTTATTTGCTCAAAAAATCATGGTTGCTTGGGGTTTTAAAAGTATTAACCGGAGTTTTGATTTGCCATGTAGACTATCCAAAATGCAAAAAAAAAAAAAAAACAATTAGAGTATTTACTATAAAATAATTAGAATAATCTTAATAGAACTTACCAAAAATGAGTATTTATCTGCTGCTTTAGGTATTTATTATATCCCCACCACCGAAGGATGGGGGTATACTAATTTCGTCATTCTGTTTGTAACTACTCGAAATATTCGTCTGAGACCCCATAAAGTATATATATTCTTGATCGTCGTGACATTTGATGTCGATCTAGCCATGTCCGTCCGTCTGTCCGTCCGTTCGTCTGTCTGTCGAAAGCACGCTAACTTCCGAAGGAGTAAAGCTAGCCGCTTGAAATTTTGCACAAATACTTCTTTTTAGTGTAGGTCGGTGGGGATTGTAAATGAGCCATCTCGGTCCATGTTTTGATATAGCTGCCATATAAACCGATCTTGGGTCTTGATTTCTTGGGGCTCTAAAATGCGCAATTCCTGTCCGCAATTCTTATCCGCAATTCTTATCCTAAATGGGCCATATCGGTCCATAACCTGATATAGCTGCCATATAAACCGATCATGGGTTTTGACTTCTTGAGCCCCTAGAGCGCGCAATTCTTATCCAATTGAAATGACATTTTGCATGACGTGTTTTGTTATGATATCCAACAACTGTGCCAAGTATGGTTTAAATCGGTCCATAACCTGATATAGCTCTCATATAAAGCGATCTTGGGTCTTGACTCTTGAGCCTCTAGAGTATGCAATTCTTATCCATTTGAATGAATTTTTGCACGAAGTATTTTGTTATGATATTCAACAACTGTGCCAACTACGGTTCAAATCGGTCCATAACCTTATAAAGCTGTCTTATAAACAGGTCTGTGGACTTGATTTCTTGAGCTTCTAGAGAACGCAATTCCTATCCGATTTGGTTGAAATTTTGCACGACGTATTTTATTCTTTCTTTCAACAGCTATGTCAAATAAGGTTCAAATCGGTTCATAACCTGATATAGCTGCCATATAAACCGATCTGGGATCTTGACTTCTTGAGCCTCTAGAGGTCGCAATTATTATCCGATTGAAATGAAATTTTGTACAACGGATCCTCTCATGACCATCAACATACGTGTTTATTATGGTCTGAATCAGTCTATAGCCTGATACAGCTCCCATATAAATCGATCTCTTTATTTAACTTCTTGAGCCCCCAAAGGGCGTAATTCTTATTCGAATTGGCTGACATTTTACACTGGTCTCCAACATATAATTTAATTGTGGTCCAAACCGGACCATATCTTGATATCGCTCTAATAGCAGAGCAAATCTTTTCTTCTATACTTTTTTTTGCTTAAGAAGAGATGCCGGGAAAAGAACTCGACAAATGCGATCTATGGTGGAGGGTATATAAGATTCGGCCCGGCCGAACTTAGCACGTTTTTACTTGTTAGCTTTTAGTTTAATTTGATGCATTGGAAATCTTAAAAAAATATTGGATGTGTTCTGATAAAGCCGTTATAAACAAGTTAAAAGGCACAATCCGATGAAAATTGGATACCTTATGCACCCAAATTTGGCACGGACATCGATTGGTCTTATAAATATAAGTCACTGTAGAATTTTGCATTTCAAATTTCAACATAATCGGGTAATAAATAAAGCTTTTATTAGCTTCAGATCCTTAACCGGCATATCGGTCTATATGACAGCTATATCTAAATACAGTCCTATTTGTACCATATTTGGGTCGGATGGCGGGTGGCTACTACTACTCACTGTTTAAAATTTCAGTGAAATTGGATATATAGCAGCTGAATCTAAATATAGTCCTATCCAAACTATATTTGAGGCGAATATCGGGAGACCTAAAACTACAAACTGTTTCAAATTTCAGCGAAATCGGATAGTAAATAGGGCTTTTATGGGCTTCAGACCCTTTATAGGCAGATCGGTTTATGGGGCAACTATATCTAAATATAGTCCCATCTGAATCATATTTGGGACAGATATTGGTAGGCCTAATACTACTGACAGTTTTAAATTTCAGCAAAATCGGACAAAAAATAAAGCTTTTATGCGCTTCAGACCCTTTATCGGTAGATCGGTCTATATGGCAGCTATATCTAAATAATGTCTGATCTGAACCATATTTAGGTCCTATGTTAGGACTCCCAAAACTATTCACTGTTTAAAATTTCAGCGAAATCGATTAACAAATAAAGCTCTTATGGGCTTTAGACCCTTTATCGGGAGATCGGTCTATATTGTAGCTATATCTAAATATAGTCCGATCTGAACCATTTTTAAAATTGAAATTGAAAAGGCCTGAAGCTACTCATTGTTTTAAATTTCAGCGAAATCGGTTAAAAGATAAAGCTTTTATGGGCTACAGACCCTTTATCTGGAGATCGGTCTATATGGCAGCTATATCTAAATATAGTCCGATATAAACCGTACTTAGGTTGGATGTTGAGAGGCTTAAAATAACCCAGTGTATCAAATTTCAGCGAAATCGGGCAATAATGAATGAAGTTTTTATGGGCATTAGACCCTTTAGCGGCAGATCCGTCTATATAGCAGCTATATCCAAATATGGTCCTATTTGGCCAGCGTGCATCAAAACGACGTATCTGTACCAAATTTCAGCTCAATATCTCAATTTTTGAAGCCTGTATAGTGATAACAACAGACGGACGGACAAACGGAAAGACGGACAGACACACGGGCATCGTTAAACCGTCTTAGAATTTTACGACGATCCGAAATATATATACTTTGTAGAGTCGGAAATTGATATTTCGATGTGTTGAAAACGGAATGACTAAATGAATATACCCCCTATCCTACGATGGTGTATATAAAAATATATTTATGTTCCAGTCCAAAAATTAAATGCTATTTGTTAGCAAAAATTTTATATTTTTTGATAAATTTATCTTTAAAAATCGAAGCATACCGCTACAACGATTTACTTATTTTTCTTCCCATCTCCAACTGATAACATTGTCTCAACAGTGTCATTAGTTGTTTTACTTGATTGCGTTCATCTACGAATATGACATCAACATTGTTTGGAATATCTGAACTCAATTTCAGCATGCTTTTGGACATAATTATAAGGAAAATTGTTATGCGTTTCAAAAATAATTTCATAAAAATTTGTTGTATGATAACCTTTAATTTATTACATACAAACTCAAAAATAGTGATGTATTTCTTAAAAATTAATCTCTTTTTCGCGTATTATCAAAATTACATTGAACGTATGAAATATAAGTAGAATAAATAAGAGTTAGATTTTATTTGTGCTCGTTAGTAGAAATAATATCTCCCAGAAATTCTATACCCAAAGCTTATATGTTATGTAATAAATCATAGTTTAATTACGAAATGCATCATTTTATTTGGATTTAACTGTTTTGCACGTTTTTAATTTGAGCTTAATCAAAAAGGCAAAATTTTAACCATGGTCATTAATTTTTAATTTTAGTCTAATAAAAAGTTCAAATTTGATCGCTTTATAACACTTGCATTTCACGTTCAAGTTGCGCTTATAAATAAAATATCTTAAAAAAAATATTGGGTTGCCCAAGAAGTAATTGCGGATTTTTTAAATGAAAGTAAATGCATTTTTAATAAAACTTAGAATGAACTTTAATCAAAAATACTTTTTTTACACTTCTTTTCTAAAGCAAGCTAAAAGTAACAGCTGATAACTGACAGAAGAAAGAATGCAATTACAGAGTCACAAGCTGTGAAAAAATTTGTCAACGCCGACTATATGAAAAATCCGCAATTACTTTTTGGGCAACCCAATATTTACTTAAGAAATGAGTTATAATACGTACCCTTTAATGCGTTTATACCTTTCTTCAAGCCATTTTCGATATTTATCTGCTGCTCAAACCCATGGTTACTTGTGGTTTTGACTACATTAACCGGACTAACGATTTTCCGAATAAAAAGGTTTAAAATTACGTAAAAAAATTAAATATGTAACTATAAAATATTAGCAGCAGTTTTGATTTATCAAGTAAAATATCTAAAATGAAAAAAAAAAAAACAAGAAGTAAAATAGAGAGATCGATTTATACGGGAGGTGTATCGGGCTATAGACCGATTCAGACCATAATAAACACGTATGTTGATGGTCGTGAGAGGATCCGTCGTACAAAATTGCAGGCAAATCGGATAATAATTGAAAAGAAGTCAAGATCCCAGATCGGTTTATATGGCAGCTATATCAGGTTATGAACCGATTTAAACCTTATTTGACACAGTTGTTGAAAGAAAAAATAAAAAACGTCATGCAAAATTTCAGCCAAATCAGATAGGACTTGCGCCGTCTAGAAGCTCAAGAAGTCAAGTCTCCAGATCTATTTTTATATGGGGTCTCAGACGAATATTTCGAGTAGTTACAAACAGAATGACGAAATTAGTATACATCCCATCCTATGGTGGAGGGTATAAAAATACTCATTGAAGATCTATAAAATAATAAAAATAATTGAATTATGATTTACCCCAAATGATGCCGTCTGCTTTTAGTTGTATTTGGTGTACCAGAAATCTTGAAAAAAGTTGGGTGTTTTTGGTAAAAGGCGTTGTGAGAAATACATTTATGGCCCAGTCCGATCTGTAAATTTGTGTGAAAATTAAATGCCATTTGCAAGTAAAATAATTACATTTATTTTTGAATTATTCACTTTCAAAAACAAAAGATGACTGCTACAACCATTTATTTATTGGGTTGCCCAAAAAGAAGAAAGTAAATGCTTTTTTAATAAAACTTAGAATGAACTTAAATCAAATATACTTTTTTTTACACTTTTTTTCTAAAGCAAGCTAAAAGTAACAACTGATAACTGACAGAAGAAAGAATGCAATTACAGAGTCACAAGCTGTGAAAAAATTTGTCAACGCCGACTATATGAGAAATCCGCAATTACTTTTTGGGCAACCCAATATTTTCCTTCTACATCTTTAATTGGTTATATAGTCACGCTTTTCACAAAAGGGCCATTTATTGTTTTATTTTTATACCCACCACCGATATTTCGGATCGGGTTAAAATTCTATGACGATTTAACGATGTCCGTGTGTCTGTCCGTCCGTCTGTTGTAATCACTCTACAGAGTTCAAAAATTAAGATATTGAGCTGAAATTTGACACAGATACGTCTTTTTGTTGCAAGCTGATTAAGTTCTTGAACAGGCCAAATCGGACCATATTAGGATATAGCTGCTATATAGACCGATTTTCCGATAAAGGGTCTAGTGCCCATAAAAACTTAATTTTTCATCCGATTTTGCTGAAATTGGAAACAGTGAGTTATTTTAAGCCTTCCGATATCTGACCTAAGTACGGCTTAGATCGGATTATATTTAGATATAGCTGCCATATAGACCGATCTCCCGGTAAAGGCTCTAAAGCCCATAAAAGTCCTATTTAACATCCGATTTCGCTGAAATTTGAAACAATTGGCAGTTTTATATACCAATTTACGCCATACTTAGCACAGTTATTGGAAGTCATAATAAAACACCTCATGCAAAATTTCAGCGCGCTTCATTGGCTCACGAAGTCAAGATCCAAGATCGGTTTATATGACAGCTATACCAGATTACGAACCGATTTGATTCATACTTAACACAGTGGTTGGAAGTGATACCAAAACACTACATGCAAAATTTCAAATCGGGCGAGAATTGCGCCCTCTATAGGCTCAAGAAATCAATACCAAAGATCGGTTTATATGGCAGCTATATCAAAACATGGACCGATTTGAACGATACTTAGCGCAGTTTTTAGAAGTGATACGTGCAAAATTTCAGTCAAATCGGACGAGAATTGCGCCCTGTAGACGCTCAAGAAGTCAAGACCCAAGATCGGTTTATATGGCAGCTATATCAAAACATGGACCGATTTGGCCCATTCACAATACCAACCGACCTACACTAATAAAAAGTATTTGTGCAGAATTTCAAGCGGCTAGCTTTACTCCTTCGAAAGTTAGCGACATACGGACGGACGAACAGACGGACGGACACGGCTAAATCGACTTAAAATGACATGACGATCAAGACTATATATATTCTTTGTGGAGTCTTAGACGTATATTTCGAGGTTCTCCTTCCATCCTATGGTGGAGGGTATAAAAACGAATGGGAAAATACCACTCTTCAATATCTTTTTATTTTGGTTCATTAGGGGGTGCAATATTGAATAACGATTTCATACGGATTTGGTCCTAAGACCAATAACAGTTTGGTATTGAAATCAATACCTCTTTGGTAATAAGCCTTGTACCAAATGGTACTAATTATTTTACTTTTCATCCAAACCATGCTGTATTGATTTCTTACCATACTGTGTTGCTTAACTATCAATACCGTATGGTACTAAAATGTGCATATTTAGTATAAACCTTTCTCAGGGTGTTTGGCTTTATTTGAACATTTTGTGGTTGCTCAACTGTTTCTGACGAAGGCCACCGTGGCGCAGAGCTAAACATGTCCGCCTGCGATGCCGAACGGATGGGTTCAAACCCCGGCGTGGACATCGAAAAAATTTTCAGAGGTCGTTATTCCCTTACTAATGCTGGCTAAATTTTTAAGGGTCCTACCAAGTTAAAACTTCTATACCAAGTGGTATCGCTATGCGGCACGCCATTCGGATTAGACATATAAAGGAGATCCCTTATTATGAGCTTCAACTTAAACGGAGTGCACTCATTGAGACGATAGAAGTATGCCCGGTTACCTAGTGGAATATTCATTTAAAAAAAAAAAAAAAAAAAATACGACCAATAGTAAAGTATTCAGTATGAACATAGGGCATTAACAAGCTCTCTCCATCTAACTCCATTGTTGGCCAAAGCCTCGGCTTGATTCCTTCCACGATATATGGGTTGGGTCCAACTCTCCTTTCGTGCAGCGGATTTGACTCAAATATATTCCAATGTTTTTTTTTTTCTTGCATGTAGATACAGCATTACAAATAATAAAGTTTAAGTCCCGTTCGGTAATGAAATGGTAAGGTTGTTGTAAAGTTGATTAATGGCGTAATGAAAGGGTTAATATCCATACTGAGGAATTTAGCTAGGTAAGACTATAGTGGCAGTCTAAGTTCAAACTGACATAGACAATTTTTGTCCAATGTGATACCAAAGAAGTGAAAAGCCGAAGCCGTTGAAAGCAATCTAATACACGACCTCGCACTGATAGACCGAGCTCGCTGCCAACTCATCTGCCGAGGAGCTTTTAATTAAATTGTTTATTATACCCTTCACCACTACTGTGGTACAGGTGGTA
Organism: Stomoxys calcitrans; assembly: GCF_963082655.1. NCBI lineage: Eukaryota > Metazoa > Arthropoda > Insecta > Diptera > Muscidae > Stomoxys > Stomoxys calcitrans. The sequence continues at coordinate 115,919,360 of NC_081552.1, read as the reverse complement.
CATTATAACTTAGTGAATTAGTTTGTAACACCCAAAAGGAGGAGAGATAGACCCATTGATAAGTATACCGATCGACTCAGAATCACTTTCTGATTCGATTTAGCTATGTCCGTCTGTCTTTCTGTCTGTCCGTCTGTCCATGTTAATTTGTATACAAACTACAGGTCGCAATTTTCATCCGATGGTCTTAAAATTAGGTATGGGCATGTTTTTTGGCCAAGAGACGAAGCCTATTGAAATTCGAAAAAATCGGTTCAGATTTGGATATAGCTCCCATATATATGTTCGTCCGATTTGCAGTAATACTGCAATAAAATGGTCATTTGTTAACCGATTTTTTCGAAATTTGGCAGGATGGATTTTCTAATGATTCTCAACTGTACCGGCTAATTTCATAGAAATCGGTTCGGTTTTGGATATAGCTCCCATATATATGTTCGTCCGATTTGTAATAACACAGCAATAAAATGGTCATTTGTTAAACGATTCTCTCATAACTCTTGATATTACTGGTGAATTTCATAGAAATCGGTTCAGATTTAGATATAGCGCTCATATATAGATATATATGTATATATATATATATCGCCCGATTTTCACTCCTAGACCCACTGCAAGCGCATGTATTGGCCAATCTTCCCAAAATTTTGTATAACGATTTCCTCGACGATTTCCACAATATCAATAAAGTTTGATAGAAATCTGTTCAGATTTAGATATAGCTCCCATCCATTTTCGTCACATTTTGGGTAATTTTTTGTCACTTGTCAACCTTAGATATTATATATTGACACACACAATTTGATAGAGTAATTTGATAGAGAAATTTTAATAACCTATCGGAATACATCCGGCGAGGTTCATCAAAATTGATTCAGAATTAGATATAGCCTCCCTTTTGTATTTATAGGGTAGGTGTAGGGTATTATAAAGTCGGCACCGCCAGACTTTTGCTTTTCCTTACTGGTCTTTGACCTGTGTTTGTGAGTAAACATTGTGTTTTTTTAATAACATTTCAGCAAATCCTCTATTCGAAAAGACAACACAAACTTATTTTGTTCACAATACTCATTTTAAACTATGTTAACATTTTAGACGGCTCAACTTTGCCGTAGCAGTCTGAACGATTTTCATGAGCCTTCACCAGATGCAAAAAAAACAACTCAGTATTATTGTATATCCTTTTGCCTTATCCTTTGATATACTTCAACTGCCCACCAGTAAGCAAATTGGAAAAAATAGCTAAAAATTCTTGCCCACGCAAATGGCACCTTCCGTCCAAACTCGATAATACAACTAGAGAATGAATGAAATCTTTTTAATGCCAAATAAGACCTTTTATATTTTTGTTTTCAACCATTTTGTAATGCCTGACATTTTCGCTCAATTAAGTTTTGGCTTATTGTTGCCACCATCACTCTTACCCGTTTGGGGCCCCTCCTAAGCAACATAAGAGCATTTCAACTGTTTCCATTTTATTTTGAAGAGGTTTTCTCTGTAAGCCAAGATTCTAAAATCGATTTCCTTTTTATAAAATATTTCTTATGCTTTTTTATGTTTGCCAAAAACACAGCATCAGAAACCGAAAACTCTATTCCACTTTCACACTTTTGGAATTGTGGCCGCAGTAGTTTGTGTTTTTGGCCCCCATTTTTGTAGTTTTATTTGTGTTCTTCTTGAATTTCAGAGGGTCGTTCGCATTGGCGTAGCTAGGCATTTTCCCTAAGGGGAGCTACGACCCAACCAAGAAAAAATTTTTTTTCGTTTTACAAGACTAAAATTTTTCATATATTTTCAATCTAACTATTAATAAAAAAAACAATGGGGCCCCATTATTGATTTTCACATTCGTTTATTTACCCCATTCATTTCTCTGTTATTCATTCTAAATT